>NW_026947487.1:4302500-5502500 GCF_034190915.1 Cavia porcellus
AAAAAAGACAAAAAGAAAAAAGATGGGGATTCTAAATAGAACAATTTCAGAGAATGAAATTGAAAATTTAATTAAAAATTTATCAACAAAGAAAACACCAGGCACTGATGGATACACAGCTGAATTCCCAGAGAAATTCGCAGAGGATCTAATGTCTTTACTCCTCCAACTCTTCAATGGTATAGAAAGGTAAACAATACTCCCACACTCATTCCTCAAAACAAGTTTTATCCTAATACTGAAGCTAGAGGAAAATCCAACCAAAAAAGAGAGCTACAGTTCAATCTCAGTAATGAGTAGATGCAAAAATCCTCATTAAGATACTGACAAACTGTATACCACAAATCATGAAGAAGATAATACACAATGACCACTTAGAAATTATTTCAGGTATGCAGGGATGGTTCAAGATGTACAAACATACAAATGTAATACAACATATCAACAGAGAAAAGGACAAAAATCACATGAACTTCTCACTATATGCACTAAAACAAAGTCTCCAATAACCATTCATACCCATTCATGATAAAAAAAAATTACAGAACATTTGAAATAGATGGTAAATCCAATGTCTTTATCTGTTAAAAATCATTTATGACAAGCCAACAGCCAACATCATACTATATGGTCAGTAGTTGAAAGTGCTCACTGTAAAATCAGGAAAAAGTCAAGTATTCCAGTCCTATTCAATATAGTGTACAGACTGGCCATAGCAATTAGATATGAGAAATAAAGTGAATGATGATAGGAAAGAAAGAAGTTAAATTATTATTATTTGAAGATGACATGATTCTTTACATAGAAGACCATAAAAATGCCACCAAATAATTTCTAGATTTAATGAACAGAAACAGCAGGGTACTGGTACAAAGTCAACATTTAGAAGTCAACATCATTCCTGTATACAACAGACTCACAGAGAAAGAAATTAGGGAAGCAACACCTTACCGAAAAACAGCAAAAATGAAATACTTAGAGATCCATAAAACAAAGGAAGTAGATCTTTACATTGTGACAGCACAGGGATGTTTATTATGGTCACCTAGTGTTGAATCTCTGCACAGTCTGAGTGACAAAATAAATATAAGTAACCTGGTGAGACTAAAGAAGAATAGCAAAATCTCAGGAGTTCTAGCCTTTTTGGTTATGCTAGTGTTACAACTTCATGGATTTAATTTTGTAGCATAATTCTGGCATAAGAGTAAACTTAAATTTGAGTGTAAAATTTTGGTTTGGAGAATGAAAGTTTCCTGAAGATAGATGATGTTGATTAGCTCACAACAATATTAAAATCATTAAAGAGTGCATTCATCATGATTAAAGTGTTATTCTTTTGTGTCTGTTTTACTTTAAATATAAAATAAAAGTAAATCACTTAAAAATTGTATGGAAATGATGTAGTGATTGGAATAAGTTAATTTTATTTGAATAGATGAAGAAACCAAAACATCTTGTGGACTCATATTCCTTTTATGTCCTTTGTTTGGCTAATGTTTCCAAGGCCTTAGACACAGGGATGACATGGAGAAATTTGGCTAATTATGAGTTCTGTGCATTGAGCCTCAAAGGTGATAGAAAATTCCATAGTCGGCTTCTGCTTCAGCCCTTTATTAACTCAAGTCCAGTGAGCCACACACTTGTGCCCCTGGCTCTATTGCTGTCTATCAAGAAGCTCCTATGTGAGTCTATTATTTTTAAGCCTGAGGACAGACTGAGTCTTCACTGAGAAGCAGACCCAGGTGGATCTTTACCTCTGCTCTCCTTACTTTCACTCAGTAGAGAAAAGCATCACCTAGTGAGTACATAGGGACCTCACGGACATGAGAAGGATGCTTAAAATTTTTCCCTTATACTGATCACAAGTGTTATATTTTGATAACCAGATGTAAGAATAAATATGAAAAATATAAGTCATAAGAAGTAAAAATTTTATAATCATGGCTGTAGTGGGGAAAGGAAAATTATTTCAATTTGGCTTTCTATGCACTGATTGTACTTCAGTTGATGGCTTTCACCCATAACAGTAGAAAAATCATCTTCCTGCAGTGTTTTCAACGTGTGCTAAAAAGACTAGAAAGGCAGTGATGATGATATAGAGGAAGATAGTAATCATAAAGTTACCAACTGGATTTCAGAGCTCTGTAAATTCCAAACACTGGGAAACTTCTCAATGTATCCTGTTCTATTTCATGTTCTCTGTTTTCCTGTTCTTAAAAATGCTTGATTTGTAATCACTTGTAAAAAAAAAACATGAGAATGTCAGTCATTTAAATGAACCTGAATTATGTTTTTTGGTAGAAAAAAAAAAACTTGATGTATTTGGGTAGTCTGATTAGAGGCACAGGATTATTCCTTTAGGTTGCCTGTTAGCACAAGAAGACAAATCTCTGTTACTTCAGAAGAGGCCCCTTGTTGACTAAACTCTTAATATAGGAGCTTTCTGAATACTCACAGTGCGGAACAGCAAATGATCACAGCTGTACTTTCCACAAACAGATACAGACACTTGTACTTGTTTCACACCAACTCAAATGTGGAAATGTCATGTTTTTATTTTTTTATTTTAATAAATGAGAGAGTTACAAATGTGCCTCTATTGCCCTTTGATTGTTAACTCTGGATGTCTGCATAATATCTTTCTATGGATTGGAAACAAGAAAATCTTTCGGTACATTGGGCAGCATCTGTCAATTTATTTTTAAAAACTATTTTTATTACCACTTATTTCCATGATATAAGGAAAGTTTTTGATATCTGTGAAAAAGGATTCTTATTAATGTTGAATTTTACTTGCAACAACTGCATTAATGTTTATACAGATAAGGATGCTCTAGTGTTAGTGTGTAGAAAAGTAAAGCAAAATCAAATTTAGTTATCATTCATACTAACAGTGATGAGAATAGTCATCTTAACAAGTATCTCCTATGTTCTGTAGTTACTGATTTTCCATTTCTGTTTCATGACATTTTGTTTGTATTTGTGTAGTTATATGTGTATATTTGGAAATGAATGATGTACTTTTCTTTATATCTGATTTGTCAGACCTAAACTTTGTTTGGCATACAGGTGAAATAAAAACCTATGTTAAACTGTTGGGCAAAAACTGGAAACTTTCCATGCATTATTTATTGGAAATAAGAATAAGAGTATTACAATATATATTATTTAACAATTTTAACATAAATGATGGGAAGAGCCAGAATAATTTTGAGAATATTTTCTTAACAGTTAACTTACAGGGTAAATAAGGCCCACTCTTTCCTCTGTCTCTCTAATACAGCTGTTCATTAGATAAAGATGTACAACCACTAGTTGTTGGTATAATCTAGTCTATTTTGGCAAAATAGGTGTTTTTTCACACTTAGGTGAGCATTTGTTCACTCTTATGTAAATTCTTAAGAAAATTGCTTGTGGATTCATAAGCTAGTCTTGCCCAGGGAACACCAATAGGAAAATCTACCCATACAATTCATGACAGCAAAAACTTTTGAAGTCAGAATGATGAGAGACATGGTACAAAGTGTTCCAATTTTTAGATAATTGTTCAAATATTTAAATAACATTAATGTTTGTGTTAATATTATTAAATATTTATTTAATATCTACAGGGGTAATATAGTTGGAAATTTTCTAAGTGCCAGAATATATTATAAAACACTGGTTTTCAATTCTTGTAGGCTAGGCCTAGATTATCTGAATATATGAAAATATTCCCAGATAATATATATTCCTAAATTATAACAACAATTTTGTAAATTGATTTTGAAATTTTTTTTCATAAAGCAAACATATAACTAGGTAATTTTTAGTCCCGTTTTACAGATGAGGGTTACATAATTTCTCTGTGGTTATAAGAATTCACATATATTTACCTATTGAAGCTGAGTTTCAAGGTGTGATTACATTGTTTAATGTAGTATTTGGGCTTTTTCACAATTATATTAAAGAATGGTCTGATGAAAATATGTATCCCACTTTCCATGCCCTATCTGAAATAAGCAAAACTTTATATCTATATCAGGAAAAATTGATATGAAAATCTGTTGGTTAGAATTAGGAAGTCTGGGATTCAATTAGGATCTCTGGTTTTCCTTTGTTTCTAGTGTCTTCAACTGAATATAATATGGCTTATGATCAGGACAAAGCATACTATCAAGCTATGGTAGAATACAGAGTCAAGAAAGAGATGTCTTTCATAACAAATATTTTACTGACATTGTATTAAGTACAACTGTATTAAAATTTGAAAATACAAAGTTGTTTTTGATCACTTGATATATTTATAAATAAGTGCAATGTACACTAATATGTTTGTGATAATTATGTACAAAGATTATGTGCATGTGTCTGAACCTGCAATGTATAAGTTTGAATGCAACACAACAAGGATAAAACCTTCATATTAAATAATGTACACACTAGCAAAACTTGTATATAGCTTATACAAAAAACTAGGTAAATTCTTACATTATTACAAAATGAAGTCAGAAAAAAAACAAGAAAAATATGTCTATGGAATTGGAAGAGAGAAAGTGCTGAGTAAAGTAAAAATTATTAAGGATTCACATTCATTTTGTAAGATTTTCTTTGTCTGATAATCTGACTTAATTATTGTCTATATATGTTATTTATTTTCTTTTTTAAGAGAAAAAAGAAAGGAAATAAAATTTTAAAAAAGCAGTAAAAGTCTACAAATAATACAGAATTTCAAGGGAAAAAATACAGTAAGCTATCACCAGTTAATACGTTACATATTGTCATCTTTGAAATAGTTGTCCAAATTATAAAATTAAAGCATGTAAAGTGAACATTCATACAATGAGATTGCAGAGAGTGCTGAACAATGATCCAACAAAAGTTCAGTAATATTTCCATCCTACACACTCAAACATACATGCAGTTATATCCCTTAGACCACCTTCCTTTCCTCTCTTTTTAATAACAATTACACTTTTTGGGTTTTTTTTTTTTACTCCCACAACTCATTATTTTTTTGAGAGAATAAAATATAACGTGGCTAAACAAAAAAGAGTCAGTTAGAACAAAAGAATGGGCGTAGTACATGATGTAAAGATAGAATATCAGTTGATCTAAAATGGTTACCATAGTGCCTCTTGCTATGTTATTTATTTTCAATGAATGACATTTTTATATTGAAAATACAGAAGAACTAGGCATCTCAGACTGCCACTACTGAGCCCTGTCATTGGCCAGAAACACCAGGGAAGTCTGATGTATGACCTACTCACTTTGGACTGCCACTGCTGGACCTGCCCCTCCACAAGAAATTCCAGGGAAGCCCCCAGTATGACCTAACTGCCTTGGACTGCTGCAGTTGAGCCCACCCATCAGCCTGAAATTCATGGGACACCTGCAACACTATTGAGCCATCTCAAACTGCCATCAAGGGCCCGTCCCTTGGGGAACCCACCTGCTTCCTGAACCTAGTACTGCAGTTGATCTTTGGATCCAGTGCCTTCTCCAATAACCTAGGACTCCAGTGAATTACAGTGCTGACTGGATGGGAGACTAGGAACCATTCATCCAAACAGAAGACATCAGCAGGCTTCAGTCATTGTTGTGAGTTTGCCCCTAAAATACAGGTCTTCAGTGGATAAATAGGAACAGTAGTAAAATTCTGTCCAACTGTAAGGCCTTGACAAACCTGACAATAGTGGGTAATCTCCTCTCCCACACAGAGAACAGAAGACAGGTTGAGGAGTGTGCCAATAAAGCCTCCACCAACTCAGAGAAAATTAAAAGAGGTAATGAAACCCCTAGTGACACAGTGGGACTTCAGCTGACACAATCACTATAGACAGGGAGATCTGGTGATCTACAACAATCTGAAGATATAGCATCACCAGGAACTAAGAGTTGATCTACATCAATACTTCCAGGCTAGTTAGCCCAGAAAGAATATTGTACTCACCAAACTGGCCCTGTAAGGAGGAATTCAGGTATTTGGCTCTCTTCTTCACTGTGGTACTCAGCAATTAGACAAAACTCAGCCACACAGTAGAACCCTAAAACTCACACCACAGACAGTTGACACTGTTGGGATTGAAATATTAAATATTTACCCAAAATGTGAAAATGACAAAATAAAAAGGCAAAATGAAATCTCAAACATCTAGTCCATCAGGAACAAGTACAGACAACATGGCCTTTGTAAGTCACAGACCAGAAATCTCTGAAAAGATAGTAAATGAAGTAAAGAAACAAATCCATGAGGCTATAGAGGAAAACAAATTAGAAATAATGTCTTATATAAAGGCAGAAATAACAATCTTAGCAAATAAGTTGCTCAACATAGCTAAAGAAGAAATAGATAAAATATGCAAGGGTATGGAAAATTGATTGAAACTTTGAATTATCAGTGCAGAAAACAAGCAGAATCTATTAAAATTTTCAAAGAGATATCCAAGAAACAAAAAATTCTATGGAAAGCTGGAAAAACCATTTCAATGAATCTGAGGGATAGCATTTCAGACCTTGAATACAGGAACACAGATAGCGATCCATGAAAGGGAAGAACTTAAAAAAACAACAAAGCATCATGAAATGGCAATCTAGCAGCTTCACAATGATACTAGGAAAAACAATATAAGATGAATGGGCATCATTGAAGATGCAGGAGTCAATGCAAGTGACATAATCAAATTTTTATCAGAAGTTATAGCAAAAAAATTTCACACATATAGGGGAAAAATCTGATATAGAAATAAGTGAGGCATACATAATGCCAAACAATCACAACCAATATAAATCTACACCCAGATGTATAATACATACAGCATAAAAATATTCAGTATTAAAGCGACAGTAAAAGCTGTTAGAGAAAGACACAACTCACCTATCACCTATCAAGGAAAGACTATTAGAATCATGGCAGAAGTTTCAGCACAAACCTTTAAGGTAAGATGAGCTTGGAGCAAAGTATTTGAAACCCTGAAAGAAAATAATTTTCAACCCAGACTGATGTGCCCAGAAAAACTGTCTTTCAAATTTAACAGAGAAACAAGATACTTCCATGACAACTGAAAGAATTTATGTCCACCAAACAAACCCTAAAAAGAATACTGAAAAGACATACTAAGTAGAGATAAAAATGACTGCAGTTTCCAGAACAACAGCAGGCAGAATCCACCACACTGGACAAGAAATTAAATAAGTTTTCCCTGTAGTTTATAATTACATTATTCCTTCTGACAGATATACTTTAGTACAGTTAGAGATGAAAGTGTTCTTAAATTGTTTAATTCTATAAGTTTTATGTTATGACACATGGACAAATTCAACAGATTGTGTATAAAATTTCTATCCTCACAATATCCAAAGCAATCAGGACATCTTTACCTGAACTAGTTTAAATTTGGGTGCTGTGTAAAAGATTAATTTTAAGATAAAAGTCTAAAAGATTCTTTAGATAAAAGGCCTTTTAAGCCATTTAATCATTCTCAACTCCACTGGTTAAAAGTCAGAAAACTGAATGCCCAAAAATAAATGGTGACTTGTGGAAAATCAGTCATTGACATTGCTGAAAAAACTGGAGTTATCCCTGCCTTCCTTAGTTTACCAATAGTGTAAACCTTCAGGTTCAAACTACTATCTCTTCTCCTGTATTCTCTTAAGGCACATACAAATGGCCAAAGAAAGAGAATGCTCCTATAAGAAAACTAACTGTTCAGGGTTTGTAATGGGCAAAATTTCTTTGATAAAGTAAACCAGTAATGTTTATATCTAAGAAATTCCCCCAGGAGAGATATTTGAATTTCATTATATATCTGACTTCTCATTAAACATCGATAGTACAAATAGAATTAGACTATTTTGTAGAATTATTCTCAAAACTGTATTTCAGTACGCTCTGTAAATTTAGCAGGAGTAAATTTAATTTTATGTAATGCCAAAACTAACACATAGAAAAATAAAATTATTAAGAAAGTGATAGTGAAAATTGTCATTAGACTTAAATTCCCCCAAAATAAAAAAAGTTATTTTGACTTTTCTATTATAGATCTAGTAAGGCTCAACTAACATTTATGTTGTAAATATAACATATAACTGAGAAATCAGCTGATTATAAAAGTACTAAAATTAAACAATTTTTATTCTTGGGGAAAGGTTTTATGTTCTCTGATCAATGAGAAATCTTTGACAATATGAAATTAGATGCAGGATAAAATTTGACTATGGAGTTCCAGGCTGTATTTCTAAATCTAATGTGATTTAAAACACACAGAAAGAACTGCATTTCACACACACACACACACACACACACACACACACACACACACAGCATATCTATTTAAATAAAAGAAAGAGAAAAAGAAAAAAAACAATAATTTAAAACTTTAATGAACAAGAACCTATCAGATTGGCTATTTTTAAAAAAGGAACAAGAGAATAAAGTCCTTAGGTCCTATCTAGGAAAAGGCACATACCTACATGCCAACATTTAAGATGTGAGATAAGATAATACAAACTATAGCTTGTGAATCACATACCTCCTTTTTTAACCTCATTTCTCTTTCCCTCCATGTATCTTCCACTCTTCAGTTTGTTGTGTTATCTATCTGTTCGTTTCTTCTTTCCAGTCTTTCCATCCTTAATCTTCTCTCTGATCACACGTACATACTCTGAAATAGCCACAATACTGATTTAAAGGGAGAAGCTGAGGTGATTTATTTACAGGGGAAGAGTTGCTTGTTTGCTCATACACAGTTAAAAACTAAGTGAGTTATGCATTGCTGGGCACATAAGTTACTGGATCTGATTGAAAGAATTAAGAATAGCACCAGCCTTGCAGGCCTCATGGAGTCACTATTAATATAAAATAAAGCAATGTTCCATATAAAATAAGTAATTATTATTACAGAATGCTTTCCTAGTCCTTATGTCCATTAAAATGTGGATTTTTCACTAGTATGTGTACTCAATTTTTCTACAATTCAAAGTCATCTTAAAGCAAAAAGAGTTCCACTACTAACCTATCATAATTTGGCTGAATTTACAAGGTTATCTAGGTAATTTGTAGCAAAAGCCTTTATCAGATTAGTGCTTTTACAGTTTAATGTAACGCATAATATTCAAACTCAAAGACTTCAATTATTCAGGAGGTCAATATGTATTTTAATTTATAAGATCACTAAATATATTAGTATCACATTATTTCAGGAAAAGTACATTCCTTTCTGTAACACACAGTTCACTTAACTAGCTTTGGATTTGTACAAACAACAGATTACTATGAGTTAAGGTCCAAAATGACTCTTAATTCAAAATGACTGTAGAAAATGATTTATTTTTAACTATTGGAAAGGTGTTTAAAATGCTGTTTTACTAATAATTTTTCATAATATTTTCTGACAATTTCCAATTTTTTCAGTCTTTAACAATGTCCAAAACCTGACAAGATGCATTAGTAGATAAAATATTCTGACACATAGAAACTATTAAGAAAGTAAGATTCAGTGACTGAGGCTAGAGGATTGAGTGTTTCAAGAATTCTAATTGGCGAGCCTGTTTTGCTGCCACGCCTGGCCATCGGTGTGCAGAGGAGCTGGGCAGATCTGGGGTGCCTTCATCGGCCTCTATGTGTATCTGGAGGACTGTGGATATCTTGGCCAGACTGCTGGAGTCCCTCCAGGATCCCAGGTGCAGTGAAGGGGAGAGGTGGGTTTGAGGCCTCTACATCTGCCTCCCCATCCCAGTTGCACTTGGAGAACTGCTGAGCTCCCGAAGGGTGGGCGGGCCCACACTATCACCCGAGCCCAGCCTGTTTTGCTGCCGCACCTGGCCATCAGTGGGCACAGGAGGAGCTGGGCAGATCTGGAGTGACTTCATCGGCCTCTCTGTGTGTCTGGAGGACTGTGGATATCTCCGCCCAGACTGTTGGAGTCCCTCCAGGCTTCCAGGTGCAGTGAAGGGGAGAGGTGGGTTTGAGGCCTCTACATCCACCTCCCCATCTCGGTTGCACTTGGAGAACTGCTGAGCTCCCGATGGGTGGGCGGGCCCACACTATCCCCGGAGCCCAGCCTATTTTGCTGCCACACCTAGCCATCAGTGTACAGAGGAGGAGCTGGGCGGATCTGGGGTGATTGCATTGGCCTCTCCGTGTGTCTGGAGGATTGTGGATATCTCTGCAAGCAGGGAGGGATCACAGGTTCCTGAGGCTCTGTGGCCTGTGGTGAGTACACTAACCTGGCTGCAATTGAAGAGCTGTGGAGCTTCCAAGGGGCAGGTGGGCGCACAGTGTCCCTGAGGCCCAGCTTGTCTGGAACTGCGGAGTTCTGAGCAGGCAGAGGAGGGCCACTGGTTCTGCAGGCCCAATGGCTTGGGGTAGCATGGTGCCAGAGTCTCAGTAGCTGCAAACATAGAAGGGGATTTTCAACAGATCATGAGGAAGCTTTCAAATAACACTTGAAACACAGAATTATAGGAAAATGACAAAATGAAACACCAAATTACAACCTCAAACCTCCAGCCCATCTCAAGAAACCCTAGGAGGAATGTATTTAGAAGAAAATATATCCCATCCACCTCATATATCGGACACAATAGCTACTGAAGTTGACAAGCAACTCCAGGAAACTTTAAAGAAATTCAAATTCGAAATAATCTCCCAGATAAAAGAAGAAATGATAAAAGAAATGAAAGAGATTCTAAATATATGTAAAGAAAACACAGATAAAAAAATTGGAGGAACTAAACAAAAAGATAGAATCCCTAGACGAGCAATATAAGAAACAAACAGAATACATAATGCAGATGCACAGAGATATACAGGAAATAAAAAACTCCACTGAAAGTTGTAAAAACCGCCTTAATGAAAGTGAAGATAGAATTTCAGACCTTGAAGACAGGATTGCAGCTGGTGAACAGGAAAGGAAAGATCTTTTGAAAATAACAAGGAATCAGGAAACAACAATTCAACAACTGCAAGACGATGCAAAGAAGAATAATATAAGAATGATAGGGATTAATGAAAAAGAAGGAGACAACATAAAGGATATCAAGAGGATATTTAGAGAAGTAATAGCTGAAAATTTCCCAAGCATGAAATCAGAAACTGACATCAGGATCAGTGAAGCATATAGAACTCCAAATAGTCATAACCAAAATAAAACTACACTCAGACATATAATAATCACCATCCCAGAAATCCAACTGAAGAATAGATTATTAAAAGCTGTTAGAGAGAAAAGACAGATCACTTATAAAGGAAATCCTATCAGAATCACAGCAGACTTCTCAGCACAAATGATAAAGTCAAGAAGAGCATGGAGTGAAGTATTCCAGAACCTAACGCAAAATGATTTCCAACCTAGACTGATATATCCTGCAAAACTACCGTTCAAAATAGATGGTGAAATATGACGCTTCCATAGCAAAGAACAGCTGAAGAACTTCATGAACACCAAACCAACCCTGCAAAAAATATTGAAAGACAGTTTAGATACACAAAGGAAAAAACCACTAAGCAAAGCAAATAATTAAACAGAACCAAAAGATAAAGATGCAACAGCAGAGAGATAACATTCCTACAATTAACCAGCATTTAACAGTAATAACCATTAATGTAAATGGTCTCAATGCACCAATCAAAGGAAACAGACTAGCAGAATAGATCAAGAAACAAAATCCAACCATATGCTGTTTACAGGAAACCCATCTAACCCAGAAGGATACACAAAGACTGAAAGTCAAAGGATGGAAAACAATTCTTCATGCAGCAAAATCCAAAAAAAAAGGCAGGAGTAGCCATTCTGTTTGCAGACAACGTGAACTTTAAACCAACAATGACCATAAAGGACAAAGAAGGTCACTACATACTCATAAGGGGAAAACTCCAAGAGGAAGAGATAACTATCTTAAATATATACGCATCAAACTCAAGAGCACCCAGTTATATAAAACAATTATTAACAGAAATGAAAACTCAAATTATCAGTAACACAATTGTAACAGGAGACCTTAACACGCCATTGACACCAAGGGACAGATCAACCAGACAGAAAATGAGCAAAGAAATAACAGAACTGAATCATACCTGTGAACAAATGGGTTTGATAGACATATACAGAATGTTCCACCCAACAACATCAGAATACACATTCTTCTCAGCAGTACATGGATCATTTTCTAAAATAGACCATATATTAGCTCACAGAACATATTTAAACAAATGCAAAAGAGTTGAAAACATCCCTTGCATGTTATCGGATCATAGTGCTCTGAAATTAGAAATTAATGATAAAAGATACTGCAAAAATCCCGCAAACACATGGAAACTGAATAACACAATCTTGAGTAATCAGTGGGTCACAGAAGAAATTAAAGAAGAAATTAAACAATACCTAAAAGAAAATGAAAATGCAGATACAACTTACCGGAATCTGTGGGATGTAATGAAAGCCGTCCTGAGAGGAAAATTTATTGCACTGAGTTCCCACATCAGGAAAACAGAACGATTACAAATAAATAACTTGATGCTACACCTCAAACAGCTAGAAAAAGAAGAACAAGTCAAGCCCAAAGCCAAAAGAAGAGAGGAAATTATAAAAATCAGAGCAGAAATCAATGCAATAGAGACTAAGAAAACAATCCAAAGAATCAACGAATCAAAGAGTTGGTTCTTTGAAAGAATAAATAAAATCAATAAGCCCCTAGCCAACCTTATTTAAAAAAGGGAAGGAAAAGCTCAAATTCATGCAATAAGAAATGAAAAAGGAGAAATCACTACAGACCCAATAGAAATACAGAAGATCATCAACACCTATTTCGAAAACCTCTACTCTGAAAAGTTTGATAACACAGAAGAAATAGACAGATTTTTAGAAGCATATGAAGTACCAAAGCTAGATCAAGAGGATGTAAAACTGTTGAATAACCCAATCTCTGCTAATGAAAATGAAAATGTAATTAAGTCCTTACCCACCAAGAAGAGCCCAGGCCCAGATGGATTCACTGCAGAATTCTACAAGAAATACAAAGAAGACCTAATGCCGACACTCCTCAAACTATTCAATGAAATTGAAAGGGAAGCAATCCTTCCTAAGTCATTCCTGGAAGCAAATATTACTCTAGTACCAAAACCTGAGAAAGACCCAACTAAAAAACAGAACTATAGACCGATCTCCCTAATGAACACAGATGCAAAAATCCTCAATAAAATATTGGCAAATAGGATCCAGCAAATCATCAAGAAGATTATACACCATGACCAAGTGGGATTCATCCCAGGAATGCAAGGATGGTTCAACATACGCAAATCAATAAATGTAATCCACCATATCAATAAAGCCAAAAATAAGAATCACATGATCATTTCTATAGATGCAGAAAAAGCCTTTGATAAGGTCCAACATTTATTCATGATAAGAACTTTACAGAAAATTGGAATAAATGGTCTTTACCTCAATATAATAAAGGCCATTTATGACAAACCAACAGCCAGCATCATACTAAATGGCCAAAAGTTGAAAGTCTTTACTTTAAAATCGGGCACAAGACAAGGATGTCCTTTATCACCACTACTATTTAATATAGTCCTGGAAGTACTAGCCAGAGCAATTAGGCAAGAAAGAGAAATAAAATGGGTAAAGATAGGAAAAGAAGAAGTTAAATTATCATTGTTTGCAGATGACATGATACTCTATATAGAAGACCCCCTAAACTCCATTGAAAACTCTTAGATACAATAAGTAAATTCAGTAATGTGGCTGTATACAAAATCAATACTCAGAAATCAATAGCATTCCTATACACGAACAACAAAATCACAGAGAGGGAAATAAGACAAACTGGACTATTCACATTAGCAAGCAAAAAAATGAAATATTTAGGAATTACTCTTACGAAAGAAGTGAAAGACTTATTACAGTGAAAATTATAATACACTGAAAAAGGAAATTGAAGATGATCTCAGAAAATTGAAAGACATCCCTTGCTCATGGATAGGAAGAACAAACATTGTGAAAATGGCCATTCTCCCAAAACTGTTACACAGATTCAATGCAATCCCAATAGAAATACCATCAACATACCTTATAGATCTAGAGAAATCACTCCTAAATTTCATCTGGAACCAGAAGAGACCTAGAATCGCAAAGGCAATTCTAAGCAGCAAAGACAAAGCAGGAGGCATCACAATCCCTGACTTGAAGTTATACTACAAAGCAACAGTAGTAAAATCAACATGGTATTGGAATCAAAACAGAACCGAAGATCAATGGAATAGATTAGAAGATACAACCACAACTACAAACACGCTCAACCACCTTGTCTTTGATAAAGGAGCCAAGCAGGTTCACTGGAAGAACGACAGTCTCTTTAATAAATGGTGCTGGAAAAACTGGCTCTCCATTTGCCAAAAACTAAAGCTAGCCCCATGTCTATCACAATGTACTAAATTAAAATCTAAATGGGTCAAAGATCTGAATATTAAAACAGAAACACTAAACCTATTGGAAGACAAATTGGGTAGAAACCTTGGAGACATAGGAGTAGGTAAAGAATTCATGAACAGGACTCAAACCACACAGGAAATACTTCCCAGAATCAATAACTGGGACCACTTCTTATTAAAAAGTTTCTGCATGTCAAAAGAAATCTCTAGCATAGTGAAAAGAAAACCCACAAACTGGGAAAAGACTTTAGTGAACTCTCTCTCAGACAAGGGACTCTTGTCTAAAACATATAAAGAATTATAAACCTCAGACCTCCAAAATTCAAAGATGCAATCCAAAAAAGGGCATCTGAGATGAATACGCAATTCTCAGATGAAGAAATACAAATGGCAAATAAATACATGAAAAAAGGCTCATCATCATTGGTCGTTAAAGAAATGCAAATTAAAACCACACTGAGATACCATCTCACTCCTGAAATAATGGCCAGGATCAAGAAAACCAACAACAACAAATGCTGGAGAGGCTGTGGGGAAAAAGGAACTCTCCTGCACTTTTGGTGGGAGTGTAGACTGGTACAGCCTTTGTGGAGATCTGTCTGGAGATTTCTCAAAAAGTTGGGATTGGAAATCCCATTTATTCCAGCTATTCCACTTCTAGGCATATTCCCAGAAGAACTGAAAGCATCTTACCACAGTGATATATGTGCACCTATGTTTATGGCAGCACAATTTGTAATCGCCAGACCTTGGAAACAACCCAAGTGTCCATCAACTGAGGAATGGATAAAAAAGTTGTGGTATTTCTATACAATGGAGTATTATTCAGCTATAAAGAAGGATCACATTGAGATATTTATCAATAAATGGGCGCAGCTTGAGACCATACTCATAAGTGAAATAAATCAATCTCTCATGTGTGAATACCGAATAGTTTCCCTAATGTAAGTAATGATTCCAATATATAAAAATATGTGGTAATCATGATTCCCCATTAGGTGGCATTGAAGCCTTATAAAGTTTTCACTCATTAATTAGAAAGGCTTTATTCTGGGCTTCTTGATATGGAAATATTTGAAGCTATAGTATATGAAGTTTTATTCAAATATTTCAAGGAAAAAGACAGACACTATGGTAATTACTATTAAGTCGGGTTATATGGTGGTGAAGTACTAGGTTGCTGAAACAGTCATGCTTTGACCTCTATTGTTATATTGTTATGTCCTGTTTTATCTCAATCTCCCCCTTGTTCTTTAAAAAAATTATTTAGTTATTTCTTATGTTTGTTTTAATTAAGTGGAAAATTTTTTTAAATTAGGATATATAATAGTAACTCTTTTTGATATCCTATTAACTTGTTTTGAAGTCCTGTAATACTCCCACGATCTCGTCTTGACTGATTAGACTCTGTTCCATTCTGTATGACAGTATCAAGTTTGAGGGTATAGGCAACTACTTTGAAGGCAATAAGACTCACTAAGATGCCCATTCTGGTTTGACTATTGTCTCCTTTGGAAGTCCTGTAATGTTTACAATGCCTCAGTTTTATTGGTCTTGTTCTCTACTGTTTTGTCCAACTTTATAATATCTAATGAGATAGGCAATTCTTTTTAAGGAAACAAGAGACAACGTTGATAACCATTGTTGATAACCTTGTACTCTGTTCTACATCATGTGCTATGTCTATCCTTGGTTTTGACTGACAGCTTTGTTTTGCCATATTTGACTGTATTCTCTCCCCCCCCCCAAAAAAAGTAATAAGAACTAAGGAGTAATAAAATCCAAAATGTGTAAATTTTGTTGTAAAAAAGAGAGGGGAAAAAAAAGAGCTCTAACGGATATAACAGCAAGTGTGTTTAGGGGTGTTAAATAGCTGACTATATTAATGTTTTTGGATCATTGAACACAGCTGTTTGCAGTCTCCCTGTTTGAATGTCCACTTTGTATTCTTTGATACTGTGATTTGAGCAACTATTTTCAAGATGATAATATGTAATCTATTAACAGGTGATTTCTTACTGTTATGGTTTTTTTTTTTTGGTAGTTCTGTATTACGTGTACCCTTACACCGCTTTGTTTTGTGTGTGTGTGTTTTTCTCTTTTTCCTCTTAGATAAAATAAAAAAAAATAAAGTAAATATATTTTCATACACTCATTGAAAGAATAATGAATAACATGAGCTACAATTAGTCTTAATCTTCAAAGCCATCCAGATAAAACATAGTGTAGGATGGAAACCAATTGTGGAGTTGACTAAGATTTGACCTTATAAAGACATATTTGATTGTATGTAGGGAACACCACCTACAGATTTATTCTATAATTCAATAGTGCTTTTTAAAACTTACTATATCCTAAGCACTGTTAAATTCATATGGACAGTGCTGAATTATCAGAAATATTATATCATAAAATTTAATTTATTCATGAATTTTAATATTGACCCTATTGTACCACTGTTTTACACATAAAATCTGATACAGTACAAAAAGATATTAAGAGAGTAATTTTCTCAGTATCATGACTCTATTAACTAGTGATATCAAGTCACAAATGTGACTCACTCACCATGAATTTGACTTTAACTTCCCTGTTTTGTTCTTTCCTATCTGATGATTCAGCACCTAGCTGCATAAGCAAACTAGACACACAAACATGCATGCATGCACACACACACACACCAAAGAGAAATGGGTTATTTAATGTATATTTTTGTCTTTCACTCTACCAGATCCATGGCATCGTTGATTTAAAGAGAGGTTAGAAATAAGAGGTGACTGTGTCCTACAAGTAGCCGAAAACATATCAATAGGGTTGCTGATCATAACAACAAAGGACACAGAATGCAAACACATTTATATTTGTGTAAGAGTCAAAAAGTGTGTCTCTGGCTGTGTTAGGCCAAAACTCACAGAGAGATTTTTCAGATTGTATCAATTATAATGAAATTTCAGGGGAATTGTTTTTGCTATGGGGTACAAAGACCCTGTGCAGAATCAGTCAGTTCTCAACAATGAGGTTTCACTTCATGGTAGCATCTTTCATTTGAATTAATTTATAACTTAATTGTCATTACATTATATGTCAATGTTATGGGTCGATTAAATTATATGTTGTTGGAGACAACTACCCAGTGGCTCTAAGCAGAATTTAAAATTAACTAATTGACTTTCTATGTTTCTCTGTGAGTCTGTCCTAGGCTTAGTCCCCTTGTCTGGCAATGGGAGCTGATTCATAGTAAGTGAACCTCTATGGATCACTGGCTCTGGCTGAAGCCTGTAGTGGCTTATGAGGCCAGAGATACCACAAAAGACAAGATAAGGCCACAATTGTGGACACTTGGCTCAAAAATCATTTCAGCAGGTAGATACTACAGCTGCAAGAATTATTCTTACAGTCTCACTTCTAACATATCATTATGATTAGACAGTTCTACTAATTTGACATGATTTATTACTTGGAGACATCCTTAAAGTGATTCCTAAGATCCAGCTCATTGCCTGCACTTTCCTCAGTTTTCCCACCCCTTGTTGTACCTAATAAATCAGACAATCCACAGAAGTCGTTGTCTTAGTCCTCAGAGTCTGGAGCTCAGCTAAAGAGTTTTAAACCTGCTGGAGACCTAAAATCATAGAATTTATCCCATTTCATTTAAACCTCTACCATACACTTTTTTGGGAGATAAGAGATCTAAGTAAACACCAATAAATGGCACATTAACGGGGACCTAAAATCCTTGGATAACGAGTTTGAGCCTGAACGAGTAAGTCCACCCAGAGTGGAAACAATTGAATATGGAGGCGACCTTCACAGGATGAAAACTTCACCAGGGACACTTCGAAAGAAGAGAAAAAGAAAAATTTTGACTCTTCCCACTGTGAAAAGTCATTTTATCTGGGAGAAAAACATGGAGCAAAAGATTTAAACCAAGAAGCAAAAGTATTTACAACTGCTCCAAAACCTGATTAAATGCTCAGAGGCTCATGTGCCAAAGAAAGACTTACCAAAAATGTTAAAAGAGATAAATAAATATAATCCATGGTTTCCTCAAACAGGTAGTATTAAAATTGTTTTTGGAAAGAATTGGAAAAAATCTTAAAATGCACACAGGACAAGACAAACCATTTCCTTTGAGACATTCTAAACTTGGAATCAGGTCTGTTGAATTTTAAGTCCTTAAAGAGATCATAGTCAAAAGTTTCTGATTCGGACATGGATATTAGAAGAGAGCTCCCTGATGAGGAGCCTGCCACCAAAAAAATTCCTTAGAGGAATCACTCAGTAAGGACCATAGCATTAATAAAAAATATCACATATGGCTCTATACAAAACTTATAGGTAGTACCAGAAGAGGCAGCTGCAAATGGAGCAAATAATATCCTCCTTATTTGCTTCCCAGTTGGAATTGAAAGAGATACTAATGATCATGAATATTTTGTCCATATGCCTTTTGAAAAACAACTACTAAAAATCATAAACAAGATGTGGTTAACAATGGAGTACAAAGTACATTTACTGTGGGACTATTACAAAAGGTTTTGGATACATATTAATTGACACCTTATGATAGCAAATATTTGGCACAAAGATGCCTGTTGCATGCTCAATTTCTTCATTGTGATTTAAAGCTAAAAACTCCTGCTTCAGAACAGGCTCATAAAACAGGTTCAGTCCCAATCCACATCCAGCAATAAATGAGGGAATGCTTTTTTGGACAGCGGTCCACAAATTACTTTACACAACTGGCAGAATTAAATCAATAATCATGAACAACTATTACAGAGGATAGGGCTCCAGTGATGTTGTTTTTACATATTCAGCAAAAACTCTAGGAACCCTTTACTCAATTTGTGGCAAAGTTACAAGAAGCCATTTGCAGACAGGTTTCAAACACAGAAGCTGAAAACATTTTAACTTTAAAATTAGCATATGTAAATGCTAATCAGGATTATATATAGGGTTTAAATCCTGTAAAGTCAACTAATGATTTAACAACACATATTTGAGCATGTCAGGACATTGGAACTGAGTCCTATAGGCCAACTATTGTGGCTTAGGTTTTGGCTGATCTTGAAAATGCAAAAAGGAGTGATGTAAAATGGTTTCATTGTGGAGAAATGTGACATACTAGAAAGAGCTGAAAAGTTCTTGTTAGAAAATAGGACAAATGCTGCAGCTACAGCATGTCAAGAGAAACACAAAAGAGTAGATCTTCCTGTAGCTTACTGAGTCACTCTCATTGGAGGTGACCAGCAAGCACACTTAAGTTCTCACAGAAATTTGGGGGTCCCACTACCTGAAGGAGCAGTTGGTCTTGTACTGTGAAAGGCTGATCTAAAGATATAAGTAATAACTTTTGTGCGTAGTGTGATTGATGGTGATTGTCAAGATGAGATACAAGTTCTTTCTTGTACTATGGATCTCTTGATTTTTGAACAGGGAGATTATGTGGCACAGTTGATTCTGTTACCTAGAGAGAAGACTTCTTTTGTTAAACAGCTCAGTAGATAGCAAGAGCCTCAGAACAAGATTACAAAAAGAGAAATTTATTTTACACAAGAAGTGCCTAAAAACAGGCCTATTTTTTTAAAGATTAATATGAAATACTTTTAAAGTCCCATAGATACTGGTGCAGATGTGTCTGTAATTGTATTAGAACAATGCCCTGCCATATGGGCAACAGAAAGCTCTCCTGTGTCCCTTATCAGACTGGAGACCCCACAGCATGTATTACAAAATGCTTCACCTTTGCCTTATAAGGGACCAGACCAACAAAAAGATTTCCTTTTACCTTATGTGGAACCTATTCCAGTTAACTTGTGTGGAAGAGATTTGTTACAAAGTAGAAATTATTGCTGACTAGTGATTCCATTTTTAAAAGCAAACAAACAATTCCAATTTAGAAACATCAAATAGAATCTGATCCTAAAATTAAGAAAATGATGATTAAAATGTGATATCACAAAGATAAAGGACTAGGAAAAAACTGTCAAGGAATCAAAGATCCTGTTAAGATTACACCTAAAAATGATAGGTATTGGATATCATCAGGTTTTTTGACAAGGGCCATTGATGCTTGTCCCCTGAAAAAAGCTCTGCCTTTATGATGGAAAACTAAGAAGCCTTTTGTGTAGATCAAATGTTCCCTTAAAAAGGAGAAGATAACTCAATTACAAAAGTTAATTAAAGAAAAGTTGCAGTTAGAACATTTAGAAAGTTCACTTAGCCCTTGGGATACTCTTATCTTTGTTATTCCTAAGAAATCAGGCAAACGAAGGTTGTTACAAGATTTAAGAGCTGTAAATGCTTGCTTACTTCCTATGGGGAATTTGGCTGCAGCCAGGACTGCCAAAATCAATACAGTTCCTAGAGACTGGTCTGTCATCATAATTGATTAAAAAGACTGTTTTTAAACATTCTTATGTTTCCCACAGATGGACCAAATTTTGCTTGCATGCTTAATTTCAACTTTAATAGATCAATACAACTAATAACATGGAAGTGAGGCTATGCTTGTGTCTTAATAGGTAAAAGATCCATGAAAAATATGCAGCCTTGATGGAAGACACACACAATATTGAGGACAGCCTTAGGTGATGGCTTTACCAATCTGGGACCCAGGAGACCTGCCAATTAACCAAAAAATCGATTTCCAGCTCTCTCCAGAGACCAAGCAAGAAAACAAGTGATGCAGTGAAACATCCAAACAATGATTCTTCATGCTAGCCATAGTCACCAAAAGAGAAATTCCACAAACCCCTAAAAATCTTTTGGTTGCCTTAATGACTCTCTTCGCAGTATCTATATATATGACACCTGTCTCAGGAATAGAATAATGGACCTATGTCTCTAATGCACCACTACTTAAACCCATTACTTGGGCAGATTCCCCACCTGAGATTCATCATAAACTAGACTTAACTTCCTAAATTGTGCCATTACAAGGCCACTCATTTCTGTATAACTCCCTTGTCTTATAACAAATGTATGCATCCTTGAGAGTATATAAGAAAACATGCACAAAGTGCTGTCCATCAAAATCTTACTGTGTATATCAATGCACTACAGAAGGTGATGTCAATGTTCCAACAAACCCAAAAATTTGACAAACAAATTCAAGATTGAGATAAATTTTCTGATGCTTTAGATCAATTAAATCCATTCAACTATCTGGAGGCACACTTGTGGCTTTATGTTTGTATCCTTGGAATAATCTGCATGTTTCTCCTTATTCTATTCACAGTCTGATAAAAAAAATAGCCAAGGTGAGCTAACTCCTAGACAATATTCAACCATGTCTTACCGTGAACCAGCTGTTGTTAAAAGGGGGGGGGGTATTGGAGAGCACTATCCAGTCATTCTGAGCAGAAATTATAGTTAACTAATTGGCTTTCTATGTTTCTCTGCGAGTCTGTCTTAAGCCTAGTCCCCTTTCCTGGCAATGGGAACTGATTCATAGTACGTGAAACTCTATGAATCACTGGCTCTGGCTGAATCCTGTAGTGGCCTGTGGTGCCAGCAATACCTCAAAGGACAAAATAAGGCCACAGTTGTGAACATTTGCCTCAAACATAAATTAATTAAATAGATAATGTAGCTGCAAGAATAATTCCTACAGTCTCATTCCTACCATGTCTTCATGTAAACTGACATGATTCATTAGTTGGAGATATCCTTAAGGTGACTCCTAAGGTCCTGCCCATTGCTGGAACTTTCCTCAGTTTCCACTCTCCTTATTGGATATAATAAAGCAGGCAATCCAGGAAAGTCTTTGCTTTAGCCCTCCGAGTCTTAAGCTCAGCTGAAGGATTTTAATTGCCCTAGAACCCTAAAAGCATGCAACTTGTCTCATTTTAATTAAACCTCCACCATACACTTGGTTGGGAGATCAGAAATTTAAGTCAAGACCCCAAAATATGTCACGTTTTCTTCCTTGGAGTATTAAGTGCAGTTCCTCAAACAATGAGCACTAATTTGGAGTCACTCTTCCCAAAGGAAGGAAAGTCAGTCCTGTGTTACACATGTGTGCGCAATGGCCTTTTCCTCCTGGACCAACAGAAAAGCAACAGGCATGCAGAGGCTGCTTGATGTGAGCTTGCTTTCATAAGTAAAAGTTCCATGCTTCAGTGAAAATGTTTCCCTTAGTGTGTGACAAGAGGAGTGACAGGTCTAAAAAGGGAAGCAGCACAGACTTGAAGTAAAAAGGTAGTGGAAAAGTTGGAAAGACTAATAAAAATGTTGGTTGTAATCTGTATTTGATTTCTAAATAACAATTTATCAATTTCTTATCAAAATAAGAAGCCTTTGTTTATCATTCAAAACAGTGATTTTCATTTTAGATTCAGCACAGACTTAACATGCTTAATTTCAGAACTAGAATTGATGTATTACCTGCAGGAAGATTTACATTTCAATATTTTGGTAATCAAATTTAAGCCAAGCATATAAAAGTAACAATATATTATAGATTCATATTCCTCAATCCCTAATGAATTAACCAACTAAAGCAAAAATAAAACATAAAAAATTAGATCATAGAAGTAACCAAAAAAGAAAGGGGTACAATTTCACATAATAAACATTAAAAGGAATAACCAAAGAAATGAGATTTGAATGGGTTCCATTTCGGTCTACTTTACCTCCCAAGCTAATACACAAGTCCTTAAGTGGATATAGGAAAGGGAAGAGTCACCAAAATCTGGCAAGGCTCACCAGTCTCATCTCACTTTAGAGAAAAGTAAGTGAAGTGGAGTAAGAGAACATGTTTTAAATCTTCTAAAAGCCTCTAAATAACCACCAATTAATCTTAGCAGAATCAAGATTACAAATTTGTAGGTGTTCCTGGAGAGACAGATAACATCTAAAGTCAGGTCAAAGGAGGCTCAAAATTTATGATTTTAAGAAAATCAAAAGAAGTTTGGATCAGTATCACAAAGATACTGATATCCCAGTGCTGTACTCTTTCCCCTAGCTTTGAGACATCTACCTTTGAGCATACGGAGGAAATAGAATACCTATTTGTAGATGGTACTAGATGAGCAGATAACTGGTGGAAGATTATTCTTACTATTACTAAAAAAGGCAGAGCATATGAACGAAGCCTCTCACAATAAACACGGACAGGTAAGATACAAAGAAATGACATGCCAACAGATATGCCAACAATCTAGAATGTAAGAATTCATAGGATTCAAAAGATGGTGAAATAAAAAAATAATGTGATAGAAAACATAGACCAAGAAAGAAAATTCCTCAAAAGTCTTTTGGTTACAAAAGAAGTTATTAAAATCAATTTTTATTGAGTGATTCTACAAGAGTAAGTTGCCCATCCACCACAGAATGGATAAGAAAGAAATGGTATTTCCATGCCATTGAAAGCTACACAGCTATAAGGTAGAATAATCTTGAGGCTCTAGGATGCAAATGGAGATCATGTTCATTGGCAAAATAGTTTGAACTCAAATGCACGAACCCTAGCATAAAAAGCATAAGTAATTAGTGTGATCCAAAAGCAAAATAGTTATTATAAGAGTGACTTGGAAGGAAATACCAGGGAGTGAAAAGTGAGAACAGTTGTTAATTTTTTCTTGGCTTGTCTTGAACTCTTTTATTGTTTTCACAATTTTGTTAGTGTTGGCTTTGTTCTGTCTTGTTTTGTTAGATTTTACCCTGTCTGATAATAGAGGAAGCTATTTTCAATATAATGGGATATAGTATGATAATCTTATCCTATTATATTGTGTTCAAGTCTTGTAATGCTATCATTCATTTATTTAATTGTTTTATTCTGTTTTGTTTGATTTTATTTTGTATGATGTTATGAAGAGCTATTTTGAAGAAAATGAGACACTATAGTAGCCATTGCTGATTTTCTATCATCTTGCTTTGAAGTCTTATCATGCTTTTATTCTTCTCTTTTGATTGGTTCTATCCTGTTCAGTTTCATTTGATTTTATTATGTGTGATGATATGGACAACATTTTTGAGGAAAATGAAATCTTATAGTAACCATTGTTCATTTCCTTTTATCTGGTTTTGAAATCCTATAATGTTTTCATTCTTTTCAGTGGTTTTATATTATTTTGTTATGTTTGATGTTATTGTGAATGAAGGTATAGTCAACTATTTTGAAGAAAACAAGGGACATTATGGTAGGTTCTGATCAAGTCCTGTTGCTTGTTGGGAAGTCCTGTGTTGCTTGCATTCTTCCATTCAAATTTGCTTTGCTCTGTTTTATTTCATTTTATTTTATTCTCTTCAAAATAAAAAAAATTGTATTGATTGAGGCTATTCTGAAGAAATAGCATCTCAAAGATCAAAAGGAATTTATGAGATTTTATCTATTGAAGGATAAGATCTGGAAAGACAAAAAACTGTAGCGAACAACATCAGAATTATTTTTAAAAGATTAGCTATGCCTGTGGAATGGAGAATCATATTGTATCATTGCTAATTTTATTGATTTTGATCATTGCATTATGGTTATATAAGAGATATCCTTGTTTGGGAAAATAGACACAGATGTGTACATTAATAGAGTCACAATGTTTGTTGCTTCCTCATAAATTGTTCAAAAGATGTTGGGAATTAGCTCAGGAGTGTAAGTGCTGAACTGGCAAGTACAAGGTCTCAAGTTTGATACCTGGTACCAAAAAACAAAAAACAGTCATGTGAGGGGTAGAAGAGTATTTAGCTCAAGAGCATAAGCACCTGTCTGGCTAAGCACAATGTCTTGAGTTTGATTTCTCATACCAAAATAAATAAGTTTCACGTAATATTTAAAAAAATTTTTTTCCAGAAGAAAAAGTTCTCTGAGTTAAAGTGCATATACATACATACATACATACATACATGTATATACATATATATATATATATATATATATATATATATATATATATATGATTTGGTTGTGCTAGTCTCTTATTGTGCAAATTTTCTGAAATTTTGATATTAAATAAGGCTACTCAGATCAAGAAAAGATGGCAGATAACAGCAGCAACAGAGGCTCTGTGAGATAGCCAGATTAGATTCCAGGAATGGTGCTGTATGAGGAATCTTTAGCAGAAGGAGATATACCCTGCCAACCCAGGAACGAACTAAGATGAAAGAAACCAATTGGAAATGCAGTTCAGGTGCTATGATTGGAACAACTAAAGTCTTGGTGCTGCTGCTAGAACTCACAGATTGAACTCTCACTGCCATGACCATGTCTGAATTGGTTTCAACTCACTGGAGATGTGAACACTCTGAGAGAGGGAATCAGTGAACCGAATTGAGAGTAGAGCTTGCAGGGAACCCTGCATCGACCTGCAGTGAGTGAGAAGAATAAAAACCTTTCAATAGACAAAGAGGCTTGAACAGGGTGCTACAGTGACTTCAGTCACATATTCCCTTCTCAAGTCAGATTGGTGGGAAGTGCTTGACCTGGGTGACACCATGGGCTGAGCCCCAATAGGACAGCCCAAATCAAGTCCTTGCAACTGGCAATACATCCTAACACAGTGAAGCCTTTAGTAGGTTGATCTGGAGGGGCAGGCCCATCATAGGCTGTCCACGTATGTACCTTCTAGTACACTGCAATGGGCAGGACCACCTAGTCAGCACACTTCAGATGAACTGAAACTGACAAAGAAAGAAACTGGGCCTCCTATATATGCCTGTATGGAAGCAACAAAAATATGAGAAGAGAGGCAGCAAGAAAGGGTCCTCAGTCCCCAATCCTGAGAACACTGATCCAGGAAACATAAGTGCAAAGGAGAATGAGAACAGATAACATGCAATATCAAGTATGGCACAAATAGACATAAAGCAATATCTTCAGGACCTTATAGACGAGTTCAAAACTGAAGTACTTAACCAAGTAAAGCAAGATATAAGTAGAATAGTTAAAGAAATGGTTAACACCTCCCATGAAAAAACAGATAGTAGAGTGCAAGGACAAAAAATAAGGGGGGAGAATTGTTTGGAGAAAATAGAGAACACATAGAATACATGAAGCAGGTTCAAAGAGATTACCAGGAAACTAAAAAATCTATTGAAAGCTGGCATAACAGCTTGAAAGAAACTAAGGATAGATTATCTGAACTGGAGGACAGGTTTTTAATGTGTTAATATGAAAGGAAAAACTTCTTAAAATAACAAGGAAACAAGCAGTAACAATACAAAGGCTAGAAGATGACAAAATAATCTATTATTTAATAATAATTAATATAAATGAAGAAGCAGGGGCACAAACAAAGGGACTGCTAAGGCTATTCACAGAAATAATCAAGAAAAACTTCCCAAACATAGGAAAAGGGAAAGATGCTCAGATGTATGAGGCATACAGAGCTCCAGCCACCTACAATCAAAACAGAGCTACACCCAGGCATATAATAATTCAGATCCCAGAAATCCAATATAAGAACAGAATATTAAAAGCTGTCAGAGACAAGAAACAGATCACTTACAAGGGCACACCCATCAGAATTACCTCAGACTTCTTGGCACAAACCATCAAATCTCAAAGAGCCTGAGGCAAAATAATCCAAATTTTGAAAGACAATAATGTCCACCCAAGATTGATATATCCTGCACAACTGTCCCTAGGAATTAATGGAGAAACAAGGTGCTTCCAAGATAAAGAGGAACTGGGGGAATTTGCAACCACCAATCCAACTCTATAGAGAATACTGCAGGACATTCTAAAAGAGAAAAGTACCAGATTCCAGAAACAGTGGCAGAGAGGCCACAATGAATGGAGCAGACAGCAAAATGAAGAAGACAAAGAGAAAACTAATGACAGAAAAAGACTCAACAGAAATGAGGCAAAGAAGGTTGGATATAACTTCTAACATAGATAGCCTAGACACACTAACTTAAGGGGAAAAAAAGAGAGAATCACAGGCAGAGTGGATCAAGTTGGAGGGTCCACTGAGAGGCTCTTTATAGGAAATATTAGCCTTAAGAAGGACCAAATATGGACCAAAATAAAAAATGAGAAAATGGAACTCGATATGATAGGGAACAAGAGAGTAATAGGGTTAACTAGACCCGTATTTATGGATAGGTAAAACAGATAGGCTTTTAAAAATGGAGCAGTATAACTAGAAATCAAGCCCAGGAGTGAGAAAGTTTGGAAACACTTAGGTAAATGGAAGGTTTCCCCTCCAATACAAAACTGGAGTGTTGGGGAGACCCAAAAATACACAGTTCATTCTGGGGGGGTAAAGGGAAAGAATATTCTTTAAAAAAAAGCAGAAGATTTAGCTAATAGTGTATCAGGAATTAAGCCCCCTGTTACGCCACTCTGCTTGGTTGAAACTTGTTCTGTTCTAGTTTGCATACAAGCACTGGATTTGAGGGGCACAGACAGCTGTCCCGAAGATATCAGGACATAGCACAGTGATCATCTTTAATTTCCTATTAACTCAATCAGGATCCCTGTGTGACTTATACTGTTATATCATGACTGATAGTAGTTAAATCTGACTTGTTTGATCGCTGCTTATTATTGACAGATTTTATACAAAACTGTTAGGTTGCTGGTATGAAGTTGAGGAATATAGACGACTATACGGAAAATGACAATGATCACTATGATATCCATGCTGATTTCATCACTACCTATTTTTGCAGCTCTATACTATCTACAAAGTTGTATTTCTGTTAATCCTGTTATGTACTGATATGTTCAATTATACTTTATCTGATGATACAGCCATTCTGTTGATGATAACAAGAAACAGCACAGTGACCTTGATAGAACTCCTTACACAGCAGATTTACATGTTGTTTTAGTTTTATGTGTGTATAGAAGAAAGTTTAGTTCTTTCCTGCTTTGTTCTGTTTCTCCCTCTAATATAGAAAGGATAGAAATACATGTTAAGGCTCATGCTGGCATAAAACCTATAAAAAGTTTATGAGAACTGATCTTATGACACATGATGAAATGAACAAATACTTTGAAGGAAAGAAAAGGGCAATGCAGTACCCAATGCTGATTCCAGAGTGTTATGATGTGAAATCTAGCAAAATTATTAGTATTTGTTCAGAAGGATTTTAATCTAATAAGTTTGGTTAGGTCTCAACATAAATGAAGATAGGGATGAATGCATGTGTGTCTAAGTGTATAGGATTGATAGCCATATTATTTAGATTTTGTTGGATGGTTGAGAGAACTGTTTGCAAACTCTCTGGTTGAATTCCCATTTAATTGCTCCACTTGTTTATCGTGAACAATTATTTTTTCGTGGACAATACGTATACAACAACTATTGATTTATTACTGTTTCTTTGCTTTATTTGAAAATATGTACTATTTCTGTACATTTTCTATTTTGTTTTGTCTTTGTTTAAATAAAACAAAATAAAATAAAGATACTCGAAAACTATCAAAGAAAAAATTAAAGCAAAATATTTTTTTTAATTTTTTTTTTGTCTTTTTCGTTTTTACCGGTACTGGGGATCGAACTCACGACTGCCTGCTTGCAAGGCAGGCACTTATGCTGCTGAGCTAAATCCCCAGCCCCAAAGCAAAATGTTTTAATGAATCTTTTTTAAAAATCAGAGTATAATTTACAAGAATGAAAAATCACTGCATATATGACAGTCTAAATAATTAATTATTATAAACACAAAGGTAAATTAAAACTGTTTAATACAACCAAGCAAAAAATAATATTTCAAGAGGATACAACAGAAAAGAAATAAATTTTTTAGCAGGATAAAGCCCAGTGGAACAAACAACTCAAATACACAAAAGCAAAATATTTTTCCTGAAAATATTTTAGTATATATGCTGACAAAGTGAGTAAAATTTTCCTGAAAAGAAAATTTCTTATGTATGAAAAAACATAAATCTATAATACTTTTAAATGCTGAATTATTGACACTGAAATTCAATCTTTTGTCAGTTAATGAATTCCAAGATTTAAAATCATTTTCAAACATTCAAGTAGGAAATAATCCTTTCATATATAAAAAGGTGGTATAAAATGACCATAGCTTCAGATTACTTCACAATAAATTCAGATCTAGGGGATTGCAATCAGTATGCACAAGCTTTAAAATTACCCAAAGCTACTGCTCTGAGCCCACTTGTAATTCAAATATAAAGGATTATTTTTTTAAAAACCGATATAAATCTGAAGGAACAAATATAAAATTTCAGGTCACGGGCACTTCCAAACATTGAATGATCTCAGAGTGTAGGCCTACCATGAACACTCCATAAAGGGAAAAATAGTATTTGACAATTATATTCATCTAAATAAAATTAAATAGAACAGCTGCACAGGAGTAGCTAATATTATATGGAGGGCAAAAAAGGGATTATGTGTTCTAAATACAAAAGAAATACAAGTAAATATAGCTAATGTGTCAATCAACCTTATATAGAAAAGGCAGACATTATCAAGAACTACATAATGAAACTTACTACAGAAAAATCAAAATAAAATTCCCCAGATCGGACAGTCATGGGGAAAATGCCAACACTGAACGTTTATTACATATATGTGTTCACACACACACACTTACACATGAAATGAAGGAAATCTTGACAAAATGATAAATACTAATTATCACAGTACCTTCAATACTATCTAGATTCGCATATGGTTTAAAAATATGACCATATTTTCTTACAAGGATTTGCTACTGTGAAAAACTAAAACATATTATTACAAATGATTTCAATGGATTAAAATTAATTTTTATGTTTTTCCTTGATTTTTAAAAATAGTTCTAAAAATTAGGTTAAGCCATACAAATCAGTTAAGAGTATGTAGTTTTGGTCGATGAAAGTATGATTTAATAGTTTAGTTTGATAATATTTTATGGTGAAAATTATCTGAAATGTACGATTTCCTTTTATTTCATTTCAACTTTTGCTATGTTTGGGATAACTGTCTATATAAGTTTAAAAGGACCATGTAGAAGTGTATAAGTCTATTTTATAAAATCATTGCATTGTTCCTTTTTGTTTTTCTTACTTATGATACAAACAGATGTTTAAAACCTCAAATGAATCTCACTAAATTTAATAAAGTTTAAGGGTAATACTAAGATTTGAGGGGTTGATACTTTGTATTTTTTATTGCTTAAAATTTTAAAAATTAAGATGAAACATTTAAACAAAACTGCTGAAAACATTAAGGAGACCATTAGTCACAAAAATAAGGGATAAAGTTTGAAATACATAGAACTAGTGGATTTTCTAGCCTGCCTCTCAGATCTGCATTTGGTTGCTTTCAAAGTGAAGTGAAGGCCTTGTTAATGATAATCGGAGGAGTATGTCCCTTGGTGTTTTATTGTTGAATCAGATCTTTTAGTGTTCAAGGGTATACTTACTGTTTGGCAAAATATGTTCATTAAGACTCGAAAAAAGAATAGACCCATTGGTACACTTCTTGTTAGATGTGCACGATCTCAGACCCCACCTCAGACACTGAGTCAGAACTTGCCCTTAACAAACTCCCAGGGAATCTATGCATTTACCAAAACATTAAAAGTATTGCTCTAGGAGATCTACCTGTTTAATTTTCCAACAAGGATGATGATTAGCTTTCATAAAGCTACAAAGATTAACCATTTACTGGTTTTATAGTAAGGAGAAAAGGGTTTGTTTTGTTTTGTAGTTGTTGTTTGTTGTTTTCCTGCTCACTTGAAACTCTTTACACCATAGTTCTGGTGTGTATTATATAGGCTATGATATCTTAGACTAAGGAAGGAAGTCTTTTTCATTGTAGTGCTTATGTTTTGACATTATCTATAATTAATTAAAAAGGATTAACTGTAGTGTTTATGAGCATATTTATTTTTTCTGAATTATGTAAGGAATTGGTGATCAGCAGTGTTGTCTAAGAAAGTCACAATTTCTCAAAGTCCTATCAATATATTCAGTTTCTGAAATTTCAGAAGCAGATCCAGATAATGATTGAGAAGCTCCATTTCTTGCTTGAGGATAAGAGGAAGAAAGGCAGCTGGAGCTCTTTTCACCACTGTTGGGAAGTGGTAAATTTGCTGTTGAAGATCTCTGTGATATCTAACTTAAACTATAAAGAAAAAAATCAAGTAAACTGTATTAAAATCTCAAGTGATCACTTAACAATGGAAAATTCCAAAATCCTAAACACAGAATGGTGAAATTATGCAAGAATATTATGGAAAAATCAATTTGTCACTTTTTATAGGTAATTATAATTTGCTAATTTCAGATTCTTTACCCAATGACATAAAAGTATATTCCTAATTTTCCCTGTTTTTGCATTTAGAAAAAGGCAAATTAATTTTAATATTCAGTAAATCAAAAATCTATGAAACAAGGCAACCTCAGCTAAGCTCAACACTCTCTCTTACAATATATCCCAAGGCCAAATGCCATGAGATGTTTATAAAGTAAAATTTCCCTTCGGCCTTCTTTCCTTTCCTTTCTTTCCTCAGTAACATTGCACATAAAGTATCCTGAAATAAAATCTCTTTCATTTTAGTGCATTTGAACTTGTATGTTCATGTACACATAAAATAATTTCAAATATAAAAGTAAAATAGAAGTGGGAACCAGTTTGTTCTGACAATGGTCATAGATAAAATTCAAGTTAACAAAAAACTCTTTATGAAGCAAGTATGTAAGAAACTGAAGCAAGCAGAAAAGAAGTAATGTGTGAAGTTTATAACTGGAAAATTGCTAGGCTTTGAATACAGATCTTTCTGATCAGAATCCCAGCCTTATTCTACAACTCTGTTAATCATTTTTGTATATACATTTGTTCTAAGATAAAGTATAACTGATATTTTTAAAAAATATGTATCAATCTACAAGGAAACATTTGTAATTCAGAAATAAGAGTTATGAATGGGCTTGAAATATAACCAGAGTACCCATCAGTATTTAGCCATTCAGTAATGTATCTAATTTGTGTCCTAACATTGTCTTACAAAGGATTCAACAACACAAAGGAAAGCTATCATATTTATAAATCATATAACTGAGAAAATATTGTAAATCAAGGCTCGTAACCAATAAAATACATCATTCAAATCCAAACCCATGTCCACTTCTCCTAAGAATATCTTTTCTTGACTCTCTGAAATATTTGACTGACAAATGAAATTTCTTCCACTTTATTGGAACTTACGTTTGGACTATGCAATTGTAATTCTAAAATATGTTTAACAAGTCTTAGTGCATAGATAAAAAATTTGATAATGGGTAAATAATTTTATTTTTTGTGCAAACTAACAAAATTAACTATTGATAGTTACAGAACCAGAGTCAAGGATCACTGGAAAGTTTATATTTGTATCCAAGTACTTCCTATTATTTAATAAGGCCCTAAGTAATCACACTTCATGAAGTGTTAAGTCCAAAGCAAATGACCTTGTACTCATTCTGAGTGACAGGAAACTCTGTGGCTAAAAAATGACCCCATTTCCAAGGACATGAATTTTTGTCTGGAACAAAATAGATTTCCAAATAATTTCTGCTAATGTAGTGGTTTCTATTAGGGCACAAATATAATAAAAACAGTTAGTTATGGTTGATAAGGAAGAGATAAAATTAGATTCTGCAATTTAACTATCAAATAGAAAAAAAAATCAGCCAATTAACTGTACAGTACCAGTTCTTTCAGTTGCCACATCAGGGAATTCATACTCTTCAGTTCTGTCACTTGCATACTGTTTGCCAGATTCTCACCTTCTGCTCTCTGGCTCACTTTACTCCTTACAGAGATGATCCATCCCCTGGAAGAACATGCCAAGGGAGCATCTTGCCACTCGATGTAAATCTTACTACAAGTGGTAGACTGTTTCTGTGAAACTAACTGCACTTTCTTCATTTTGCCATTATAAATACAGTGCATTAAAAATTTATTTTTTGCTGTTCTGAGCTATGCTTCATCTCAAATAACTGAAAAAGCTATAAAACCATTTTATGCAAGTCACTGCAATTATTTTCAGCAGGTTAAAGTAATGAGGACTTTATGCATTGCATGTGTAAACACTCTTTTGTATTGTTCACTAGCACTGCCAGAACATGTTATGAACAATTTAGAGTGCCAAATAGAATAAAATAAGAATGTCTAATTACATACACACACATATTTTGACTTTAAAAAACATCTGAACTTAGTGATAAATATTTTATATTAATTAGGCAGGATGGCATGATGATATAAAAGAAAAGGAAACTGAGGGAATTTAAGGGTTCTACTTACATCATGCCCATGATTGACAGGCTCTGATCAATTTAGAGTAGACCATAAATTCAAGATGGAACACAAGTAACTGAATCATCTATATTATCATAGTTCCCTCAGAATTGATATGGAAAACCAGGAAGGTCTGAGGGAAATAGTGGTTTCCTTTCTTTTCTCTTGAAGAATCAGAGAATGGGGTAGGGAAATAGCTCAAATTGATAAGTGCCCGCTTTGCATGGGCAAGTTTGTGAGTTTGATCTTGTTTCAAAATAAAATAAAATAAAACCTACCAAATGTAAATGGTAAAAAAAATAAATTTTAAATAAATAAAAGTCAGACAGTGTTAGGAAAAGCTTTTCACAAAGAGTTTATCACAGGAAACATAGAGGAGAGAAGCAGAGAAATGATAATATTCCACTGAAAACTTCCTGGTAAATAGACAAATCAGAAACAGAGATACACAAAAGGAGAGTAGTAAACATATAAAAGAGAAGAGAGATACAGAGAAGGAGGGAAAGAGAGAGAAAGCGGGTGAGAGAGGCAGAGAGAAAGAGAGACAGACAGACAGAGAGAGAGTTAAAGAGGAAGTAGAGAAAAGACAGAGGAGTGGAGAGGAGTGGAGAGAAACAGCAATGGAAAGAGAAAGAAAGAGACACATAGAGACACAGAGAAAACAGAAGTAGCAAAGCACCTTATGAGGATAATAATAGGCAAAATATATTCCAAGGCAGTTTCTCTACGCTGGCACATATGGCCTGATTGATATCAAATGCTAATATTCCTGAACAATTAAGTCAGTCGCTTCCCATAGAGAGAATGGAAAAAGGACAGGAGAGACTTGCAAGGTTCGCTCAAATACTATACCTTCCTGAAGAAGAAGCCTCCTCTGTTTGCCTTGAAAGTAGGAAGTGGAATAATATACAATACAATAACAACAAAAAAGCACTTAACTTTGATGACATGGACTTAGTGTTAGCTTCACCTAAACTGTGGACAACCACTGCCTTCTTAATAAATAGTTAAACAGCAACTTTATACCATGCTAAAATCAAATCAACTATCCAATGCATAGTCTGTGTAACAACCAGATTCCTAGTAAGTATGTTCAGAATATTTTTATAATTTTAGTAATAGTTTTCTGAGTGTTTGTTATGTATAAAATACCCTACTGAACAATTAACCACTTTACATAAAAGCTAAATTTTACAATAATAAAAGATCAAAATATGTTAACTTTTAAAAATTCTTATCTTAAATTATGAAATAATTTTGAAATATATATCTACACAGCAAAGCTGCTACAAAATATCAGTAATTTAAAATATTTGCTTCAGATATCTACAGTAAAACTGTTTTTAGTAGACTTTATTAGCTAGTTATATTATTATGTCAATATTGGGAAATTCTAGCCCAATGCCTTCTTCAATGATGATACTGGAGCATCTCCATAAAAATGTAAAATTATCTTAAATATTTGAAAAATAGTGTCACTTTTATATTCTACATGTCCTCTAATAGTCAAATTTTATCATTATAATTTAAGTTATAGCCATGCTTATTAAGGAGTAACTATAGATTTTGAAAGGAGCAGTGATAAAACTTTCCCTCATTCTGTTTCATTTTCTATTTACTGATTTTCTTCATATTTTTATCAATTCATTGTGAACCGTTCCCTTTTTTTGATGTTACCAGTTTCCCTTCCTTCCTTCCATCAATTCATCTATCCTTGCATACAATTTTTCAGTCCCCTCACAGAGGAAACCTGACTATGCAATCAATGTCTTCCTCCTCGTTTCCTGTTGGAAGTCTGATACAAGAATTCAGTGAAGTACAACAAATAAAACCTATGGTGCACTAAGGTGTTACAAGGTTTCTAAGTTGTCAGTCATTTTCAAGGGAAAATATTTCATCCAAAACAATCTAAATAGACAGTGTACATTAGTGTTAGAAAAATATAAACTCATCAAAATAGCATACAGTAAAAGCTGCAATGTAAAACATCAAATAACATAAAAATAAGGTATTAAGAAAACTAATACTTTTCTCAATAGTAACTGCTAAGTGAAAGCTTCCGGATTTATATTTCTGCAATGGTTCTCAGGTTCCCTGTCTTTAAAAAAGAGTTTCAAAAGCAAATATAGTTTAAAACTTAAACTTGAAAATGTTATGAATGCATGCAATACAGAGCTTAGACTAGTTTGATACATATGTAAGTATTTTTCCTTCTATTTTCTATAAAATCTTCAAGTGGAAGACTTACATTTTGCTTATAGAACCAGGAACTTGGACTATTTTTATTTAATCTTTGCTAGTGCTTCCTTTCCTTGATAACAATATTTACCCAGGACAAAAATGACCTCAAAATTAACCTGGATATAATTCTATCACAACTGGCTAGAGACACTAGCAAGTCACATGTGGAAACACAGGTATGTGGAACTGGGTTGTGGGCTGGCAAATGCCCAAATATGGAAAGACAACCTGGAGGGGAATCCTCTGCCTTGTTCCAACATCAGGGGTCATTCCTCAGTGAGGCTGTGCTGGCACTCCATTTTTGATGGCACTGACATAATCTGATAAAATCAGGTTCCAAAGAAAGCCTCCAAGTCAAAAGGGAAGAGGATGAGATCCATGTTTACAACTGGACCACTGTGATGACTGTATTTCTAGGAAGCTACCTTTCAGGGCTCATGTTTTTGATCTCCACCTTCACCGGGAGAAATAGTAAAGCAGGTGGATATTTGCAAAACAAGACACAAAGAAACCAAGAGTCAGAAAACAGTTGCCAGGTTGAGACTAGTCAGCCCTGAAAAAAATGTGTAGCCACATTGAATGGCCCTAAAATAGACTTCAAGAGAAACCTATCTCAGTGATCTGAGAGATCCAGATCATCTGAGCATAGTGTTATGTGAAGAAGGAAGCAACCACCTCCAGTTGCTTTCCCAAACACCTGCACACTTTGAACCAGTGCAAAGTCCTGAGTGTTTCTGCCATTAAATTACAGCACAAGATGTTTCCTGTAATGGAAACCACAACAAAAGAGCTGCTGAATTTTTCAATCCCAGAACACCCTAATCCTAGAAACAATAGTGATTCTTTGGGAAATTCAGACAGTTTGGCTCCAGTGGACAGCCTGAGAGGAGCAAAACCGCAAAATGTTGTGTAGTTTTTTTTTTTACCTAGAACACAACAGAAAGAGCGAATATAATCAATTGCAGGATTTTTCAAATTCAGAATAGAAAATAGCTTAAGGAGGCATTTGTAGAAATTTGTGGAACACTCTTTTAGACCAGTGACACTCTACTCTTCTTTACATACTTGGAGACATCCACTAATAAAACATAAGCAAAAGGCCTCAGCTAGTCAACCATGCTGACAGGAGCATAAGCAAAGCTAGGCAGAGCACTTCCTGCAGATGGTGAGAGAGTGAGGCTCCCAGGTCAATTCTGACCCTCAGGCTCCTCACTTACTGGAAGTAAAGAGATCAAATTGAGCATTCAAGACACATAGATATGTTGAAATTCCTAGACCTATCTACAGAGCACTGAAACTCAGCCACACACAAATGCAACAAACAAAAGTTTCCCCATTTGTGAATGTAGGGCGATTCTGACTGCAGAAAATTGGGACCTAGAAGACTCTATAATTTTTCTTGATCTGCAAGTACGTTTTTTCCCCTTCATTCACCAAATTCATAGCCAAAACGTTTATAAATGTAAGCAAACAACTGAAGTTCCAGACACATATAGAACTCTAATTTATCCAAGACCACAGAGCAAATTCCCAATGTGATATGAATAAAATTCCCATAAATTCATCAAAGCATTATACAGTAAATGCTGTAATGTAAAACATCAAATAACATAAAAGTCAATAAGAACTAAGGAGTAATAAAATCCAAAATGTGTAAATTTTGTTGTAAAAAAGAGAGGGAGGAAAAAAAAGAGGTCTAACGGATATAACAGCAAGTGTGTTTAGGGGTGTTAAATAGCTGATTATATTAATGTTTTTGGATCATTGAACACAGCTGTTTTCAGTCTCTCTGTGTGAATGTCTACTTTGTATTCTTTGATACTGTGATTTGAGCAACTATTTCCAAGATGATAATATGTAATCTATTAACAGGTGATTTCTTACTGTTATGTTTTTTATGTAGTTCTGTATTATGTGTAACCTTACACTGCTTTGTTTTGTTTTGTGTTTTTCTCTTTTTCCTTTTAAATAAAAAAAGAATAGTAATACATTTCTCAACAATAAACTTAAAGCCCAAATGTGTTTGGTGTGAAATAGTTCAAGCATTAAAGAAAACACTTTTCAAAGGAGATTAGTATGTCTTCCAAAGCCATCTTTAAAATTTGATGGAGAAACAGTTTTTTCATGAGAAAGAGTATCCAAAAATTTAGGGACATAACACTAGCATTGTAGAAAATACAAGAATTCTAGCAGGGGTGGTGAGTTCCAGCACATCAACATGGGCCTGGGAGGAGTTTAAGATTATTACACCCAGTGGTTAAGTGCCTGGCCAGCTTCTAACCACACTAGACTGGGCTCTTCAGGTTTTGGAAGTCCTAGCTGGGCCACAACCAATGAACTTCTTTCAACCAGGGGGAAAACGGGCTGCATGAGGTGCATTCAAGCACAGAGGCAGTTTGAGATCATCACTCCCAGCAGTGAAAGACCTGCCAGCTTCCAACCACAATAGACTGAGTTGTACAGATTTCTTCAGCCTAGCTGGGCCATGCCCAGTGACCTTCTTCAATCAGGGGAGCTAAGGGCATGCAAGTTACAGCACATCATTGTTAGCCTGGGGAGAGCTTTGGATTATCACCCACAGTGGTTAGGAGACCACTCCAGGATCCTGGAACATAAGAGGTGGCAAGGAAGGTCCTGCACTTCTGACTGCACCAGGTACAGCAACCTCCATTCAGTCACAGGAGCTGAGGGTATAGGAGACAATTTGCAACATGCCCTTGGGAAGCTTTGCAACATTACTTGAAAAAAGAAATATAGGAAAATAACAAGATGAAAGACCAAAGTACAATCTCAAACCTTCAGCCTATCCCAAGGATGCCTGGTAACCAAGTACATAGAATAAAATATATGTTATCCACCTGAAATATCTGAAATAATAGCAACTGACATAAAGAAGCAACTCCAGGAAGCTTTAAGGGGGTTCAAATTATGAATAATCTTTCAGGTAAAAGAAGAACTGACAATAGTAATGAGAGAAATGCTTGAACATATCTAAAGAATACACAGTTAAAAAAATAGAGCAAAATGCAAAAGGAGAGAAACCCTGGGTGAACGATATAAGAAACAAACAGAATACATGAAGCAGATTCAAAGAGATATACAGGAAATCAAAAATTCCATTGAAAGTTGTCAAAACTGCCTAATAGGGAAGATTGAATTTCAGATGTCAAAGACAAGATTGCAGCTAGTGAACAGGAAAGATCTTTTTAAAATAACAAGTAATCAAGAAATAACACTTCAAGAGCTGCAAGATGATGCAAACAGTAAACAACATAAGACTGATAGGGATGAATAAAAAAGGGGAAAACACAAATGATATCAAGAGGTAATAGGTAAAAATTTCCCAAACATGAGAATAGAAACTGACATACAGATAATGAAGCATAGAGAACTCCAAATAGTCATAACCAAAATAAACCTACACCCAGATATACAATAATCATCATCCCAGAAATCCAACATAAGAATTGAATATTAAAAGCTGTTAGAGAGAAAAGACAGATCACCTATAAAGGAAAACCTATGAGAATCACAGCAGATTTCTCAACACAAACAATGAAGTAAAGAAGAGCATGGAGTGAAGTATTTCAGATCCTAAAGGAAAATGGCTTCCAATCTAGAATAATGTACCATGCCACACACTGTCTTTCAAAATGGATGGAGAAATAAGATACATTGATGGCGAAGAACAGCTGAAGAACTTCATGATCACTAAACAAATCCTACAGAGGACATTGAAAGACATTCAAGACACACATAGGAAAACACCACTAAGCAAGGCAGACAAATAAATAGAATGAAAAGGTAAAGATGCAACAACAGAATGATAACATGTCAACAATAAACCAATATAAAACAGTTATACCCATTAATGTAAATGGTCTCAGTTCACCAATTAAAATAAACAGTCTGGCAGAATGGAACAAGAAGCAACATCCAACCATATGTTATCTACAAAAACCTCATATAACCCAAAAGGAAACTCACAGACTGAAAGTCAAAGGATTGAAAAAAGTACTTCATGCAACAGGAACCCAGAAAAGAGCAGGGATAGCTGTTTTTCTTGCAGACAATATGAACTTCAAACCAAGAATGATCTGAAGAGATAAAGAAGTCACTAGATGCAAGTTAGGGGAAAACTTCAAGAGAAAGAGATAACAATCTTAAATATATATGCACCAAGTTACAGAGCACCCAGCTATACAAAGCAAGTATTAACAGAAAGAAAAATCAAATGGAGAGGCATCCTTTGTTCATGGATAGGAAGAATAAGTATTGTGAAAATGACCATTCTCCCAAAACTGTAATACAGATTCAATGCAATCCCAATGAAAATATTATTAATGTACCTCATAGATCCAGAGAAATGACTCATAAAATTCATCTGGAACCAGAAGAGACCTAGAAGACCAAAGACAATCCCAAGCATCAAAGGCAAGGTAAGAAACATCACCATACCTGACTTGGACTTATACTACAAAGCTACTGTAACAAAATTACATGATACTGGAATAAATACAAAACCGAAGATCAATGGAATAGATTAGAAGATATAAACAACTACAAACGCACCCAACCACCTTATCTTTGATACAGAGGCCAAACATATTCACGGGAAGAACAACAGTCTAATCATTAAAAGGTGCTGGAAAAACTGGCTTGCTGTATGCCAAACACTAAAACTAGACCCATGCCTATCAGCATGTACTAAACTTAAATCTAAATGTATCAAAGTTCTGAATATTAAAACAGAAACATTAAATCTGTTGGAAGACAAATTAGATAAAAATCTTGAAGACATAAGAGTAAGTTGGGAATTCATGAAAAGGGATCAAACTACATGGGAAATATTTCCTAGAATCAATAACTGGGATCACATCTTATTAAAAAGTTTCTTCATGTCATAAGAAATCTCTGTATGCTGAAAAGAAAACCAACAACCTAGAAAAATATCTTAGTGAACTGTCTCTCGGACAAAGGACTTCTGTCTAAAATATACAAAATATTTTTAAAATTGAGACTCCTTAAATTCAAATACCCAATCCAAAAATGGGAATCTAAGATGAATACAGAGTTCTCAGATGAAGAAACACAAATGGCAAATAAATGCATGAAAATTTTTCATCATCATTAGTCATTAGAGAAATGAAAATTAAAACAACCCTGAGATTCCATCTCACTCCTAAAAGAATGGCCAGGATCAAGAAAACTACCAACAACAAATGCTGGAGAGGCTGTCAGGGAAAAGGACTCTCCTGCACTGTTGGTGGGAATGTAGACTGGTTGAACCACTGTGGAGGTCAGTCTGGATATTCCTCAAAAAGCTGGGATTGGAAGTCCCATTTGAGCCAGATATTCTCTGAGCATATTACCAGAAGAACTGAAAATATCATACCATGGTGATATATGCGCTCCATAAACACCCATGTTTATAGCAGCACAATTTCTAAAAGCCAGATCTTGGAAACAACCTAAGTGTCCATTAACTGGGAAATGGATAAAAAAAGTTGTGGTACTTTAATACAGTGGAGTACCACTCAGTTATAAAGAATGATCATATTGAGATACTTATAAATACATGGGCACAATTTGAGACTGTACTCATAAGTGAAATAAATCAAAATCACATGTATAAATACAATATACTCTCCCTAGTGTAAGAAATGATGAGTACATGAGATTTTATAGTAATCATAATTCCCCACTACATTGATTTGAAGGCTTGCAGTGTTTTCACTCGTTAGTTGGAATAGTTTTATTCTGTTTTGTTTGATTTTATTAGGTGTGATGGTATTAACAACTATTTTGAGGAAAACAAGACTTTAGGATATCCATTGCTGATTTAATATCATTTTTCTCTGAAGTCCTCCCATGCGTTTGTTTTTCTGTTTCCACTGGTTCTATCATATTGTATCTTATTGGATTTTATTATATGTGATAATATAAACAATTTTTCTATGGAAAATGAGATAATAAAGTACCCATTTTTCATTTTCTATTATGTGGTTCTGAGTGCCCTGTAATGCTTTTACTTTCTTGAATGGTTTTATACTATTTTGTTATGTTTGATACTATTGTATATGAAGTTATGCTCAACTATTTCAAAGAAAGAGATATTATGGTAGTTACTGTTAGTTACAGGTTGCTTCCTGTTGAAATACTGTGTTGCTTACATTGTTCTGTTCTGTTTGTTGTGTCCTGTTTTGTCTTAATTTCTTTAAAATAAAAAAAAGAAAATGCAAGGGTATTCTTTGCTCTTGCATACGAAGAACTATCAGACTGCCAAAATTGTTATTAAGATTTAATGGAATCCCAATCTAAACTTGCTCAACATATCTAATAAAATTAGAGAAAATAATTCTAATATTTATTGTCGCCCAAAATGATACAGAAAAGTAAAGGAAATTCTGTACAACTAGCACGAAGTGGGGCATATAAAATTTCTCTTATAAAATTGTACAAAAGAGTTCCTATAATCTAAACAGCATGGCACAGTCAAAACCTGAGGATCACTGGAAAAGATTAGAAAAGATATCTGGACACAGAATCAACTCCAGAACTTATTTTTTTATGAAATTTCCTAAAGATTCACTAGAAAAAAGAATAGTAAATTGTGCTGTGAAAACTGAGTTTGGACATGCCAAAGACTAATACCTATTACTAGACATATATTTCATCATGCAATAAAATTTAAGTGGACCAAAAATCTAAATATTATAACACAAACAGTAAATGTAAGGAAGAAAGAATATGTGGAACACTTCTAGATATTGTTTTGGGTGAACACTTTACGAGAAGCAAGTTGATTGCCAAAGAAATACAACAAAGAACCTACCCCTGGGTTCTCATCTTACTAAAAAGCTTTCCAGAGCAATAAAAATTACACAGAGAGTGATGTGGTAGATCACAGATTAGGAAGAAATTCTTGCCAGGTGTTCCACAGACAGAGGACTACTATCTAGAAATTATTAAGAACTAGAAAATCACACTCCTCAAAATTAAAGACCCAATAAAATTAGCATCTGAAATAAATAAACACATCTTAGATGAAAAAGCAGAGATGGTGAATGTTCAACACCACTGATTATTCAAATAGTCAAATGAAAATAATACTGAATTTGCAATTCACTCCAGAAAGAATAGCAGTTATCAACAAATCAATGTACAACAAATGGTTGGTAAGGAAGTGTGGAAAAAGGAGCAAGTCTCTACTTGTGGCAGTGTATACTTGTGCAACCATAGTGGAAATCAGTGGAGAGATTTCTCACAAAAGTAGTACTACAAGTTCCATGTGACCCAGCTATTCTGCTCCTTGATATCTTCCTTAAAGATTTAAAAGCATCATACCCCAGTGATGTATGCACACCCATGTTTATAGTGAAACAAATTTTTAAAAGTCAAATCATGGAAACAACTCAAATATTTATTAATTGGTGAATGAATAAAGAATATGTGCTTTTATACACTGTAGTACTTCTCTCTTATAAAGAATGATACGCTTAAGACATCTCTAGGTAAATGACTATATTTTGAGACAAATCTCAAATGAGATAAATGGAGCACAGGTGTGCAAATACTGCATTGTTAACTTATAATGGATATTGTCAAATAGAAAATACTCAGGTGGGTAAGGGGACAGGAGGGGTAAGTAGTGTAAAAAAGGAAGGGAAAAGAAACAATGAGAAAATATGGAAAAATGAAACAAAGCTTTCATAATAAAGAGGGGTCAGGGATTGAAGGGAGGGTAGAGGAAGGGGAAATAATAGAATTAATTTATATCATGTAGAGGTACAAGTTCCCTATGATGAAGGTACTCAATAAATTTACTTAAAATGTACCAATGAAATTAGTTAATAAAAACTAATTCATAGAATGCAATCACAATCCTGTACAATGTAAAAGAAAGAAAATGATTTACATACTCACAATAAGAGAACTTCTCAGCCATAAAGATGACAGATTTAAGTTATTTGTAGCTAATCATATGAATCTTGAGACACTAATGCTAGATGAAATAAATTAGACATATAATGTTGCATATTAAATTGTTTCTATAACATAACAGACCAAAAATCTAAGGAACAAAAAGAGAAATAGAAAATTAGTCAGAAAAAGTGAGGTAGCATGGGTAAACATGTGAGGTACACCTGGGAATGAAAGAAGGATGAGCAGAAGGTGAAGGAGAGTAAAAATTGTTATGATGTAAAATATGGATGAACCAATTTAAAAGATGAATATAACTTTTATGTGTCATAAACCTGTAGTAAATAAGAAAAAAATAAAGGGAAACTAATGTAGAATCCTTTGGTTTTGATAAAGGGTACTAAACATTTGGAACACAATTGGAGTGCTTAGGAAAGGACTTAGATAACAGGGCACACCACCCAGTGGAAGACAGATTACCTGCCAGGGGGAGAATAGCCTCATTTCCTCACGGCCCATTGGCTGCCTTTGAACTTGTTCTAGAAGCATCTCATAGAGGGCACGAGCCACAGCATACACAGTATTGTATATGTTGTAACTTGCATCACTCATGGCTGGGTCAAAACGATTTGCAGGCAACTGCAGTTTTGTGTACAGTTCTTCAATGAACCATCAGACCCTGATATCAAGCAATTGAAATTTCAGTACCAAAACTTATGAATGAAAATGTCTTCTGGGTACTTAGAGAGATTCACTGAATAAAGTGTTTGAATCCAGAAATTTCTTCGTGGTGATTGGAAAAAAATAATTTTCCCATGGAATGAGTCAAGCAAAACGTGTTCCCAGTCAAGTCTGCATACCATTGTGAGTTTGTTACCCAGACCCTCCATGTTACTAAATGGAGCCCTATGTTATAGTTTATGTCATTTAAACTGTCAGTATCATAGTAAATGATAACCACATTTATAGCAGATGATTCTCCCACCAGGAATTCATGTTGTTGTGTATTTGCTATGTATGATACAGTATCAATTGCAATCATTTTCACAAATGCCATGCAGACTCTATTCTTGTTCATTTCTCTTCTCACATCTGACAGGAACTGAAGCCCTTTTGAACTTTCTACAATGACCACTCCAACCCAAATCTAGCTGAAATGAATCATTAAGGACACCATGCCTTGGGCCAGAGATGTCTCCTTAGGATTCATTTGATAGAGAAAAGAAAGTGGTCACTTTCACTCAGGATAGGATCAAAAGAGCCAAAGTTCAGCTAAAATGAAAATCGGAAGTGATGTGAACAGAATTTAAACAAAACACAGTCATGCATATGAAGAGTATTAAAAACAAAAAGGAGATATGTGTCACCATACGTGGAGTGATCTCACTTCCCAGAGATTTAAGTTTTGAATAACTGATTAGACTATGACATTGCAGAAATTTCTTTCTTTTGATTTCCTTCCTTCCTGCTATAGATGAAGAAAGTTAAGATACCACATCAATTTCAATGCCCTTACTCTTTGAAACTGATAGGTGAATACTGTCTTTTCTTTTTAACACATGAAGGAACTTGGGTAAGGCAACAAACACACCCAGGTTCTTCTCATCCATACTCCCTCACCTGAGGAAACTTGTAGAGCTCCAGTGGTGGTCCAGATTGAGCAGCTGTTGCCATGGGTGTTCCTGTTAGTAATGCTACAGATTTGCTTCCTCTCCCACACATGTAGTTAGGGATCCTATCCTGTCCTGTCTACACAATGACAATATTCTGCACTATATTCCATGACTGTCCAGTGAGTTATGGGTTTCATAGCCCAGAAATATGTTGGGTAAAAGATAAGAATTCGTGTTGATCTCTTCAATGGCAAAAGTGAATGCCAGAACATTTTGATAACTTTTTAGCTTAGGCCTGCATAGAAATCATAGAGATCATTAGGGAAATGACATGACCCTTGATTGTTCTGAAACCCAGTGTATCACTTACTTATGTACAGAATGCTTGTACTCCTCTGCAAAATTCATACATTAAAATATTAAACCTGGACATGGTGTGTTTTGATGGTTGTATTTTTGAAGGTAAGTAGTTATATATGGTTAGTTAGTTAGGTCAAAATGGTGTCTTATGAATGGGACTAGTGTCCACTGAGGACAACAAAAGTTTTAATCCTTCTTTGATGTGACAGCATATTGATTTGGCCACCACTCATAAACTATAAGGCATGTAGTCTTTTAATCTTCATAACATCTGAAATTGTAGGATAAAAGATTATTATTTTGAACATGCAATTCATGATACATTTCTGTACACAAGGCTTAGTTTAAGCAATGTTTCAAAGCAAGAGAAATATTTCAATAATTTAATCTGTTCTTGTGAGTGCTGGCAAATGTATTTTATTTCATTTTATATTTAAAGCTAACTACACAAGGTAGATCATGGAGGCTTTACTCAAATCTTTCTGTGTATAAGAATTGGTCCCAGTTTCCAATGGAAATGGAATGAAAAAGAGATTACATTTATGGTGGGGTTTTGTAAATATTCTCTTGTATGACCAATTAGAATTGAGGCACACATTATTTTATAATTAGATGGTTTCATTCTGGAAATGTTATTTGTATGAAGTGCAAATACTAACAAAGAAGAAGGAGGTGGAGCAGAAAGCAGAGGAGAAAGAGCAGGAGGACAAGACAAAGTAAAAGATGGAAGATGTGGAGAAGCCTTTGTACCTAAAGGAAAGACATGGGACATTCGGAACAATATGGCATCCAGGAGTAGCTTCAGTTGTAGCAGAAGCCTGGAAATTGAGGTGTCTGAGCCTCTGTCCTGTGAAAGTTAATAAATCTTCCACCACTGAAATTTGGGAAGCTCACATCCATTTCAGAGACTCCACTGAGAGGGAATATCAGAAAGGAAAACACACTTGTGAGAACAAAAGGGAGACTTGAATGAAAAAACTTAAACTAAGAAGCCGCAATTTGAATGGCTTTAAGTTTCTCATTTTTCTCAGGGGTTGGCCCAGGGCTGTCACAATGAATTAGATGACCAGGATATTGTATGTCACATTAATTGAGGCAGAGTCTCACAAAATCACTGAGTTCCTTTAGCTCAAATCTGTAATGATCGTGCCTCAGACTTTGTGAGTATTAGGATTCCAGGCATAAGTCATTATGTGTGCTTTATCATTCTTTCTCATTTTGAAATAAATGCATATTACCAAGGCAAAAAAATCTCCTCTAAACAGCATAATTTCATATGGGCTAGATCTTGTGGTCAAGGGCCAATGAGAAGTTCTTACTAGATATCTAATTTTAGATAGAGGATCTCCTTGTATGATTTTAAATCATCTTTTGTGTTGAGGCTTGCTTAATAACTCAATTCAACATCACATCTTGATAATGAGTGTTTAAGAATTACTTCCGTCAATTTTTGTTGTCTTATTCCAAAGAGAAGCCAGAACCTTTTACCTACATGGAAAGTATTCTATCACAGAATACATTCCAAGCACTGAACATGTACTCTTTCACTGAGAGAGTGAGCTCACATAAACCATAAACATGTCAGTGGATGTGGATGGAGGAGCCTGTGCAAGAACATGGAGAAGTGAACTGTACATGGTACTGGGAGCATCCTTGGATTATTGGATGCTGACATAGCAACTGAGAGAAGTGGCAGACTCTACTGCTATACTATCAAAAAAGTTCCAAACACCTTCACTGGAAGAATGATAATCTCCTTGATAAATGATCCTGGGAATGTTTGCTTTACACATCCCAAAGATGAAATAGTTAGAACCATATCAATCACTATGTTAAATAATTGTCAAAATATATTAAATATCTAATTTTTAAAACAGAAATGATAAATCTGCTGGAAGATAGAATAGGTAGCATTCTGAAAAAATAGATGCAAGCAAAGAGTATGAACAAAACTCTGATTGCACAGGGACTGTCACAAAGAAACAACAATTGGGATCTCATTTTTTTAGAATACCTTTGTATGGTAAAATGAATCATCAGTAGTGTCAAGAGACAGCCTACTTTGAGAAACAGCTTACGCCAGCTGTACATCACGGAAAAGACTAGTATCTGGAACACATAAAGAACTAAAAAAATTATGAGGCTCCTGGAAATTTAGAGGCCCAATATAAAAATGGACATCTGAAATGAATACACACTTTTTAGATGAAGAAGTAGAAATGGAAATAACTACATGTAAAATTTTTCAACACCACTGCTCAGTGAAAGATAAAAATTAAAATCATCTAGTGATTCCATTTCATCCTAGAAATAATGACAATTATGAAGAAATTAACCAATTAGAAATGATGATTTAATGTCTTTCTCTTTAATATTTGCAATGTATATTGTGGATTTTTTTACCTTATTTATATTTTTTACACTAGTGAGAAAGTACTACATTTACACAAGTGTATCTGACAGTGCTCTAAAGGAAATACGCACTGGGATATGGGACAAGAAAAAGAAGGAAGGAAAATGATTTATACGTACATATGTATACATATATAAATATATACAAAATAGATAACTATACTACTAATCTCTGTTCATCAAAAAGAACACTTGTGTTTTCCTTGCCTGATTGATCAACTTTTCATGCCTAAATCTTGTAAATAGAACATTTACTTTCAAGATAACAATATGCAATATATTAACTAGTGTTAATTTTTTATTTTTTCATGAAATATTGTATCATTGTATCCTTTTTTTGTTTGTTTTTTAAATTTAAAAAAAATTCTGCTGAGAATGTTGGAGGTAAAGGAACCATTCTCCACTGTTGGTAATAGTGCAGATTGGTGCAAGCACTGTGGAAATCAGCATGGAGATTACTCAAAAACAACAATTACAGGTGTCATTCACCTCAGATATTCCCCTTCTTTGTATCTTCCTGAAAGGATTAAAAAGCATCATACCATAATGACTTATGCATATCCTTGTGTAAAGCAGCACAATTTGTAATATCTGAATCTTAGAAACAGCCCAAATGCTAACCAACTGATGAATGAATAAAGAAAATGTGGTCTTTTTACAATATAGTAATATTCAGCCATAAAGAAAGACAAACAACACATTTCTTGGTGAATAGATCCAGACAATGATATCACACTTGTAAGTGAAACATATTAAGCATACATTAATTCTGCACTGTTTGTATAGTATCACAACAAATGTGAAAATAAGCACCAGAATATGTATTAGATATTAAGAAATAGGAAAGTTAAGGTCAATTGGGAAGTGGAACTATGTGGAGGGAGGGAAAAGAAAAAATCTGACAAAAATGAAAAACTGAGCCAAATGCTTTGTAAATGGGAAAAGATGAAGAACTGAAGGGAGCACAAGAAATGGGGAAAAACTGAGATGGCCTATTTACAGGTGTCAAGTCTGTATAATGAACATGACTTCATATTTTTAGAATGTACAAATAGTAAACAATTAATTTTGAAATAGGACAGTAAAGTTTTCAAATCAAATATGTGAAGTTAGTTTTATTTTAAAGGATGAGAGAGACACAGAAACAGACAAGAGACAAAGACACACACACACAGAGAGAGAGAGAGAGAGAGAGAGAGAGAGAGAGAGAGAGAAAGAGAGAGAGAAAACTATCAAACTTTCACATGTTTTACATCTGGGAAGGTAATGACAGGAGAAGCAGGAGTAGGCAGAAAGTCTCCCTGAATGCAACATGGAGGTCATGGTGAATAAGAAAAACTACACATGGAATCCAAAAATTGCACAGCTTCACTAAAATCACCATAGGATAATTATTTATGTTAAAGCTTGAAATTTTAGCAAAATGCTATGATACATAAAATAATTGGAAACTCAGGAAAAAAAGTCGGGTATATACTCTGTGTCAATATGGTCTTTAAAATTTGTGGATATACAAATTAGTTGAAAACTAGAACAGAAACTGTATGAATGTTGAGATTTAAAAATGTACATCATAGTTAGATAATCTGGATTCACAGAGAAAACAAGGAAGAGAAAGCATATGAAAAGATTCATCTATATTGAGAGTCATTAAAAATGACTTAGATTGCAGGCTTGTGGTGGCTTTTACCTTAAAGCTGAAAAATTTAAAGGTGACCCAGCCATTATGACAGTAGCCTGCTGTTTATCAACACAACTCTAGTAGGCATAGCTATAATGGAAGACAAACATGGCTGTTGGCTGAGAAGAATGGATGGCTGCAGAGTGCTCTGTCTTTCAACACTTCATTGTACAAAGTGATGAATCAATTAACCAATGGAAGGTCTACCATAGTAAATTCTCTCAATCCCTAAACAAAAATATCTGCATAGAAATTGTGTGCTAACCCTTATTAATCACATATTAATGAATCACATGCAATTGTTTACTTAAGAATCACAAATTATCTTACTTCGAAAACAAAGGAAACTATCCTAATTTGGACCAAATTCTGAAAGCCAAATGAGTTCTTAACAATAACCACAAACTAAAATGTCCAAAGCAGTGATCCTTTCATTGGTCAGAAACATTCAGATTGAATGAGATTTTAGAAAATGTGATATATTTCAAATTCAGTTTTGTAAATCATGCACATGCATGCACTGTAATTTAACATACTATATAATTGTTTAGTTTGTTTCTGGGGAATGTCTGTGATAATACACAATACTAATTCTTTAAAATATCAACAAATTTCAACTCAGGTAGTTATTTTATTTTTTTGAATTCACCGATTTTATCTATGTACTAAAATCCTGTCAGCAACAAGTAGGTATCTCTTGTACTCATACTTATTGAAACATGAAAGTAGAGCCTAATAGACAATAGATACATCCACATATTAGCAAGAGTAAAATTCTTAAACTGAAAAGTTGTAATTTGATGTACAGAGAAAAATTATCAAGATGATATTGATATCAATAGGAATATATATTGCTTTTTAAAACTATGTTAAAGTAATATAGGTAAATAGTAGCACTATTATTGTAATGTACTGGTAAGTATATATGGAGATATACAGGATGTTGTGAAAATTACCTTAAAACTATTGTACCAATTGCACTTGTGTAAGGTGAGCAGCATCCTCAGTTAAAAGTATTATATTTATGTTTGCAACAAAATGCTACTACTCAGAAAAAAAATTCTTTTCCTTTTCCTTCTGAAGTCAGGAGTAATATAAATATTTCCATGATATGCTAAAGATGTTTTCCTAGTGGATAAGTCAGTCTTGGCATAAAGTCATCCTGGAATAGCAAGGATAATTTTCTCAGGTACTGACAAGAGTACAGTATCTCCTTTTGGTCTCCTCTCCTCTCCTCTTCTTTCTTCTCTTCTCTTCTCTTCTCCTCTCCTTCTCTTCCCTCCCTTCCTCTCCTCTCTTATCCTCTCTTCTCCCCTGAATTTATAACCTGAATTCTCCCTCTAGCACATTTGGAATAGTCTTGAAGTCAGAGCTCTCTTGATAATGACTAGTTCTTCGTTCTCTACTCTTTCCATGTGTTTCCTAGCCACACTGTGCTTCCTCCAGCTGGAATTCTTCCAAGGTAGTGTAGTCAGAACCCTTCAGTAACCCACTGCTGGAGCTTGGAAATGTGTTTGTCAGTAACCTCCATGCCATACTTCACTTGGCCTGTAAACCCATTACCTGTGCAGAATTCAGAGTCCACCTTGATGCCACCTTCCCAGTGCAAAGCCCCATTGTGTGATCCCTGTATTAAAGCAATGCCCTGATTAGACAAAACCCTTCTTTCCATTTTCAAAGTATAATTTTTAGCACATTTCAGAGGATTAAGAGCATATTTCTTTTTCAAGTCCTGTGGTCTGTCTGCTATCTAAGAAACAATAATCAGTAGCAAACATCAATATCAAAGTTTATACATTATACAAATAACAATGTCAAGCATATTTTGGACAATTATGGAGCAATAAGTATCCTAGGTGTAGTGCCACATGCTTGTATAGGTTTGAACTAACATTTCATTTGAAGATTCTTGTATGACTGTTGTGTCCCATACATTGCTGCCAATCTGTGCAAATACATAAGTACTAGGAACCTATGTAAGAACTAAAGTATAATCATAATGATAAAAGACATGAGATAAATATAGAGATCAATATCATAAAGATAATATAAACAAATACTCTACTAACTCTAATTTCAAATGTAGTCAAACCCCACAAACAATGTTTCTGAGTTTAGTCCTAGTATGCATTATTTCACTGATGCCCTCTTTTTTCACAGAAGCATAATTATGGAATATTCTGAAACATTTATCTCCACTTGTTAATCATATTTTTAGTATATACCTAACTTGATAGCCACTACAAACAGGGAAAATTCACGAAATTGGAATTAAGTTGGCACATACAATCTCACACAAAATGTTTCCCTTGTATCTGTCCTAGTTGCAGCTCTTGGAGTCATGAATCACACTTGGTATGAAAGTCATATACATAGATTAATCATAAATGCAAATGAATGTCTATAGTGAGAAGTCTGTAGATGCAAGTGGAGTATAAACATGAGTGAGGATGTAAGGAAATTTAGGCATGATTAAAGGAGGTATTATTGAACCCTGGTCTTCATGAAATGAGCAGTTGACTTCAGCCACATGATACTAAACTCAGTCTAGTGATTGTGCTTGTGCTTCTAGTGGTCATGGTTCATGCTGTGGAGTGGCAGCTCAAGTGTGAGGAGGTGCATGTGCGATATACTAAGGAGGAAGATAGTATCTTCTCCTTTCTAAAGGTGAAATACAAGAAGAAAAAATGCAAATCTGTTATGCTGTGAATGGGACAGAGATTAGAAGGGGTTTTTCTATTCCAACACAGAACACCTCCGGAATTGTCCACTTGGATAATGAAGCAGAAAATGAATAAATTAAAATATCACTTATGGTATGACAATGAAGTTCTTAGTAGGTCTTATGTGACTTACATTAGAGAAGTATAAACAGAAAAAAGGGAGGAAAAAACCTCCAGTCACCACATCTCTATCCTTATGCACACAAATGTTCCTGAGGAAAATGCAGTCTTCTTTTTCAAAGCATTACACAAAAAGAAAAAGCTGCAGGAGGAAGATGATGAGACTCAAGGGGAACATCTTAGAAATGCCTGCACTAGGGGCTGGAGATTTAGCTCGGCGGCATAAGTACCTGCCTTGCAAGCAGGCAGTCGTGAGTTCGATCCCTGGTACCGATAAAAAGGAAAAAGACAAAAAACAAAACAAACAAACAAAAAAAGAAATGCCTGCACTGGTGTAAGTCTGAGTGAAGAGAGAATCAACAATCTTAGCCACATAAAAGCATTTATGGTGTGAATGTGTGTGTCTTACAGTCTGGACTCAGATGGATACTTTAATGACCTTGGCTGTTTTTCAACCAGGCCACCTTGATGTTTTTGGATGACTTTTCCAACTTATTCCCCTGAAACTATGTACCTGTGGTCTGTGTCCAGGTGAAAACCACAAGTTTGAAATTGAATTTGAAAGTCATCTGTCCCCCTCAGGCACCATTATTATTTCATCCAAGCTCATGGATAGGAATGCCCAGGAGTTACCTTTTTTAGGTCAAATTTCCACCAACTCAGTGTCATTGGGCTAATTTGTATGGATGCCACATGGGGTGTTACAAACTGCTTGAATCAGGGGGCCCAACATTAGGTGTTGAAATGATCTGGAAAGACACATGCTCAGTCAAGTATGTTTAAGAATTACATCATCCAAAGATGAAGTCAGAAAGTTCTACACCCACACACCCCAGTGTCCATGGAGCCATAATCATTTCTTGTATGGCCCACACATGCATGTGTCCAACTGAAATGTTCTAAAATTTGAAGCAACACATATCCCCATTGCTCATGGAAGCAAGAACACAATGAAGTTACAAATTCCAAATCAGCAAGGCAAGATCAATGCAGAAATAAGTGCATTTCTGAAGCCCAATTATGGCATCCTTTCTATTGTTCAGTTCTTTGAAACACTTCTTTTTAGAATGAGCAAGGCAACTTGCCCAGTACTTCTTTTTTTTTAAATTTAAAGATAAAAAATAAACAAAACAGTAAAAGTGTACAAGTAATACAGAATTTCAAGAAAAAAAATATACAGCAAGAAATCACTAGTTAATAGGTTACATATTGCCATCTTAGAAATAGTTGTTCACATTACAAAATTAAAGCATACCAAGTGGACATTCAAACAGTGAGATTGCGAACAGTTCTGTTCAATGATCCAACAAAAACTTAGTAATATGGCTATCTATCTTACACACTTAAATATACAAGCAGTTGTATCCTTTAGATCACTTTCTTTTCCTCTCTTTTTTACAATAACAATTACACATTTGGGATTTTATTACTCCCACAGTTCTTATTACTTTTTTAGAAAAGAATAAAACCAAATGTGAAAAAGCAAAACAGAGTCATTCAGAACAGAAGGATGGACACAGTACACGATGTAAAAACAGAATACCAGGTGATCAACAATGGTTACCATTATGCCTCTTGCTATCTTAATAAGAATTGCCTACATTTTAAGCATGTGATTTAACAGATCATGATTACACATCTACCAACCACCTTGAATTTCCACATTATTCATTCTTCATAAAAAAAGATCATGTAGGGGAAAATTGCTTTCTTTATTCATCCTTATCAAAAGCTGAACACTATGCACAAAATATTATTTTAAAAGTGACACGCTTTCCTTTTCCTTTGTGTAATTCACATCAAAAGTGGGGTCTTTAATTTTAAGGTTTTAAAAAGTTTTGAGAAGCTTATCTTACTACAGACAAGTAGATAGAACCATGATATATTAATAGCTCTCTTTGCTCATAATCTTGTACTTCTTTAGAAGTACTTCATACTTCTTTAATAAAACAAATACTTGTTTCAAGTTCCCAGAAAATGCCAAAGCAACTTTCCAACTCTGAAGCAAAGTTTTAATATTGGTATTTATTCCTCATGTAAATAAGTAAAAGTAAAGGGATATCAGAGAGGAAGTTTTTTCTCAAATATTTTTTACTTAGAACCTTAAAAAGTTATGCTGACTGTACTTTAGTCAGTAAAATACAGCAGTATTTACATATTCAATGAAATACAGAGTCAATATTTCTGCATAGGACCCATAAATCTGCATTTGACCTAGCAACGGAGATTTTGACCTTAGTTGAAAGGGTAAAACAATTTGCTTTACTGTTTTAGGCAAAGTTACCCCTGGCTCATTACATAAACACCAACCCAAACATTTGCATTTCAGGAATCATTAAAGATTACAATGCAGTTTGTTTCACCTTTTTCTAACCTAGTGGTGTTGAACCTATTGCACTTATACTGTTTTCCTTTTAAGACAAAAGATATTATGCTATGAATTTTTTCTTGAACTAAAACCTCAGTATTTAAGTTTAAGTGAGTATTGGTACATTGCAATAAATAAGTAGGCTTGGATTAGGCACTGATCTCTAAAAGGTTTGCATCACTGGTCTAATCTATTTCCCATGAAATTGCATTTTGAAGTGGATAATGAACTTCAAATGTATTTGTGTTGTAAATGTGAAATCACATCTTGGATTAAAAATGTCTGGGCTCTGAATTTTGTACAAATACTTTAAACAATTTAAATAGGAGTGTTCTTTGTTAAAACACTATTATGCATTATGAATTATGATACACATGATGAAATATATTACTGACAGTATTGTTTAAGTGGACTTCTCTGATCAGCTACTTAAATAAGAGGGTCAGATGTCTTCAAGAGAAACATTGGACCATGTCATTACTCCACTGCAGACTGCTGCAGTTATATCTTGTCACTTTAGTTCAAAATACCTACAATGCTGAAAAATGACTCCACACTGCCACCAAAAAGAATTATGATTTCAATTTTGATAACAGAGATATTTAAAATGACATCATGATACACATTAAATATTAGACTATTTTTCATGATTTAAATTCAAAATTGAAAAAATAGATCATCTTGATAACTAATTCTAACACATTTAAATGGAGTTTTTTTGCTGTGTCCTGAAAACAAAAAACTGAAGTAGCCTATAAATTATGAAACCTTTCACTTTCTGTTACCATAAATACAAAAAAGAATAGTGTTTTGCAACAGAGATGATGCCCAATATGCATTTCAGAGTTCTGGCTTTTGTGGTCTCTATACCTATTATAATTTTCTAGAAGACTCTCTCTTTCTATGCTTTGGCAAGTAGCACTGAATAATTTTATTTAACAACTCACAGATTTTAGGGGGGAAAAAGAGGCAGGCTCTTTCAGAAACTTCTGGTATATGGCTACAAATCTCTTCCATGTTTCTATCTCCTGCACTTGCTCTGCTTGAGTTGGAGTCCATTGACTGCCCACTCAAGCATACTAGGTATGCCCTTCATGCATATCACTAGCCATTGGAAAACATAGCCAGCCATTAACCAGCTCAGTGTGGAGGCAGCAGCCAGCCCTGCCAATGCATGCACTACAGCAGTCCTCTGGACACTTCCACTGCAGATTACAAGCATGAGTAGAAAAAACAGTAGCCAGCTCTGCACCAGTATGCCCAGTGGCCACCATTTGATACTCATAGTAATCACTGTCCAGAAGAACCCAGTAGAACCACACAATTATGCTCTGGAGAATTGCAGCCAGTCCCTAGGACCTCACTGCCTGCTTGTTTAGGAAAATCAAAGAAAATGTCCAGAAGAAGAAGCAAAAGGTAGTCTATGGACTCCAATTTAAGCAGAAAAAGTGCAACACTACAAAGAATACTGTTTTAGAGAGAGATAAACATGACACAGTGGCAGAGTGGGATCACTTAGCAGGGTAGGAAACTGAATGGACGGGAAAAATATGCAACCACAGCAGGAAATTATTGTGGCAAAGAGGAGTCAGTTTATGTGGCTATAAATATTAATGTAGATGGCCTCAATTCACAAATCAAAAGAAAGACAGGCAGAATGGATCAGGAGATAAGGTTCATCATTATGCTTTATTCAATAAACACATTTAACTCAAAAGGAAATTCACAGAGTAAAAGTCAAAGCAAAGAACACAATGCCTTATGTGACAGGTAATTAGACAAAAAATGAGTAGCTTGCCTATGAACCAAAGAATGGACCAGAAATATGTGGCATTTATATACAATGGAAAGCTATTCACTATAAAAAAGATAACCTCAAGGCTCTTGTTGGTAAATGGATACAATTTGAGATCAGGCTCATGAGTGAAATGGTTCAGTCATGTGGATGAACATCGTGTTGTCTCTGCAGTGTAAAAAACTAAATGAGTTGATGATATCCAAAATGCATAATAGATGTTGTGATGGTGAAAGGGGAGCAAATGTCTGGAGGGGGAAGGAAATGGCCATTGTTAATCTATAACTTCTTTTGAGCTCCTGTATTTTTTCATTGTTTAGTTTGGTTTTATTCCTTATTGTTTTGTTTGATTTTATCATATTTTCTGGCATGGATAGATATTTTTAAAAATGTAATTCAGTATCTATTATTGATTTCCAATTATGTTTTTTGAAGCCTTGTGTTGCTTCACTTATTTTCCTTTAATTGGTATTATTCTATTTTTCTTATTTTAGTATGTCTGATGATAAAAGAAGCTGCTTTAGGATAACAAGATGCTTTATGGTAGCCAGTGCTGTACTCCTATTGTCTCATTTTGAAATTCTGTATTGCTTTCAACTTTTTGTTTTGGTTGGCTTTATTCTGCTCTCTTCTGTTTGATTTTATTATGCCTGGGGATATATTTTGAAGACAGTATTTTGAAGGCAGTATTTTGAAGACAACAAGAGGCATTATGGTAGCCAAAACTGATTTCCTTTTATTTTGTTTTGAAGCTTTGTATCATGTTCATTGTTTTGTTCTGAATGATTATTCTATTCTGTTTTGTTTGATTTTAGTATTTCTAAAGGTATAAGCAGCCGTTCTTGGGCACTGATAGTAGAAAAGGGCAAAAATCTAACTATCTATATGGTCTCCAAATGTGTTTTTCTGGTTCTACATTCCCTTGGAGCTATCTGTAAACAAAGAGCCTTCCTGTCTAATTGCCAGTCCCTAAAAATAACAAAAAGAAAATTCTATGACTCCTAGAGGCAGGCTAACTTCCCCTGCAGGTCACTGTCATGCATTGAGGGGACACCAGAGAGAAATATCTGAAGTCTTCTTGGGTAATCAAAAACCTGATAGGGAATCAAAAACAAAAACCTCACACACCCTCAAAACCTTAACCTTATTCCCCCTTTTGAGGACTCATTAAAAAAAAAGTCTATAATCCCCAGCAAGGTAAAGGAATTTAGGACAAGGGAGGATTAAAAAGAGACTCTGGTAGAAACCCAGCTGTGCTTTTTCAAGGGACACCGTGGAAGATGACAAAAATTCTTGATGACTTCCCAAGGGAAGAGGAGCTACAGTGGAGATGGCCACTCAAATTTTCACAGGACTAGGACCAGCAACAGCCACTTGACAGGTCAGTAAATCTGTGCCTACAAGAACCTTGGCAATCTCATAGCACCTCATTTGTTAGAACCCGAACAGATGAGAGGGATATAAGCTAGGGAGGTCTGATAGTTAGAATTTGTCCCTGTACCGCCATGCCCATGGTAGATATAGATAAATATTGGTCCTAAAAGACACCTTAAAGGTTGGGCTGAGGCTTTTCTACCCATTCAGAAAAAGCTATGGAGGTAGTCAAGGTGCTCCTCAAAGTAATCATTTCCCAGTTTCAACTACCCAGCCCCTTCAGAATGGCAATCAGCCTTCTATTACCTCTCAAATAACTCGGGATGGTTCAGGCTTTTGGAGTAAACTATCATCTCCATTTGACATAGGGTCCTCAGGATTTTCAAAAGATTAACCAGCTAAAGTGAGTTCTGGTAAAACTCTTCCTAGAAGCATCTGAGCCTTGTCTCTGATTTTTACCAATAGCCCTCATGAGGGTTCCAAACCCCCAAAATGGGGCTAATATGAGTCTGTTTCAAATGTTATATGGGAGACCTTTTCTATGTTCTGATATGATAGTACACTCAGAGACCACAAGATTCTTATACAACCTTATTCATTTAGGCCAAACACCAAAGGCCATCCAACTATGTGGGAACAGAATCCTGCCAGATGTTTGCCCAGAGGAGTATGTAACATCTTCCCTGCAGACCTTATAAGTAGAACTTACATCTCCTTTCAGCAGAATTACCTACAAAGAAAAAGAAAACCTGCTTAAATTTGAAACCCCATAAAGAATTAAGGGAAAATGTCTGCCTCAAGGAGAAAAGAGGCAGGAGACTAGGTTATGGCAAAGGCAGGCTAGGAAAGTAGGCATGGCTTCTAAATGAAAAATCCTAGCAAGGCATAAAAGACTAGCTGGGAACATTCTTATAGCACACTAATTACAAAATCCCAGGCACATGTTAAGACAGTTCCCAGAGCCCTGCATGTGGACATCTTGTGACAACACTTGCAGGTTTTGCATAGGGTGATCTAACCCTGATGGCAGTGTGGAAAGTATTTTTTAAAAAAGGAAACCACATCAACACTTGTGCCCTCATGTCACTTTCAGGTAGCACACTCATGACTACAGAAGGTGCTGATTTATGTCTTCTATTTTAACTCGACCAAAACTCATTCCATAGAGATGGAATTTTTCTTCTCACTTTAATATCTATAAAACTTTATTAACCACTTCTGCTTCTATGGACCAATATTTACCTCAGGACAGAAAGAACCTGGGACCATCTATAGAAGAAGATTCCAGCATGCCTAAACCAAAGAATGGAACCATAACCCAAACTCTAATCCTATCCATAACCTTAATCCTAGACCAATCTCTGGTAGAACTGTAGACCCAGAACTAGCCCAAGCTATACATATATCACTAAGGCTAACATAACCTCGGTGGAACACTAACACTAACCAAAATGTAACTCTAAACTTATCACACTAAGCCCAACTCTAATGCTGGTAAAAATTAAACCTTAACCCAAACTAACCCTACACCTGGAGAAAACTTAACCACAAACCTCACACTGTTGTAACTTTACTCCTAGATCTAGACCTAGTCTTACCTAAAGTTCTAACCCTAACTCTATCCTTAGACCTAAGGTTTCTTTAACACTAACTCTGGAGAAACATAACTGTCTTTAATGCTAATACTAAGCATAACCCATGACAAATACCAGCCTCAGTGTAATCTCTAAAACTAGGACTAGGCTGAATCTAAACCTGACCATAAAATAATTTAAATCTAATCCTTGTAGAATGCTAGACTTAGCCATAGGCCAAGCCAAAGAGTAACTCTAAATAATATTATATTCCTGGTAGAAACCTAATGATAAAGCTCAACCTAAAGCTAACACTAACTCTAAAGAAACTCAGGTACAACCACATCCTTATGCTAGATCTAGCCTTAGCCCAAACATAACCATAACACTAAATGAAAGCCTTATATTTTTTTTGGCTTTTTCTTTTTTATTGGTACCAGGGATCGAACTCACGACGGCCTGCTTTCAAGGCAGGCGCTTATGCCGCTGAGCTAAATCCCCAGCCCCTGAAAGCCTTATTTTAACCCAGGTGAAACTAGTCTGATTCATAGCTATAGCCCTATAACAAGCCTTAATCCTGAGCCTCACTCTTACCATAACCTTAAATCTGTTGTAAGCCTAATCATAGCCCTAAAACTAATGCTTCTCTTAACTCTAAACCTAAGCCTAGTGGATCCACAACACTAACAGTAACCCAAATTGTAACACAGCCCTCTTGAAAGAATAAGGCTAATCATCACCATGACCCTAACACCACCCCCAAAAGTCCTAATCAGGATATTGGCTGAACTGTAACCCTATCCCTAACCATAGCATAATGCTCACCCTAACACTCTCTCAGTTGGATCACTAACCCACGCTCAAACTTAGCCCAGGCCCTAGACCCAACCATAGTCCGAAACCTAACAATAAACCTAAGCATAAGCTTAGCCCTCGGAACCCTAGCCACAGCCCTAAGCCTAATCCTGAACTTAATGTGAACATAAACCTAAACCTAAATCTCACCTTGCATTTTTACCCCAAGTCTGACCAAATCCTAATACTAACCATTGATAAAATAATAACCTTGGAGCTTCTGATGGGTGGGCGGGCACACACTATCCCCAGAGCCGAGCCTGTTTTGCAGCCACACCTAGCCATCGGTGTGCAGAGGAGGAGCTGGGCGGATCTGGGGTGCCTGTATCGGCCTCTCGGTGTGTCTGGAGGACTGTGGATATCTCTGCAAGCAGGGAGGGATCACAGGTTCCTGAGGTACCATGGCCTGTGGTGAGTACCCTAACCCGGCTGTGATTGAAGAGCTGTGGAGTTTCCAAGGGGCAGGTGGGCGCACAGTTTCCCTGAGGCCCAGCTTGTCTGGAACTGCAGAGTTCTGAGCAGGCAGAGGAGGGCCACTGGTTCTGCAGGCCCAATGGCTGGGGGTAGCATGGTGCCAGAGTCTCAGTAGCTCCAAACATAGAAGGGGATTTTCAACAGATCCTGAGGAAGCTTTCAAATAACACTTGAAACACAGAAATATAGGAAAATGACAAAACGAAGGACCAAATGACAACCTCAAACCTCCAGCCCATCTCAAGAAACCCTAGGAGCAATGTATATAGAAGAAAATATATCTCATCCAACTCATATATCAGACACAATAGCTACTGAAATTGACAAGCAACTGCAGGAAGCTTTAAAGAAATCCAAACTCGAAATAATCCCCAGATAAAAGAAGAAATGATAAAAGAAATGAAAGAAATTCTGAATATATCTAAAGAAAACACAGATAAAAAAATTGGAGGAACTAAACTAAAAGATAGAATCCCTAGAGGAGCAATATAAGAAACAAAGAGAATACATAATGCAGATGGACAGAGATATACAGGAAATAAAAAACTCCACTGAAAGTTGTAAAAACCGCCTTAATGAAAGTGAAGATAGAATTTCGGACCTTGAAGACAGGATTGTAGCTAGTGAAAAGGAAAGGAAAGATCTTTTAAAAATAACAAGGAATCAGGAAACAACAATTCAACAACTGCAATATGATGCAAAGAAGAATAACATAAGAATGAAAGGGATTAATGAAAAAGAAGGAGACAACATAAAGGATGTCAAGAGGATATTTAGAGAAGTAATAGCTGAAAATTTCCCAAGCATGAGATCAGAAACTGACATCAGGATCAGTGAAGCATATAGAACTCCAAATAGTCATAACCAAAACAAAACTACACCTAGACATATAATAATCACCATCCCAGAAATCCAACACAAGAATAGATTATTAAAAGCTGTCAGAGAGAAAAGACAGATCACTTATAAAGGAAAACCTATCAGAATCACAGCAGACTTCTCATCACAAACAATAAAGTCAAGAAGAGCATGGAGTGAAGTATTCCAGATCCTAGAGCAAAATGATTTCCAACCTAGACTGATGTATCCTGCAAAACTATCATTCAAAATAGATGGTGAAATATGATACTTCCATGACAAAGAACAGCTGAAGAACTTCATGAACACCAAACCAAACCTGCAAAAAATATTGAAAGACAGTTTAGATACACAAAGGAAAAAACCACTAAGCAAAGCAAATAATTAAACAGAACAGAAAGATAAAGATGCAACAGCAGAGAGATAACATTCCTACAATTAACCAGCGTTTAACAGTAATGACCATTAATGTAAATGGTCTCAATGCACCAATCAAAAGAAACAGACTAGCAGAATGGATCAAGAAACAAAATCCAACCATATGCTGTTTACAGGAAACCCATCTAACCCAGAAGGATACTCACAGACTGAAAGTCAAAGGATGGAAAACAATTCTTCATGCAGCAGGAATCCAAAAAAAGGCAGGAGTAGCCATTCTGTTTGCAGACAACATGAACATTAAACCAACAATGACCATAAAGGACAAAGAAGGTCACTACATACTCGTAAGGGGAAAACTCCAAGAGGAAGAGATAACTATCTTAAATATATACGCACCAAACTCCAGAGCACCCAGTTATGTAAAACAATTATTAACAGAAATGAAAACTCAAATTATCAGTAACACAATTGTAACAGGAGACCTTAATATGCCATTGACACCAAGGGACAGATAAACCAGACAGAAAATGAGCAAAGAAATAACATAACTGAATCAAACCTGTGAACAAATGGGTTTGACAGACATATAAAGAATGTTCCACACAACAACATCAGAATACACATTCTTCTCAGCAGGACATGGATCATTTTCTAAAACAGACCATATATTAGCTCACAGAACATATTTAAACAAATGCAAAAGAGTTGAAAACATCCCTTGCATGTTATCGGATCATAGCGCTCTGAAATTAGAAATTAATGATAAAAGATACTGCAAAAATCCCGCAAACACATGGAAACTGAATAACACACTCTTGAGTAATCAGTGGGTCACAGAAGAAATTAAACAATACCTAAAAGAAAATGAAAATGCAGATACAACTTACCGGAATCTGTGGGATGCAATTAAAGCCGTCCTGAGAGGAAAATGTATTGCACTGAGTTCCCACATCAGGAAAACAGAATGAATACAAATGAATAACTTGATGCTACACCTCAAACAGTTATAAAAAGAAGAACAAGTCAGGAACAAAGCCAAAAGAAGAGAGGAAATTATAAAAATCAGAGCAGAAATCAATGCAATAGAGACTAAGTAAACAATCCAAAGAATCAACGAATCAAAGAGTTGGTTCTTTGAAAGAATAAATAAATTCGATAAGCCCCTAGCCAACCTTATTTTAAAAAGGGAAGAAAAAGCTCAAATTCATGCAATAAGAAATGAAAAAGGAGAAATCACTACAGACCCAATAGAAATACAGAAGTTCATCAACACCTATTTCGAAAACCTCTACTCTCAAAAGTTTGATAACACAGAAGAAATAGACAGATTCTTAGAAGCATATGAAGTGCCAAAGCTAGATCAAGAAGATGTAAAACTGTTGAACAACCCAATCTCTGTTAATGAAATTGAAAATGTAATTGAGTCCTTACCCACCAAGAAGAGCCCAGGCCCAGATAGATTCACTGCAGAATTCTACAAGAAATACAAAGAAGAACTAATGCCGACACTCCTCAAACTATTCAATGAAATTGAAAGGGAAGCAATCCTTCCTAAGTCATTCCTGGAAGCAAATATTACTCTAGTACCAAATCCTGAGAAAGACCCAACTAAAAAAGAGAACTATAGACCGATCTCCCTAATGAACACAGATGCAAAAATCCTCAATAAAATATTGGCAAATAGGATCCAGCAAATCATCAAGAAGATTATACACCATAACCATGTGGGATTCATCCCAGGAATGCAAGGATGTTTCAACATATGCAAATCAATAAATGTAATCCACCATATCAATAAAGCCAAAAATAAGAATCACATGATCATTTCTATAGATGCAGAAAAAGCCTTTGATAAGGTCCAACACTTATTCATGATAAGAACTATACAAAAAATTGGAATAAATGGTCTTTACCTCAATATAATAAAGGCCATTTATGACAAACCAACAGCCAGCATCATACTAAATGGCCAAAAATTGAAAGCCTTTACTTTAAAATCGGGCACAAGACAAGGATGTCCTTTATCACCACTCCTATTTAATATAGTACCGGAAGTACTAGCCAGAGCAATTAGGCAAGAAAGAGAAATAAAAGGGGTAAAGATAGGAAAAGAAGAAGTTAAATTATCATTGTTTGCAGATGACATGATACTCTACATAGAAGACCCCCTAAAATCCATTGAAAGACTCTTAGATACAATAAATAAATTCAGGAATGTGGCTGGATACAAAATCAATACTCAGAAATCAATAGCATTCCTATACACGAACAACAAAATCACAGAGAGGGAAATAAGAGAAACTGGACTATTCACATTAGCAACGAAAAAAATGAAATATTTAGGAATTACTCTTACAAAAGAAGTGAAAGACTTATACAGTGATAATTATAATACACTGAAAAAGGAAATTGAAGATGATTTCAGAAAACGGAAAGACATCCCTTGCTCATGGATAGGAAGAACAAACATTGTGAAAATGGCCATTCTCCCAAAACTGTTATACAGATTCAATGCAATCCCAATAGAAATACCATCAACATTCCTTATAGATCTAGAGAAATCACTCCTAAATTTCATCTGGAACCAGAAGAGACCTAGAATCGCAAAGGCAATTCTAAGCAGCAAAGACAAAGCAAGAGGCATCACAATCCCTGACATGAAGTTATACTACAAAGCAACAGTAGTAAAATCAACATGGTATTGGAATCAAAACAGAACCAAAGATCAATGGAATAGATTAGAAGATACAACCACAACTACAAACACACTCAACCACCTTATCTTTGATAAAGGAGCCAAGCAGGTTCACTGGAAGAATGACACTCTCTTTAATAAATGGTGCTGGAAAAACTGGCTCTCCATTTGCTGAAAACTAAAGCTAGACCCATGTCTATCACCATGTACTAAATTAAAATCTAAATGGGTCAAAGATCTGATTATTAAAAAGAAACACTAAATCTATTGGATGACAAATTAGGTAGAAACCTTGGAGATATAGGAGTAGGTAAAGAATTCATGAACAGGACTCAAACCGCACAGGAAATACTTCCCAGAATCAATAACTGGGACCATTTCTTATTAAAAAGTTTCTGCATGTCAAAAGAAATCTCCAGCATGGTGAAAAGAAAGCCCACAAACTGGGAAAAGATTTTAGTGAACTCTCTCTTAGACAAGGGCCTCTTGTCTAAAACATATAAAGAATTAAAAAAACTCAGACCTCCAAAATTCAAAGATCCAATCCAAAAATGGGCATCTGAGATGAATACGCACTTCTCAGATGAAGAAATGCAAATGGCAAATAAATACATGAAAAAATGTTCATCATCACTGGTCATTAGAGAAATGCTCATTAAAACCACACTGAGATACCATCTAACTCCTGAAAGCATGGCCAGTATCAAGAAAACCAACAACAAATGCTGGAGAGGCTGTGGGGAAAAAGTAACTCTCCTGCACTGCTGTTGGGAGTGTAGACTGGTACAGCCTTTGTGGAGATCTGTCTGGAGATTTCTCAAAAAGTTGGGATTGAAATCCCATTTATTCCAGCTATTCCACTTCTAGGCATATTCCCAGAAGAACTGAAAGCATCATACCACAGTGATATATGTGCACCTATGTTTATAGCAGCACAATTTGTAATCGCCAGATCTTGGAAACAACCCAAGTGTCCATCAACTGAGGAATGGATCAAAAAGTTGTGGTATTTCTATACAATGGAGTATTTATTTATAATGCTTAGAGCCAATTAAAGAAAAAATTCCATATTCAATTCTGTACATATCAATATAAAAATAAATCTCAGTGTAATCAAAGCTGCAGAAATTGTTCTATATTCAAAAAGAGTCACTCAGTTTGTCTCCCACAATTGAGGCCAAACCCTTCCCTGCCTCCTGTACTTGGTACTTGGGCACTGACATTAGAAAAAAGCAAAAACCTAAATTTCCATACAGACTAAAAATATGCTTTTCTGGTGCTACATACCCATGCAGTCATCTGGAAAAAAGAAAACTTTCTAACCAATAACCAATCACCTATACAGCACAGAAAGCAAATTCTACAACTACTTGAGGCAGTTCTATCTTCCTAAACAAGTCACTGTCATGCACTGTAAGGAATACCAAGGACATATGTCTAAATTCACTTGGGTAACCAAAAGGCTAACAGGCAGAAAAAAAGGGCAGCCTTACAGGTGCTCAGTAACTTAGCCTTATTCTAATTTCCTGAAGAGCCACTAAAATCACTCTAAAATCCCCAGGAACATATATGGCCCTTACAAGGGGGAGACAATTAAAAAGGGACTTTGGTGACATATAGAAAATAAAGTGGCATTTGCTTGAAGGACACAGTGGAAAACTATATCCTGGGGCCTTTTATTATTTCTGTTTTTTATATTTTTTGTACCAGGAATCAAACTCAGGACCTTGTACTTGCCAGGCAGGCACGTGTGCCACTGTGCTATCTCTCTAGCCTTAACAGTGGAAGATTATAAAACACACTGATGTTTCTTTCCATATAAGGAAAATAATTACAGTAGAAATGCTCATACCAAATTTCACAGGACAAAGAAGAGCAGCAACTACTTGAACAGGCCAGCAAAACTTGCCCATTGTGTGCCTACAAAAATTCTGGCAAGATTACTTCCTCTGTCAGAACCAGTACTGAGAAGTACCTAACTTGGGGAGCAATGAAAACTAGACTTCACCCACATGTCACATCGTGGGGGTTCTGTACAAATATTGGTCCCAATAAACAGCTTACAGGTTTAGACTGAGGCTTTCCCTACCCATTCAGAAGAGGCTAGACAGGTAGTTAAAGTGTTGCTCAAAGAAATCATTTCCCAGTTTGGATATACCAGTCCCTTCTGACTGGTAATGAACCTTCCTTTACCTCTTTGGTAAATTAGGAAGTGGCTATGGATTTTGGAAAAAACTATCATCTCCATTCTGCAAGTAGACCTCAGTGTTTTGGAAAAGTCAAAAGAGCCAATGAGATGGTAAAGTGAGCTCTGCCAACACTGTGCCAAGAAACATCTGAGTCTTGGCTCCAATTAATGCCAATAGCCCTCATGAGGGTTCTAAATCCCCACAATGGGACTAAATACTAGTCTGTTTGAAATGTTAAAGGGAAGCTTTTTCTATCATGTGATGTGATACTACACTCAGAGACGACAATATGCTTACAATATCTTACTCATTTAGGTCAAGTACACTACACCATCCAGCTGCATGGATGGCCAAAACCTTACCCAGAAGGATCCCTAAGCACATTAAGACCAGTCCCTCCTTAAAATATGGAAAGAAGGGAATCCTGCAGACAAATTAAAACAAAAATGGGTCGTTTTTTATTCACAATATCCACACCCACTGCAGTAAAAGTGACAGAGACAGATAACTGTATTCAACTTTCTAGAATAAAATGATACTCACTTGAATTGTCTAAAGATAAAGACAACCCAGAAGACTCACTGGAAAAAAAGGAGACATTTCTTTAAGAGCAAGACTGCACTTCTGCTCTGATTATATGTAAGTAAATGGGGTCTTGCTAAGCCAGTGACTCTTGGGTTCTCAATAATTTACCAGACAGCTGCAGAAGCCCCTTCCTTTGTCTGGAGGACTGAATATCTCTGCAACCAGAGAGGGATTGCAGGTTCCTGAGGCACCTCGGCCTGTGGTGAGTGCTCAGCACACTCTGCCCAAATCTCAGACTGTTCCAGACAACCCAGGCTTCAGGGTGCAGTGAAGTGGAGCAGCGGGTTAGAGACCACTACATCTGCCTCCCCATCCCGGCTGCACTTGGAGGTCTGCTGAGCTCCCGAAGGGTGGGCGGACCTACACTATCCCCTGAGCCCAGCCGCACCTAGCCATCGGTGTGCACAGGAGGAGCTGGGCGGATCTGGAGTGCCTGCAGAAGACCCTTCCTTTGTCTGGAGGACTGAATATCTCTGCAAGCAGGGAGGGATCCCAGGTTCCTGAGGCACCTCGGCCTGTGGTAAGTGTTCAGCACACTCTGCCCAAATCTCAGACTGTTCTGGAGCCCCCAGGCTTCTGGGTGCAGTGAATTGGAGCAGTAGGTTAGAGACCACTACATCCGCCTCCCCATCCTGGCTGCACTTGGAGGTCTGCTGAGCTTCTGACGGGTGGGCGGGCCCACACTATCCCCCGAGCCCAGCCTGTTTTGCTGCCGCGCCTTCCTTTGTCTGAAGGACTGTGGATATCTCTGCAAGCAGGGAGGGATCACAGGCTCCTGAAGCACCATGGCCTGTGGTGAGTACCCTAACCCAGCTGCGATTGAAGAACTGTGGAGCTTCCAAGGGGCAGGTGGGTGAACAGGGTCCCTGAGGCCCAGCTTGTTTGGAATTGCGGAGTTCTGAACGAGCAGAGGAGGGCCATTGGTTCTGCAGGCCCAATGGCTTGGGGTAGCGTGGTGCCAGAGTCTCAGTAGCTGCAAACTTAGAAGAGGATTTTCAAGAGATCCTGAGGAAGCTTTCAAATAAAACTTGAAACACAGAAATAAGAGAAAATCACAAAATGAAAGACCAAATTACAACCTCAAACCTCCAGGCCATCTCAGGAAACCCTAGGAGGAATGTATTTAGAAGAAAATATATCCCATCCACCTCATATATCAGACACAATAGCTACTGAAGTTGACAAGCAACTCCAGGAAGCTTTAAAGAAATTCAAACTCTAAATAATCTCCCAGATAAAAGAAGAAATGATAAAAGAAATGAAAGAGATTCTAAATATATCTAAAGAAAACACAGATAAAAAATTGGAGGAACTAAACAAAAAGATAGAATCCCTAGATGAGCAATATAAGAAACAAAGAGAATACATAATGCAGATGGACAGAGATATACAGGAAATAAAAAACTCCACTGAAAGTTGTAAAAACCGCCTTAATGAAAGTGAAGATAGAATTTCAGACCTTGAAGACAGGATTGCAGCTAGTGAACAGGAAAGGAAAGATCTTTTAAAAATAACAAGGAATCAGGAAACAACAATTCAACAACTGCAAGACGATGCAAAGAAGAATAACATAAGAATGATAGGGATTAATGAAAAAGAAGGAGACAACATAAAGGATGTCAAGAGGATATTTAGAGAAGTAATAGCTGAAAATTTCCCAAGCATGAGATCAGAAACTGACATCAGGATCAGTGAAGCATATAGAACTCCAAATAGTCATAATCAAAATAAAACTACACCCAGACATATAATAATCACCATCCCAGAAATCCAACACAAGAATAGATTATTAAAAGCTGTCAGAGAGAAAAGACAGATCACTTATAAAGGAAAACCTATCAGAATCACAGCAGACTTCTCATCACAAACAATAAAGTCAAGAAGAGCATGGAGTGAAGTATTCCAGATCCTAGAGCAAAATGATTTCCAACCTAGACTGATGTATCCTGCAAAACTATCATTCAAAATAGATGGTGAAATATGATACATCCATGACAAAGAACAGCTGAAGAACTTCATGAACACCAAACCAACCCTGCAAAAAATATTGAAAGACAGTTTAGATACACAAAGGAAAAAACCACTAAGCAAAGCAAATAATTAAACAGAACAGAAAGATAAAGATGCAACAGCAGAGAGATAACATTCCTACAATTAACCAGCATTTAACAGTAATAACCATTAATGTAAATGGTCTCAATGCACCAATCAAAAGAAACAGACTAGCAGAATGGATCAAGAAACAAAATCCAACCATATGCTGTTTACAGGAAACCCATCTAACCCAGAAGGATACTCACAGACTGAAAGACAAAGGATGGAAAACAATTATTCATGCAGCAAAATCCAAAAAAAGGCAGGAGTAGCCATTCTGTTTGCAGACAACGTGAACTTTAAACCAACAATGACCATAAAGGATAAAGATGGTCACTACATACTTATTAGGGGAAAACTCCAAGAGGAAGAGATAACTATCTTAAATATATATGCACCAAACTCCAGAGCACCCAGTTATATAAAACAATTATTAACAGAAATGAAAACTCAAATTATCAGTAACACAATTCTAACAGGAGACCTTAATACGCCATTGACACCAAGGGACAGATCAACCAGACAGAAAATGAGCAAAGAAATAACAGAACTGAATCATACCTGTGAACAAATGGGTTTGATAGACATATACAGAATGTTCCACCCAACAACATCAGAATACACATTCTTCTCAGCAGTACATGGATCATTTTCTAAAATAGACCAAATATTAGCTCACAGAACATATTTAAACAAGTGCAAAAGAGCTGAAATCATCCCTTGCATGTTATCGGATCATAGCGCTCTGAAATTAGAAATTAATGATAAAAGATACTGCAAAAATCCAACAAACACATGGAAACTGAATAATACACTCTTGAGTAATCAGTGGGTCACAGAAGAAATTAATGAAGAAATTAAACAATATCCAAAAGAAAATGAAAATGCAGATACAACTTACCGGAATCTGTGGGATGCAATGAAAGCCGTCCTGAGAGGAAAATTTATTGCACTGAGTTCCCACATCAGGAAAACAGAACGAATACAAATAAATAACTTGATGCTACACCTCAAACAGCTAGAAAAAGAAGAGCAAGTCAAGCCCAAAGCCAAAAGAAGAGAGGAAATTATAAAAATCAGAGCAGAAATCAATGCAATAGAGACTAAGAAAACAATCCAAAGAATCAACGAATCAAAGAGTTGATTCTTTGAAAGAATAAATAAAATCGATAAGCCCCTAGCCAACCTTATTTTAAAAAGGGAAGAAAAAGCTCAAATTCATGCAATAAGAAATGAAAAAGGAGAAATCACTACAGACCCAATAGAAATACAGAAGATCATCAACACCTATTTCGAAAACCTCTACTCTCAAAAGTTTGATAACACAGAAGAAATAGACAGATTCTTAGAAGCATATGAAGTACCAAAGCTAGATCAAGAGGATGTAAAACTGGTGAATAACCCAATCTCTGCTAATGAAATTGAAAATGTAATTAAGTCCTTACCCACCAAGAAGAGCCCAGGCCCAGATGGATTCACTGCAGAATTCTACAAGAAATACAAAGAAGACCTAATGCCGACACTCCTCAAACTATTCAATGAAATTGAAAGGGAAGCAATCCTTCCTAAGTCATTCCTGGAAGCAAATATTACTCTAGTACCAAAACCTGAGAAAGACCCAGCTAAAAAAGAGAACTATAGACCGATCTCCCTAATGAACACAGATGCAAAAATCCTCAATAAAATATTGGCAAATAGGATCCAGCAGATCATCAAGAAGATTATACACCATGACCAAGTGCGATTCATCCCAGGAATGCAAGGATGGTTCAACCTACGCAAATCAATAAATGTAATCCACCATATCAATAAAGCCAAAAATAAGAATCACATGATCATTTCTATGGATGCAGAAAAAGCCTTTGATAAGGTCCAACATTTATTCATGATAAAAACTTTACAGAAAATTGGAATAGATGGTCTTTACCTCAATATAATAAAGGCCATTTATGACAAACCAACAGCCAGCATCATACTAAATGGCCAAAAATTGAAAGTCTTTACTTTAAAATCAGGCACAAGACAAGGATGTCCTTTATCACCACTCCTATTTAATATAGTATTGGAAGTACTAGCCAGAGCAATTAGGCAAGAAAGAGAAATAAAAGCGGTAAAGATAGGAAAAGAAGAAGTTAAGTTATCATTGTTTGCAGATGACATGATACTCTACATAGAAGACCCCCTAAACTCCATTGAAAGACTCTTAGATACAATAAGTAAATTCAGTAATGTGGCTGGATACAAAATCAATACTCAGAAATCAATGGCATTCCTATACAAAAACAACAAAATCACAGAGAGGGAAATAAGAGAAACTGGACTATTCACATTAGCAACCAAAAAAATGAAATATTTAGGAATTACTCTTATGAAAGAAGTGAAAGACTTATACAGTGAAAACTATAATACACTGAAAAAGGAAATTGAAGATGATCTCAGAAAATGGAAAGACATCCCTTGCTCATGGATAAGAAGAACAAACAATGTGAAGATGGCCATTCTCCCAAAACTGTTATACAGATTCAATGCAATCCCAATAGAAATACCATCAACATACCTTATAGATCTAGAGAAATCACTCCTAAATTTCATCTGGAACCAGAAGAGACCTAGAATCGCAAAGGCAATTCTAAGCAGCAAAGACAAAGCAGGAGGCATCACAATCCCTGACTTTACAAAGCAACAGTAGTAAAATCAACATGGTATTGGAATCAAAACAGAGCTGTAGATCAATGGAATAGATTAGAAGATACAACCACAACTACAAACACACTCAACCACCTTATCTTTGATAAAGGAGCCAAGCAGGTCCACTGGAAGAACGACAGTCTCTTTAATAAATGGTGCTGGAAAAATGGACTCTCCATTTGCCGAAAACTAAAGCTAGACCCATGTCTATCACCATGTATTAAATTAAAATCTAAATGGGTCAAAGATCTGAATATTAAAACAGAAACACTAAATCTATTGGAAGACAAATTGGGTAGAAACCTTGGAGACATAGGAGTAGGTAGAGAATTCATGAACAGGACTCAAACCGCACGGGAAATACTTCCCAGAATCAATAACTGGGACCACTTCTTATTAAAAAGTTTCTGCATGTCAAAAGAAATCTCCAGCATAGTGAAAAGAAAACCCACAAACTGGGAAAAGAGTTTAGTGAACTCTCTCTCAGACAAGGGACTCTTGTCTAAAACATATAAAGAATTAAAAAAAACTCAGACCTCCAAAATTCAAAGATCCAATCCAAAAATGGGCATCTGAGATGAATACGCAATTCTCAGATGAAGAAATGCAAATGGCAAATAAATACATGAAAAAATGCTCATCATCATTGGTCATTAGAGAAATGCAAATTAAAACCACACTGAGATACCATCTCACTCCTGAAAGAATTGCCAAGATCAAGAAAACCAATAACAAATGCTGGAGAGGCTGTGGGGAAAAAAGAACTCTCCTGCACTGTTGGTGGGAGTGTAGACTGGTACAGCCTTTGTGGAGGTCTGTCTGGAGACTTCTCAAAAAGTTGGGATTGGAAATCCCATTTATTCCAGCTATCCCACTTCTAGGCATATTCCCAGAAGAACTGAAAGCATCATACCACAGTGGTATATGTGCACCTATGTTTATAGCAGCACAATTTGTAATCGCCAGATCTTGGAAACAACCCAAGTGTCCATCAACTGAGGAATGGATCAAAAAGTTGTGGTATTTCTATACAATGGAGTATTATTCAACTATAAAGAAGGATCACATTGAGATATTTATCAATAAATGGGCACAGCTTGAGACCATACTCATAAGTGAAATAAATCAATCTCGCATGTATGAATACCGCATGTAATTAGTTTCCCTAATGTAAGTTATGGTTCAAATATATAAAAATATGTGGTAATCATGATTCCCCATTAGGTGGCCTTGAAGCCTTATAAAGTTTTCACTCATCAATTAGAAAGGCTTTATTCTGGGCTTCTTGATATGGAAATATTTGAAACTATAGTGTATGAAGTTTTATCCAAATATTTCAAGGAAAGAGACACACTCTGGTAACTACTATTAAATTGGGTTATTTGGTGGTGAAGCACAAGGTTGCTGAAACAGTCATGCTTTGTCCTCTATTGTTATATTGTTATGTCCTGTTTCAACTCAATCTCTCCCTTATTCTTTAAAAAATTATTTAGTTATTTCTTATGTTTGTTTTAATTAAGGGGAAAAATTAAAAAAATAGGATATATAATAGTAACTCTTTTTGATTTCCTATTAACTTGTATTGAAGTCCTTTAATACTCCCACGATCTTGTTCTGACTGATTAAACTCTGTTCCTTTCTGTGCAATAGTATCAAGTTTGAGGGTATAGGCAACTACTTTGAAGGCAATAAGATTCACTAAGATACACATTCTGGTTTGACTATTGTCTCCTTTGGAAGTCCTGTAATGTTTACAATGCCTCAGTTTTATTGGTCTTGTTCTCTACTGTTTTGCCCAACTTTATAATATCTAATGAGATAGACAATTCTTTTTAAGGAAACAAGAGACAACGTTGATAACCATTGTTGATAACCTTGTACTCTGTTCTACATCATGTGCTATGTCTATCCTTGGTTTTGACTGACAGCTTTGTTTTGCCATATTTGACTGTATTCTCTCCCCCCCCAAAAGAAAGTAATAAGAACTAAGGAGTAATAAAATCCAAAATGTGTAAATTTTGTTGTAAAAAAGAGAGGGAGGAAAAAAAAGAGCTCTAATGGATATAACAGCAAGTGTGTTTAGGGGTGTTAAATAGCTGACTATATTAATGTTTTTGGATCATTAACACAGCTGTTTGCAGTCTCTCTGTTTGAATGTCCACTTTGTATTCTTTGATACTGTGATTTGAGCAACTATTTCCAAGATGATAATATGTAATCTATTAACAGGTGATTTCTTACTGTTATGTTTTTTTTTTGTAGTTCTGTATTACGTGTAACCTTACACCGCTTTGTTTTGTTTTGTGTTTTTCTCTTTTTCCTCTTAAATAAAATAAAAAAAATAATTTACCAGACACCTTTCTTAGCTATACTTTCTCCTCCAAAAGAAGCATGGAACCATACTTAGAATTCCTTTTTGGGCTCTACAACCTCAACCAAGCAGTAAAGTTACTTACTTTTTCCCACTGAACAAGACAGCTCAACAATAACTAACTCTTTTTTCACTGTCTTTCTTCATCAATCCAGACAGTGAGCTACAACATCCAAACATAGTTCCACACACATGATCCCCAATAAGTACAACTTACAGCCACTTCCAGCACCTGTAAGCCACCTTGAGGCCTATAAGTACTTATATGAAGATAAAGACCTCTTCTCCCTTGACAGCTCATAAGAATTATTGGAACATATGTCTCTCGGGGAGAAATGAGGCAGGAATACAGGCTATGACAAAGGCTGGTCAGAAATAAGCATGATCTGATACTGAAAACTCCAAGGAGGACATGAAACTCTATCTGGGGGATGTTCTTATGACAAGTTAATCACAAAATCTAATGGCAAGTGTTCAGAAAAATTCCCAATGCTCTGTACCTTGACATTTTGGGAGAACTCAACAGGTTTTCAATAGGGAGATCTAAGCCTGATGGCAGTGTGGGAAATATTAAACAAAATAAGGAAAATAAAAACAAGAAGAACATCAACAATTACATTCAAAATGCTATATCCCTTCATGGAAAGACCCAACTTGGGCCTATTACTTATTACTCTCACTTTTTCATGGAACTAATGAATTCTGTAGAGATTATTTTATTTTCCACCATTAATACCTGCTAGATATTATTACCATTTGGCTTCTCTTGACAAATTTTGGCTCAAAATATAAAGAACCTGAAACTACCTTGAGAAACAGACTCCACCATATGAAAACCAAGGAACAAAACTGTAACCCAAAATCTAATCCTATCAATAAACCAAATCTTAGCATAATTTCTGGTGGAATTGCAAGCCTAAACACAGAAAAAAATTACACCATTTAACCTAAATCTAAGAGTAGTGCTACAGGATATCTAACACTAACCACACTGTAATTATAATCATAATATTAACACCAAATATAGGCTATTGCAAACAAAAATAAGTGAATTCAAATCTAAATTTTGTATACTTCTGATAAAAAATAGAATCTCAATTCGCTTGGAACATTACATGAGAAAATACATCTAAGCCAGAAGTTAACTCAAAATACAACTGTACCTTCATACCTGTTTGTAACAGCAACAGTCAACACAATGCTAAGTCTGGGGAATTCTAGCCCTAATCAATGGGCTATTTCAGGGCATGTTTTAGCACTAAACTTAAATGTGACCTAAACCTAGATCTAGCCCAAAACCTACTCTGAGCCTTAGTCCAGTACTAATACTAGCACTAATAAAACAATAGAAGAACCTTAAATCTAAGTCAGTTCCTAGGCCTAGACCTACTCTGACACTAACACTAACCCTCAATCTTATATAACCAAGAATCAAAAACTAATTCTCCATGACTTTTCAACTTCACCCTAAGGCAAGCCAGGCCACGACCATAAATGAAACCAAGATCTCAACAACAGCTGTAGCCTTAGCATGAGCACTGTCTTTGGCTCTAGCCTGAGATTTTCTCTAACTATAACTCTCACCCTAGACCTAAAAACTATTACACTTCACACTAACTAGAAAACTATTAAGAACTCAGCCATAGCCTTAACTATATACCTAATCCTAATTCAAACTGTACTCCTAACATCAAACAAACTTCTATTCCTACCTAACACTGGCCAAAATTCTAATTGTGAGCCTAGCTCTAAACGTGAACCTAAACATGAGATTTATCCTAGCCCTAATTCTACGGATAGACAAAACCCTAACTATTCTGACACTATCCCTACAAGTACCTGCACACTATTCTTAACCTTAACCTTATACAAAGTCCTTACTCTATGCTGCAAACATCTCTGATCCTAGCATAGCCTTAAATCTATCCATAAAGATCTCCCTCATTCCTACCCTAACCTAAGTGGATCACTAGCCTATCCTCTATTTATGACTCAAATACTAACACACTGCAACTAACACTAACACTAACCATAACACTGAAATTAACATGAATAGTAACAGTAATGTTAATAGAAATCATCAGTCTAATCTTAAAATAAACCCTGAGCCTGTTACAATCTATATCTAAACTTTTACTAGCCCTCACCCTAGCCCTAGCCCTAACACTAAACCTGGTGGAACCCTATGGCTATACACATAGAGCTTCTTATAAGCAAACATCTATCATTAGCCATAACCTAGCTCTAGCTCTTACCTAGGTCTGATACCCGGGCAAAAACGAATCTGAACCCTAACCCAAAAGGGAAAAAGACTAACACCAAAATCTAGCCTCTGTCCTAAGACGCAACCTGACTCCAACTCTCAAACTAAGGCTAACAGTGGTAAGACCCTAAGCACAAACCAAAACCTAAACCAGCAACTACACCTACAGCTAACACCAAATGTAAATGCATCTCTAGTATAGACATAGCTCTGGAATGTACCCTACCCTGATGAAGTACTGCCAACCCATCCCAAACCTTCAGGCTGGCCCAAGTCAGGCATTTTATATCCCCAGCCCTAGCCATATCACTAATCCTTTACCTTAGCACTAATCCTATTTGTAAACTAAAAGTGAAGTCCAAGCATGCTCAATATGCAATGGCATGTATCTAACTGTCCTACACACCAGCCTATCATGCACACATCCCATCTTTCTAGAGGTGGCTAGATCAGGGGATGTGGCATTGGCATAGGTAATTCATTCACTTGGCAGAGACCTACCAGTGACTGGATGAGATTACTGGAGGCAGAGGACTCTGGGGAGTTCTCTGAGGCAACAACCAAGAGGCTTGAAATTTGGATGCAATAAATAAGCACAGAGAGGCTCACTGGAGGGGCTACTCATCTGCCCTGAAATGTGCTGTTTGCCCTCGGCCCTGATGCTCTGTCATGTTGCCATGCATAGGAGGGAGCTGACTATATAATATAGGTAACTCAAGAACTGTGCTCAAAAATAACTCGTTTAAATTGCCATGCTGAGTAAGTTGTCACAGCAATCACAGAAACCAGTAAGAGACTGGACGCTTAGCACTGGTCCTAGTCTAACCTTAAGAATAACCCTAAATCCAAAATTGAAGCTAGACCTAATCCTAAGCATGGTAGATACCTAACCCTGAAACTCATGCTAATCCTAATGACAACCATAAACATTAAACCTTAAACCTAAACCTAAGCCTAAGCCCTCCTAACTCTAGTCATAAGACTTCTACTATCCCTTATCCCTATTTACCAATATCCTAAAACTTACCCTAACCATATTGGAAAAATAAAACGTAGTCAGATGCAGCCAGTACACATATCTGTACAATTGGTCAGAGATCCATCTCTAAACCTTAGCTTGGACAGATCCCTAAATTAAAGGTAGAATTTATCCTAGTCCTAATCCTGTGACACCCCAGCTGATTCCTATTATTAGCCTAACTCCTAACACAATAACAGGTGGAAACCTAACAATACTCTTAACCTGATCCACCAGCTGCACATAAACTTAATCCTATCAGCATTGTAACACTACATAAGAACATAAAACTAACGCTAAGCCTAACTGAAAACCTAAGCATAACTTTACATCTAGACTAAACAGCTAGACCAAACATAACCCCAAGTCTGGGGAATTCTAAACCTACTGCATGTGTTAGCGGTGATCATAGATTTAGTGCTGAATCTAAGCATAACCAGAGCCAAGACCTAGCCCAAGACCTACTCTGAGCCTTATTACAGTAGTAACACTAGCACTACACAAACAATGGAAGAACCTTAAACCTAACCCCAGCCTTAGCCCTAGCCCTAGCCTAACACTAAAGCTACATTAAACAAAGACCTATAATGAGATATAAACAGAGTTCTATCACTTTCCCAGGTCCAATGCCTAGCCTTAACCCTAATCTGAACCCTATTCAACAAAGGAAACTTCACCCTATCCTAGATATGATCTTAAGAGGCAACCTGATGCTAAATCTCAAACTATGCCTAACACTTACAGAAACATATCTACAAACCTAAACCTAAAACTAAATTAAAGATAAAATTTATCCTAGCCATAATATTGTAACAACCTCAGCCTAATCCTATTCATTACCTTTACCCTAACATGATGTCAGTTAAAAAATTAACCATAATGCTAACTCTACCAAATAACTTCACATAAATTTGATCTCACCTGCTTTGGAAAACTACACGGAATCATAAAACTAACACTGAGCCGAACTCAAAATGTAACCATATCTTTACACATAGATCTAACAGAAACACCCAACATAACATTAAGTCCAGGAAATTCTATACCCACTGCATGTGCTAGCCCTTCCCATAGCATCAGCACAGAAACTAAACATAATCTGACCCTACGTCTAGGCCAAGCCCATTGCTGAGCCTTAACCGAAAGTAACATTAGCGCTAAACAAATGAGAAAAAAAAACCTCAAATCTAACCCTGTCCCCACTCCTAGCCCTACCCTAACCCTACTCCTCAATCAGATGGAACCATGAGCCTAAGCCTAAATCTCAATGACCCCTTCACCCTCACCCTAAGACAACCCTAGCAACATAACATTAATGAATCAAAAATTTCAACAAATGCCATAGCATTAGCACAAGCCCTATCTCTGTCCCTAGAACAAGAGCTTCTCTACCTGCAATCCTCACACTACACCTACAAACTATTATACTTCACACTAACAAGAAAACTTACACTAGGTCAGCTGTACCTCTAACTATAAATCAAGCCCTAATCTAAACTCTGCTCTAACTCTAATCAAGGCACTAACACTATGCTAGCCTGGCCCAAACGCAATCATGAGTCTAGCCATAAACCTCAATTTAAACACAAGCTTTGTTCTAGCCCAAATCCTATCCATAGACAGAACCTTAACCCTCCTGAACCTATATCAACCAGTACCAACACCCTAATCCTGACCCTAAACTTTATCTAACCCTTACTCTATGCTGCAAACATCTCTGATCCTAGCATAGCCCTGAATCTATACATAAATCTCTCCCTCATTCTTGCCCTAAACTAAGTGTATCCCTAGCCTATGACTTATTCAGCATTCAAACACTAACACACTGCCACTAACATTAACACTGACTATAACAACACTAACACTAGCAGTAACAGTAATGTTCATAGGAACCATCACCCTAAACTTAAACCAAACCCTGAACCTGGTGACATGTAATCACTAGGCTTATTTATAGCCTTACCTAGCTGTTGCCTAAACCCTAATGCTAATCCACCTGGAACCCAAGCCTAGTCATAGAACTTCTCTTAAGCAATGACATATCAGTTGCCATAAACCTAGCTTCAGCCCATAATCAGGTCCAATGTCTAGCCCTAACCCTAAACTGAACCCTTTTCCAAACAGGAAACTTAGTCAAAGAACAAAACCTAGCCATGGTCCTAAAAAGCAAGCTAACTCTAAATCTTACACTAAAACTAACACAGATAGAACCCTAAAGATAAACCTAAAATCTACACTAACAACTACCCCTACAGCTAAGGCTAAACCTAAAAGTATTCCTAACATACCCAGAACTCTTGAAAGATTCATCTCCCATTAAAACCTTTACCTACTGACATCTCATGACAAAACTTCATCCTGGAGCAAGTCAGGCCATGTGGAGTGCCAGTCCTAACCCTATCACTAACCCTTTACCTAGCACTAATCCAAAATCTAACCTGAAAGTGAAATCTAAGCATGCACAATATGCTATGGCATGTATCTAGAATTCTTCCATGCCAGCCTGTCATGCACTCACAGTCAGCCTTTTTAGAGATGCCTAGAATATGAGTCTGTGGTACTAGCCTAGGTAACTATTTCATTTAGCAGAATCCTTGCAGTGACTGGAGGCAGAACACTCTCTTGGAGTATGGGTGGCAACAATAAACAGGCTTGTAGCTTGGAAACAATAAACAGGAAAATGGAGGCTCACTGCTGGAGGGGTCCCTATGCACTGCTAATAACTGTTTTGTCCATGGCCATGGTGCAGTCATGCTGCCTTGACTTGGAGGTGGCTGACTATATAGGAACACCCCAAGAATTGTGCACGAAAATAAACCTGTCCTCCATTAAGTTGGCATTCTCCATAAGTTGTCTTAGAAACCACAGAAACCAATAAGGCAACGGAATCTCAGCTATTTTCCTAGCCTAATTTTAAGTATACTTCTAAATCCAATGCTGAAGCTAGTCCTAATCCTAAGCATGGTAAACCACTAACCCTAAACCTCATCATATCCCTAATGCTAACCTTAAATATTAAATTGTAACCCTTACACTACATTAACCCATAAACTTTAAACCCTAACCCTAACCCTAAATGTGAGCCCAGCTAGCTCTGGTCATAAGTCTACTACTAGCCCTTATACATATATATTTATGTAACCTAACCATATTGGAACCATAAGCCTTAGCCCTATGCCCCCTGTACCTCTGCCTCCAAATTGGTCACAGACTCATCTCTACACCTGATCTGAGACCTATCCCTAACCCTAAGGTAAAACATATCCTAGCCCTAGCCCTCTTACAAATCCAACACAATCCTATTCATAGCTCTAATTCTAACACGATGCCAGGTCAAAACCTCACCATACTCCTAATTCTACCCACTTCCTGCAAATAAACCTAATCCTACCTGACACAGAACAGTGGATAAGAACATAACCTTGAGCCTAACCCAAATCTAAGCATAGCTTTACCCCTTGACCTAACAGCAACAGCCAACATAACTCTAAGTCTCGGGAATTCTAGCCCTAATGCATGTCCTATTTTGAGCCACAGCTTTAGTGCTGAACTTAAACATAAGCTTACTGTAGACCTAGCTCAAGCCATACTTTGAGCCTCAGACCAAAAGAAACACTAGCACAGAACAAACTAGGAAGAACTTCAAATCTATCCCCGTCCCTATTCCCAGCCTGACTTTAACACCAACCATACTCCTCAATCAGGTGTAATCACAAACCTAAGCCTAACTCTCAATGGCCCCTTCACCATCACCCTAAGACAACTCTAGCAAGATTCAAAAATGAAACCAAAATTTCAACAAAATATAGGCCTTACTCTATACAGCAAATACCACTGACCCTACTATGGCCTTAAATCTATATATAAACCCCTCCTTCATTCTCTCCCTAACTTAAGTGTATCCCTAGCCAGTGCCCTATTCATAACTCAAACAACTGAAACACTGCCAGTTACACTAACAAGAACACTGACACTAACACTAACACTAATGTTCATACAAATTATCATTCTAACCTTAAACCAAACATTCTGTCTGGTACCATCTGAACCCTATGCCTATTTCTGAGCTTTTGAGAGGCCTCAAACTATCCCTTAAACTAATGCAAATCCTTGTGGATCTCTAGGCCTAGACATAGGCCTTCCCTTAAGCAAAGACCTATCAGTAGCCAAAAATCTAGCTCCAGCCTTTACACAGGTGCAATGCCTAGCCCTGATGCAAATCTTAACCTTATCTCAAATAGGAAACTTGGTCCTAGACAAAAATCTTACCATGTCCAGGAGAGGCAACCTGACTCTAAATCTTACCCTACGCCTAACACTGGTAGAACCCTAACCACAAACTTAACCTAAAGTTTCAACAGCACCTACAGCTAAGGTTAAAACTAAAAGTATCCTTAAGAGGCACAGATCACTGAGACATTACCCTATCCCTCATGAAAACCTCTCCCTACTTCCAATCAACCCCAAAGCTACAGCCAGGCCCAAGACAGGCCTTGTGTAGCCCCAGTACTGGCCCTATCACTAACACTTTATCCTAGAACTAATCTTAAATTTAAACTTAAAGTGAAATTCAGGCATGCTCAATATGCTATGGCTTGTATCTAGATGTCTTCCAGGTCAGACTCTCATGCACACAGCCAGCTTTTTTCCAGATATCTGGATTATTGTTATGTGGTAATGGCACTGGTAACCATTTCATTTAGCAGAGTCCTGCCAGTGATGGGATGGGTTAACTGGAGGCAGAACACTCCCCAGGGGTGTTGATGACAACAAAAATAATCTTGTAGCTCAGATACAACAAAAGGCAAAGGGAACCTCACTGCTGGGCCTCCCTGTCTGTCCTGCTATGAGCTTTTTGTCCTAGGCCATGGCACTCTATCAGGCTGCTGTGCCTTAAAGGTGATTAACTATGTAGGATACTTCCTAGAACTTTGGGCTAAAATAAAAATTTTCTCCTTTCAATTGGCATGCTGGATAAGTTCTCTCAGCAATCACAGACACCAAAAAGGCAAGGGAACCTCAGCCCTGGTCCTGGTCTGGTACTGAGTATACCCATAAACCCAACACTGAAGCTAGTTACTAATCCTCAGCATGGATGAGCCCTAAACCCAAACTTCACACTAAGGCTAGTGACAATCATAAATATTAAAACTCTAACCCTAAACCTAATCCTGACCCACCTAGCTATGGTCATAGGTCTTCTACTATTCCTTATTCCTATCTGTTTACCATCATCCTAAACCATACTGGCAGCTTAAAACTTAACCCTTTTCTAGGCCAGTACCTTTGTCTACACAATTGGTCCAGGGACCCACCTGTAAACCACACATAAGACATATCCCTAAACTTAAAAGAAAAACTTATTTTAGCCCTATACCCACTACCACTCCAGCACAATAGATTTCCTAGCCATAATCCTAACAAAAAGCCAAGTAAAAACTTTACAATATTCTTAACTCTATGAACTCCCCACAAATGAACTTAATCCTCCATGACTTAGAATACTACACCAGAATGTAAACCTAAACCAGACCCTAATTCAAAACCTAAGAATGGCTTTACACCTAGATCTAACAGCAAGACCCTTCATAATACTAACTCTGGGGAATTGTAGCCATACTGCATACACTGGTCATGGCCTTAGATTTAGAGCCGAACCTAAACATAACCTCACCCTAGACCTACCAAGCCCTACTCTGAGCCTTACCCCAATAGTAACACTAGTACTAAACAAAAAATTGAAGAACCTTCAGTCAAACACAGGCTATAGCCCTCACCCTATCCTAACACTAACACTAGTCCTCCATCTGGTGTAACCATGAACCTAAGAGAGGCCACTTCATCCCAAACCTAGGACAAGGCTACCAACATCCATAAACAAATCCACATTCTCACAAAAGCCCTAGCCTGTGCATGAGCCATGTCTTTAGTTCAAGGCATGGCTAACTTTAGTTCAAGATCTTCTCTCACTACATGGCCCACAGCCTAACTGTACAACTACTACACTTCATACTAACCAGAAAAGTAATACTAGATCAGCTTTAGCTCTATCTGTAAACCTAACCCTAATAGAAACTCTACTCCTAACTCTAAACATAGCTCTAATCCTACCATAGCCTGGCCCAAACTCAAATCATGATCCTAGCACTTTAACTATAACATAAGCTTTGTCCTAGCACTAGCCCTAGCCACAGACAGATCCCTAATCATTCTAACATATCCTTACCAGTTCCTGCAACCTATTCCTGACACTAAAATGATAGCTAGGCCTTACTCTACACTGGAAAATCCTCTGACTCAATCACAGCCCTAAATCTATACATAAAGCTCTCCTTCATTTTGCCCTAACCTAAGTGGATACTTAGTCTATTCCCTATTTGTGACACAAACACTAACACACTGCCACTCACACTAACATGACATTGATCCTAAAACACTGATAGTAGAAATGCTGCACCAACAGTAACACTAATGTTCATACAAACTATCATCCTAAACTTAAACCAAACACTCAGCCTGGTACCATGTAAACACTAGACTATTTCTAACCCTTTTCTAGACCTCAAACTATCTCTAACCCTAGCACTAAATCTGGGGTAACCTTAGACCTAGACATAGAATTTCCCTTAAGCAAAGACTTATAGGTAGCATAAACCTATCTCCAGTCCTTAACCAGATGCAATGTCTAGCCCAAATGCTGATCTGAACCCTACCCCAAATAGGAAACTTGGCCCTAGACCAAAACCTATCCATAGCACTGAGAGACAACCTGACTCTATATCTCACACTAAGCCTAACACTGGTAGAACCCTAACTACAAACCTAAACTTAAACCTACAATTACACTTACAGCTAAGGATAAACCTAAAAGTATCACTGAGATACACGGAGCTCTGAAATGTACCCTACCACTTGTGAAAAGGTCTCCCTACTGGAACCCCACCACAAACCTTCATCAAAGTCAGAATCAAGCCTTGCACAGCCACAGTAATAGCCCTGTCACTCCCCCTTTACCCTAGCACTAATCCTAAATCTAAACTGAATGTGAAATCCAAGCATGCTACATATGCTATGGCAGGTTTCTAGAAGTCCTCCACACCAGCCTATTCTGCACACAGGCATCTTTGTTACAGGTGGCTGGACCATGGGTATGTGGTTCTGGCCCAAGTAACTAATTCATTTACAGAGCTCTGCCAGTGATTGGATTGGTTTACTGGAGGCAGAACCTTCCCCTACAGAGGCAACAACAAATAGACTTGTAACTCGGACACAATACACAGGCAAAAGGTGGTTCACTGGTGGGTTTTCCTGTCTGCCCTGCCCAGAGCGGTTAGGCTTCAGCAATGGCACTGTGTCAGGTTGCTGTCTTAGGAGGTGTCCGACTCTACAGGATACCTCTGAGAATTGTGCAGTAAAGTAAACCTTTACTCATTTAAACTTCCATGCTGAGCAATCACAGATACCAAAAAGGCAAGGGATGTCAGCACTAGTCTTAGCCCAATCTTAAGCGTACCCCTAAACCTAATGCTGAAGCTATGCTAATACTCATGGTGAACCCCTAAACCTGAACTTTATTCTAACACTAATGCCAACCACAAACATTAAACCCTAACCCTAACCTAAACCTAAGACCACCTACCTCTTGGTTATAAGTATTCTACTATCCCTTATCCCTATCTATTTACCCTTAACCTAAAACTTACCCTAACCATACTGGAATTCTAAAACAGCCCTACACTGCCAGTACCCTTATAACCATAACTCATCATGGACAAATCGCTGAACCTGATCTGAGACCTATCCTTAAATTTAAAGGTAAAACATATCCAAGCCCTAACCCTGCTACAACTTCAGCCCAATCCAATTCCTAGCCCTAATCCAAACACAAAGCCAGGTCAAAATCTCACCATTCTCTTAAATCTACCAACTCCCTACAAATAAACTTAATCCTCCTTAACTTACAACACTACAACAGAACATAAAACTAACCATGACCCTCACTCAAAATCTAAGCATAGATTTACACATAGTCCTAGGAGCAATGCCCAACATAAACATAACTTGGCCTAAATGGAGCTTTAATGCTAAACCTAAACAATGGATACAGCCCAAGCCCTACCCTGAGCCTTAGCCCAGTAGTAACACTAGCACTAAAAAAACAATGGACAAACCTTAAATCTAATCCCAGCCCAAGTTGTAGCCCTACCCTAACAGTAAGCCTACTCCTCAATCTTATGTAACCATGAACCTGAGCCTAACTCTCAGGGACACTTTCAGCCTCACCTTAAAGACAACCCTAGCAACATCCTTAAACAAAATCAAAACCTCAAGAAAAGCCCTCGCCTTAGCATCATCACCCTAATCTTAAACCAGACACTCATCCTGGTACCATATAAATTCTAGGCTATTTCTAGTCCTTATTATCCCTTAACTATCCCTAACCCCAACATTAATTCTGGTGGAAACTCAGGCCTAGACATAGATCTTGCCTTAAGCAAAGACCTATCCATACCCATAAACCTAGCTCCAGCCCTTCCCTAGATACAATGCCTAGCCATCACCAGGATCTGAGCTCTATCCAAAATAGGTTAATGGCTGTAGGCCAAAAGCTAGTCATGGCCCTAAGAGTCAACCTGACTCTAATTCTCACACTAATTCTAACACTGGTAGAACCCTAGCCACAAACCTAAACCTAAATCTAAACCTGTTACTGTAGCTATAGCTAAGGCTAAACCTGAAAGTATCCCTAAGTTGCACAGAACTCTGAAACATACCCTACCCCTGGTGAAAAGCTCTCCCTATAGCCAACCTACCCCAAACTTTCAGCCAGGCCCAAGGAGGACCTTTGTGGAGCCCCAGTCTAGCCCTGTGAGTAACCCTAACCCTAAAACTACTGCTAAATCTAAACTGAAAATGAAATTCAAGCATGCTCAGTATGCTATGGCATATATGTAGATGTCTCCCATGCCAGCTGAACATGCAGGCAGTGGCCTTTTTACAGGTGTCTTGGAGAATGTGGTACTTCCATAGGTAATTAATTTAATAGAGTCCTCCAAGTGACTGGATAGGTTTACTGGAGGCAGAATAGTATCTCGGGGTATTGGTGGCAACAAGCAATAGGCTTGTATCTCAGATGCAATAAACAGACAAAGGGAGCCTTACTTCTGGGGCTTTCTGTCTGCCCTGTGAGGAGCTATTTATTCTCAGGTATGGCACTCCATCTGGATACTGCACCTTGGAAGTTGCTGACTCTATAGGATAACTCTTAGAAACTATGAGACAAAAAGAACACATTCTGTTTTCAGTGGGCATGCTGGGGAAGTTGTTTCAGCAATCACAGTAAAAACAAGGTAAGGGAACCTGAGCACGAGGCCTAGCCTGGCATTGAGCATATCCGTAAACCCAACACTGAAGCTAGTCATAGTCCTCCTTTAACCCTGAACATCATCCTAACCCTAATGCCAACCATAAATGTTATAGCCTAACCCTAAACCTAAACCTAGGCCCAGTAAATTCTGGTCATAAGGTTCCTACTATCCCTTAAACCTATTTGCTTGTCTCCTAAACCTTGCCCTGACCTTAGTGGAAGCCTAAAGCTTAGAACTATGCTGCCAGTACCACTGTCACCTCTATTGGTCATGGACCCATCTTTAAACCTAACCTGAGACCTATTCCTAAAATTAAAGGCAAAACTTATTCTAACCAAATCCCTGCTACAATTCCAGCCCAATCCCATTCCTAGGCCTAATCCTAACATGATGCTGGGTCAATACATCACCATACACTTAACTCTATGAATTTCTCACAAATAAATTTAATCTTACCTGCCTTAGAACACTACAAAAGAACATAAAACCAACCCTGACCCTAACTCAAAACATAAGCATGGCTTTACACTTAGGCCTAGCAGCAACACCCAATATAACTCTAAGTCCACAGATTTCTAGCCTGCTGCATGTACTGGCACTAACTGTAGCTTTAGCACAGAATCTAAACATAAGTTCAACCTAGACCTCAATCAAGCCCTACTCTGAGCCTTAGCCCAAAAGTAAGACTACCAATAAACAAACAATGGAAGAACCTTAAATCTCATACCAGCCCTAGACTTAGCCCTAGCCTTAGCCCTACCTTAATACTAACAATACTCCTCAATATGATGTAACCATGGACCTAAATCTAACTCACAAAGGCCCCTTACCCTCACCCTAACACAATTCTAGCAACATGCATAAACAAAACCAAAATCTCAACATAAGATTTTGCCTTTGCATGAACCTTGTCTGTGGCCCTAGTCAGAGATCTTGCCTCACTGTAAGACCTACACTCTACTTCTACAAACTACTACACTTCATAACGAATACCAGGTCAGCTCTAGCTCTAACAATAAACATAACCCTAATCCAAATTCTACTCCTAACTCCAAACAAAGTTCTAACCCCACCCTAGCTTGGCCCAAACCCCAATCGTGAAGCTAGCCCTAAGCCTCAACTTTAACATAAGCTTTATCCTGACCCTAATACAAGCCACAGACATAGCACTAACCCTCCTGACCTAACCCTACCAGTACCTGCACCCAATTCCTGACATTAACATTATACCTAGACTTTAACCCATGCTGCAAACATCACTGCCCATACCATAGCCCTAAATCCATATATAAACCTCACTTTCATTCCTGCCTAAAGCTAAGGGGATCCTACCTATGCCCTATTCGTGACTCAAACACTAACGCATTGCCACTCATACTAACATGAACAGTGACCCAAACTATAACACTAAAAATGTTAACATTAACACTAATACTAACACTAATGTTCATAGAAATCATCAGTTTAATCTTAAAGCGAACATTCTGCAGGTGCCATCTAAAACCTTAGACCTATTTCTAGACCTTTTCTAGCCCTCACAGCATCCCTAACCCTAATGCTAATCCTGAAGGAATCTAAGGCCTAGACATAGACCTTCCTTATGCAAAGATCCATCAGTAGCCATAAACCTAGCTACAGCACTTACTCAGATCCAATGCCCAGCCCTAAAATTAATCTGAATGTTATCCCAAATAGGAAACTTAGTCCTAGACCAAAACCTATCCTGGCCTCAAAAGGCAGCCTGACTCTTCATTTTACAATAAGCCTAACACTGGTAGAAGCGTAATCAAACCTAAGCCTAAACATACATCTACATCTACAGCTGAGGCTAAACTTAAAAGTATCACTAAGATACACAGAACTCTGAAACGTACTCTACTCCTGGTGAAAATCTCTTTCAACTACCAACCCACCACAAACCTAAAACCAAGTCCAAGTCAGGCCTTGTGTAGCCCAGTCATAGCCCTATTACTAGTCCTGCACCAGAGCACCAATCCTAAATCTAAACCTAAAGTGAAACCAAGCATGCTCAATATACTATGGCATGTATCTAGATGTTCTCCATGTCAGCCTCTTGTGCACACAGCTGGCCATTTTAGAGATGGCTGGAGCATAGGTATGTGGTACTAGCATAGGTAACTAATTCATTTAGCAGAGTCCTACCAGTGACTGGATGTGTTTACTAGAGGCAGAAAACTACCTGGAGATATTGGTGGCAACAAGTAATAGGATTGTAGCTAAGATTCAATAAACAGGCAAAGGGAAGTTCACTACTGGGGCTCCCTATCTTCCCTGCTAGGAATTGCTTGTCTTTGGCCATAGTGCTCTGTCATGTTGCCTTGCCTTGGCTGTGACTGACTCTATAGCATACCTCTAAGAACTCTACACTAAAATAACCCTTTCCTCATTTCAACTGGAATGCTGGGTAAGTTGTGAGAGAAATCACAGAAAGCAACAAGATAAGGGAATCTTAGCACCAGTCCTAGCCTACCCTTAAGCATACCCTAAAACAACCACTGAAGATAGTCCTAATCCTAGGCATAGTCAACTCCTAACCCTGAACCTCATCCTAACCATAATGGCAACCATAAACCCTAAACCTTAACACTAAAACTAAGTCTAAGACCACGTAGCTCTAGTCACAAGTCTTGTCCTATAATTTATCACCATCTACCCTTATTCTAAATCTTATCCTGACCACATTGGAACTCTAAAACTTAGCCCTATGCTTCCAGTACTCTTGTTTGAACAATGGGTTTTGGACCCATCTCTAAACCTGACCTGAGACTTGACTCTAAACTTGAAAGTGAAGTTCATCCTAGCCATAAACCTGCTATAGTTGCTGCCCAATCCTGTTCCTAGCCCTCATTCTAACAGGATGCAAGGTCAAATCTCACCATGCTCTTAAGTCTACCTACTTGCTGTGAGGAAACTTACCCCATCCTGCCTTAGAACATAACACCAGAACACAAAAGCAAGCAAAACTGAATCAAAACCTAAGCATACATTTACAGGGAGAACAAATAGCAACATCCATCATAAGCCTAAGTTCAGAGAATTCTAGCCCTACTATATGCACTACTGCTGGGTTTAGTATACCACTGAAATTAAACATCACATGACCCTAGACCTAAGCCAAGCCTTATTCAGAGCTATAGCATAATAGAAACATGAGCACTACAAAAACCAGAAAAACCTTAAATCTAACCCTGACTCTAGCTTTAACCATATCCTAAAACTAATCCTACTCCTCAATGGGATGTAACCATGATCCTAAGCCTTAACTCAACAGACCCTTCCCACTCACCCCTACCAAACCAAGCCTTTCCCAAACCCTAATCATGAACGCAGCCCAAAACCTCAACTTTAGTATAAGCTTTATCCTAGCCTAATACAAGCCACAGACATAACACTAGCCCTCCTGACCTATCCCTACAAGTACCTGCACACAATTCCTGACCTATCTTATACTAGGCCTTATTTTGTGCTGCAAACACTTCTGACCCTAGCATAGCTTTAGATCTATACACAAGCTTCTGCCACATTCTTACCCTAATATAAGTGGATCCCTAGCCTATGCTCTATTCATGACTGAAACACCCTGCCAGGAACACTAACACTAATGCTAACACTGAGCCTAACACTAACACCAACTTTCATATGAACAGTCACCTAACTCTGAAAAAGAAGGCACTTGAATAAAACATAACAATTGTTTAAAAAAACCCTAACTCTGATATAGCCTTTGCCCTTGCCCTAAATCTAGACTTGTCCAGCACAAGCCCTAAACCTAACCTCAGTTACCTTGCTGTAAACATAACCCGAACCCGAATCTAACCATAACTCGTTTGGATCAAAACCCTAAATCTAACCCTACACCTAACACTACCCACAACTCTGGTCGAAGCCAGGTGCTAACCCTAGGCCTAGCCCAAGTCTTAGCCCTAACTGTAATCATACAAGAAATGAGGAGGAGACCATGATATGTGAAGGCTGCTTAGCAATTTAGGCATGACCTGATAATAAGAAACTCCAAGGAGGCCATGGCAGACTAGCCGGGGAAGTACGGGTAAACTGTTAATTACAAAATTCTAAGACACATGTGCCCAACAGTTCTCAAAGCCTTGCACATGAACTTCTCATGAGAATGAAAACTGGTTTTCAATAGGATGACCCAGATCTGACACAAGTGTGGGAAATATTTTTATAAAAGAACATCTGGCATTGTGTCCTTTGTGCTACCCTGTCCTACCCTTGCCCTATAGAGTACACTTATTTTTTCCCTACTATTCCTTGACCCAAAGTCACTCTGCAGAGCCTTTCTTTCCCTACCTTTAATAAATGTAAAGCATTATTATCATTTGTGCTTCTTCTAACAATTTCTTGACCAGGGTAGAAAGAACCTAGAAAACACCTCTAAAAGGAGACTTCAGTGCCACAAAACCCAGTAACATATTTGGCACAGCAAATCAGGAGCAAAGGCAAGGTTTTCTTCTGCCTCTCTCTCCCTCTCCCTGTCTCTCTCTCATCTATAACTGAGTTTTTTTTCCTGCCCCCCACCCAGGCTTTTCTCATGAGAACAGGAATGGTCTCCTGCTTTCTCCATCATCTATGAATGATGCTGATGCTATCAGAGCTTCCAACAAAGATGTCTGCCCGCTAAATACTCCGTCTCAGAAAGGATGCTCCGTGGCTTCAACTGGGTTTATTTCCTCTGCATCGAATGATATCTGAAAGAACTGAGACCCAGATCTTTCTCTCTATAGTTCCCCAGATAAGTCATGGGAATCACCATAAACTGCACCGCACAGTTCCACCAACTTTACCACTAGGCCATTGCCATGATTAGCAGAAAAATTTTGACCAATTTTAAAAAAGCACAACTTATCTATTACTGCAATATACTTTGGGTCCAGTGTGATGACTCATGTCTCGACCCAGCACTTGGGAGGCTGAGGCAGGTGGATCATTGTGAGTTTTAGACCAGCCTGGACTGCATAGCGAGAGACCCTATCTCAAAAAGTGGGGAAAAAAATTCTTAAAGAAGAGTCATATAAATGTCTCCAGTCTCTCATAATAAGGTTTCACAAGCATCGCCCTTGGTGACCTTCTCATTGTCGCTTTAGTGAAATCCTCAGGGAAATATAGGATGGAAACAAACAAACAAAAAAACCCTTTGCCTCATAAACAGGACTATAATCACAATGCGTCCTCTGGTGGCACATACACGTACAATTCCCTCCCAAATTCCTGAAGGCACAAATTTGTTCTCAGCCTTAAGACCTAAAAGATGCTTTTATATTTCCCTCCACCCGGATTCCCAGCATCTGTTTGCCTCTCAGTGGAAAAGTCCAGTTTCAAAGAAAAGTGTATCAGCATATTTGAGCACTTCTCCCCAAAGTGTTTAGAGATGGCCCTCTTCTTTTTGCTCAGAGATTATAAAAAGACTGAAAAAAACTAGAGTTTAAACAGGGAACCATCTACAGCATGTACACAGTATGCTAATCTGCAGCTCAATTTGGAAGTTAGCCACCATAACACTAGACAAAATTTCAATTTTCTAGCTGAGAGGAGATATAAATTCTCAAACAAAAAGGCTCAGATATCCCTGTAAAATTTCAGTACTTGGAGTACAGTCTTATATTTGAGGTACAACAGTTGTCCACTAGCAGGATTCAGCTTATCTGTAATTTTGGACCTTCTGCCACCAAATAACACCTTTGCTCTTTTCTAGGAATGTCTGGCTTCAGCCACATATGGACACCTAATTTTGGACAAATAGCAAAGTTTTTATATGAAGCTATCAAAAGGTACTGAGTCTGTGTGCCCTAGAAGTGACTGACAATGTTCTTAGATTAATAAAATATGCCCTTAGGCTACAGCACTGGGAATACCTGACTTTAGAAAACACTCTTCCTGTATGTATCAAGATTAGAGGAATTTCTCTGTGGGTCTTGACATGAAGTCTACTACGAGCATACATTTCAAAAAAGATTGAGTAATTAAAGGATGCCTGGCTATTCTATCTGAGGACAGTAGAAGCTAAAACTGTGAGAGCAAAAGAAGCTGGAAACTAACTTCGGGACAAAACTGGATGTTTTTAGCAGGGCAGACACCTTCCCTGCAGAATCGCTGATCAAAAGGCAGACCTGTGGCTATTTATTGGGCATTGATATTAGAAAATGGCAAAAATCTAAATATCCATATGGTCTCCAAATACACTTTTCTGGTTTACATGCTCTTGCAGCCATCTGGAAAGAAAGAGACTTCCTGTCTAATAACCAATCACCTGATAATAACAAAAAGGAAATGCTATGACTCCTAGAGGCAGTCTAACTTACTCTGCAGGTCACTGTCATACACTGAGGGGACACTAAAGAGACATATCTGAAGTCCCCTTGAGTAATCAAAAAGCTGACAGTGAGGCAAAAAGAAAACTTTACACACCCTCAAAACCTTAGCTTTATTCCCAGATGTGGAGGAGTCATTAAAACCAATCTATAATCCCCAGCAAAACAAAGTGATGTTAGGACAAGGAAGAATTAAAAAAGGAACTCTGGCAGAAATCAAACTGTGTTTTATCAAGGGACATGGTGGAAGATTACAAAAATTCTTGATGACTCCTCATAGGGAAAGAAGCTACAGTGGAGATGGGCACTCAAATTTTCACAGGACTAGGACCAGCAGCAGCCACCTTACAGGACTGCAAATCTGTGCCCACAAGAACTCTGGAAAGCTCATAGCATCTCCTTTGTTAGAACCAGTGCAGAGAAGATAGATATAACTAGGGGAGGACTGACAGACTTTGTCCATGTGCTGCCTTGTCCATGATGGATTTTGGAAATATTGGTCCTAATAGACGCATTAAAGGCTGGGCTGAGGCCTTTTCTATCCATTCAGCAAGGCTCTGAAGGTAGTCAAGGTGCTGCTCAAAGTAATCATTCCCCAGTTTCAACTACCCAGCCCATTCAGAATGGCAATCGGCCTTCTATTACCTCTCAAATAACTCGGGATGGTTCAGGCTTTTGGAATAAACTATCATCTCCATTCGACATAGAGTCTCAGGATTTTCTAAAGGTCAACCAGATCCTAAAGTGAGTTCTGGCAAAACTCTGCCAAGAAGCTTCTGTGTTTTGCCTCTAATGTTTGCCAATAGCGCTCATGAGGGTTCCAAACTCCTAAAGTGGGGCTAATATGAGTCTGTTTGAAATGTTATACAGGAGGCCTTTTCTACATTCTGATATGATAGTACACTCAGACAGCCCAAATTCTTATAATACCTTCTTCATTTAGGCCAAAGATCAAAAGTTATCCAACTGTATGGGAACCAAGTGCTGCCAGAGGAAGAACTTGCCCAGAGGAATAGCTAACATCTGCTCTGAAGACCATATAAGTAGAAACTACAACTATATACATAAAGTACCTATAATAAAGATGAAGCCCTCCCCACCCTTGAAACCCCATACTGAGTGAAGGGGAAAATGTCTCCCTCAACGAGAAACGAGGCAGGAGGTTAGGGTGTGGCAAAGGCAGGCTAGGAAAGTAGGCATGGCCCCTAAATGAAAAATCGCAGGAGGGCATGAAAGACTAGCTGGGAACAATCTGATGACATGCTAATTATAAAGTCCCAGGCCACATGTTAGGACACTTTCCAAAGCCCTGCATGTGGATGTCTTGTGAGAATGCAAGCAGGTTTCAATAGGGTGATCTAACCATGATGGCAGTGGGAAATATTAAAAGAGGAAGAACATGTGCAATTGTGCTCTCATGTCCCTTTCAGGTAGCACATGTGGGCCCTACAGAGTGTACTTATTCCTTTTTTCTACGTTTACCTGGGCCAAACTCATTCCATAGAGATGGAGTTTTTCTTCTACCTTTAATAGCTGTAGAACATTATTACCACTTATGCTTGTCAGGACCAGTATTTAGCTCAGGACAGAGAGAACCTAGGACTACCTCCAGAAGAAGACTCCAGCATCCCAAAAGCAAGAAACAGAACCATAACTAGAATTCTAACACTATCCATAAATCTAATTATAGCCCATACTCAGGTAGAAATCTAGAACTAGACCTAGGCCAAGCCATATCTTGCTCCCTAATGCTAACATAACCCTGGAGGAATGCTAAACCTAACTGAAATATAACCCTAAATTTAACACTAAGCTCAACTCTAATCTTGGTAAAAACCTAACTTTTCCCAGCTTAACCCAAAACCTGGAGAAACACTAACCATAAAACTTACCCTAATGTAACACTTTTATAACTCTACTCCTAGCCCAAGCCCTAGTTCTAGCCAAATTTCTAACTCTAAATCTAACCTTAGACCTAAGGCTTCTTTAACATTAACTCTGGAGAAACATAATTGTCTTGAATGCTAAAACTCACCATAATACCTAAAAGCACCAGCCTCAGTGTGATCTCTAGTACCTGCACTGTCTAACTTAAACTTGAACAAAACTAAACTTAAATCTAACCTAGCTAGTACAATCCTAGCTTAGTCCCAGCCAAACCAAGCAGTGACACTAAAACTATCATATTCCTGGTAGTAACCTAATTATGAAGGTCAATCTAAACCTAAACAAACTTAGGTAAAACCATAGCCTGTAGGCTAGATCTAGCCTTGCCCTAACTATAATTATAATTCTAACTAAAAGCTTTATTTTGTTTTAACCCTGGTAAAACTAGACTGATCCATAACCATAGCCCTATCACAAACCCTAATCCTGGGCCTAACTCCATAGCCCTAAATCTAGTGTAAGCTTAGCCTTGGCCCTAACACTAATGCTGATCTTAACTCTAAACCTAAGCCTGGTGGATACATAACACTAAAACTAAAAGTAGCTATAGCTACAACATGACCTTTTTGAAACAATAAGGATAACTCTGATCATAACCCCAAAAACTAATCCCAAAAAATCCTAATCATGACATTGGTTGAAGGCTAGTCCTACCCTAGCCATACCTAGTTCTAATCCTAACATTGTCTGATGCATCTCTAACGCTAGCTCCAACCATAGTCAGGGGCCTAGCCCAACTGTGGTCCCAATCCTAACACTAAACCTAAGCATAAACTTAGCCTACAGAACACTAGCCACAGCCCTAAGCCTAATCTGACCTTAATGTGAACATAACCTGAAGCTAACTCTTGCTTTGCTGGTTTACCCTCATTCTGACTGAATCCTAACATTGACCATTCACAACACCATAACCTTAATTAAAATGCTGGTCTTAGCATGAATTCTGTCTCTAGCCCTGCCCTTAGATCTTCCTCCAGCTATAATCCTTATACAATACTTTACAAAAACTAGAGTTAACACTAACCATAAAGCTACCATTAAGGCTCTAACAGCAGAAGTAGCCATACAGTTTAACCCAACACAAATCCTAAAGCTATCCCTAAGGCTAAATAAAGCCTTAACCCTATCATAACCTGGCTCTAACCCTAATTATAAACATAACCTTAAAACATAACCCTCACATCACCCTTCTTCTAACTATAAATGCTACTTTAGCCCTTTCCATACCCATCCCAAAAGCTATCCTTAAAACTAATCTTAAACCTGACCCTTAATCTGCCCATGGCACAATTTCCAGCCCTAGCATAATCCTAAATTTATTCATAAAGCTGTCTGTAACTCTTACCCTAACCTATCTATAGGCCTACTCATTCCTCTGACCTTAACCCAAACACTTAATATTAATCCTAACTCTAATTCTAACCCTAAACCCTAACTCTGATAGAAAGAAATCCCTATGCCTATTTCAACTCCTATGTTAGCATTAGCACTAATGCTAATGCAGACACTAATCCTGGTGGAACTCCAGGTCTAGATATAGATCTTCCACTAAGCTCAGACCTACCTTTAGCCTTAAACCTAGCACAGGGCTTACCCAAGTGCTAGACATATCCCTAACTCTAAACTTCAACAAATCGTTAATATGAAAAGCCCTAGATATAAAATCAGCCCAAGCCGTAATCATAAAACTAACCTTAAACCTCACTTATTCGTAATGCTGATAGAATCCTAACACAAATGCTAAACTTAAAACAAAGCCTAAACCTATACCCACACCTAAACCTATTCCTAACTTAAATGTAAGTATGAAACTTATGCTACCCTTGGTGGAAACCTCAGCTTAACCTAATGGAACCAAAATATTTCCCTAGCCTGATTTAGCCCTAACCCCACTCCTATCACTAACACTAGATTACACTTGATACATTGCGTCAATTTGAGCAGTTTAGAAGTTTAACTAAAAGACTCAGCAAGCAGACAAGGTCCTTACTTTTCCAAGGGGGCAAGGATTTTGTCAGTTCTGCAAGCACTCTGGAGGAGGGTAGCCTGTGTCCAATATAAGGGAGGAAAAGAGGCTTGCTGCCCCCCGCCTCCCCGTTTTGCTCTGGCTGCTTTACTTGGGGGCTGAATTGAAGTGTTTCCTAGGTGCCATGCCACACTGATGGGGAGCCAACTGTTTATGGACAGAAACCTCCACAAACAGTAGTCTAAATAAACCTTTACTTCCTTCATTTTGGGTGTCAATATTTTGTCCCAACAAAGAGAGAAAAGTAACCAAGACACCCTAACTCTATCACTAATACTGAGTCTACACCTAACTTCCTCTTAAACTTGTCTCTAAAGGTTTATCATCACCTAAGCGTGGTGAATGGCATGGCTTGTATCTAGATGACCCCAACAGCTCATGCACACATAAGTGTGGATTTTCAGCCGTGGCTGGATCATTGCTGTATGGTAGTAGAATAAGCAACTGCTTGATAGGATATAGTTCTGGGCGTGGTTTCATGGAATAGCTGAAGACAGAAAACTTGCCATGGGTATCAGTGGCACCAACCAATAGGTTTATAGCTCAGATGGAATATACAGGCAAAGGGATGCTTACTGCTGTAGCTGCCTGTCTGCCTTCCCATGAACTGTCCTCTTCCATTGGACCTCTACCATGTTTTCTAGCCCAGGAGCCAGCTGTCTATATACTGAAACCCCTACAAATTGTGAGCTAAAATAAGTTTTTCAACCTTTACATTGGGATGCACATATTTTGTCTCAAAAAATAAAAATAATAACTAAATGGAATCTAAACACTAGGCTTAGCTTTAATGTTAACCATGCATGTTTGGAACCCCAATCTTGTGCTGGCCCTCTCCTTCACCCTCACTCTACCCATATTCCTAGCCCTATCCCTAAATGTGGTCCTGAAATTACCATAAAATTAACTCTAGCTGTAACCCTTGTGAAACCCAAGTATTATCCAAAATCTAGCATGTGATAAAGCCTATACCTATCCCTAGACCAATTACTAACACTATGAACCCTCAACCTCATCCTAGCCTTAACTCTAAACATCACTGTACACTACATATAGCTCAAAACATACACCTAAGTATATAGTCACAGGTCAGGGGTTGTTATCTACATGTCTGAAGAAAGCCTTATGCATCGTTGAAGGGGGCTTCTCAGAGATGGCTGGATCTAAGACAGTGATAATGGGCTGTGTGTTGCTTTGCTTTTATGACAAAATAAGTGAGTGTATTAGTTGATTTTTCTAAACTAAAACCTCAGTACTTATGCATAAATGTAGTGTGGGCACATTGCAATAAGTAAATAGGTTTTGGGTTGCACTTTAGGCACTTGTCCCTAAAAGGTTTATCAGCCCTGATCTAGGGTTCAGGTTACTGGGATGAAGTGTGTGATACTGGATTAGTCCAATTGGTATGTCAGAATTCTGGATGTGATAGTGTGAAGAACCAATCTTGGTGTGAGTGGCACCAGACAAAAGGTTTGTTGCCTGGATAAGATAATAGACAAAAGTGGGTTTGCAGCTGCTGCTTGCTGCCTTCCTGCCTGCCATGCCATGGACTTATTCTCCTCTGTGATACCCCTCTGCCATCACACTCTACCTTGGAGCCAGCTGACTCTGAAATCTCTACAGATGTCTACAAGCTGATATAAACTTCTCTTTTAGCTTGAATAAAAGTAACTGAGAGAAAGGTGCAGGGGGCTGTATGGGTAAGAGTATCATGGGTAGTGTCCTGCCCAGACCCCTCTGCCTAGAGACTGCTGCTACAGTAGGAGACATTCACTTGCTTTCAGCCATAAGAATGGGGCCACTGGCAGAATCAAAGTGCTGTTTAAAAAGAAACATGAGGTAGGGAGTCAACTTCCATAAGAACCACCCAGGGCAAAGGGAGCCAAGCTGAGTCTCAAACTTCCACCTCCTCACACCTCAAGGAAAAGCCTCAATGTGACCTCCCCATCCCAGTCCCAGGGAGAACACTTGGTTCTAGAGACCAAGTTACCCAGAGAGAGGAAATGAGACTCTGTAGATGGCACAGTTCTTTGGGAAAGAGGATGTGGTGAGCACTTAGGAAGACAGCAGGCAAAAGGAGAAAGACACAAACCTGAGGTGATGCCACTGAGAGCAGCCCCTGGGGAAGGGACACCACCACGTGACACAGTGTCAACAGCAGAAGTTACTACAGGAACAGGGTGTCTTCAAGCCTGTCACAGAAGAAAGCAGATTTAAGGGGGGCAAGAGGGACAGAAGATGCCTAAGCACTGTAGTAACATAGGGCCAGAGCAGATAGGACAGGGCTGCTGCAGGCAAGAGACAGTCACACATGCTGGGAGCCACTAGGAGTGAGGATGTGGCTTGTCCAGGCTCTAGGCCACAGGCTAACATTGCAGATGTCCAAAGCTCAAATCAAGGACTGAGAGCCTCCTTTCTGGGCCCAAGGTTCCCAATGACCTTGCTGAGCTGTCTGAAGCTCAGCAAATGACTGTCAAGGCTGCAAACTGAGGCAGCCACAGTAGGCAGCCGGAAGATAGGCACTGTTTTCCCTCAGCGACACTCCATGCCACACTGACCCTGTTCTCATCTTCATTTTAAAATTAGAGTCCCCCAAGGGATCACTGGGACTCCATGGGTACAGCTAAAAATCAAGTTGGAATGACACTGAGTCCCAGGAAGTGATTTTTCTGATGTCATCCAGTAAGCTAACGGCACAGAGAGTTCAAAGATTTTTCTCCTTACCCAGGGTTGTCTTTCACACACTGGTGGGCTTTCAGAGAGCCTGAAAATGAGTAGCTGTTCTCACTGGTCTGACTTCCCTGTCTGAGGAGAATCAAATAAGAACTGCCATTTGCTTAAGTTTTCCAGTAGGCCCTACTGAATTCACAAAAAAAGCATTTCATTTGAATGATGCAAGTGTACATAAACTGTTCCTTCCTTTTCCTTCATCTCTTCTCTCCTTCTCTCGCTTTCCCTATTTTTTTTTTTGGAGTGCTTGGGATCAAACCCAAGGCTTGCCACAACCTTGGCAAGCACTCAACCTCTGAGCTACAACACCTATAATTACCAAATGCACAATTCTAAACCAGCTCCTCACACTTTCCTCACCTGAATCATCATCCTCCATCACTCTGTACTGCCATTTGACCTCCCAGCAGCCTGGTCCCCCAGAACTCACTTCCTCTTGTGTGTGACAATCACCAGCAGTGGCTGTCCCAGGATGACTGCTATTTTTTTTTGGTCTTTTTCATTTTTATTGGTACGAGGGATCGAACTCACGACTGCCTGCTTGTAAGGCAGGCACTTAGGCCGCTGAGCTAAATCCCCAGCCCCAATGACTGCTATTTTAAATCTTTTCCTTATTCTGAAATACTACAAGATCATCAACTCTGTTTATTTACTGGAAACTCTCTCAACCATGGAAAGGAAAATCAGTCATGCTCATGAAAATGATAAATCCCCATGTTTACATTGTCTTGCATAGTTTTTGCAAGATGCGGGTATGCATGTCATTGGCTGCAGTTCCACCCACAACCCTGCAAAGTGTTGTAATAATCAGTTATTGGCTGAGGAAATGACCTTTTAGTATGGAAAAAAAAAAGAAAAAACAAAGGCTAGCTTACAGTGATGTATGCCTGTAATCCCAGACACTATAGAGATTGGGACAGGAGAATCATAATTGCAAAGACAGCCTGATAGGAAAAAACAAAACAATCTCAAAATAGAAATGCCAAATTAAGTAAATGAAGCTTGGCATATAGCGCTGTGCTCCCTGGACTCAATCCCTAGTAGTATTACCCACCCCTCTAAGTGGCATTTATGAGTTGGGGTGTAGCTCAGTGATAGGAGTGCCTACACTGCAAGTGAAGGCCTTTAGCTCCATTAAAAGTTGCACACACACACACACACACACACACACACACACACACACACACAGGCACACACAAAAGAATGTGAAGTAGAGAACTTAGCAAAAAATTTTAAAATCTCAGGAGTACAAACCAGGGAGAAAACCAGCACAGACCTGCTCTCCTATGGTCATTCAGAGACACTGCAATGTTCATCTCCCTGGTGAAGTTGTCATCTTGTCAGTGTCTAAGAAGTGAGCAACCTAATTCATCACTGCACTCATTCCCATAGACCCAAACCCCCTTCAAGTGGAAATTTGTGCCTCCACTAGAGGACCTGAGAAGGGGGAAATACCCTTTAAGGGGCCAGGTGTGAAGATCAATGGATGGGTGATGGCAGTGACCAGAATTTTGGGACTGACCACATTCTACTCCTTCCTTACTGTCCCTAGAATCTGTTGTGCTCTAGGTTCTTCTCCACCCCAGCAACAGCAGGGACTGAGGTCCTTGGATATGGGGTTCTGGGAGGTCTGGTTGGGGTAGCAGGAAGGTGGGATGGAGCCCCAAGTGTGGGCCCCAGAAGTGACCATCAGGGCCACCAAAGCCATGGAGGGTGGGGCATGGTCTGTGAGGAGAGGGGCTGTGAGGGGCACTGATAGAGCACTGATGGTTTGTTTCTGACCATGGTGCAATAAGCGGGAGATTCAGTCTAAGTGAGGGAGTGCAACCTTGTATGGTTTACCTTTCTGAAGGCTTTGGTAGTATAGGTGATGTAACATCCTTAACGTTGCGTAGAATTCAGCAGTGAATCCATCACGGGCTGGGAAATTTGTAGTTGGTAGACTCTATTGCTTTCTCAATTTTTATGCTTGTTATGAGGTTTAGCATTTTTGTACCTTATTGGATTATTTTCAGCAATTTGAACTGGGAATGTGTCTATTTCTTCAAATGTTTCCATTTTGTTGGAGTACTATTTTTCATAATTGTATCTTCTGAATTTCCATAGTGTGGACCGTGATTTCACATCTAATTACCCAATGTGAGCCCTTTCTCTGTTTTTCTGGTAAGTCTGGCTAAGAGTTTATTTTGTTTATTCTTCTGAAGAAACAGCCTTTCTATTTGTTTATTCTTTGTACTGTTTTTAGTTTCAATTTTGTCAATTTCCAGTCTAAAAATTATGATTTCCCTTCTGAGTTTTGGTTTGGGCCCAGGTTGGTGTTATTTCTTGAGTATATTAAAATTTCTTATGATGTCTTTGAGTCCATTCTGTGTTTAATGTAATGATTAATTACAATTAACTTCCCTCTGAGGTCCACTTTCATAGTGTCCCCACAGGTCTGGGGAGTTGTGGTATTGTCATTAACTTCCAGAAATATTTTCATGGAATCTCAGCATTGTTTTATGTGCATCTCTTGCATGAGCAATGATGTTGAACATGCTTTCACATATTAACTTGTCATTTCTACTCCATCTGAGAAGTGACTATTCACTCCACATGGGTGCTTTTAGATTTGATCTTAAAATTTTGAGAGGATGGAGTCTGACTGTTTGGAGTTCTTTACATATTCTAGATATTAGACTTTTGTCTGAAGAATACTAGGCAAAGAAATTTTCCTGCTCTGTGGGTTGTTTCCTCAATCTCTTAGAGGTTTCCTTTGTTGTGTATGTCTTTTTTTTAATAAGATAAGATCCTAGTTGTTGATTTTCTGTGATAGTTCCATTGTGACTCGAGTTTTGTGTTTAAAGTCTTTACACCAATGTCTTCATGATGTTTATTTATTGTCTATTTCAGCAGACTTAGTGTTTCTGTTTATAATTTTGATCTATGCTGATTTTAACTTAGTGCATGAAAGATATGTGTCTTATTTTAATTTTTGTTTTGTGGAAAGCCATCACCATTTTTAAAAGGCTATCTTTTGTCAAATGAAGGTGCTTGGCTCTTTTTTCAAGTGTAAGATGACTGAGTATTTCTGAAGTTGTTATTCTCTTCTAATCTGTTCCATTAATCTTCAGGTCTGGGTTACTTGTTTGTTTATTTGTTTTATTTTTTCTTTTTTTTCTGCTTTTGGACAGTACCATGCTATTTTCATCACAGTAGCTTTTTAGTACAATTTCAAGTAAGGATTGAGATGTCCTTTGCTTTGTCTTTGTTGTCTCGAATTGTTTTTTATATTCTATGTCTCTTCTGGTTCCAAATGAATTTTAGGATTATTTTCTCTAATTCCATGAGATATGCTGTTGAAATTTTGATCAGGATTGCATTAAACCTGTGTATCAATTTTGGAAGTATTCTCATTTTCACTATATTAGTTCTTTGTAAACAACGTGGAATGTTTTCCAGTCTTTGATATCTTCTTCAGTCTCATTTTTCAGAGTACTATAGTTTTCAATGTAGAGGTCTTTTACCTTCCTCATTAGATTCATTCCTATGCAGTTCAATTTTCTGGATGCTATTGTGAAAGGTATTTTTCTTTAATTTGTGTCTCAGTGAGTTTGTTTGAGTTTACATTTAGGCTATTGATTTTGGAGTGTTGCATTTATATCCAGTTATGCTACTGATTTTGATTATTCAATATAAACATTTGGTTGAAATTTTGTGGTCAACTGTGTACAATATCATGTTTCTCACATATAATGATGATTTAACATCTTCTTTTCCCATTTATTACCTTATTTGTCTTATCTAATTGCTCTGCTAATGTTTCCAGAACTATATTGAATGAGAACGGTGACAGTGGACATCTTTGTCTTGTTCCTCATTGAGAGTGAAAGCTTTCAGTTTTTGTCCATTTAGCATGATGTGGGTGCTTGGTTTCTCATAGATGACTTTTATCAGATTGAGAATAAGACCATATATTATAATTTTATGTATTTTTTATCACGAGTGGGTGTTGGACTTTGTCAAATGCTTTTTCTGACTCTATTGAGATGGTCATATTGTTTTTGTCCTTGGCTCTGTGAATATGGTGTATTACATTTATTGATTGATGTATATTAAACCATTGCTGCATCCCTGGGAGGGATCCTGCACGGTCATGGTGTGTAATCTTCTTGATGATCTGTTGCATTCTTCTTAGCAGAATCTTTTTGCTGTCTTTTGCATCTATATTTTTAGGGAGATTGGCTTGTTTTTTCCCCTCTTTTTTGGGTGGTGGATCCTTCTTTGCTTTTGTGTCAGGGTAATACTTTCCTTCCTGAATGAATTTGGGAGGATTGCTTCTCTTTCAGTTTCATTAGGAATTTGGAGTACAGGGGCATTAAATGTTCTCTAAATTTCTTGCAGAATTCAGGAATGAATCTGTTAGAGCTTGGGCTTTTCTTTGTTGGTAGGTTTTCTACTACATCTCAGTTTCATAGACATTGGGTTATTTAGGATTTTATATCTTCTTGATTCAGTTTTGGTAATTCCTATGTATGTAGGAATCTATCCAATTCTTCTGTGTATTCCATGTTGTTTGAGTACAGGTTCTTGAAGTAAGCATTGATGATCTTCTGGATTTCTGCACAATTTGTTGTGTTTTCACCCTGTTCAAAGATAGTTGCATGGATTTGTGTTTGTTCTTTCCTTTTTTGATAAGGTTTTCTAAGTGTTGGTCAATTTTATTTCCTGTTTCAAACACATAACTCTAGAATTCATTGACTCTTTGTATTGTTTTATTATTCTCCATTGCATTATGTTCTGTTCTGATTGTTATAATTTCCTCTCTTCTATGAGCGTTGGACTTGACTTGCCTTGTTTTTCTGGAAGCTTGAAGTTCAACATTAGGTTGTTGATTTAGCTTGCTCTGTTTTTGTGATATGAGAATTCACTGCTATAATTTTCCCTGGTAGGACTACTTTCATTGCATCCCATAAGTTCCAGTATGGTGTATTTGCATTATCATGTGATTTTAGATACTTTGTATTTTTTTCATAAATTTCATCTGTGTGTCCTTGGCTGATCAAGAGGGTACTATTTAATTTCCATGTGTTTATGAAGTTCTCATGGTTTCCAATTTCAGTGCATTCGTCTGATAGTATGTATAGAATAACTTTTGTTCCTTTGAACAAAGGAACTTAAGCATGTTCTAAGAGCTAATATGTGGCCTATTTTGAAGAACATCCCACTCCCAGTTGAGGAGAATGTGTATCCTGATTTGTTGGGTGGAATACTCTGTAGACATCTACTAAGTCCATTTCTTCAAAAGTTTGGTTCAATTCTAGTATTTCATTGGTTTTCTTTTATCTCATTGTTCTGTCTATCTGTGACAATGGAGTATTATGGTATTCCATTCGAACTGTATTAGTGCTTATTTGATTTTTTTGTGTCAATTATTATTTGTGTTAAGTAATTATGTGCATTGATATTTGCTCATATATATCTACAATTGTGATTTCTTCCTCCTGAATTATTCTGTTCTTTGTCTCAATCCATTTTGGCTTGAAGTCTACTTTCTCTGCAAGTAGTATAGCTGTCCCTGCTTTTGGCAAAGTTCCTATCACATTAAATATTGTATAACATCCTTTGATTTGTCTATGAATTTCTTTCTGAAACATGTATCTAGAAATCTATCCATTTCTTCTGTGTTTTCCATATTGTTAGAATATGGGACCTTGAAATAGGTATTGCTGATCTTCTGGATTTCTGCTAGATCTATTATGATTTCACCCTTTTCGATTCTAATTGCATGGACTTGGGCCGGTTCTTTCCCTTTTTTTGGATAAGGTGATCTAAGGGTTTGTCAATTTTATTTAATCTGTCAAGAACCAATTCTTGGATTCATTGTGCTATTTTCTTAGTCTCCAGGGCATTCATTAATTTCTGCTTTGATCTTTATTGTTTCCTCCTATTCATGAGCTTTGGGCCTGACTTGCTCTTTTATTTCTGGAAGCTTAAGAATCAACATTAGTTTGTGGATCTGAGTTCACTGTTTTTGAAATACATGTGTTTCTTCTATGCAGCATATTGTTAGATCTAGCTTCTTGATCCATTCTGCCAGTTTGTTTCTTTTGATTGGACTGAGTTCATTAACATTGATGGTAATAACTGATTTGTATTGATTTATGTGTGTCATATTATTTTCCTGCTCTTGGCTCCAATTTTTCCCCTTTGTTTAATTGCTTGTATTTTCTGGTGGATTTCTTGTTTTGGAGTTCATGGAGCTAGACTCTTTGTTATCTTTTTTTTTTTTTTTGCAAGATTGTTGACCTTTGTTTGTTGGTGGCAACAGGCCACAACACTTGATCAGTTAAACCTGCCATTAATAGAGACATTTAGACAGTGTAAATCAAAGGCAGTTAAAAAGAATATGAACAGAAAAGTAAGAGACCAGGACAAAGAAACCATGAGCCAAATCACTGTAGGCTTCAGTGTATCTATACATCTCAACAAGAAGAGATAAGCCAAAATTTTTGACTGCTTTTGTTACTGACCTTGAACAACCAGTATCTTTTTCCTCTAGAGGTCTTGTTATTGGCAGATATGGTTGTATCCAGCGTAGCACAATAGTCAGTGCTTATAATAAATCACACTTTTTGGTACAATGTGCTGCACACAATATATTCAGAATCACTATTTGCTTTTTCTTCACCTTTGTCTCTATTTTTCCTTAACAAAGAGGTTTTGGAGAGTCTTGTATCTGTTTTATGCTGGACATAGTCTCTTTGAAGACTATTTCATCATCTTTATTATCACTCATTTCAGCCACTTCTGTTTTTCATTTCTCCTAAAATTTGGTATGCCAACCAGTGTGGTAATCTGGCTGTCCACAGTCTTATTGTCATAGGAAAGCCTTTTCAAACTCTTTTCTTCTTTTTGTGAGGTAGGTCTGAAGCCTTTTTCTTTTGGCGGGAAACCTGTTTTTGTTGTCTGAAACCTAGTTTTCTAACATAAAATGAATGAAGGCTCTTCTCGACCATGCTATCCTGTCATTTGTCTCCCACAACTTTTCCACTCTGTTCAATTGCCTGATGCTTGGTGACCCCATTACTGTTCCTTGAACCATACTCATCTTAATCTCTCTCTAGAAATCCTTCAGCATTCTCTGTAAGTTTAAGTTTGTGGTCATGAATTCCTTCAGCTGTTCTTTATCATGAAAGCATATTACTTCTCTATTAATTTTGAAAGTTAGGTTGGCAGGGTACGTCAATCTGGATTGGAAGTTGTCTTTCAGAACATGAAACACCTCACTCCAAGCTCTCTGGGACGTGATGGTTAGAGATTTCTGATGGGTTTTCCTTTGTAGGTGATCTGCTTCTTTTCTCTAACAGCTTTTAATATTGTTCTTGTGCTGACTTTCTGGGATCTTGATTATTATATCTCTGGGTTGAATTTAGTTATGGCTTATCTGTATGTCAAGTTCCTTTCCCATACTTGGAAGTTTTCTGCTATTATTTCTGCAAATAGTCTTTTTTAAGTCATTTGTATTGACTTCTGATTTTTCACTGACACTAGTCTTAAATTATTTTTCTTGGTGTCATCTTGCAACCATTGGATTGTTATTTCTTGGTTCCTTGTTATTTTTAAGAGATCTTTCCTTTCATGTTTGCTAGCTGCAATCTTGTCTTCAAGGTCTGAAAATTTCTTCCCAGCTTTCAGTGGAATTTTCAATTTCATGGATATATCTCTGAATCTGTTTCATTCATTGTAGTTTTATCCTGTATTGTTCATTCAAGATTTCCATCATTTTCTAATGCTCCTCTTTTTTAAAATCATCTTTAGAAATGCTCAGCATTTCTTTCATTATGTTTGCCATTTTTTCTTCTATCTGATATAAGTTTTGATCTGATTACGTTTACATTCTCATGAATTTGTTTCTTTACTTCAGTTGCTATCCTTTCAGAAATTTCAGGTGTTTGACTTTCAACTTCTCCTCCTCCTTCTCTCCATCCTTCTCCTTCTCCTTCTTCTTGTTTTTTGTACCAGGTATCAAACTCAAAACCACGCTCTTAGATGGTAGGCACTTAGTACACACTGAACTAAATCTCTGGCCTCCAACTTCTTTTATTTTTTTGTCTTCTAGACTTGGTGGTGTGCACTGAAGAACTGAGATTGTCTTTCTGCTTTTTTTCTCGCCATTTTCCTGGGTTCTTCTGTGTGAGCTAGTTGATATTTTATGTTCAGCAGTATTTGTTTTATGAAAAAATGTGCTTCAGTATTTAGTGCACGTGTATTAATAACCATGGCCACTTCTTCTTGGATTGTTCCTTTAACTTGTACATAGAAACATTCTTTGTCTCTTCTAGTCTCATCTTGATGTTTATTATGTCTGAAATTGAAATTGCAATCCTACTTGTTGTGCTGTTTTCTATGCATTGATTTTTATCTGTGAATAGATTTGTGAATTAATGACAATCTTGACTATAACACTGTTGGATCCAATTTTTGTCTCTTTCAGACAGGGTCTTGGTATGCAGTTCAGGATGGTGTTAAGCTCGCTTTGTAGCCCAGGTTGTTCTCAAACTCAAAATAATCCTCTTGTCTTAGCCTCCCAAGTGCTGAGATTAAGGGCCAAGGATTTAGCTCACTAGTGTAAGCACCTGCCTGGTAAGTGAAAGTTTGTGAGTTCCATCTGATACCAAGGGGAAAAAAATAAAAATAATAAAACAAAACAAAAAATGTGAACCGAGTCTGGAGATTACAAGTGTGCATCACCATAGCTGCTTTGGATTCTAGATTTAATCCAATTTTCTAATGTATGTCTTTTAACTGGAGAATTGAGGAAATTAATTTTGATAGATTATATTGAGATATGCTGATTACTTATGATCATTGTATTATTTCTCTCTTGCTGACACTTGTTTTCCTTTTGCTGTTATTTATCTATTGATCTTGCTTGATGTTTTCATTTCAGATGGATTTTTAAATTTATGGATTTCATCATTTTTGTCTAGGTAATTCTTGAATATTTTCTAGAATGCTAGTTCCATAAACATGCTCTTGAGTTGTTCTTTCTTGTGACATTTCTGATTTATTTGAAGGAAAGCTTTGTGAAGTACATTGACCTGGGCTGGAAGTTCTTTGCTCTTAGGGCATGAATTACTTCACTCTGATCCTTCTGGACTTTTAAGTTTGTCTTGAGAAGTCTGCTATGATTCAAATGGATTTAGATTTATATATGATTTTATGTTGTACTCTGGCTGCTTTTAAAATTGTTTTTATGTTGAATATCTATTAATTTAATAAAAACGTGTCTCTGAGTACATCAGGATAAACAATATAGTGAGACCTTGTCTCCAAAAAATAATCTTAATTTTTCCTTTTTCTTGAAGCTACCGTGAATAGTATTATGCTCATAATTTCCTTCTTATTCCATTCATTGTTGGTATAAAAAATGTTAACAGTTTTTACGTGTTGATCCTGTATCCTCCTACTTTGCTGATGATGCTTATAATTCTAAGAGATTTGGTGGAATACTGTTGGCTCTTCTACTGGAGTACCATGTCATGGGAAAGAAAATTTCAGGTCTTCCTTTCTCATATGTATCCTTTTCTTTATTGTTCTTGCCTAATTGTCCTGGCTATTTTTCAAAAAGCACAGGAGATAGTGCACATCCTTGTCTTGCTTCTGATTTTAAGGGTAATGCATTTACTTTTACTCATTTACTATGATATGGGCATTGGTTTGAAATACATACTAAGTATGATATTTAGGTGTGGTCACTGTATATCTGCTGTCTTCAGGGTTTTTATCATGAAATGATGTTGATTTTATCATATGCCTTTTCTGTGTCTATTGATCTGATCATATGGTTTTGGGCCTATTGAATGTTTATGGAATGTATTACAATTATTGACTTGTAATGTTAACCTGTAATTATTGACTCATAATGTTGAGCCATCCTTGCATCATTGGGATGAAACATTTTTACCAGGATATGTCTGGTAACATTTTTTTTCATTATAATTGTTCAGTGTTCTGGGACCCTACCTTGTGTTTATATTGAACACTTTTCTCATATTTGGGAAGTTTACTGCTATGATTTCTGTGGATATACTATAATTTCATCTGTGTTATCTTCTTGCTTTTTTCTTGTATTGGTCTTTTCTTGGTACTGAGCAGCTGTTACAGGGTCTTTTCTAAATTTCAGAATTGACTAACGTGACAACAGGATGTTTGAAATTCAGAAAAGTACTAAGAGAAGCATCATTTTCTGTGCTTCTCTTAGTACTTCATAACTGATCATTTTTCTGAATTTCAAACATCCTGTTGTCACATTAGTCAATTCTGAAATTTATTAAATGTGTATAGGTTTGTATCTGGTATTTCTATCTGATATCATTCTGAAGACATTAAAGCTTTGGTGAATTTGCCATTCATGATTTCAACAGATTTGGTCTGCTCTTCCAATATTTACTTATTTCCCCTGTATCCAATTTAGATAGCTTAAGTAATATATCAGTGCACTTTTGCTTCATTTCCTCATGGAGTTCATCTGTTTTCTTCATCTTTCCCATAAACTTTTTATAGAATTCTGCTAACTGGTATTTGATTTCTTTTCCAATTATGTCCATTAGATATGCATTAGGAGACTTGGAAGACTTTCAGAGTGTTCTGTTATCTTTCCTTCCCATGTTATGGTGTATGTATATCCATTTTTTATGGTGCTCAGGAAATCTAGATATTATCATAGTAAGAAAATCAGTTGTTATCCAATACAATGTTACCTTAACTATACTAGTACATTCAGTGGCAACAATGGCATCAAATGTCAACTAGATATTGACAAACCCTATGATTTTAGGGAAGATTATTAGACCACTATATATTGGCTTATAAAATGTCAACTCGTTTTTGCTAGAAGTAGACAGCACTGTCAGATCTCAAAATTATGACCAGAACAGTGATGCTGAACCTTTTAGAGAGACCAAGTGTCCAAACTACAATCTGAATCCCACTTATGTATGGCAAAGGGACAATACCAACTCTCTTTGCAGTTATGTGTGCTGCTGATGTAATACTGGGGTGACTTTGTATGCCAAAAGTGTGGGCTCTGCATGACTTCAGTGGAAAGCATGCCTTATGTTTGTTGCACCACGGCACCAGACTAGCTGTATTGCCCTTTTGGTTTATTCCCAATGATGATTTTATTCTCCAAACCTGGCCACTCTTAATGGACTACAAGGCCAGTGATATCTATAGTCTGATTCACAGTCTCTCAAGGAACTGCAGGAGATCTCTATTTTAACAGTCCCTTTTTCCAAGTCTGTCTTCCAAAGCTTTCTCTCACCTGGTTTCTGTGGCAGAGTAAGCCCTTAAGTACTGAAGCAAAACTGCCTTCCTGGGTGTTGGTCTCTTCTTCAGTCAGGTGGATATCTTGATTGTCATTTTTGTTATTCTGTTATGAGGAGATTCCAGGAGAGTAGGTCCCAGAAATATTGGCTGGGTTGGTATGATAAGGTCAGTTGGTCTGGGCTGGCATTCCATGGATGGGTACATGCACACTCTACTTCTGTTGGTGGTGGTGGCCAGAGGCAAGACACACATGCCTCTCTGTGTAACTCAGGATCCTCCATGCCTGGGTTAGAATGGTCCCATGGCAGCAGCAGTGGCTGGGTTAGGGGTGCTCAAGTGGGCCAGTCCTGGCGGGGGGCCTCAACCTAACTTTAAAAATAACCCTAACACAAAACTCAAAATAACTCTAACTTTAACCATAAATGTAATCTGAACCATAGTTGGAACAGACATGGTCTTAAAATTCACCCTATTCATATAATTTGCCCTATCCCTAAACTTAACCCTAAGCCTAACCTGGAAGATAATCCTAACACTAGTGGAACCTGAACCAAAGGCCCATCTCTAGCATTAGTTCTAGATTTAGTCATTTCACTAATCTAAATCCAAACCTAAACTAACCTAACACTACTGACAGTGGAAACCAAGCCCTAGCATAGTCCAACCCCTAATAATCAGCCCTAAATCTATCCTAAGACATAGTACTCTTAACATTAAACTTACCATAAACAAAACATTAATGTAGGTGAATCACTACTCAGAACCTACATCAAGTGATTGCCCGACCCCTAGTACTAGCACTAGAACTAAATATAAACCTAAATATACCTTAAATATTACTTTAATGAAAATCTAACTGTAGCCCTAACGTTAACCCAAATGCTGATATAAGACTAATGTTAGAACTAGACATAGCCCTAAACCTAAACCTAAACCTAAACCTAATCCTAAAACTGAACCTAAGTCTAAAGGTACTCCTACTGTAAACTTATTCTAACATGAATCATTAAAGCTAATACTACCACTGCAAAAAGCCCTATCACTGGAAATAAGGCCTAGGCATAGCTGCAGACATGAAAAAACACTAACTCTGATATTAACAAAACCCTGGTAAAACACTAAAGCTAACTCTAAACATTGCCTACCCTCACTATTATGCAAGCCCAGAAGAAATGCTAATGGTACCATTGCAAAGCTCTACAGCAAACCTTGACACACCTCTAACCTCAACCTTAACCCTAACCCTAACCATATTCAAAACCTAGCACTGTCTTTCCACTGAACACTAAGCTCTAAAACTAATAATAAACGTCATGGAAACATAAACATAAACCCAATTTTAATCTAACTCTAATCCTGACTTAAACTAACTACTCTGTCTTGAAATCAAATCCTACTCAAATAATGGTGGAAAACTGATGCTACCCCTAACCAAAACTCTAACTCTAATGCTCTTGGAAATCTAGCCCAATTTTAAAAGTAGCTGTAACACTAATCGCAAACCTCAACCTGATGAAACTCTAGGCCAATTCCTAACTCAGGTGATATTCCTAGCACTAGCCCTAGTTTTAGGCCTAACACTAGTCCTAAATCTGTTGAGATTCTAACCCTACCCTATCCTTAAACCTAAAACTAATCCAAATTCTAGTTGAAACCTAAATTTAACCCTGATCTTAATTCTAACCATGCCAATAAATTGTCTATTCTATCGGTACCTTGGGGGAACTCTAATGCTAACCGTAATCCTAAATCTAATATAAAACCTAACACCAATTCAAACCTTAGCCCTAGTCCTATCTCTAAACCTAATTCTACCACTAAAACCAACCTTGCACCTAATCTTGACCTAACCACATGGAAACCTATTCTCCTATTACTAGCCTCAGCCTAACACTAACCCTAAGTATACCCTTAGTGGAATCATTGTTCGAACAGTAACCCTAATGTTAACATTGAACAAATCCTAATCTTAACCTTAGTGGGAGACTAATTATACCATAGCACTAACACTGCCTTTACACTAACCTTGGTGGAACACTAGTTCTATGGCTAGACCTACATAGCTTTAGCTTTAGCATTGTACAAACCCTAAATAAATTAATTCTTACAATAACCTTAACACTAAATATGAGCTTAAATTTAAACCAAGAGCAGCGATAGCAAATCTTTTAGAGACAAGTAACCAAACTGCAATTTAAAACTCAGCTATTTATCTCAAAGAAAGCAATTAATCATGAATATTGAGGTTTCAGTTTAGAAAAAAAAATTATACATTAATATTTTTTACCTTAAAAGAAAAATCAATGCACAAGTCATAGGTTTGCCACCACTCGCCTCCTAGTGGAAATCTAATTATACTTCAACCATAACCATAATCATAATGATTACTTTGTAGACCTCTAGCTGTAGAACTATTTCTAGTGTAAACCCTATCTATAGGGCGAGCCCTATGCCTAAGAATAATCATAAGGTAATCCTCATGGAACTAAATATCTGATCCTATACCTATGCCTAAATCTGAATAAACCCTAATCTAATCTCCAGCACTAGTCCAACACAAACTAAACATGACTGAGACACAAAATTCTGGTAGAACCCTAACCTTAAAGCTAAACATAAACCTAGCCTTAAAACTAAAACTAGCTGAAATCATAAAAATAGAACTCAAAACTATTCCTAGCACTAGCCTAACCCTAGAACAAACACAAAACTTAACCATAGCTCTAAACAAAAATGGAAATTGAAACCAAAACCAAACTAAATACCAAAACCTTATCAATATCCTGGTGAAATAATTTTAAATTTTATCATGATCCTAAACTTCTGAAACCTAACATGGATCTAAATACTAACCCTAACAAGAAAGATATCCCTACCTTAATTTGAACCTTAGGGGAATTCTACACCTAAACTTAATCCTAACTGTCACACAAAAGCAAGCACTAAGCCTCATTCTAACCTTAAAAATAACTCTAGTTCTAGCCCTCACCTTCATCACCAAACCTACACCTAACCCTAGTAATTACACTAACACTAAACCTTATGCTAACCCTAATCATAACCTTCTACATAAATCTTTCCTTGACACAGATAGAACCCTAAACCTAACCATGCCCAGAACTCTAGCCATAACAGTAACAACTATCATAACTTTCAACCTAATCCTTATGGAACTATAACATTAACTTAATCCTAACTTTAACAATAAAATTAAAACTAATCTTAACACTAAGCCAAGAAAGAGGTGACTAGAGGATGAATGACAACGAAGACGCAGGAAACTATGTGAGTAAGTTAAGCTGGCTAGGTAAGTAGGAAAAAGCATCTTTCCAAAATGTAAAGATAATATTATAAATCTGCATAATTTATATTATGGGTGACAACTAAATTGTTTTTAGTAGCTGTTGTTTCAGTTTTTGATATAAAAACATTTGTGTCCTGGTAACTCATAGCCTTTTTATCTTGAGGTGCATATCTAGTTCACATTTATAGAGCTGATTGGCTCTACCAGCTCACTGTGCCTATATATTTTACAGAGAGCACTATGCAAGGAAGCAAGAGACAGTCTGCTGACTGCAGGGGTTATATACCAGTACCCTAGCTAGCCTTATTTACAATGCTTAGAGCCAATTAAAGAATAAAACACCATACTCAGTTCTGTACATATCAGTATAAAAATGTTTCAATACAATCAAAATTGCAGAAATTGTTCTACATTCAAGAGGAGTCACTCAAATTGTCTTCCACAATTGAGGCCAAACCCCCTCCATGAGGGATCTCTGATCAAAAAGCAGATCTTGTACTTTTACTTGGACACTGACAGTAGAAAAAAGCAAAAAGCTAAGTATCTATACAGACTTCAATTATGCTTTTCTGGTGTTCCATGCCCATGTAAAATTAATCAATGACATAGAGTATTTTACCACTTCAATATTCAAGAGAAAATGTAATTTTAGGGCTAGATTTAGGATATATCACATTTAGATTTAGTATATATCACATTAGTTGAGGCTTTTTTTTGTGTGTGTGTTGTTTTGTTTTTTTGTACCGGGGATTGAATTCACAACCACACATTTGCAAGGCAGGCTTTTATGCCCCTGTACTAAATCCCCAGCCCTGAGGCTTTAAATAATCTGAGCATTATGCTGAGAGCCCATAACTTTCTTGAATACTAAATTTTTTCTCAAGTGTTGCTCTTCTAAGTAAGGAAATTATTTTATTATACTTCATGAAGAGAAAACCTATTTAAAAGACAGAGAAAGGGAAGGAAGAAATTGAAGTTGAGTGGTAATCATGTGGAGTTTTCATTTCTTCTTATTTTTAAAAATTTTTCATTGTAGTTCTAATATTCAAGTGATTAAAGACAGAACTAAAGACATTTGTCCAGTCAAATTCAAAGACTGATAAATCAAAAAATCTGAAAGTAATTTATATGAAGTGTACATTTGGAGCAATAAAAGATACAAATGTCAAAACCAAGAATACAATCCTGATCACTCAATAAAAAACAAATGTTGCCTACAAACATACTATGTGTGTTAAAAAAAGAAGATATTGTAACAAGACTAATAGGAAAAGTAAAATAATCTTGAAATCAGCCTATTTACAAAGGCCAACTTAGCATCTCCTGTCCCTGTGCAATGAAAAAATCAGAACATCACATTTGTGATATTTTTGGCACAAATGCACACACTGAATCTGTTCATGAGAGTACATCAGACCAAGCCAAATTGAGAGACATTTCACAAAATACCTGGCCTGTAATTCTGTGAAACAAATGGCCAGTAAGTTTAATAGTTGTTAACTTTCTTAAACACTGAACAGGTGGGCAAAATAGTCCAGATTAAATAAAACTAAAGATAAATGAAAGAAAAATGCAGTACGGTATAATGGATTGCATAGTGGCAATTTTTTTTAAAGTAAGAATGCATAATATTAGAATATTTGTTGGCATTTTAATATTCCTTGAATATTAAGAGTATTGAATTGATGAAAATTTTCTGATTTTCTCTAGTAAAATATCGTGACTTAAGAGATTCTTCTTACTTTTAGTGAATTCAGTGTAAATTTAAAAGTATTATTTATAGACAGGGTCTTGCCTTTTAGTTTAGAGTGACCTTGAACTCACTATGTGTACACTGGGCTGTACTTAAACTTGCAGCAGTCCTCCTGCCTCAGATCCCTCAGTGCTGGAATTATAGGCATGTGCCACCATGCCTGACTAATAATGTAGATTATTTAAGAGAATAAGGAAGTGAGTTTACACCCAAGTATTTAGAAAGCAATATAATGATTTAAGTACATTACATATTTATGCATTTGGCTTCTCGCTCCCTCTCTGTCTCCATGCACAGGAGAAGTGGAAGTACACTGTGGCAAGAAGAGGGGAAAAAAGTCAAATGCAGAATATTAATGCTTGGAAAATCTTTGTGAAGTTCATCTAAAAATTATTCACAGTTTTTTTGAAATCATTCCAAATAAGTCTGTAAAAATGGCAATTGAATCCAGTAAAAAAAGCAAAATAGACATATCTTTAAAGATAGGTGGCAATTTACTTAAGCCTAAAATATTGTAATTTCATAATTGTGTTAGGATGTTAGTTTTGGGAAATTTTAATTTCATAAACCATTTTTGTACCAGTTCAAGCAATAGTACTTGTACTAAAATGTCAAATAAAGTATAGGAATCTAAAAACTGACAGGTGATAGAAAGAAAGCTTGCTTCCAAACACAAACATATTCATGTCAAATAATAATTATACTGTAACATTTGTTTACTAAATTGTAGAATTCTTTTGGCTGATGTTTCAAATGCATAAATTTATATAATCAGAGTTACAGTTGCAGTCACATTTGTAGAGGTTAAACTTCTTCACTCTCATAATTAACTACTAGTAGTTTAATGCTTTTGGCAAATTTAAGCCCCTTTTTAACTAACATCAATTAATATTTCTTCTTAGTTTCAGTTCATTGATGAGGTAAGGGTTGAAGCAGTCCTTCAAACATTATATTTTTCTCAAGCAAAAAATATCTGCATAGAAAGTTCATGAATAACTGTTGTAAAGCCTTAATATTCATAAAGGTCAATCCATCCAAATCGCTGAAAGAAATCACATTGCTTCTTTTTAAATGTTTAAAATTCACATGGAATTTTATACAAATAGCAAATATGCCATAGGATTTGATGAAGCAGAACAATATAATTCATTTTTTACTTATGAAGTCATAATTGGATATATGCTAGCAATCTGTGTTATCATGATTATATCACAAGAGTATAGGACTAACTGCTGGCATTACTTAAAATACACTTAATATAATAATGAAAAATAAGTTACGATTACCTTTGCCTTAAATAAGATTGTATGAAAATATCTATGCATAAACTGAGCTATATGTAAACAAGTATCTTAGAAATATAAACTAAAATAACTGCATTTAAAAATTTGTATATCCAAGTTGTTTCCCAAGTAAGAAATTCATTTCAGACAAAATAAATCTATAAACAGAGAAATGTTTAAAGAGCTACTGATGAAAATTATTTTAAATATGAACTGTTGAAGCATATGTACTTTATAATCAATTTACAGTGCCGAAATTGTTTTAGATATAGTTATGTAACAAAAACTATATCTGTGCTTTCTACAGCTTTTATATATTAGATGTTGTCATCTTCCATATTCATTGCTCACTGTACGATGATTTTAAGGCATTGTATACATATACATATATATTATATATGTATATAACTTATTCACATTGAATTACTGTTTTATATATATATATATATATATATATATATATATATATATATACATATAAAATAGGTGAGAAAATAAAGGTGAGAAAATTTCAGCAACTATTAAGAAAACATAGAAGAATAAACCAAAGACCTCAAAGTGAAAGTAATACAAAATCTCAGATTCTCACCATCTTCACCTTCTCTAACAGATGGCCAACAAGTGCCAGGCCTACTCTAAACTAAGGTCCAGAAACAATGAGCAAGAACTTTTAACCAGAGAAGTTCATGCATCATGATCTGTGCCATACAGTAGTTAGCTAACACAGACTCCATATAAGGGGTTCAGGGAATGAGGGGAGACAGAAGGTGAGGAACAGAAGGGGAAGACAAATGATTAAGATGCAATACAAGTATACACCAATTCAAGCAGCACGAATATAATCATTAAGTAGAACAATAATATAATGATTTTTTAAATCCTTGATTGTTTCTTGGTGAAAACAAGGAAATTTGATATCTTTCTTCTTACTAAATACTGATGATGGCTTTTGTTACATCATTAGTGCATATCTAATTAAACTGTATCTCTGGATCACGTCTGTACCTATATAATTTGTAACCTGTTATAATAACTCAAACTATCAATACTTTTAATTTTAAAAATATCACATGGAATTTTATACAAATAGCAAAAATTTAAATCTCACAGGACAAATGCAATTAATTTCTAATGCTTATTCAAGTTATTTTTAGTATCTTTTGGCTGAATTTATTTGATAAGGAATCATGCTACATTGTGCAAATGTTCCAGTGATTTACTGCTAACCTATAATGGAAGAAAATGGGCAAGTGCTGTCTTCTATTGGAACAACAAAAAGGGATTGAGTTTAAAAAGGCGAATTTAAATGCTGCATTTGATGATATTATCAAGTACCATGTATTCTTCTAACCTCACTGAAGTTCTGTTTCTTCACAGATAAAAAATAAATAATTATCTGATATTTTGCCTAGAGATACAATAATCTATTTTGCCTAGAGAATACAATAATGAGCTAACATCGAAAAAACTAAAGTAGCAATGGTAATATAAAGGTAAAAAAATAGTATTTTAAATTTATTTTCTAGAAATGTAGCTTTTTGCTTATTTGAAGTGTATATGCTCAATTGTATTTATTATATACAATGTCTATAGATTTGCTATCATTTCCTGTCCCTGGCTCAAAAATAACAGATGCCCTTTGGTTAGATAGATTTGATTTGATTTGATTTTAATCTATATTTTGATTTAGTTGTCCATTTGTATGATAAATATATTAAAAGTACAAATATGTATCACTTGTTCACAAACCTCTAGAAAATATATGTATGCAATAATTCTCTTTTATAGAATGATGAAAATTATAGATTTTCCATTTTCAGTATTTTAGCTGAACAAGTAGATTGTTGAGTAAGTAAAGTTATATTTTCAGACAGTTGAGGTATTATCTGTGTTGTGAACATCCATTGGGCTGATCTCTCTGAGGTTTCCTGTTCCTCAATTTCTTTTATGTAAACCTCTGTTCTTTTCTATCTGCTCTTTGGAGTAAAGTAGCTTTCTGAGCTACGTTTACTACTGAATACGTGAAAATATATTCCATAACTCCTACCCCATGATATGATTTATATAACATCTACAAGTCTAAGATTCTATTCATGGGTGGAAAGAAAGCATCGTTTGATGAACTGTACACAACAAATTCTGTAAGTTTAAACTATTCATTTTATGGATATTAATTCCATTGTTTTGTGATAGCAGAGCATGTGTGAGTGTACCCTTCAAAGCTTATTAATGTATGTCATATCACCAAAAATGCAGTTATCTTTGTAAAATTTCATGAGTTTAAAAACTTGTCAATATACAGATATGTAGATACAAATATATAGATCGATAGTTTCATATTTTACTGCTTTTGGATGAGGTAGTCTAAATATGCCAATTATATCCAGTCAATTGGTGGTGTGAAGTTCATCTAAAGTTTTATTTCCTTTTTACGAGCTTTTAATTATTTAAACTTTTAAAAATATTATCAGCATATGCATGCGTATATGCAGCTTATGATCATCTTGAGGAGCGGGTAAATGTGCATACTAGAGCTTGTTTCTGTTTCATTTCAATCCCCTCACCCCCTTCCCTCCTTCTCTGGCAATTCCCCTATCTCACTTTTCATTCTTGTTGAGATTATTAATCTGAGATCATGTTATAGCATCTAATGTTATATTCATTGAGGTTATTAGGTTCCTATATACAACATATCTTCTTTATTTCCTCTTCTGTTCCTTTTCACCCCTCACCCCTGTTCCTTTGGACCACTTCCATATTGTAACAGATTCTTCCTCTTGTCCTCCTCTATTCATCCTTAATTATTTTCTTTTTATACTTCATCTTACCCAAATGACAGATACCAGCATGACCCACATGTTTCCTAAGGTTCCCAGGGTGAAGGACCAGACAAGGATGAGAAAAAAACAAAAGAAGAGATGAGAGTTGGGGTCAGGTAGAGACCTCCTTTCCTGATGGGAGAAAAGGAACTTATTCCTCACTGCAGGGCATTTATTTATGCATTCAGCAACACAGTGCCACATGGTGCCTCTTTGAGTAGCAACCCATTGCTTGAATTGTCTAGATGCGTGGTGCTATTTTGGGCTGAAGCAGCTTCTTTACGTGGCTTGCTCCAGTGCTTTTGTTCATGGGGCAGTCATGCTCAGGCCATGCCCCAGCCCTGCACGTGTTATAATTTTCATTTCCCCATAACATACAATATGGTATTTAAATTTGTGTGTCTCATGTATTTCATTCAACATTGTGTTTCCAGCTATATCTATCTTTTCCTACAAATGTCATGAATTTGTTAATATTTGTAACCAAGTAGTATTTCAGTATATACAGATACCACGTTTTCATTATCCAATCATCTGTTGATGGGTATACAGACTGCATCCATTATTTAGCCATTAAAAATTGCCCTGCTATAAATATTGGTATATATGATACAAAGGCCAACATATGACCAATATGGGTATATATGACCCAATGACCAATAATACCAATATATACAGATAAATATATATACCAGGCCTATAGCTGGGTTATATGGAACTTCTAGTTTCAGTTTATTAGGAAGTCTCTAAAGTGATTTCCCTAATGATTGTACTAGTTTGTGTGTCTATCAACCATGAAGCAAGGTTTACTTTCACCACAGCCTCACCAGAGTTTGGTATTGTTATATTTCTTAATGATTGCTCTTCTTTCAAGATAAGATGGAATCAGCATTGTTTTAAAATGCTTTTCTGTAATCGATAGAAATGTTGAAGATTTTTTTCATATATTTGTTGAGTATTTGTGTTTGTTTCTCAGTGACATGTCTGTTCATTTCTCTTGCCCATTTCTTGACTGGATTTTTAATTTTAGGTGGCTTAATTTTTAAAAATTCATTATATAGTTCTCTGTCTGGCAATAGCTGGTAATCTATTCTGTCATCGATTCTGGAGGTTGTCTCTTCACTTTATTGATTCTTTTGCTGCACAGAAGCTTTTTAGTGTGATATAATCCCACTTCTTGATTCTTGCTTTTATTTCATATGCAACTGAGGCTGTTCAGAAAATTATTTTTATATATAGCCATGTCTTCATGGGGGTGTTTATGTTTCCTGTTTTCTATTCTATTGATCTGTGAAATTGCTCTTGTTCCCCTACTGTGCAACATTTTCCACTACTGCTTTGTGGTATTGCCCTAAATCAGGTATCAAAAGGCCTCTTGCTTGCTCTTGTTTCCAAAAATTGTTTTTGCTACTCTGGGTATCATCTGGTTCCTCATTTATTTATTTATTCATTTATTTATTTATGTATTGTATCAGGAATCAAACTCATAGCCTCACACTTGCCAGGCAGGGTCTGTGCCACTGAGCTATATTCCCAACATGGTTCCATATGAATTTCAGACTCTTATCTGTAGATCTGTAAATTATGCTGTTAGCACTAAATCTGTATAACAGTTTGGAAAGTATGGCCATTTTGACAATACTGGTGCTGCCTATCCAAGTGCAGCGGGCATCTTTCACTCCTGGTGTCCTGTTCTATCTCCTTTTGCAGAGTCCTGAATGTTTTTTTTTTTTGTAGTGTTCTTTCACTCCATGGTTACATTAATTCTTAGGTATATCATTTTTCTTGAAGCTAACGTGAATGGAATTCTTTCATAACTTTCTTCTCATCAAATTCTTTATTGATGTATATAAATGCTAATGATTCTTTGGTGTTGGTCAGCATCCTGCTACCTTGCTGAAGTTGATTACTAATTCTAAAAGCTTTTTGGTGGAGTCTTTGGGTTTTGTATGTAGAATATCATAAATACTTCTATGAGAGTATCATGTCATCTGCAAATAATACTAATTTGAGGTTTTCTTTTCCTGTATGTATTCCCTTTATTTGTTTCTCATGCCTAAAAAAAATTTCAAGTGCTGTGTTCAATATAAGTGACGGTAATAGACACAATTGTCTTCTTCCTGATTTTTGGAGGAATAGTTTTGATTTTCCCCATTTAACAGGATCCTGGCTGTTAGTGTGCCATAAATAGCTTTTATCATGTTCAAGAATGGTTGCCATGTATCTATTTCTTCAAGCTTTTTTTTTTCATCATGAAGGCATGTTGTACTTTTGTGAAAACCTCATCTGCATCAGTTGATATGATCATATGGCTTTTCACTTTGTTTCTGTTTATGTGATGTATTAACATTTACTAAGTTAGGCATGGTGAACTATCCTTGCATCTCAGACAAAATCTACTTGGTCATGATCTACAATCTTTTCAATGATGTGCTGCATCCTACTTGTTAATATCTTACTGAGTATTACTGCACCTATATTCATTAAGGACATTGGCCTACAGTTTTGTTTTTCTGTTTGGGCTTTGTGCAGCTTTGAGTAAAGTGTGATAATTAATTTTCATAAGTGAATTTGGTAGCATTTAATGTCTTTCCATATCTTTGAAGATTTTGAAGAGTATTAGTGACACAACATGCTTAAAGATTTTTTAGTATTTCAACCATGAATTCACCTGGATTTTTTTTTGTTTATAGATTATTTATTATGGTGTCTATTTCATTGCTTGTTATTGGGTTATTAAACATAATTATGTATTCTTGGGTCAGTTTTCATAGTTTGCATGTGTCTGGGTATCTATAAGTAATACTATTTTTTCAAAATTTGCTAACTTGTTGTAATATAATTTTTCTAAGTAGTTAGTATCATCTGGATTTTGACATTGTCTATTGTGTTATCACCTTTTCATTTCTAAATTCTAGATTTTCTCTATTTTACTTTTAAAATCTGACTATACATTATCTATTTTATTTATTCTTTCAAAGGAAAAGCTCTTTGATTCATAGAGTTTTTGTTGTTTTTTCTTGATTGTTGTATCTGTCCTTTGTTATAGGATAGTGTAATCTAAATAAAGTAAGTCAGTTTCTCCTGTTAATTCTGTCCACTTTTGCCTTAGATTTTTTGGGGGGTCAGATATTAAAGAGTATCACACATAGTTTGAGATTTGAACCCTTATCCCTATGTGGTAGTCCTGTTTGTCCTTGATGATTTTCTTGTTCTGAAATCAAATTGTCTGAAAGTAACACAGCTATGTCCTCTTTTGATTAGGGATAACATAACAGATATATTTTTAATTCACTTAGAATCAATCTGTGTGTGTTTATATTTAGAGTTCCAAGGAAATATAAATGAGTGTTATTTTCTTTTTTAATGAGTGTTAACAATCCCCTCTGATGATCTTTATCTTCCAATGGTTCTTTTAGACTTTGCCATTCAAATTATTGTTGATAAAATAGCAATATCTACCATGGTCTTTCTATCTTTTATACATTGCATATTTTTCTTTTTTCCTATTTTTGTCTTCCATTCTTAGGGTGTCTTTTAGTGTCTGTGTTGAAATTCTTACTTTTTCCACTTTATCTCTTAGTATAACAGTTTCATTTCTGTACCATTTTAGTTGCTATGTTAGTGTTAGCAATACACATTTAAAATTAACACAAACTACCCTTTCAATAATGCTTAAAGTAACATACACACACTTAACATGTATAATTAAGTAAATTATTGGTGATATGTCTAATAAATTATCTGTTAGATCAACTAATAATATACATATATATGTTTTACATTCACTATATTCTTCAATGCTGTTACTTTGTTAATTTCAGACATGTATCATTTTCTTCTATCTAAATAATTTGTTTCTTTTTGTCTGAGAAAGTATTTTTCCATTATTTTTGAAGAATAATTTTTCATGATACAGATCTTCAGATCTTTTTATGCTAGAAACATCTGAAAATTTTAGTTCCTGCTTTTTGACTATTTTTTTTACTATTTTTTAAGTAGTTTGTTATGGCGTTTCTGTTTGTTCCTCTACATTTTTATTCTGACTTCTTTCAAAATATTTATTTTTTGATTTTCTGTAGTTCAAAAGTAATATTTCTGGGTATAGTTCTCTTTGGCACTTATCCTTATTAGAGTTCTTTGGGCTTCCTGAATCTCTGATCTGATATAAATATTAACTGGGGAGAATTTTCAGTCTTTGTCTTTTATTATATTTCTTATGTTTCTTTCTCATTTTTTTATATTATGCACAGTTATAACTTTAGTGATTATTTAACTGAATAACTTTGTTACTTTATTTCAAGTTATGCTTTCTAGTCTATTTTCTGTTTGCTTTTAATTGGGGAAGTTAATATTGAAATGTTCTGAAGCTTAAAATTTTTTCTTCTCATCAATGTCCCATTTATCAGTTAAGACCAAATGAACATTGCTTCTATCACAGTGTTTTTCAGTGCCTTATCTTGTTTGCTGTGCTTTAGCATGCTCACTGCGTTTTTCACTGATCACCTAATCCTGTACATTGTTTTCTTTATCCAGTAAAGCCTATTGCACATTAAACATAAGCGACTTACATTGCTTTTCTATTCGCACCAATGTCTCTCTTATTTCTGAGTCTGACTCTGTCTTCCTATGATTTCACCTTTTAATATGTGAACTACTGAAAATAAGCCCTTGACAATGTAGTAATAAGGTGTTGATGAATGAATGAATGAAAATTTTTTTAAAAATTTTACTTTAAATAGAACAAAGCAAAACAAAGTGAAATATAATAAAACCAATCTAAACAAAACAATGAAAGCAATACAGAATTTTTCAAAACAAGATAATAGAAAATCAACAATGGCTCCATAATGTCTCATATTATATTAGTTGTACATACAATAAGACAATGAAATCAAGCAAAATAAAACAGAATAAAACCAATTAAAGCAAAACAATAAAGTGATACAGACTTCAAGACGAGAATAGGAGATCAACAATGGTTACCATAATATATCTTTTTATCTTAGAAATAATTTCCCATACCATCTGACACAATAGAATCTAACATGACAAAACAGAATAAAACCCAAACAAACAAAACAATGAAAATGACACAGGACTTCAAAACAAGGCAATAGGAAATTAGCAATGGCTACCACCTTCCCTTTTTAGACATTTCCTCCTCTTTCACCTTCACAATATCTATTGCACATTTTGAATCCCACTAACTCCTTTAGTTTTTCCCTATCCTTAATTTTAAAGGGAATAAACAGCAATAAAATGAATCTAAACAGTGATAAGACAGTAGGGAATGTACCACAGTTACTATATTACATACTGTTGTCCTCTAAATAGTCGCTCGGCTTTAGGCTTGCTAAGTCAAGCAAACGATGCAGTGCCTCCAAGTCAACTTGTGGCTCCTAGGGGAAGCTGTACTCCTCACCCCATCCCATGCACCAGCTGGCTCACAGGCAGGGCCTTTGCTTCCATCTTGGCTTTCCCCATCTGCACTCTGAATGACATATAGGCAGGGGCAGAGAAGAAAACATTTTATGGTCTTATATCTCTCTTGATCTTTTGGTGAAGCTGTGCATGTAACTGTTACATTACTTAAGTCCTTCACCACCACCACAGATCCATGAGGTGGAATAAAATGGCTAGCATAAATACAAAGCCAAGGGTCAGTGTTTTCCTTTTGTCATATGGAAGGTTGGAGGAAGATAGAGTATATTCTATTTATGTCATATCAGTTAAGCTTTGAAAAATCTCAAGCAGTTCAGTCTTTTGTAGAATAATTTAAACTGAGGGAAAACTTTGTTTGGAACAGAAAACGCTGGTCAAAATAATTATTTTTCTTTTATATCTTTAAATCTACAACAGAATTTCTCTCTTGTATTTACTGCAGGAATCAGGTGAGACTTCTTCAGGTAAAACACAAAAGTATTGTGGCTAGGTCTTATTGCATATTTTAATTCTCAGAATTACACTAAACATCCAAAATTGTTCAATTTCAATTCACAGTTTCTTACCCTGAAATTGGGCCATATTTGTAGGATTAATTAACTCACTGATATTGTCTGTATTCACCTGGCTCTCTAAATTTGCTGAGGGCACATTTGTTGCCTTGTTTTTTCACTTCTTTTACAATTATCAATCTAGTAACAGATAGAGCTTGTATACTTCCTTCTTTTTTTGTCTGATTGTTAGGATAGAATGGTGAATCCAAGTTTCTCATTTAGTAGTGAAATATAAGACGTATTGTGTTGTATTTTTAGTATGAATGAATAGAAATTCATGGAGCATTGCATCATTCTGAGCCACAAAAGTCAGGGAGTTATCAGTTGCAGATCACTTCATTGTGGATCACAAAAGGGTAGTAATACTGATTCAGCTTATTTGCCAAGTGATATTAATAGATTAGACTGAGCATGTGATTTAACATCTATTATTTCTATTGTAGAGGAGAAATAACAAACTTTAAATATGAGATAGCAGCACTCCTACTTCACATGTTAAATTTATAAAAATTAATATGAAAAATGTTTGGAATCTCAGAGTGGTAATACAGTCTTATATGTGTGCTTCAAAATTCACTTTATTATTTTTAATTAATGTGTGTGACTTTTTAATGTTATTTTCATATTCAACCTTTAGAACTCATTTCTTTCAATGTTTATACACAAATGATTGACTATATCACAGTGCATCATGAGAAGTAATTTTTGTGGAAGAAATGTTTGAAAATCAATTGAAGCAAGAGTAAGTAGGGGCTGGGGATTTAGCTCAGTGGCATAAGCGCCTGCCTTGAAGGCAGGCAGTCATGAGTTCGATCCCCGGTACCGATAAAAAGGAAAAAGACAAAAAAAAAAAAAGAGTAAGGATAGTTATATTTTTAATTAATGAGTTAACCTTTTGATAGTTATTGTAATAATGTCTTACCTTTTTTCCTGTATTTACATTGCAATAAAATTAGTAAAATGAAACTTTTCATAAACATTTTAGATTGACTTATTTAAAGTTCAAGTTTAAAAATTTGGGAATTAAGGCATGCATATACAAAGATTTTAATCAATTATTGAATTACTGTTATCCTAATTAGAACTTGGACTCTTCTGTTTTAGAAAGCAGAATACCACAGCATTTTAATTATATGACTACACATAGAAATATATCTGAGCCCTCAGGTAGAACTACATTATTTCAACTTGCATTAATGAACAAGTTTATTTTTTCTTTCTGATTTAATGATAGAAACTAAAAGAAATCAAGTGCAAAATAAAGTGTCTTATAATCAAAACTCTAATTGAAGTTTAATATCAAAAAGGTTTCCTGAGTTTTTGAAATATCAATAGTACTGTGTCTGCAAGTTCATCTAATTCAGAACTTTGTAAGGACTCCTAAATGCTTGCTAGTGAGCAAAAGGTTAAATACTACCTATTTAAATAGCAAACAGTTATACATGGTGTGTTCATATGCAACCATCATTTTATATTTTTTCTCACTCAGAAAAGTACATTTTTGTAGTGACAACTCACTTTGTTTCTCAGTTAATTTTCTCTAATATCAATTACATATAAAACTGATACAATTCAATTGATCATGTTCTCACCACAAAAATAATAAAGTGAGCTCTTATGTAGGCTAGTTAGCTAGATGTTATTTCACAATGTATGTAAACTTCAAAACATATGGAGAGAGATCTGGGGTGCCCTCGTCGGCCTCTCTGTGTGTCTGGAGGATTGTGGATGTCTCCGCCCAGACTGTTGGAGTCCCCCCAGGCTTCCAGGTGCAGTGAAGGGGAGAGGTGGGTTTGAGGCTTCTACATCAGCCTCCCCATCCCGGTTGCACTTGGAGAACTGCTGAGCTCCCAAAGGGTGGGCCGGCCCACACTATCAGCCAAGCCCAGCCTGTTTTGCTGCTGCGCCTGGCCATCGGTGTGCAGAGGAGGAGCTGGGCGGATCTGGGGTGACTTCATCGGCCTCTCTGTGTGTCTGGAGGACTGTGGATATCTCCGCCCAGACTGGTGGAGTCCCTCCAGGCTTCCAGGTGCAGTGAAGGGGAGAGGTGGGTTTGAGGCCTCTACATCTGCCTCCCCATCCCAGTAGAACTTGGAGAACTGCTGAGCTCCCGAAGGGTGGGCCGGCCCACACTATCAGCTGAGCCCAGCCTGTTTTGCGGCCACGCCTAGCCATCAGTGTACAGAGGAGGAGCTGGGCGGATTGGGGTGCCTGCATTGGCCTCTCCATGTGTCTGGAGGACTGTGGATATCTCTGCAAGCAGGGAGGGATCACAGGTTCCTGAGGCACCACGGCCTGTGGTGAGTACCCTAACCCGGCTGCGATTGATGAACTGTGGAGCTTCCAAGGGGCAGGTGGGCGCACAGTGTCCCTGAGGCCCAGCTTGTCTGGAACTGCGGAGTCCTGAGCAGGCAGAGGAGGGCCACTGGTTCTGCAGGCCCAATGGCTGGGGGTAGCGTGGTGCCAGAGTCTCAGTAGCTGCAAACATAAAAGGGGATTTTCAACAGATCCTGAGGAAGCTTTCAAATAACACTTGAAACACAGAAATATAGGAAAATGACAAAACAAAAGACCAAATTACAACCTCAAACCTCCAGCCCATCTCAAGAAACCCTAGGAGTGATGTATACAGAAGAAAATATATTCCATCCACCTCATATATCGGACACAATAGCTACTGAAATTGACAAGCAACTCCAGGAAGCTTTAAAGAAATTCAAACTTGAAATAATCTCCCAGATAAAAGAAGAAATGATAAAAGAAATGAAAGAGATTCTAAATATATCTAAAGTAAACACAGATAAAAAATTGGAGGAACTAAACAAAAAGATAGAATCCCTAGACGAGCAATATAAGAAACAAACAGAATACATAATGCAGATGCAAAGAGATATACAGGAAATAAAAAACTCCACTGAAAGTTGTAAAAAACGCCTTAATGAAAGTGAAGATAGAATTTCAGACCTTGAAGACAGGATTGCAGCTAGTGAACAGGAAAGGAAAGATCTTTTGAAAATAACAAGGAATCAGGAAACAACAATTCAACAACTGCAAGATGATGCAAAGAAGAATAACATAAGAATGATAGGGATTAATGAAAGAGAGGGAGACAACATGAAGGATGTCAGGAGGATATTTAGAGAAGTAATAGCTGAAAATTTCCCAAGCATGAGATCAGAAACTGACATCAGGATCAGTGAAGCATATAGAACTCCAAATAGTCATAACAAAAATAAAACTACACCAGACGTATAATAATCACCATCCCAGAAATCCAACACAAGAATAGATTATTAAAAGCTGTCAGAGAGAAAAGACAGATCACTTATAAAGGAAAACCTATCAGAATCACAGCAGACTTCTCATCACAAACAATAAAGTCAAGAAGAGCATGGAGTGAAGTATTCCAGATCCTAAAGCAAAATGATTTCCAACCAAGACTGATATATCCTGCAAAACTATCATTCAAAATAGATGGTGAAATACAATACTTCCATGACAAAGAACAGCTAAAGAACTTCATGAACACCAAACCAAACCTACAAAAAATATTGAAAGACAGTTTAGATACACAAAGGAAAAACCACTAATCAAAGCAAATAATTAAACAGAACCGAAAGATAAAGATGCAACAGCAGAGAGATAACATTCCTACAATTAACCAGCATTTAACAGTAATAACCATTAATGTAAATGGTCTCAATGCACCAATCAAAAGAAACAGACTAGCAGAATGGATCAAGGAACAAAATCCAACCATATGCTGTTTACAGGAAACCCATCTAACTCAGAAGGATACACACAGACTGAAAGTCAAAGGATGGAAAACAATTCTTCATGCAGCAAAATCCAAAAAAAGGCAGGAGTAGCCATTCTGTTTGCAAACAACGTGAACTTTAAACCAAAAATGACCATAAAGGACAAAGAAGGTCACTACATACTCGTAAGGGGAAAACTCCAAGAGGAAGAGATAACTATCTTAAATATATATGCACCAAACTCCAGAGCACCCAGTTATATAAAACAATTATTAACAGAAATGAAAACTCAAATTATCAGTAACACAATTGTAACAGGAGACCTTAATATGCCATTGACACCAAGGGACAGATCAACGAGACAGAAAATGAGCAAAGAAATAACAGAACTGAATCATACCTGTGAACAAATGGGTTTGATAGACATATACAGAATGTTCCACCCAACAACATCAGAATACACATTCTTCTCAGCAGTACATGGATCATTTTCTAAAATAGACCATATATTAGCTCACAGAACATATTTAAGCAAATGCAAAAGAGTTGAAATCATCCCTTGCATGTTATCGGATCATAGCGCTCTGAAATTAGAAATTAATGATAAAAGATACTGCAAAAATCCCTCAAACACGTGGAAACTGAATAACACACTCTTGAGTAATCAGTGGGTCACAGAAGAAATTAAAGAAGAAATTAAACAATACCTAAAAGAAAATGAAAATGCAGGTACAACTTACTGGAATCTGTGGGATGCAATGAAAGCCGTCCTGAGAGGAAAATGTATTGCACTGAGTTCCCACATCAGGAAAACAGAACGAATACAAATAAATAACTTGATGCTACACCTCAAACAGCTAGAAAAAGAAGAGCAAGTCAAGCCCAAAGCCAAAAGAAGAGAGGAAATTATAAAAATCAGAGCAGAAATCAATGCAATAGAGACTAAGAAAACAATCCAAAGAATCAACGAATCAAAGAGTTGGTTCTTTGAAAGAATAAATAAAATCGATAAGCCCCTAGCCAACCTTATTTTAAAAAGGGAAGAAAAAGCTCAAATTCATGCAATAAGAAATGAAATAGGAGAAATCACTACAGACCCAATAGAAATGCAGAAGATCATCAACACCTATTTCAAAAACCTCTACTCTCAAAAGTTTGATAACACAGAAGAAATAGACAGATTCTTAGAAGCATATGAAGTACCAAAGCTAGATCAAGAGGATGTAAAACTTGAATAACCCAGTCTCTGGAATGAAATTGAAAATGTAATTAAGACCTTACCTACCAAGAGCCCAGGCCCAGATGGATTCACTGCAGAATTCTACAAGAAATACAAAGAAGACCTAATGCCGACACTCCTCAAACTATCCAATGAAATTGAAAGGGAAGCAATCCTTCCTAAGTCATTCCTGGAAGCAAATATTACTCTAGTACCAAAACCTGAGAAAGACCCAACTATAAAAGAGAACTATAGACCGATCTCCCTAATGAACACAGATGCAAAAATCCTCAATAAAATATTGGCAAATAGGATCCAGCAAATCATCAAGATTATACACCATGACCAAGTGGGATTCATCCCAGGAATGCAAGGATGGTTCAACCTACGCAAATCAATAAATGTAATCCACCATATCAATAAAGCAAAAAATAAGAATCCCACGATCATTTCTATAGATGCAGAAAAAGCCTTTGATAAGGTCCAACACTTATTCATGATAAGAACTTTACAGAAAATTGGAATAAATGGTCTTTACCTCAATATAATAAAGGCCATTTATAACAAACCAACAGCCAGCATCATACTAAATGGCCAAAAATTGAAAGCCTTTACTTTAAAATCGGGCACAAGACAAGGATGTCCTTTATCACCACTCCTATTTAATATAGTACTGGAAGTACTAGCCAGAGCAATTAGGCAAGAAAGAGAAATAAAAGGGTTAAAGATAGGAATAGAAGAAGTTAAATTATCATTGTTTGCAGATGACATGATACTCTACATAGAAGACCCCCTAAACTCCATTGAAAGACTCTTAGGTACAATAAATAAATTCAGGAATGTGGCTGGATACAAAATCAATACTCAGAAATCAATAGCATTCCTATACATGAACAACAAAATCACAGAGAGGGAAATAAGAGAAACTGGACTATTCACATTAGCAACCAAAAAAATGAAATATTTAGGAATTACTCTTACGAAAGAAGTGAAAGACTTATACAGTGAAAATTATAATACACTGAAAAAGGAAATTGAAGATGATCTCAGAAGATGGAAAGACATCCCTTGCTCATGGATAGGAAGAACAAACATTGTGAAGATGGCCATTCTCCCAAAACTGTTATACAGATTCAATGCAATCCCAATAGAAATACCATCAACATACCTTATAGAGCTAGAGAAATCACTCCTAAATTTCATCTGGAACCAGAAGACACCTAGAATCGCAAAGGCAATTCTAAGCAACAAAGACAAAGCAGGAGGCATCACAATCCCTGACTTGAAGTTATACTACAAAGCAACAATATTAAAATCAACATGGTATTGGAATCAAAACAGAGCCGAAGATCAATGGAATAGATTAGAAGATACAACCACAACTACAAACACACTCAACCAAATTATCTTTGATAAAGGAGCCAAGCAGGTTCACTGGAAGAACGACAGTCTCTATAATAAATGGTGCTGGAAAAACTGGCTCTCCATTTGCGGAAAACTAAAGGTAGACCCATGTCTATCACCATGTACTAAATTAAAATCTAAATGGGTCAAAGATCTGAATAATAAAACAGAAACACTAAATCTATTGGAAGACAAATTGGGTAGAAACCTTGGAGACATAGAAGTAGGTAGAGAATTCATGAACAGAACTCAAACCGCACAGGAAATACTTCCCATAATCAATAACTGGGACCACTTCTTATTAAAAAGTTTCTGCACGTCAAAAGAAATCTCCAGCATAGTAAAAAGAAAACCCACAAACTGGGAAAATATTTTAGTTAACTCTCTCTCAGACAAGGGACTCTTGTCTAAAACATATAAAGAATTTAAAAAAACCCAGACCTCCAAATTTCAAAGATCCAATCCAAAAATGGGCATCTGAGATGAATACACAATTTTTCAGATGAAGAAATGCAAATGGCAAATAAATACATGAAAAAATGCTCATCATCATTGGTCATTAGAGAAATGCAAATTAAAACCACACTGAGATACCATCTCACTCCTGAAAGAATGGCCAGGATCAAGAAAACCAACAACAACCAATTCTGGAGAGGCTGTGGGGGAAAAGAACTCTCCTGCACTGTTGGTGGGAGTGTAGACTGGTACAGCCTTTGTGGAGGTCTGTCTGAAGATTTCTCAAAAATTTGGGATTGGAAATCCCATTTATTCCAGCTATTCCACTTCTAGGCATATTCCCAGAAGAACTGAAAGCATCATATCACAGTGATATATGCGCTCCTATGTTTTTTTTTTTTTTTTTTTTTTTTTTTTTTTTTTTTTTTCTTTTTCGGTTTTTATCGGTACCAGGGATCAAACTCACGACTGCCTGCTTGCAAGGCAGGTGCTTATGCCGCTGAGCTAAATCCCCAGCCCCCTGTGCTCCTATGTTTATAGCAGCACAATTTGTAATCGCCAGATCTTGGAAACAACCCACCCATCTCACTCCTGAAATAATGGCCAGGATCAAAGAAAACCAACAACAACCAATGCTGGAGAGGCTGTGGGGATAAAGGAACTCTCCTGCACTGCTGGTGGGAGTGTAGACTGGTACAGCCTTTGTGGAGGTCTGTCTGGAGATTTCTCAAAAAGTTGGGATTGGAAATCCCATTTATTCCAGCTATTCCACTTCTAGGCATATTCCCAGAAGAACTGAAAGCATCATATCACAGTGATATATGTGCTCCCATGTTTATAGCAGCACAATTTGTAATCACCAGATCTTGGAAACAACCCAAGTGCCCATCAACTGAGGAATGGATAAAAAAGTTGTGGTATTTCTATACAATGGAGTATTATTCAGCTATAAAGACGGATCACATTGAGATACTTATCAATAAATGGGCACAGCTTGAGACCATACTCATAAGTGAAATAAATCAATCTCGTATGTGTGAATACCGAATAGTTTCCCTAATGTAAGTAATGATTCAAATATATAAAAATATGTGGTAATCATGATTCCCCATTAGGTGGCCTTGAAGCCTTATAAAGTTTTCACTCATTAATTAGAAAGGCTTTATTCTGGGCTTCTTGATATGGAAATATTTGAAGCTAGAGTATATGAAGTTTTATCCAAATATTTCAAGGAAAAAGACAGACACTATGGTAACTACTATTAAGTCGGGATATATGGTGGTGAAGTACTAGGTTGCTGAAACAGTCATGCTTTGACCTCTATTGTTATATTGTTATGTCCTGTTTTATCTAAATCTCCCCCTTATTCTTTAAAAAATTATTTAGTTATTTCTTATGTTTGTCTTAATTAAGGGAAAATTTAAAAAATTAGGATATATAATAGTAACTATTTTTGATTTGCTATTAACTTGTTTTGAAGTCCTGTAATACTCCCACGATCTTGTTTTGACTGATTAGACTCTGTTCCATTCTGTATGATAGTATCAAGTTTGAAGACATAGGCAACTACTTTGAAGGCAATAAGATTCACTAAGATGCCCATTCTGGTTTGACTATTGTCTTCTTTGGAAGTCCTGTAATGTTTACAATGCCTAAGTTTTATTGGTCTTGTTCTCTACTGTTTTGTCCAACTTTATAATATCTAATGAGATAGACAATTCTTTTTAAGGAAACAAGAGACAATGTTGATAACCATTGTTGATAACCTTGTACTCTGTTCTACACCATGTGCTATGTCTATCCTTGGTTTTGACTGACAGCTTTGTTTTGCCATATTTGACTGTATTCTCTCCCCCCCCAAAAAAGTAATAAGAACTAAGGAGTAATAAAATCCAAAATGGGTAAATTTTGTTGTAAAAAAGAGAGGGGAAAAAAAGAGCTCTAACGGATATAACAGCAAGTGTGTTTAGGGGTGTTAAATAGCTGACTATATCAATGTTTTTGGATCATTGAACACAGCTGTTTGCAGTCTCCCTGTTTGAATGTCCACTTTGTATTGTTTGATACTGTGATTTGAGCAACTATTTTCAAGATGATAATATGTAATCTATTAACAGGTGATTTCTTACTGTTATGTTTTTTTTTTTTTTGTAGTTCTGTATTGCGTATACCCTTACACCGCTTTGTTTTGTATTGTGTTTTTCTCTTTTTCCTCTAAAATAAAATAAAACAAAACATATGGAGAAATATATATATATATATATATATATATATATATATATCAACATAAGAAACAATTTTAAAATGTTTTTAAATTTAAAGTATTTTAAATTTAAAATTTAAGTGTATGCCTTATTTTATATCTTAAATGTCCCTCAGTGGCTCATGCATTAAAGGCTGAGACTTGGACTCATGTCATTATGGGAGGCCCTGCAACTTTAAACAGTGGCCTCAGAAGTTAGATATTTGCAGAAGTGCCTTAAATGGGTTATGTAATTCTAATCCCTCCACTTTCTCTCTTTGCTTTCTAGCTTCCATGCACTGAACATTCCCCTTTACCACATGTTTTCTCCAAGGTTTATTGCAAAAACACTGCCCCAAATCAACAGAACCAAAGGATTGTGCACTGAAATTTCTGATGCTATGTGCTGATGTAAGACTCTAATTTTTAATTAGATTTTTAACTTAAATATTTTGTCACAATGATGGAAACTGGCAAACAGTGTTTTGAATACAATACAAATGTAAGGAGACCACTGGTCTTAAAATGAATAATTATATGTCCTGTGCATATGTAATGAAGCATTATATATTACTAAATCCATTAAGCATTATAATATATGTATTATGTAACTTATATGCATTACTTGATTATCATACGTCACATAAGGAGTTAGCTAACTTTATGATTACCTATGCTTTCCCAGTAATCACACATATAATAATCTTGGAAATACTGCTCCTTGCAGATATACTTCCTACAATACTAAATGACTCTCATAGAAATATATGCAAACAAAAAAACCCAAATCCGGTATGGTGAACTACGTTCTTTATTTAGTCCCACAGCTTGAAACAATATCTTCCTGCTTTCTTACAATTCAGGGCCAGCAATTAGAGAATTTCCGATAGCTTCTATACAAAAAATCCTTGGGCTTTTTTGAAATTGAACAATTCTTTATCCAGTTTCCCTGCCTTTTCTTATCTTTACTTTCTCACAAAAGTCACAATAAATGTTCTTATCCATGCTTTCGTCATCACTTGTTCTGTTACTTTCCTGAGCCTGGCACTTTCTTTTGCAGTTCTCCAGAGAATACAGTGCTCCTTCTTGTTTTGAATACTATTTGTTGTATAACATTAATTTCCTTAACTATTGACCTCACCAAATCTGAATAAGTTCTGCATTTTAAATACATAAATATTTAAGTGTGTTTCTGTATTTGATTTATGTATCTAATATTAAAAAGGATTTTGTGGTATAATTCAAAAATTTTATCATTACTGATTTCTGTGCTGATAAATGTTGTCTATATAAAAGAAATAATTTAGTTTTACATAATATACTAATCTAATTGTTTTGGCCTCCTAAAACATCAGCTAATATATTTAAAGTAATTCAAATAAGCTTGTAGTGTTTATAAAAATATATATGGTGGCCTTTGGCACACATTTTAAATAATAAAATTTGACATTAAAAACAAAATTTTAAATACTGAAATTTGCTAATACAATATGAAAAGCACTTTTCTAAAACAAGAATGTTGCTAAATAAACAAGTTTTTATTATATTATATTATTTCATTTTAAACAAGAAGTTTTATGAAGAAACAAACATGACTTAAAGGGAAAAGTGTTGAGGAATCTTTTTTTAAAGAGTAATTTATAGCTATGTATGTAGTTGATTGTAAGTGCCACATACAGAAAAGTCACAAAATTGTCCTTGGCTTTACAGTGATAAATGAAAAAATTGAAATTCTCCAGTCAAACAAAGTATGCAAGAATTATATTCAGTGTATGCCTTATTTTATATCTTATATAAATATATTTTATATCTTATATTATAAAATTTTATATCTTATATTTTATATCTTATATAAAATTTCTTTTCTGTTAAAATTATGAGAGCAAAATAACTTACTTAAAATACAGTATGCAATTATATCAAAGCACTTAAGTTTTATTGTCAGTTTCCTGGGAAGTTTATATATTCATAAGGAAATGTTGTATCTGTAGTTGTATTTTTTGTACAAAAATAAATGATATTTTCACATGTTAAAGAAACTATGCTGTCTTTTTTCACCCTTTATCTCTTGATTTCCCTTGATTTCTGTACCAGATTTTGAGGTAGACCATTTTAGTTCCATTTTATACGCTGTACAGAAGTCAGGTATACCTAATGAGTATAGAGAAGAAAAAGGAGAAGTTTCTTCCAGACTAGAGAATTACAGGGTTAGGGTAGAAAGTCACAATAGAAAAACAGAGGGCGAGCCTTCTGCACTGTAAGCCACGTCCTCATAAATGAGAAAATGAGAATAAGATAAGGGAAACCACTAAATTGGGAGGTTTTACTCCCTCTTCTCTTTTTGGGAAATTCTCAGACCATGAATTCCCAAGATAATGACTTTACCATTGTGTGAAAGAAACACATTTAGTGGCCAGATGGATAATGTATCCTGAGGATGCTGAAGATGGTAAGTTTTGGGGTACAACAGTGGAATCTCCAGTTTGTCCTTTTGCCATGGGTCATAAAAATAGTATTTTTCCCTGTTGTCTGGGCTGATACACATATTGAAACAGTGACATTTACCTTGCATATAATCATAGTGAGAACATTATAGAATCGCTGACACTGTTTTGATACAAACAGCTCATTTCTGCATTTTTTTCTAAGTAGCAAGTTTAATCATTCTGGTGGAGGGAAATATATCTACCAACCATTTGATAATAGCTATAATAAAGCATCCTAATTACATATAACCTTTTTAGTCAAATAATAGCTCATGTGCAGTGAAATCAATCTTTTCCAATTCATCATAGTGTAAATAGTGGAACACTTACAAAAAGTAAAGGGCATGAAAAACTATGAAGTCACTGAAAACAAGTGGATACTTTGAGCTTTAATGGAGGTCAAATTGAAAGTGATTTTTCTTGAAATCACAATGTAATGCAATCAGATGCAAGAAATAAGTTTGTAAAATTTCTATGCAGTTTTATAAATCTAATTTTCTATGATTTTCCAGTTAAAATTAAAAACTGGACCTTTACCCTCCTAATCCATTTTCTAGATTTCCTTTTTTCTTTTCTAGTTTTGTATTGTGACTGTTTACTTGCAGTGTCTGCTTTAATAAACTTTATATATTCCTGAAAACGATTTCCTAGAACTATGAAACACAGAAGGTTGATAGAAATTGCATTATACTAAAAATTATTATAAATACTATTAAGTAGACAAAATATATTATCAGAGTATCCTAGTGTTTATGTCAATAATGATAGTAATTTTATATACATAAAATTTTAATAAGCTTAATACTGTTTAAATCAAAGAACATGCTATTTGACCACAATGACTTCCAAAATAAAATCTATGATTAAAGTAGCTTTGTTCATCTATTAAGAAGTATATTGTAAATGGTATACATGAAATAGAAATACAGATATATGATCATTTGAGATGATGTGTTTATTAAAAGTTTGCAGACTATCCTTTTTATTAAAATATATATGTGCAAAACAGAAAAGAACATTATCTAGAATCACTGATTAAACAGCTTCAAAATATTTTGGTAGTTTATTTTTAAAAATATGATCTAAGAACCATCAGCACTACCATCACCCTCTGCTCATTTACAGTGCTCAGTACTAAATCTACAATGAGTCTTCTCAAAATAATATGCATTTTAATAGGAGCCCCAGATAATTTTAGATACTTTCAAGGGTTGGTCAAACAATTTGAGATTTAATCTGCTTACTTAAAATTTTGAAATAAATTTTAAAAAAGATGTTAATAACTAAGTGTTGTAACTATCAAGAAAAAGTATTCAGAATAATGTGATAATGGTGAAAGAAAAAGTAAAGAGATAAATGAATGCAGTAGGAGCCCAGAAACATAAACACGGAAATATCAACTAAGTATTGGTAAAACACATACAAAGTAGATAGATTTTAATAAATGACCATGAAAACACTGGACATCTGGTTGCAAAACAAATTAATCTAGATATAGACACTGGAATCTTCACAAAAAGTAATGCAAGATGGACTATGGTTTGAAACATAGACCTCAAAACTACAAAACTCATGGATGAAAACCTAAAAGAAAGCCTAGGTTATTTTTTGATTATGGCTCTAATATCAAAGATATTAAAAAAATAGTTGAAAACATTGACTTTATTAAAACTGAAAACTCCAGCCATGCAAAAGACAGTGTCAAGAAAATGAAGCAACAACCCCATAGACTGAGAGAAAATATTTCTTCAGTAAACATCTAGTGGAAAGCAATATTCCAAAATGTGCAAACAATCCTTTATATTAACAGTAAAAACATACTGATTGGAAAAATAAGCAAAAGATTTGAGCAAAAATCTCAACAAACAAGATCATAAATGATCACATGCATTTAAAAATTCTTATAGTCACATGTTTGGAAAAGCTCTAAGATTCCCATCACCCTTGGATGTTGGTCTCCACTTTCTTCAGTTTTCCGGTGCAAACTTACACAAATGTCGCAATAGTCAGTTTCCAGACTTTTGATCTTGGACTTGTTTATGTTTCTGGGCTCCTACTGATCTTGTGCTGTTCCCTTGATCCTTCTTGTCCATTATTTTGGATTAAACAGCTCTTGTATCTTCCAGTTCTCTTTCACACAGATGATGACTGTGGACTCTCTTGCCTCTCATCCTGTAAGCTTACCTGAAAAATCACCTTGCATAATGTTATGGATTAAGAACTGGTGGTCAACTTAACGCCAGCTGGATTACATCAGCATGGCATTGAGCAAAGATGCTCCACCTGAGGAAAGTTGCCAGAATAAATAGGTGGAGACAAAGGGAGGTATTGAGGGTGGAGGCATTAAGGAGGCATTGTGGATTCTAAGAGTTGCTGTCTGAGCGGTTGGTTCTCCTGGAGAAGCTTTGGTGCTCACATGGAACATTGCTTCCTGGCTCCGAAGGGGAAGACGTGGGCTGCTTGGTTCCAGGACGAACTTGTCACGCTGATTCCTGGCATGTACCCGACTGTGCTTGTGGTCCGAGGAGGAGCTCTCGGCCTCCATGTCGCTGAGGATGACTGTGGTGCCTTTCAGGATAGCCCTGGATTTTGTTGTGAGTGTGACTTCTCGGCTCCAGTATGGGAGCCTCATCCCACTAGCACAGCTCCTTAATCCTGCTGGCATAGATTTTCTGGCTTCCACTGCTGACCACTGGGTCTTCTCAGCACGGATCCATAAAGAGATTTGTGTGAGTCCTTCTTGTGGGCTCTGGACCTCCAGTTGGACTCGTGGGAGGCATTGTCCTGAGCTCTGGGTTTTTATCTGGACTCAAGTAGGACATTGCTATGGGATTTAGGCTCTTGACTAAATAATCTATGTCTTTGGTATTGTGAATAGCTTTTCTGCATTTTCCTGCGTTAACTCTCAGTGATCATTATAAAAATAATATTATAAACTCCATGTCTGGATCCTGATTTTTCTCTGGGTACAATCCCTAACTAAAACACACAAGTATTCATATTTTCCATTTTTACTGTTCCCCAATACAATTCAAAAAAATATGGAAGCATACTAATTCCAACTCTATAACCTTCTGGAAAAGTGAATTCTGCAAGGACAATAAAATGATTAATGGTTTCAGAAGTGACTAGAGGATGGTGGAGAAAGATCCTTAGCCAGAAAGCAAAGGATATTTAGGGTGATAAAATACTGAGTTATGATGATATGTATATGGTCATATATTATCTAAATTTTTAGGGTATACACCACCTAGAATGAATTCAAAAGTATGATAATGGTTTATACACATGGTTTCATCAGTATCTACAGATATACCACTCTGGGGAGGCATATTAATAGTGAAAAGACTGCCTAAATATGATGAGAAAAGTTTTCAAACATTTGTAACTTTCATTTAATTTTTCTGTGATTTTCTAAGAAATAGTTTATTAAAATGACTACAAAAAACTTGTTACTTAAGATAAATATAAACAGGCAGTGGAAAAAATGGGGGCTAGCTAGGGGATCAAGCGAAGAGTCTCTCCTGAGAATTCATACTAGAAGCTAAAAAATGACAACATGGAGAGAGCCAGACAAATCGATAGCAATTCTTATTAACCAAGACAGTACAGCTGGAGGATTTAAAGTCGTGCTGAGACCGTGAATGCTGATAATGGGAGGCTGCAAATCCCGCGCCTTTAAATCAACAAACTGACCCATGGACCCAGCAGGAAAAGCTGAGTTGCTTTTGGGGACTGCGGGAAACTGAGACCCAGGCCGAGACACCGAGTAGCAGCCAGGACTGCACCGCTGCACCAGAGGGGATGTACAAAGCTCTGGCATTTCAAATCTAAATGGTGCACAGATATCTGACCGTTCAGCGCTGTGCCGGGAGTGCATGCTGTGCACCGTTCTGCCCTGTGCCAGGAGTGCAGGAAAGGTGGGCAGCTTGGTGTGCGGTGGTCCTGGAATGAGGACGTGCGCCGGACTCTGGTGAGTACTGGGAACCCCGCGGCTGCTGGGGTTGGTCAGAGAACAGCTGGCCCGCCACCACGGGGAAATCAATAACACAGAATCTGGTAGCAGACATTTTAGTCTGGCGGCAGAAACTGCAGCGTGGTGACATCACCAGGTCCCCCTGTAGGGAGGGCTGGTGGAAGACATCTTGAATTCTGGCAGAGCCTGATTACGTGCTGGCTTCAGCTCCACACAGAGAACTTAGTGGGAGACATCTTGGTTTTGGGTGGATTTGCTATTCTGGTGCTCCTGTCACAGAGAGGTTTGGAAGAGAACATCTGGGATTTGGGCAGAACCCTGTGCCATAGTGACACTACTCAGCTGCTTCTGGTACAAAGAGAACTGGCAGGAGCTACTGGGGCTAAACCAAGCCTCTGCTTGGGGCCCAATAAGCGGATACAAAATAGGCACAACTCAGTGACAACCAGAAAGTACAGCCTAATTTATGAATTAACTGGCACAGAGGCTAGAGACTAGCCTGTACCGCCCCTGCATTCCAGCCTACCCCAGATAACAGCAAATTGGGGAGGACAGCAAAAACTCAAGCCAGCACGCTTCTGAAAGGCCCTAAGCAATTCAGAGAGGGCCAGAGAACTCCAGGACAGTCTGAAAGAAACCAGAAACATGACAAGAGATAAAAAAAAATCTCCAGCTGCCCAACAGGAGAAAATAAGCCCAGGAGAACTAAACACTGAACAGAACAAGCACAGTAACCATCCACTACTCGACACAGCATCAGCCAAAATTAAAAAGTACCTACATGATCTCATAGAGGAATTTAAAGCTGTACTCCTGATCCAAGTGAGGCAAGATATAAAGAGATTAATTAAAGAAATGACAAGACCTGCCCAAGAGAATACAGATGGAAGAACTGAGGAAATCAGAAAAGAAAGAGAAGCATCTGAAGAAGAATTTAAACATAACTTAGAATACATGAAACAGATCCAAAGAGAATATCAGGAAACTAAAACCTCCATTGAACACTGGCAAAATGCCTTGACAGAAACTAAAGACAGCCTTCTGAAACTTGAAGAGAGATTTAGGGCATATGAACGTGAAAGAAAAAGCCTCTTAAAAATAACAAGGAACCAGAAAGAAGCAATTCTAAAACTGGAAGATGACAAAAAGATATATAACCTAAGAATAAAGAATGTGAGTGAGGAAGCAGGAACATCCAAAAATGAAATACAAAAAATATTCACAGATATATTAAAGCAAAATTTCCCATGTATAGCAAAAAGAAATGATATCCAGATAAAATAAGCATACAGAACACCAGCTACCTACAACCAAAACAGATCTACACCTAGACATATAATAATCAAGATACCAGAAATCCACCAAAAAAACAGAATATTAAAAGCAGCCAGAGAAAAGATGCAGGTTACCTATAATGGGAAAACTATCAAAATAGCAGCAGACTTATCAACACAAACTCTTAAGTCAAGAAGGGAGTGGGGAGAAATATTCCAAGTCCTGAAAGAAAAAAAATATGCAACCAAAGTTCATATACCCATCAAAACTCTCTCTAAACATTAATGAAGAAATAAGATACTTTCAAGACAAGGAGGAACTGTGGGAGTTCGTGGCCACCAATCCAACCCTACAGAGAGCGCTGAAGGACATTACAGAGAAAGAGAGGAAGAGATACCAGGATTCCAGCAACAGTGGCAGAGAGGCCTCAGTGAACGGGGCAGACAATGGAATGAGGGTATAAGGTGGACAAATTATAGCAGAAAAGTGGAGTAGCAGACATGAGGCAGAGATGGTAAGCTAGTCTTTAGTATAGACAGCTCTGAAACTATATTTAAAAAAAAGCAGAGGTCATTGCTAATGGTGTATAACAATTTAAAAGACACAGTAGTCCTAGTGCCATATTTAGATTGAATTTAATTTGTTCTGGTCTGTCCACTCATATCAGATTTGAGGACACAGACCTCTAGAACCAAAAATAGCAGGTTATACCATGGTAACTATCCTTACTTTCCTATTGACTTAGACTGAAATCCTGTATTACTTACATTGTCTTACTATGACTGATCTTATTGTATCTGAATCATAAGACTATTGGTTGGCCTTGACTGATTCTATTTGAAATTGGTATGCTTGTTAGAATCAACCCTAAAAGTAGAGGAAACTACTCTGAGCATGACAAGATGTAAAGGATATCCATACTGGTATGAATCAGTAACAGCTCTCAAATCCTACAATGCAGTCAAAGTTAAGTTTTTATAAAAATAGGTGATAGTATGTTTAACTATAATAAGCCAGTGTTGTGGACAAATCTATTGAAAATAACAAGAGAAAACATAGTAGCTATGGAAGATCATTTATATTGTAGTTTTATATGTCTTATCCATTGCATGTTTTTCTAGGAAATTGTCTTGCTGTCTTGCTATGACTTGGTTTTCCCTATAATACAGAGAGGATAGATATATAGGTAGAAATTCACACATGGTTTTTTTTTTTTCTTAATTTACGGGAACAGATTATATAATGCAAGATGTAAGGAACAAATACTCTGAGGAAGAGACGCTGAGAAACCCGAGGCTTATTTTGTAGCATTATAATATAAATTCTAGCAATCTATTGTTTGCTGATTAGAATGACATTGGACTGGTTTCTTCAGTTCAACTTCAGCATATGCAGAGATGGGGACGGCTATCACAAAGAGAATGAGAGATGCGATGGTAGTTGCTATTGTCTTCCCTAATTTGGAACTTGAGGACCTAAAAAGACTTCATCATCCTGTAATGATTTGATTAGTTCTATAATATGCAGTAAGTATATAAAGTGGGTGAAGATAGGGACAACTATTTGTAAGAAGCTAGAGACAGTTAGATAATGAAGATCTCCAGTGGACTTGCTTTGAAATCTGTATTTCTTTAAATTGTTTTTATTTTATTTTTTTTAATGTTCTATTCTGTTTTGATATGTTTAATCTTACTCTCTTTGAGATGTAAAACAAATATGTAGGACTGATAATCATATTACTGAGCTTTTGTTCGATGATAGAGCAGAATGGTTTGTAGGGTCACTTTTTGAATGTCATTCTAAATACTTTAATTCTATAACCTGAACAGCTATTTCGAAGATGACAATGTGTAACTTATCAACCGGCAATTTCTTACCTTTTGTTTGTCTGTAATTTTGTATTATTTCTACCCTTTTTTTAATCTCCATGTATTTTTTTCGTTTCCTTTTCTTTAAATAAAAAAGATAAATATAAACAACTTAATGTATTTGTATAGTTAAAAATGTGCATATGTATGCACAAAATCTTTACAAAATGAATACATTCATCATAGGATACATGATGATACATGTAAAACACAAACCTTAACTATTTTTTTACTATTGATTTCTCTGCTTCTCTCCCTCATCAATCTTTTGTTTCATAGATTCTTTTTTATTTCAAATTTTCCTGTAATGCATTTGGAAAATTATCTTCTGGAAGTGACTGGAAGTCCATTTAAATTTTAGAGTATTAAAATAAATATTTTTAGCTAACTCTCCATGAATTTCTTCTAACTCTAAAAATATGGTAAGGAAAGAAGTGAACAGTGAAGAATAGAAAGGGACAAGTATAAGATCTAGTTAATTCTAAGGACCTTGGGTGGGATTCTTTGTTGAAAGTTTTCTACTAATTCCAAGCTACCCAAGGGAGGATCAAATGACTTAAGACCGTGAATATCATAAAAGAAAATGAGCTAACATTGCAATCATTCATCAGTGTTCAGTTTGGAGAATGGAAAAAACCTAGTGATATTGTAACAACTGGCAGAACTCTGAAAGTAAGTGCAATAACAAACACTACACTTGGTGCTATAACATTTAATCAAAGGGACATTGTAATCTACATACCATGGAAGATTCCACTAATCCGCTTGGTTAATCTGGATTCATTTTTGTCAAGAAATTTATTATCATTGAAATTTTATAATTAGAATATATTTAAATATATAGAATTTTAAAACTTTCTAAGATTTTTCTACTGATTTTGTTTCATTGTGATATTTATTATTACCTGGTTATTGGTTTTCCCACTGCAAAGAACAAAATTGACTTTGTTGAATAGTTATTTTATGCTTTTATTAACACTTATGTATTGGTTCCACAATTTATGTAACTGGGCAATAATCTGCTATTTCTTTTGAAGAATACACACTATATACAAAGTAAAAAGGTACATAAATTTTCCAGTGACATTTTAAGTTATACTTTAAGCTCAAAGAGATTCAGAAATATATTTTAACAGTGATATAATATTTATTTCTGCATGTTCTAATGGTATTTCATATCTAGAAAAATATTTACTCTTTTTAGTTACTGCAAATCAGTAAATTATTTATAAGGGTAAAAATTCAGGTAAATACAAACTACTGCACACTTGAAATCCTTTCTACTGTCTTCTCAAAGAGGGTTTTGATCAGTTTAAATATTCTAAATTTATTTAAGTATGATATTTTGATATTTTATTCCTCACTATAATCAAAGACTCTAAAGTCAAAATCAACCAAATTATCAGTTCAAAACAAAATTACAGTATCCCCAAGTATAAAATCAAAATTAGTAGATAGCAGTGAAGATTTTTGTAATCATACATTATTATATTCTAAAAAATAATGTTTTCCTACCCAAATGTCGTTTCTGTAGAAAGAAAAATGAAACAAATATGTGAAATTGGCTAGAGCATATGAGATATAACATTACAGAGGCAGTTCAAGTAGCCCAAGATCAATAACTAGTAATCCCAAATAAATTGCTTTATGTTAGACTGTTTTCCCTACATTAGAAATTGCTGGTGTTCTACTGGAAACTAAGGGATAAATAGAAACAGAAAAGTAATCTTTAAGATGGGGATGATAGTAAATGCATTGCTTATAGGCCAAAGGATTGACAGTATTTTCCTGAAGTTTAGTAAATCTATTGTGTAAATTACTATACAGTTATAGAAATGAACTTTTCCATTAATAGAACAGATGAAGAAAAGTGAATGGAAGCAAATTATACATTCTCTATATAATTGCTCTGGTAACCACTGATAAAATACACACACACACACACACACACACACACACACACACACACAAATGCTAACAATCTGAAGACAAATAAAATAGTAGGGCATACTTGGCAAATGTGTTGCTTGTGTGTGTTTTTCTGTGTTGCACTGCTGGCTGCAGTGAAAAGAAAGCATAAATGAGAGAGAAATTTCCTTATAAGAATCTTGTTATAATTTTGAATTTTAAATTAAAGGCAATCAAAGTAGTATAGTAAATCATGTAAGTATCTTCACCATCAAAGAAAGACTACACATTGCTCAACTTTTTATTAAAGTTTACAAAACTGCATAATAGGCTAGTAATCAAAAATATCAAAAGGTTATAAGCTATAAGGTCATTGAAAACAATGTGGAGTTTTCTCAATCTAAAATGAGTTTTATACTAATCAGTAAAACATGCTGTCTAGAACGATGTTTAAGTATAATGAAATATTCAGTAGTTATGTAAAATATATGGTAACATTTACTGACAAAGATCAAAGATAAGCTTCACTTTCCAAAAAATTAATATTTATTAATTATTAAACAGATTTATTAATTATTAAATAGATTTATTAATTATTAAAACTATCATTTGATACTTTTTGGGTTTATTACTCAAAACTATTTGGAAGCATTTGCTTTGCTTTGAATTATTCAGATTTTGATATTTTTGTTCAGTGAAGATAACTTGTCTTATTCATTGTCCGGAGCCGCTTCCGTCCCGCGGAATGGAGCACACGAACACTCAGCCTCTGCAAGCACCTTTATTGACTGGGCAGCAACCTCAATACATGTCCGTCCTCGATGGCTTCTTCCGTGTTGTGCGTCGGGCACTTCCTATACTTGGGCTTATATAGCTAATGTTATCCAATCATGGGATTACACGTGGGGACAGGCGATTGGACGGCAACAAGGAAGCAATCAATCATTACCATATATGGCGGGGACAGTAAGCCGAGCAAGAACCAGGAAGCAGGATGTGTGTGCCATCTTTGGCACACGATGGGCGGGGGAGCAGCGAGGCAGTAGGCGGATGCCATCCTGTGGCTATATTCTCATGGGTAATACGGCAGGCTCCCAACATCTCCCCCTTTCTTATTTACAAGGAAGGACAGCGAGACCTTCCAAGTGACTACAGAGGTCTGTACCCCGCTGTGCATGGCTCTGAGGTCATCCCCCGGCACAGGTTGGCCACCCCCGCGTCGGAAGGGACCTACAAGCCTCATCCTTTTGCACAGGGCTAGGGTAATTCGGATGAAACCTAGATGCATACAGACATATAGCCTGACATCTCTCTTCAAAAACCCCAAGAGTAGAATGTCATGCAGTACCATCTGGTCTCGCACCTTGGTACCCCTCACTGTCTTAATGGAACGGGGCCTGTCTTAGGTTGAGCAAGGTGGGGTACCTTGATCTTACCCGTCTTTGGCTTACCCATCCAGCATTTTATAACTGATGCTCTGCGACATGGAGGAGATATGCAGCCGCCTGGCTACCGGATGGGCCCCCCTCCGCCAGCTGCATTGCCGCCATAGCTGTGAATCTGACTTGTTGTTGAGTCTGCATCAAACGATCAAGCAAGCATTTAACAACCACTAATCCAACCAGGATAGCAACAGCAATAAAAATCCAGGTAGTCAAATTGGGCCAGGAGAACCAAGAGGTGACATGATTCCATAAACCTTTTAGAACATCATTCAGGGTAGACAAATCAAATCTAACCGGGTTCAACTGAATTTTTTCTATTTCGTCTAATTCCTGACTAACAATCATTGACAGGTTGTGAAATTTTGGCAAATAAGTGTCCTGCAGCCATTTAGTCATAGTCTTTGTAGTTTCAGTCAGGTTGGTGCGAACAGGGGTGACGCAGACCCGGAAAGGCAGCCACCTCTGATCACAGAGTTGAGTGGCAACCTGCCACAACGCATCAGTCTCCTGCCCGATGAGCTGGATCTCTTCTTGTAGCCGGAGTATAGCCTGGCTGTTAAGCTCAATCTGTTGCCTTTGAGCCTTGATGGTCTCTTGTGTGGTGTTGCTCAGCTGATTGACTGCATCCATGGTCAGCGCGAGCTGCTCGGAGGTCCATGCCTGCAAAACAGCCTGTCCCACTGCAGGGACAAACAGAGAAGAGACCACCCCCGCTGCCTGCCACAACCAATCTTTTATCCCTCTTTTAGTTCTGGTTGGTAAGGAAGAGAGCAAGATCTGCTGTGAGACTGATCCAACCCAGTCCTGGGCTTGCACGGGAATCCAAAGATAACTTGGGCGGTAAGCTAGAATGGCGAAATTAGGGTAACCATTCCAGCAATTAGAAAGTGAGCACATCCTGCCAGGGAAGGGATTGCGCACTCACACTGGGTGAATGCACGAATCCGAATCCCTGGAGAGTCTGTTCTGCCACATTAAGCGGCCAAGAGGCCGGCCAATCTTTATGAGAGATGATGGAACGGTCAGCGCCAGTATCTAATAACCCTTTAATTTTCTTACCATTGACCGAGAGGAGCAACATAGGCCGTTCCTGCAAGGTCATATGGAGGCCAACGTAGTTTTTACCCGTGGACCCAAAACCCTGATCACCCCGAGAATGCTGCTTGGCAGGAAATTGATCATGCAGGCTAGGTAGGATGAGTAACTGAGCTATCTTATCTCCTTTATTGATGATCAGTGTCCCCTGTAAAGACTGCACCATGATTTTAACTGTACCCAGAAAATCAGAGTCAATAACACCGGGCACGACCGTAAGACCGCGGAGGGCAACCGAGGAGCGTCCCAGCAGGAGGCCAACAGTCTTTGGTGGTAAGGGCCCCTTAAATGAAGTTTTTATCAATTGGACTCCCATTTCAGGTGTTAGTATGAGTCCGGAGCCGGCACAGAGGTCCACTCCTGCTGACCCTGGGGTAGCCCTGACTGGCTGTTCACTCCCGGAAAGGGGTTGGGAGGGCCCCCTCTGGCCGTTTTTTGACTGGGACTCTTTGCGGCCAGTTAGAGAATTGCCCTCCTTATCAAAAACGGAACGACAGTCCTTGGCGGCATGGAAGGGAGGAGGCGGCCCCCAACCACCAGGGGCACTCATTCCCTGGGGTGGTTCCCAGGGAGGGGCCAACGGGGTTGGTCTCATCCCGCCTGGGGTATGTACTTCCTGTATATCATTCTCCACTCTCTCGAGCTCTTCCTCTAAGCTCTCCATCAACCCTTTACATAAGGTTCTAGAGGGCTTATTAGTCTCCTGTCCTGTATCATGGGGCGAGCATGTCTTGCCGCCGTCTTCCCCTTTTGGGCCTGTCCGGGGGCCCTCCCCTTCCGAATCTGAGGAGCGATCCGGTGAACCAGCCTCAGAGGCCCCTCTGGAACTCTCTGAGCGTGCCCTCTCGAAAGCATGGCGCGCCTCCTTAAGCCCTTGAGCTGCGCCTACCATGCTTTCGGCTTTAAGACATGCCTGAACCATCTCCCAAATGGGGCGAACCATAGGGTCGACACCCATCCCTTGTTCCTCAGCAAACTGAATATCACATCCTAACTTCTCCCAGGAGGGTAAAGTGAGGGATCCGGTGGGCAGAAACCATGGGGCCAAACCGTTGATGCATTTGAACAATTGTAAAACCGTTTGTTTTTCCATCCTAATTCCTCGTGCCCCAAGCAACATCCACAATGATAGGGCGAGGGGGCCACAATTAACATTGCCCATTTCAGCAAATATAGAAAGCCCCAAGGTGCTATAGCCAGCAGGGGCCTGCCCTTCCTTTTCGGGCAAAATCGACCCTAACAAGGGGTCGACTAACAAATCCCTTAAAGTGCGTCCACCAAGGGCCGGGTTGAGCCTCCACTCACCTGCAGGTACATACCGTCTCTCAACACAGTCACAGGAGTCGCAGAAGGCATGGGAATGGTTTCGAGTCCCCGTACGGGCCACCAGCTGTCCGGAGCCGCTTCTGTCCCGCGGAATGGAGCACATGAACACTCAGCCTCTGCAAGCACCTTTATTGACTGGGCAGCAACCTCAATACATGTCCGTCCTCGACGGCTTCTTCCGTGTTGTGCGTCGGGCACTTCCTATACTTGGGCTTATATAGCTAATGTTATCCAATCATGGGATTACACATGGGGACAGGCGATTGGGCGGCAACAAGGAAGCAATCAATCATTACCATATATGGCGGGGACAGTAAGCCGAGCAAGAACCAGGAAGCAGGATGTGTGCGCCATCTTGGGCACATGATGGGCGGGGGAGCAGCAAGGCGGTAGGCAGACGCCATCCTGTGGCTATATTCTCATGGGTAATACGGCAGGCTCCCAACAATTCATAAAATCAACAATTTTGAAAATTGGTTTGTGGTTCTGCATTTAACATCTCTTTCTAGGAATATAATTGAATATAAATATTCAAAGAAAATAATTGAAAAACAATTTATTTTATTGTTACCTGTTGATGCCTCAAATTGTTTACTAGTTTGAGTGTGTGTGTGTGTATATATATATATATATATATATATATATATACATAAAACATATAATCAAAAAGTAAGATATACATTTAAATTTGTAAAGCCTATTATTGTAAAAGACACATTAACATTAATCTCCCCCCAAACTCTATCCTTTCCTTCACACATATTTCTTCCACCATTCTTGTCACTTTCAGAAGCAATTTTTAAAGTTTTTAGTGAATGTCTTCATTAGGTGTTTTTCCAAGTTCAACCACCCTAAAATTATTGGTATTATTTTATGTTTGTTTATTTTATTCAACATTTTATGTTTTAGAGAGAAATTTAAAATATTTTCAGGCTTATCTGTAAATTGAAGTTTGTGGCTTAAGCTACAAAACATAATTGCTGGGTACAAATTGACTGTTTTCTTCAGATTAGTGACTCTACTGACAGTATAAATTAACAAACTTCAATATAATATTTATCTCATCTCTAATTTTAAAAATATATAATCACAAAGATAATTTGGCATTTGTTTGCTTATAGACATAAATGTGCACATGTGGAAAATTAAAGAACTGCTGGATCTTGTTAGTAGGTGAAAAATGGATAATTTTTGATCTTTTTTTAACATCTCAAGAGATTTGGTTTATAGTGCAGTGGATCAAGCCCTCTATATGGTATTTAATTTTTCTTTCACTGTTTCCAACATTATTTGTTATATTCTTCTTTTTAGTGTCCAAACTTTCACTATTGCTCTGATGAACTTTTTTCCTAAGCTAGTGAATAAAATGTACACGCAAAACTTGTTCAAAGACTACAAATTAGAAAAATGTAAAGAAAAATATATCCTGATAATAATTTCATGGCAGCACAAAGTCATATGATGTTAGATAGGATATTTATACATTAAAATTTCCACATTTCATGCTCCAGTTTGCCAGCTATAACTCTTTGAACTGACTTTTCAAATTTGACAAGAGAATTTAGCAAGAAAATATTCCATCATTAGTTTATTTTAGAACTGACTGGCTGAAAAGGTTTATGGATAGACGGCAGTGAACTGTAAAACTTATGTGTCATAAAACTAGTGAAACATGAGACTACCCAAATCAATTGCTTAATTAAACTTAATAACTTTAAAATTTGAAATTTATTCATAGATTGAGAATAGAGAGGAATTACAGTATAATATCAATAGCAGATCTCTGAAAAGCCTTCATTTTAAAGATTTGACCTCAAACTATATTTCACCATTTCTTCTTAACTTTCAAATTTCTGGCAATAAGTGTTAATGTGCATTTCTGCATCTATAAATCATTATTAATTTTAAACCTGTTCATTAGTGTCTTAGTTACTGTTCTTGTTGTTGAGACAAAATACTCAACAGCCAAATAAAGGAGGAAAGGTACCTTTAGTCCACAGTTTATAGAGATTTCAGTCTGTAATTGGCTGGCTCCAAGGGAGGTGCCAAGGCAAACAGGCATTGGAGAGGAAAAACAGCTCATGGAAGGGTGCAGGTAGCAAAGTGAGAAGGGACACCTATAGCTCTATCCCTTATATCTCATCCAGGCAAAACAAGATGAGTGGCACTCACACCCTGAATCCTAGTGCCCTAGCAATGTGCCATGAATCAATTCCAGCATCAGACACTCTAGACCCAGTCACCTCTGAAAAAGTCCCTCCAGTGACTGCATGAGGACTGGGAAGGCATTTATGCACAAATTATAATTAAATTTAAATTTATTCATCTGATAGGTTCTTTAGTAAATGAGAAGTAATATTATGTATTAAGAGTGGTGCTATAGTTTCAAAATGAGGAATCTATTCCAATAAATTAACAATTTGATGGTAAGAAAATAATTTATCAATCTTAGTATTTCCTTCTTCATACTTGTCTAATATTTATGCTGCTTGTCTAAAGTTACTAAAAATACATAGAAAAATATAATTTAATATAAGTCTACCTTGGAACAGTAATCTTTGATCAATATATAGCAGATACAAAATATAGGGCAAAGGTTTTGAATATGTAAAAATTTACAATCTCTGAATTTCATCTCCACTGAAAATGTTTTTTCAACCATCAATTCCCCCTTGTTTTACTTAAAGAATCTTCTAAATGATCTCCTTGATTTTAATAAACCACACCTGCTAAAATTCATTCTTTAAGCAACAAAATAATACATTTTAAATGCTATGTATTCAAATGTGTCAAAAACTGGAGCTGTATTAAATTGGCCTTACAAAATGTATTCAAATGCTCACCTAGAGCATAGGCCTGTTCATGACTGTGGTGGCCCATTTATCTGGTCTTGTCCACTATTCTACTCATACTGACTAATGCTACTCCAGTTGTACTAGTTTCCATGGTATTCCTCGTTCATGCCAGCCCTATTAATGATTCAGGTCCCCTACACCTTCATCTTGCAGCTTGAAACTTTTATCATATCAATGTATGGCCATTCCTTTTCATCAGATTTCTCAGTCTAAATTTCTGTTTATCTCAGATATCTTCCTTCATCATATAACCTGAAGCTAATTTTTAATTTATTGTTGTTGATGCATTTCTGAGTTTATTTTTTCCTCCTTTTTTCTGTATACTAAATCTCAAATTTAATCCTTGGAAAAAGGATTGTTTTCTTCATTTGCCTTCCAATTTTTACCACTTAAAATAGAAGCTGACATACAGCAGTAAACACAATGTATGGAATTGAAATTTCTTTGGTATGAGAATTTCTCCAGTATTAGAGAAAACATTGTGACTAGTGTCTACATAAAATGAAAACACAGACATATCTAGAAATGACAGAGACACAGATTGCAAAAATATCTCCTAAACTCGAAAAATAAATTATCTATACCATTTAATAAAGATCCCTATATCACTTGCATGTGAAATAAGCAATTTATTTAAAAATGAATTTGATTAACATTTCTTTAGAATCTACTAACTGCCAAGCACAATTGATAATGTTGCAAAATAAATATATTGTAAAAAATACACATGAGCCATTATTAAATAGATTGGAATATAATGAAGTAAATATTAAGTCTGAGAACAGAAGTGTGGATAACACAGAACAGAGGTGTGGAATAGAAATCATGCATCACATATGTACTTTAAATTTGAGAGTGGACATTACTCAGAAAGTGTTAATTTTACACATTTTAATTTTTTGTATCAGAAGCACTTGAAATCTATTGCACATTTCACAATTATAATGCATTCTAATTCACACTGTATACCTCTTAAATGTTCATTAGAGTGCAATACAGACCTGTAATTGCAAACTTCCAGAGAGTAGGCAGGAGGATCTCAAGTATGATCCCAGCCTGGGCAGCTTAACTACTTAAGGACACCATGTTTAATAAAGTACACTAGACACACATGCACGCACGCACACACGCACACACACACACACACACACACACACACACGCACGCACGCAAATAAATAAATACTTACAGTTACCTAGGGTTGTAGCTGAATTCAGTGGCCCTGAGCACAATCTCTAGATTACAAATAAAGAAAAAGAAATACTGAGCACAAACACATTCCTATTGTTGATCATATTGTACTAGTTTACTCCAAGCAAGAGTCTGTTTCTTTGGTCTTGTAATCAGATTGCAAATGACTGGCTTACTTTTCCATGTATTGAGTTCTGCTCACTTTGTAGCAAACTGAAGTTCCTCAATTATATGTTTTGTATGTATAAATGATGACAAATGAAATAAATGGAAACATCAACGAGCAATGAAATATTCTGCAAGTCATCAAAGATTTTGAGTCAAATGTTAGGATTCCTTTAAACATGCATGTCAAAACAAGAGGTCCAGAAAGTAAACGTAAAGAAAAAATACAGAAGTAGAGATATTAGAAATAAAATACATATCCATATACATACATGGCACAATATACATAAAAGTGAGAGAGTGTCAAAGAACTAATTTTAGGGGCTGGGGATTTAGCTCAGCGGCATAAGCGCCTGCCTTGAAAGCAGGCAGTCATGAGTTTGATCCCTGGTACCGATAAAAACGAAAAAGACAAAAAAAAAAAAAAAAACTAATTTTAAAAATTTGGGAACTGTCAAGGCCTCAATTTCAGAATTATACAGATTGGTACAAAGTCAATGTTAACTATGATGGTGAGTATATTAAGAGAAAAAACTTAAATTTAGTAAGAAGTTTACCAAAATCACCCATAAAATTTGAAACTACTTTCTAAGTTAACATTGCAAGGTTCTGACACTTTAGTGTCCATAATTCACTTTTTGAAAAGAACAATTGGAGCAATTCTGATGCACAGAAATTTCTAAAATCTAAAATTTTATTAAAGTAAAATAGCACCTTTATACTACCAATTATATTATTAATGCATGCAATATTATGATTGCATTAATTTAAATCTGTAATCTACTACTTTAATCATTAGACACTACATATTTATAATTATACCCACCACTTTTGTTACAACTTCATATTGTTTATATTTTTTACCCTAACTAAAATTTATGATTTAGCCTAACACAAGTCACATCATTTGTAACATACATATTGTAATCAATCCATTTGCAATTTTCAGAAACAAATTATGCCATAATTCATATTCTATTAGGTCATGTTAAAATAGACTTTTTATTTGAACTGTCAGGATTCAATTTAGCTATAAGGTAATATCATGAACACGAGGCTAGTAATGATTCATTTTCTTCCATGATTTAGTAATATTAACTTCATAGCTTGAAAAATGAACCAACAAAGCCCTATGAAAACATTAACACTGTTTAAAAATGTAAATCAATGATAAAATATAGGTTATTTTACTGAAATTGTTAACAAAATTTCACTCTCTCCACAATTTATGGAAACAAAAATAGTATTTTGCAGTTTATTGCGATACTATGGGACTAATTTAGGCACTCCCAGAAAATGTATTGAAACTCTAGGGTACCATTTGGTAAATTGCCGCTTTAGTTCATTAAAGGGTACCTAAATCATTATAGTACTCACTCCCTTCTTATGCTCACCCCGACCTTTTCAACTACTAAAGATAAAGATAGCCCGGGGCATTTAAAGTTGGAATGCGAAAGGTAAGAGACTAATGACTGACAGTGTTTGATGGGTCCTTGGGAGGCAAGCGAACCTGCTCTTTCCTGATAATTCAGACCTGAAATGTGTAAAAACCATATGGATGAGATTAGAAACCTCTTCCACGTGGCCTATGATGCAGTTTCTCTTCTTATCCTATTCTTTATCTTTATCATTTGATAGTGTGCAATCTACTACAATCTAATAGAAGTAATAATCTAGCTAAGTGCTCACATTTTATCAGTTAAACAATATATTCAGTTTTATATATTTTATATATTGTACAGCATTATTGTACGCTTATATAATTAGCTTTATTAATTTGATAATGAATTGTATATTTGTTTTGATTAAATTTATAAATTAATGTTTACTAATGAAATGCATGTTATATGGCACATATTCAGTATATACAGTAAATATTTTAAGTTACATATTTTTATATAGAAAACTGAGGAAACCTACAGCCTAGTCCTTGTGACCCTTTCTAAACCTTATCATGGTTGTTCATTTAGTGCATCTGTATGGAAAAGTTTGTGCTCTCAATATATGTGTGTGCATGTATATAAAGTGCACTTCATAAGTGTATACACATTAATAAGCATAAACAATTGTTACATATGCTGTGCATATGTGTGCATATTTATCATCATCCCTAGATTTATCTTCCCATATCAAAATAATATTCTTTAGTGCAATTCTCAGTATTTTAAGAGTAGCAAAATATTTCATAGTGGTAAACAACTCTTTGGATTTTTTCCACAGATTTACAGTTTTATTGTCTTTGATGTAGCTAACACAAACAATAAAATGAATATTAACTCACATGATATGATATGTACAGGGTGTATATTTTCGGGAAAGTACAAACCAAGGCAATATAAAATATTCAAATACTTAAAGTTATTTTCACAATATGTTTATAACCACCTTCAGGATGGCATTGTGAGTACCTGACAATGAGTCACGTGCTTTCACATTCATTAGTAGAAAAAGGACAGTCATACATAATCAGCACTTATATCAAATATTATTTTCCTATAACTCTTTCAATAAATTTCAGCAGGTCAAGTTAGCTACAGTGGCATTACTTTCCCACACTTAAAGAGTGGACTGCACATTTATGTCACCTACTCTGTTCCTCTTCCATGGCTCAGAAGGAGCTTATGAAACACAATACCTGGGGGAAAGTAAAATTTTTGCTCCCAGGAAAGAGATGAATGAATGGCTATTAGACATCAACTGGATGTATCTGCCATAAATTTTATTTTCTCTGAATCTGTTTGCCAAATGATACAAATATTGTTTACAAAAATATCATTGTGTACTTCTTCTGTGACTTATATAAGAATTTCTAGAGAATAGATTCAAAGAAAGAAAGGCTGTTATTGAATTCAATAAAAACCTACAAATTTTCTATAGACTTTCATACTATTTTTCAACTTTCTGTCACTGTGACAAAATATCTGAGAGAGATAACTTAAAGAAATAAATATTTCATCTTACGGTTTTGGAAGTTTTAATCCATAGTCATTTAGCTAATCTTTTTCTGGATGTATGGGGAGGCAGAGCATCATGGAAGGGCATGTATAAAGGAGCAAGGCCACTAACCTTATAGGTGGACTGGGAGCTGTGGGATGTATCAGGGTCCATTATATCCTCAGTGACCTATTTCCATCAGTTCTCAAATTCTACAGCTTCCATCACCTCTCAACAATAATTTATTGTGGAACCAAGTCTTTAGGACATAAACTTTTGTGAAGCATTCTAGACCCAAACTACGTCACATGTAACACATACCTATTTGTATATTGATGACTACTAGATGCATTGTTTAAGGTTGTGCCTTATTGGCAATGAAAGAAAGGCTAGTTATAATTATGCCACATTAACAAGCAATTAAAAGGAATGTTCTAAACCAAGTGGATAGTTTTATCAGGCTGTAGTTATACATATGACCAGTATAACACCTAATGCAAAGAGGTGAGCCCAAATTTTCAGTGTTTTTTGAATGATAATACAAAAGAATTATGGAGTATATGTCAACTGGTAATTTTATTCTTTTTCATTTTTGAGGAATAACTTTATATCTTATCTTTTTATCAATTTGGGATAATTTTAATATATAATATGTAAGCTGGCATATCTATTAACTATCTATAGGTAAATATATATATGTATATATATATATATGTATATGTATATATATATATATATATATATATATATATATATATATGTATATACAGAGAGAGAGAGAGAAATCATTTACTTTCCTAATTAGCAACAGGTTTTTCAAATCTGTTTTAAAATAGTGGTCGAAAAAATTAATAAATAAATTCAAATAAATTTCCTATTGTGACTCTAAATTGCATGCAATTTTATTCAGAAGAGGTTTAAGTAATTAAATATCTTAAATAAATTTTCATGTATTCATTTATTTTTTTCTTGTTGCTTATTGGCTATTTGAATTATGTTGGAAAATTGTTTCACAAAACCATGTATTTATTTCTCATGTTTTGAAAGTTTTTATTTACAACTCATTGAAATACAATATGTCAATAACAATAAATGATTTAACTGTATAAGGAAGGAGAAAGCTACTTTTTTCAAGTGGTTGCCAACTAGCCTAAAATCATTTGTTACATAGTTCTTCCTGATTTTAAAGCAATTACAACTCTCAATTTGACAAAAATTTTACTTGTGAATAATCCGTTGCTGTGGAAATTAGTATATTTTCATAAATAATAGAAAAATTTACAAAACGGAGCTCTTGTTTTCAAGTTGTGTTTAGGATGAAGGAAAGGATGCAAGTTTAATCCATCACAACTAATGCAACTAATCCATCACATGAAAGCAGATTTGAAGATATAGTGCAAGAGTACAAAATTTAACTATCCAAGGAAATTAAATGGACAGAAAAATATATATATAGCATTTAACAATGAATGAATTTTATTGGTGGTAAAAATATACTAAAAGTAAGTGACAAGGAGGTAAACAGCTCAAATTTTTTTTAAAAAAATGAGCAAAGCACTTAAAAAGATACATTGACCAAAGTGATGTAAAAATGAATAAAAATTAAAAAGCCCAATATTACCAGTTACTAATAAGATTAAAATTAAATCCACAGTGCAGTAGCACTATGTATAATCAGCAGTTGCCACAATGAAAGAGGCTAGTAATTCCTAGTGTTTCTGCTGAATTAGAACCATCAAATATGGTGGATAATTTGAATAGTTATACAATCATTCTAGAAATTATTGTGATAATTTCTTATAAACATAAAAATACACTAATGAAATGATTCAGCAATTCCTTCAATAGGTACTTACCTTAACTAAACACTATGAACGTAGATATTACTTAAAAATCATGAGCTCAATCATCCAAACTGGCTTATTCATCGTACCAAAAGTAAACAAACGAAAAAATACATTCAGCATAAATAAATATCAAACATCACTAAGTTCAAAATGAAAGCAAAATACTCTGACTTTTCTTTTTCAATATCAAAATGCAAATCCTTATAGGTAATGCAAGATGATATAAAATAGAATCTAAATGTGAAATTACTAGAAGGAAGAAATATTTTTAGTCATAAATGATGTTATTGAGTTAAAATTTCCCCCAAATCAGTAACTATTCAATTGTATAGCCATATGTATATTTTCATACATTGTCTGGTAAGAATTGCAAAAACTTTGCGATATGAATGAAACTAAACCAACATGAAGTGTTATAAAGGTCAACATGTATGCCATTACAGAAAAGGCAAAACTACTTTGTAAAAGAGTAAATCAGTAATTCCTGAGTCTATTAGATTTCAAGATGCTCAATTTCACATAAGAAAAAATGAATATTCTGAGTGTGGAAAATTGTTCTTGTCTCAATTATGGTGCTTCACCATATATCTATATATCTGTATATCTATCTATCTATATCAAAATATATATAACTCCAAATTTAAATTGATAAAAGCTGGATTTTGACAGTTGACTCTATAAGAGTAAACACAGAGAAATACAGTACTTAAAATTTTTGCTTAATGCAAACTAAAACTAAAAGATTCCAGACCCAAGGTTAACCACGTGCCAATGTGTCTTATGAGTATAAACAAAAATACTGGAATGCATCATGATATCCATTCTTTTTGATTTAATGTATTTATTATAACTCAGACAGATTATATTTATATGCTGAATATTTAGATATTAACAAAGAGATTCAGAATTATGAAGAGAGTTGGAGATATGGCTCAGGCATAGAGTTCTTGCCTTGTATGGAGAAGACCCTGGAATCTACCCCTGGCATTGCAAAACAAAACAAAACAAAAACAAAATTACAAAGAAACACAAAAATCAGAATATCTAACACTATTTTGAAGAACAGCGAAGTTATGCTATAAAGCTATGATAATCAAAAAGTGTGAATTTTGGGGGGTGGGAGGATAAAATTGGCAAATAGATCAATGATACAAAAAGCTCAGAAAACTCATAAAAACAGTCATAAAGGTATAGTAAACTTATCTGAGGAAGATTGTCTTCACACACTGTCTGGGACAATTGGACATCTACGTTAATAATTTTAAAAAGGAGCATACTTGGCAGGGCATGGTGGCCCATGCCTGTAATCCCAGCTCTTGAGAGGCTGAGGCAGGAGAATTTTTGCAAGTTTGAGACCAGTCTGGGCTACAAAGTGAGCTCAAGGCCAGCCTGAACTGCATAAAGCAACACTCTGTCTCAAAAAGATGGAAAAAAAACCACAAATGTTTGTGCATTTCATGCAAACACATAAAATACAAAAATCTAAAATTCTTAGATGATTAAGAGAAAGCTATAAGCTATTGTTTACTGATTTTATATACAGTAATTTATAAATTAAAATTATAAATTATAAATTTATAAATTTAATTTATAAATTATAAATTATAAATTTAATTTATAAATTTAATTTATAAATTATATAAATTATTATATAATTTATATTATATAATATATATATATAAAATTTATATAAAATTTATATAAAAATTATATAAATTATATAAATTATATAAATTATATAAATTATTATAAATTTAATTTATAAATTATAAATTATAAATTTAATTTATAAATTTATAATTTATAAATATTAAATTTATAATTTATAAATTTAAAAATTTATAAATTTATAAATATTAAATTTATAATTTATAAATTAAAAAATTTATGTTGTGAAATCAAATATAATTCAAAATTTCTACTGTGTGACAGACATTGATCAAAGTGAAAGGGTAAACTGAAGAAAAGGAGAAAATATTTCAAGAGCACATATTTTAATAAAGGACTGTTATCTGATATATACAAAGAACAAGCAAAATCTAACAAAAAAGTAAACTTCACTAAAAACTGGCAATATATGCAAAAGACCTTGTACCAAATAAGTACAACAACACTATCTGGGTCAAGGTGAAATCACTTGTGTCATATTTTCGCTAAAAGAAACAGCAAAGGGAAGGGAAGAGAAGAGAAGGGGAGGGGAGGGGGAGGGGAGAAGAGAGGGGGAGGGGGAGGGGAGGGGATGGAAGGGAAGGGAAGGGAAGGGAAGGGAAGGGAAGGGAGCCATCCTGAAGGTTATGAAAGAAGGAATGTCCTGCACTTAAACTTGGTAACAATAACAAAATTCTCTGCAGAACCAAACCTTACACAAAGGCCACTGCATGCTTACACAGAAGGCATTTCAGTGGCACATCACCCTTCGATGTCTGCCACATTTGCTGCTGATTTTGTGTAATCTTTTTGTTTAAAAATAACTTTTCACTATTCCCTATTTTACCTTTGAGAATTTGCCCTTTGCCTGAATTCCTTAACATATGAACAGTGCATTACAGCATGTGTATGTATATCCATTACTGTGTCAGTTGTCAAACAAAACTATTACTTTTAGATTACCCCTTTCTTTTCATTTAGGCTGACAGTAAATAATTAGGACATAAATAAGCATTTGAAAAATAGGAACTACTACCTCTGTAAATAGGTATTATTGTATGTTTGTTAAAATTAATGAAATACACAGCCAAAAGAATTATAATTCAAGCCATCATTTCTATTTGTTGATTACTACTGTAAATACATGGTCAAATAATTAGACAAGATAAATAAATAAAATATATCTAAATTGGAAAGGAAAATTTTGTTTTCTCTGTTTGAAGATAACATTTTATTTATAGAAAACCCTAAAGACTCTGATAAGAACCTGTTGTAGCTAATAAACTCAGCAAAATGATACCATACAAATTCACATATTAAGTATTTCATATACTAACAGTGAATTATCTAGAAACTATATCAAGAAATAATATGACTTAAAATAAGTACCAAATTAAGATAAAGTACTTGACGATAAATTTAATCAAAGAGGTAAGAGATGTCTACCCGGAAAACTATAAACCATTGATAAATACTGCTGCTGAAACTAACATAGACAGAAATAAATGGAAAATTATTCTGTGCTCGAGGACTGGGAGAATTACTATTATTAAAGTATTTATTGTACTCAAGTAGTTTATGGATTGAATAAAATCTCATCAAATCATAAATATTATTTTTCATAGAATTAAAGAAAACCCTTAAAATATAAAGGACTACCCAAAAGATCTTAAAATGCCAAATAAAAATTTAGCAAAAAAGAAAAAAATCAGAGGCATCACATTACCTGACCAGGAAATACACATGATAGTAACCAAATTGGATAAAATTCTACTGTAAGAAATGAAAAATGATAGATAGTGATGAAAAAAATGAAAATATAAATACAAGTGTGAATTTCTTTGAAAAAGATTACTTAATTTCTATAAATGTTTGATAAGTAATAAGAAAAAATTACATAATTACTAGAAAAATTAACAGCAATAATTTAATACTTTTATCAGTTTAAGTGTGTCCATCAAAAGCCTTTCATTAGCCGAGTGTGGTGGCTCACAGCTGTAAACCCAGCACTTCTGAGACTGAGGAAGGAAGATCCTTGTGAACTCAAGACCACCCTGGGCTACAAAGTGACCTCATGGCCAGCCCAAACTGTATAGTAAGACCTTGTCTCAAAAAGACCAAAAAAAAAAAAAAAAACCCAAAAAACTAAAAACAAAACAAAAGAAAACCTTCTATTACTTCATATACTAAAGAGATGTGACTGACATGACTCCTAATCTGACAATACATAGCTCATTTAAAACTTCTAAGCAACGCACATTGGCACAGCTCATGTTCAGTAATTCAAAACAGCATTTGATCCACTGAAATTGACAACAGCATTCCTAATTTTATCTCATTTTTATAGAGTATTGAAATAGTATAAAGCTGTGTATCATTAAAAGAGGCCTCCTATGATTTCACAAGAGATAGCTCATTATTTCTGCTTCATGCTTGGGTTCAGTGTTCTCAGGGAGATAATATATGCCCATTTGTCTTGGTTTTGCTTATTGACTTCTGGACATGCCGACGGCACATGTTCAATCACTCTGCAGTGAATCTTCATTGGATTGGTAGATCACCCAAAATAAATCATCTGTGGGTGAATCAACTCTGCTCACATAGAGCTTATCTGTCATAAACGACACAGAAATAAGTGGCTGAAGCTTGATTTACTACCTCTAACTATAACGATGGTTTTGCATTACCTAAGATATACCATGAGTTTTCAAGAAGCATATCATTACAAAAATTTAAAAAAGAGTTATCCGGGCTGGGGATTTAGCTCAGCGGCATAAGCGCCTGTCTTGCAAGCAGGCAGTCATGAGTTCGATCTCTGGTACCGATAAAAAGGAAAAAGACCAAAAAAATGTTACCTCCTTAATATTGCCTTTCAAAACGTATTTTCTAATATATCATGATCAAAATAAAGAGAAAAGTAAGATACTAGAATATCATGAAGTTATATTAATTTAGCAATATATAAAATAAAAGTATATAAATAAAAAGAAAAAATTGAAATTGTTAAATGAAAATATAAAAAATTCTAAACATTAATGTAATATTATGTATTTCCCTTGTAAAATTTCAGTGATAATAAACAGATATATGGGTATTATGAAGGATAGGTTAGATGCTTTGTAAATATAAAATTACACTTGTGTGCTTGTCTGTTCTTTGTATAGGCATATGAAATATGACATACACTAAATTATTCTTATTTTTATGAGTTTGTAGCAAGGCTTATAATCAGAAAATAATATGATCATCAAACAGAACTTTATTAAAACAAATAGAAAAATCGGACTGTGATCGACAGCAAAATTTCCCCCAAAATTCGACTTGATGAATACTCTAAAAGTTCAAAGGATACTTTAAGTGGGAAATGGAAATAGGGATTTTTATACCATAAAGATTAAAATTAGTATTGGTGTAAATACTGTGGACACTAAATATAAGAATCTGTAGCTCTACAGATTTAGACAAGTGTGAAGTTATAAAAGAATTTTATATGACTGCAAAAATATTTTTTATCCTAGACCAACAGGACATCACTGGTAGCACGGAAGGGGGGGACTACTGTAACACTGACTGGGCTTTCTGGTCTTCCTTATTTTGTCTAAAAGGTCACTATCTTAATTTGTGTTATATAGAAGTTGTTATCCTGCAAACCATACCATAAAACACATTTTGCCAAAACATTTTCTGTTAGAGTTGAAAAAAATATATAAATTTAATATCTGTGGAAATAAACTTGCAAACATTTTGGCAATGATAGTAACCTATTCACCACTTTTGACATTTATTTTTCCATAACATTTAAAATTATGGTTTAAAACTCACTTCAGGACTTTATTTTCTAATATGTTGCTCATTCATAAAAGATGAGAAGCTGATTTAAACTTATTATGTTAATAATATTTTGCTTCTACAGTAAAAGTATTTGATTTTACCATTTAGGTTAGAAAGTTTGTGACTCTGTAATAAAAGAAAATATTATTTACTATTCTCTTGATATGCTTTAGTACAATAAAAAGTATGACTTAAAAGCTTTATTTTTGTGTGTGTGTTTTGTTGTTGTTGTTCCTGTGATTTGTCAAAGAATTATTGTTCTATACTCAGTAATGAACACAAAACACAGTCTTTGTTTAAATAGTAGTAGTATAAATCAGGATGTGTTTTATAGATATTTTTCATAACACATGGTGAATTGCTGAAGGAAATGTAATAGGTGAAGGAAACATTTGTTCTTAAACTGTTCTTGGTCCAAGAAAGCAAATTAAATAATTGTTGCATTACTTGATTTTAAAAAGAAAATTTTTCACATCAATAAGAATGACTTCATTTTTTGAAGTGAATATTATTGTAAAGAATATGTATAGTAACTTCTTTAGATCCCCACTCAGATAATGACTTTAGAATATATATAACATTTCTGGGAACAAATTGGTATAATTAAAACATAACAGCAAATGCTAAAAGATTCTCATAGCAAATTCCTCTTGATTGTGTCTGAAATTGTCTATGGTTTTAGATAGATATGTAGATAGATACATAGAACTTAGGATATGTATATATTCATATATATCTTTTATATAAACATCTACTTAACTATATGGAGGATTATATATCAAGATAATTTTCTATTCCTATAAAGATATAGATGCCAGTGACAGGGAATATTTGTAAGATTGCATAAATTCTTCATTATGTTTCTAATATGACTCTTTCAAGAAAGTTAAATTATCATAAGCTGACTTTCCTAAAATTGCAATTCTTAGAATTCCTCTTTTAAAATTTGAATGTCTTTAATAAATGAGTTAATTAATCTTTAAATATCAAATATAATGTGCTTGCAGTGCAATTAACCCATACATTTTTGATATATAAAGTTACTTAGAGTTATGATTGCTTGCACACACCAGCTTCAGACAACTTCTTGCCCAGTAAGGGGAGAAAGACAACAGAATTGATCCTTTCTATGCGTTAATAGTTGTTCCTAATAAACCAAATTTAATTTTATATACATTGTGTCAATTTCTATAAATTAGTTTGGTGACTGGTCTTAAGTATAATTTGAATTGTGATACTACTGGTTTGCTATACTATACTTTTTCTTCCTAAATTGTTTCTACTATAAACTACATAATGACTGTCAACATGCAAAAAGATAGATAAATGTTTAAATCTGTAAATCTCTTATTTCTTCTACCAGACTGTAGTCAGGCTTTTGCCATGCTGTCCTGCACAGATAGTTTCATGATCTGTATTTTAGGAAGAAAGGAAAAATATTTTCAAATTTTTATGGATGGAGAAAAACAGGAGCTAGGTAGCAAAGCATTCATATTCCTGAACTTAGTTCTGAGAACTCTGTCATTGCCCTACTCACTGCTCTTTAAACACAGCCTCCTCACTTGTAGAGAATTAACTGCTTGCCCCCTAAATGCCAAGGCATTTCCCTATCACAGTAATTTACTGCCAGCTACTCATATATCTCATAAGTCATCCTTCTGGACAGGAAGCCCTCAGCATAATCTCCACTTGTACAAAAAGACTGATCTGTGTGATGTGCATTTTGTTAGTTGCTGACACAAAACATCATTATATCATTTACTACATTTCTGACATGTAGGCCACATTTTCCATGGCCTTACTTGCTATGACAATTTTTCAGTAATAGAACTTTTACAACATTTCACACTCAGCATAAGAGTGAATTATTTTAAAATTCTCTCCTCTTCTTAAATCAATGGCAATTTGTTGAAGGATAATTTGTGTTGCCCTTTTATTCTTGGGTGTTTTTGGGCACTTTCTTGGTGACTTTTTCTATTCCTCGTTGTTAATTTCCTTACTTTCAGAGGCTTTTCCCCTCCTCATTTCCTGCCTCTCTCCTTGTACTTGAACCTTGCTGATGAAGTATTTTCTTTATCCCATTTTCTTTGGGATGTTTTCCGGCACACTCTGACCACTCCTCCTAATTCTTCCCATTTTCTTTTTCTACTGTCAACACTACAATCCAATTTGCAAAATGCAACCAGACTGACTTTCATCTTGTGCTGCTATTCTGCACAGTTCATACAGAGCCAACTCATCAAGCACTTGTTAGACAGCATTTCTAGATACTTCCTTTATGTGGTTTAATTTTGATCTCTCCCTCATAATTGCATGTCTTGATTGCTGAGTAAAGTTCCATTTTTCAGAGAGTCTAATCTTTCATACTGCCTTATACAATTATTTTCAAGATGAAAAAAATCAATAGTGAAAATGTTTGACATTTATGTCAGAAGTTTTACTCTTATTTCAGAAGTTGTCAAGTCTTAGTTTTGGGCAGGAGATTCAGAAAGCATATCTGCTTGTTAATAAGTACATGGCCTACCTTTTTATATGGAGCACGAGGAGTAGACCAGGAACACGTACTTCAGTGGCAACTTCTTGTCTTTTGCTGCAGACAGCCTGAGCTAATTTACCAATTTCTCAATAGCCATATTATATTTTAGAAGATTTTATAGTTTTTCAATATTTGTAAACAAATTCTTATTTTCTTTGGTGTTTAGCCTAGATTGGAGTCTTCAGAAAGGCATTTTCCTTTCAGTGTCCAGGGAAGAAAAATGCAGTCACCTCACTGAATTCATTAATTTGCTTTAATGTTTACCTCATAATCTGATTTCTTCAGAACATTTTAAATTATAAGTTTCTTGTAAAATATAACTGTGATACTTATTGTTTGAAAAGTACATCATAGATCTCTTCCGTGGCATCATCATCTCTTTGTCTGGCTCTAATGTGTTCCCTTTTTATCCTTGAATGCTCCGTGTTCCTCTGAGGGCCAGGCAGAAAGTTGTCATTTGGTGCTGAAAGAAAGCTAACAAAAAATGCCCTAATATAATTTTATAATGTTAAAAGTTTGGGGGAACAAAACCCTCTATGTTAACTTACATTTTCCCTCAATGCCAAATGCAGACATCCTCATAATTTTCTGAAAGTCTTTCCCTAAAACTGTCACACTAGAAGTACATGTAAACACTTACTAGAGTGTGGACCTGTGGCCTCAAATTTTACTGATGATCATAATTTAAGTGGGCTGCATGAAATCTGTCCTATTTCTCAACTCATGTTTTGCATCCCTCTTTGCTTCTTTTCTCCACCATCTCTCAGTCACCTCAAGGCTATTTTAATACTGCTGAGCCGAATATTTTATTTAGCATATTCCTGATATCACATAAGTTTAAGACCAAATAGCACTTTCACAAAATAGACTTTACTGATAAGATAGCCAAAGAATTCCCCCCCCCTATCAGAGCCCCCAAACCAGTCTCTGTTACATCATGATATTATTGTCTCTAAACAAGTTTCATTCTCCGGAAGATTTAGACTCTCTTATTTACTTAGTAATTTTAGTGTTTATGTCTTTCCCAGCCTACACACAACAATGGTAATCATTTTACATTTTACATTTCCCTCTGTTCTGTCCTCAGTATTTGAAACAAAACCACACACACACACACACACACACACACACACACACACACACAGACACACACACACACACATCTTGTACTGGAACTTGGTTGCAATGACTTACAAGGCTAACTTTGTTTTGCTCCTTTTTTTATTTATAGAGAAAGAAAAAAACAGGAAAAAAGGGTATAAATAGTACAGAACTTCAGAAAAATAAACAGTAAAAAATCACCAATCGATAAGTTGACTGATCTTATTTGAAGCTGGTTTTTTAGACTGCTGTCTGGCCTCAACTGATTTTATTCAAATTTGTTATGCTTGATAGTATCAAGAGTAGAGGCATTTAATCTGAATATGACAAGATATAAAAGATATCCATTCTGGTTTGGATTATTAACTGCTTTCAAGACCTACAATGTCTTCAAAGTTGTGTTTTATAAAAATAGCTATGTAAAGTTATGTTCAATTATATTATGCCTGATGATGTAGACAATTCTATTGAAAATAACAAGAGAAACCATAGTAACTACTGTAGATCACCTAACATTGTGGTCATATATAACTTTTTCATTTCATGTTTTTCTAGGAACTTATTTTGTAGTCTTGTTTTGATCTGTTTTTCCCTGTTTGGCTCCTTCTAATTGAATTCAGAATGATGTAGATAGCTTGAAATTAGCTAGTGAAGAGCACTTTTGCCACAGCAATCAGGTAACACTAAAAACCAGGATTTTTTTTGAGAATCAAAAAAATAATAATATTACCAGTAAACGCATCCATGGGAAACACATTGTACCCTCCCTGTCCCCTTCCCCCAACCTTTTCAATTCTAAACATCAGACAGAAAATGAAAGGGCAAAATAATTTCTTTCCTATAACTAAAATCTGAAATAATACAACAATACATGAAAAGAGACTTCATTCTAGCTGGATGGAGGATGAAAGTGTTTAAAAGAATGAAAAGGAAGAAAATAAAACTGAAGGAAAGCCCTTATGAAGTAATGCATCTTAACAACTACTTGGTTTTCCAGTCTTGAAAACAAAAGCAAATGTGATTCATAATTCACTATAATTTCCATCCCAAATGTATTTAAAATCCAATATTACACACTTATTATTAAAATGGAGTTGTAACCTGTTTTAGCCTGTAAACAAGAAAAGTTTTCATACTAGGTAATTCCAGTCAAAAACCAGTACTGCAATTGTAACTAAATATTCTTTCTGTCTGGCTATTATTCCACTTTCCAATTAAAGAACACAAAATCATTTTTGAAATGTAACTCTACCTTTTCTTAACCACAGTAAGTATTCCAGTATGCCCATTTATGTGCAAACATTATCAATCCAGTATGATGGATGGAAAAGTCTTTTTTATAATTCTTTATTTTCTAAAATATGCATATCAAAATTAAGGATTGTAATTTCTGATAGTAAGATAGATTTTTAATTATAAAACAAGTTTGAGTTGAGTATGCCAGAATTTCCGTGCTAATAGAAAAATGTTTAATATTGTAGATATAAAGGTTGCCATCAAGAGTGATTCAATGTAATATATTGTTTATATAAAAGAAAATCTTGGGGAAAATAATATTGAACAATTAGTCTCTTTTTGTGTTTATTACACCAGACTTTGTATTTTTTCAGAAATTTTCTTACAAAGTCAATATAATAGCAGTACTTGTAAGTTCTTTTTGTTGTTTCAATTTCCAGATTACACTGATACCATATAGAAAGCATGAGATTCAATTTTAGATGCCCAAAGTCCATATTCCATAAGATCTTATATTATATTCCATAGGATAGAAAATATATAGCATACTATTAAGACACAAAAATAAAAGTCAGTGATGACAGATCACAGATCATGGGATACTCAAAGGGTACAATTGCCATTATCACCATCATCATCACCAGTTTCCACTAGGAGATGGTTCTCTAAATTTGAAGGCAAGATACACATGAGTGTATTTCTGTTCCCCTCCTCTAGGTATACATAGAAACAAATATATGCATATGTATATTTATTCCTCTATTTTCATTTTTTCTCAGCTTTTCTTACAGTGCAAAATTATACTCAGAGCCATGACAAACACAGCTTGACCATTATTATTTTGGAAGGATGGTTCTATTATATTTAATTTCCTTATCTTAACATGATATATTCATTATTCACTTTGGAGTATGATGTATCACTTCTATTGCTTTTCTGCAGACTCTTACAATTTAATAGTATGGAATTAAGGTTTCTTTTGTATTTTCTGACATCAAGTTTGAGAAACAAACATCCTTAAGTTTGGTGCTCAGCACAACAGCAATGACTGTATTTCTTTAAAAACATAGATCCATTTATCAACTTCATGATGGGAACTACTGAAAAACAAATCTGAGATTATGCAAAAGCAGAAGAGCATAGTTCAGAATTGCTTATTATAACCATCTTAAAAGAGTAGATATAGATGACAAAATAGAAGATGCACATAAAGAAACAATATTACTCATTTTTGTCATTTGTGCCAAGTTGTTTGGATGACTAATTCTAAAATATAATTTGAAGATGCCCTGAGGGATGGGAAATTGGGAAATGTACTCAAATGTCTATTTTGTGACTTCTTAGTGCACCATTAATCATTCTGAAGAACAGTTTATTTGATAATTTAACTATTCATTTATTTTGTTTGAATAAAATAGAAATAAATTATAGAATGTAAATCATACTTCACGTGGTTCAGTTATGTAAAAATACATGTGAAGGTTTCATTGTGTACTTAAGTTTACATTTATGCAAGGGGTAAAAAATTAAATACTATCTATAGCATTTTTGAGATAAGATATGATAGAAAATTTGCCTAAAAGATATAAATTACTTGATTTTAAGGAAAAAAATCTTCTCCATGACATTAGAAAACTTACCTATTGTTGGTTGGAAAATAAAAAATATACTCTCATTATAATTAATAACATTGTCCTTTCATCATGAAATGTTCCTCATTTGTTGAGTAAATGATTTTGAGAAGAATCTCAAATAACGGGCATAGTTAGTTAAGGGGCAAAGACAAACAGAAACACTGAAATGATACCCAAGATTCTGAGACAGATTTTTTTACATCAACTGGCAGTGATTGGGATCATTTACAAAGTATCAGGCCCTGATTCTTGGCAATTTGAGGCATATATGTTATAAGCAAGCAGAAAGCACCAAAGCAGAGTAATTGGTTATTCATTGGTTTTGTTGTTTGGTTTTTTGTTTGTTTGGTTGGTTGGTTGGTTGGGTTGTTTTGTACCCGGGATTGAACTCAGGACCTTGCACTTACCAGGCAAGCCCTTGAGTCACTGAGCTAAATCCCCGGTCCTTATTCATTGGTTCTTATAATATGCATCATGGTCAGCAGCTATGCATCACAGTGACCAGCTGTTTCTAGAAGATAGAAGTAACAGGCCCTCATAACAGGAACTTGCACTTGGGCAACTAACAAACTGAAGTGTCCTGCTGCTCAGGAGGGCACTTTCTGCTACATTCCCCTACTCTTTTAGTTTCCCAGAAAATCATTGCTGGGCATGTTACACGTGATCTTTTGAAACAAGGCCCAACTAAAAGAAGTAACATTAGGGCTGTCAGTGGTCCTAGAATGGGCCTAACCAAGGTCCTGATGATTCAAATGTTTTCCCTCCAGGGTTTGTGGTTTGTTTCCCTTACTGTACATCTCTCACTAAGTTGTCTCTGGCAAGGGGATGAAGGAGTTATTCTGATCTAAGAGAGTACACAGTGTGTCTTGGACTCTCAACAAATCTTTGAGCTAAGGCAAAACCTCAGTAGCAGGGGAGCAGGGAGTAACCAAGGCGACTACAGCATATCTATCTTGTCAAACTGCATTCCAACAACACCTACTTCTACCTGTAAACAGGGTGTATTCAGCATCTGTTGGGGCCTTCATTTTTAAGTCCTGTCAGCTCATCAGTCATCACTCAGTGCTAGGCAGCCATAATCTGGTGGGCCCAGCCCTGTGTGCACATATGTGACAGAACTGGACTTCAAGAGTCGGGTGAGGATTTTCACATAAGAGTAGGTCCATTACAGCATTTGACAATAGGACACTTAGGTCTGGGCCTAAGAGGAGCTTGTCAGTCATTTCATCAGAAGATCAGTGGCTCCTAGAGCACGGACGCAAAGATGGTGAGGCAACTGCTAGAGACGGGTCCGAACGGTTGTACAGGTGGGCCACTGGGTGCCTCCAAGGGCTGAAAGTCTGAGTAATCATCTTTAAAGCCAAATATCATTTGTAGATTTGTGTCTTTTCTCAAGATACTTACAGAGAATTTCTGTCATATATGCAGCAGAGCTTTTGTGCGTTTTCCTCAGGCAGCGTCGGTATCATTAATCAGAAGTGTTACAATATTTTGTGAGAGATTCTCCAAAAGAGGACAAACAAGTTTTTGAACTTCTGTGAGGTTGAGTTCATATCAGTTAACCTTTGAATTCAGAACAGGGGTCTTTTTAAAGATGAGGAGAGGATGGCTGGCAGCATCCACTTGAAGTCAGAAGAAGGCGTTCTTTAGGTCGAGGCAGATGTACCAGGAGGCTGTGAGTGGCCGAAGACTGAAGCAATGTATGTGGACAGCAACTGTGGTGGCCTGGGAACGTGGAGCTCATGAACTGACTTTATGGTCAGGAAAGGTGTATTTTATCTTTTATTTTTTTCTTTGGATACCATGATTTCAAGCAGAGAACAGGTGGGCTCAGAGAAAAGTGCTTGGCCAAATCTGTTGTTAGAACCTCCCTGAAAATAGTGGGAGAGTTCTTAACCCCTGGGGAAGCTGAGTACAAGTGAGCTGCATACTGTCTCAGGATTTCCCAGCTGACAGGGCTTTTGGGAGCGGCTCACAAGCAGAAGGTAGCATCTTTTAATCTAGATGTGTAAATTGGGCAGCATCTGGAGGCAACAGTCCAAAGAAGGTACAGGCATCATCTTCCTCCTGGGAAAAGCGTAGGGTTAAATGCGCGGGAGGCTGACTTGCTCGGTGACAGGAGTTTATGTTTGGTGAGATGTCCTCTCAGGCTTCAATTATTGCTTGGTAAAAGGCACTCTTGAGAGGCAAAAGTCCCAGTTGCCCCAAGTGTTGGTAACCTTTTAAGGACACACGGGACTTTTGATTTTGTCTCCTCTCTATGATGTCTCTGAGAAGTACTTGACTGATTTGATGCTTCCAGATGGGTGACCTATAGGAAAGGCCATGGAAACTCATTTATCAGGGCTGACAGTCCAAGTTTTCCTCAGTCAGATTGAGGCATCTGCTGACAGTAATCTCAGGTGGGCATCAGATGATGCCCTCTGACCAAGACAGGAAGCAGTAGCCTCCGGGTTATTTTTGAATATTTATTATTTATTTCTATTATATTTCTAGATGTTGAAATAGCCAAATAGACTGAATGTTATTAAAACCTTTTATAAATTTCCTATATCTTCATGAAGAATATAACAATTTACACTAGCACAGTGAACAATTTCTTTGTTGCCATGATTTTCAGCTTACTATAATAAAATTGATGCATATAAATTCCTCATATTTAAAATTAACAACTCCCTCTGAACATTTTATTCTTCCATATTCAATGTTCCTATGATTATGCTAGGTTTTTTATGTTACACCTTTAATAATTTAATTTTTAGAACAACATTGTTCATTCTTACCAATAACCTGTAGTATATCAATTGCAATTTATTTAAATCAATAATCATTTCTTCTCAAAGACTTCTCAAAGATAAGAGTATTCTAAAGCATATGTACAGTATATACCACCATTAATTTGGCTCTTATTTTGTTTTCATCAGCAATGATTTTGCTCTCCACCACATGAGTCTTCTACATGTTACTGAACTGTTACTCTATTCCTATATATACCACATTTAAAAGTCACCAAATATTTTCAGCAAAGAGGGATTCCATGGTTATTCACCATTTAGTGTGATGTATGAGTTTCTAGATATTTTTGTGAATCATGTTTATATGGATGGATATTTCCTTCCAGTCATTACTTTTTCTGAGAAATTTTTTCAGATATTACTGTTAAGTATTATCAAATGGCTTTTCAAACTCTGTTGAGATGAACTTTGTATTTTGTAGTGGTTATTCTGTTTACAAAGTGAATTACATAGATTGCTTATTCATACTAAATCAGCCTCACATATCTTGTATGAAACATAATCATGATGCATTATAATTTTATATATTGTTAACAATTTGATATTACTTTTGAAAACATACTTTTTGTGAGACTTGATATGTAGATATTTGTTTGGTTTGTTTGGTTTGGTTTTAATTTCTTTTCAGTAGTTATAGACCTCATCAGGTGATGTAGGAAGTGATTTCTCTTAAATTTTCTGAGACTGTTGATAATTTGTATTACTTTTTCCTTAAATATTTCCTAAATTTTCAAGGAAGTACACAGGTAAGGAGTTTAATTTGTGGGAAAGCTTTAAAATGGAAGTTCAAAGTCTTTCACATAGGTAGTGATATTATTATTTCCTTGAATGAATTTAGTTTTGTTATTCTAGTTACCAAATTAATTAACATAAGCTTGCATGGATTCCAGCACTGAGCTCAAGTGGTTCTCTTGTCCAACCTGTAAAGTAACTTGGACTCATTATATTCCTGTGAATTTGACGGTACAATTCTCATTTAGATCTATCTTTATGCAATCTATAACACTGTCTTTGTATTACTTGTATTTATTTTTTATCATTTGATGAAAAGTAATCTGCATAGAGGTCCAACAACTACATACTACAATGCAAGGAAATAGCTTTTGATTTTTTTTCTTTTTAATGTACTACTTTCTTGTCAATGTCGCTCCCGGCTGGCAGGAAGGACACACGACAAAGTCTGGCAGTGGACAACCTTTTCTTTTATTTTCTCTCCGTACAGCCTGCCCTGGGATCGCTCCCAGCCGAAGCCTCCTCTGGTCTGCTCCCTGCGGCTCCTTCCGTGCTTCGCTCCGAAGCCTCTACCAGTCCGCTCTCCGCGGCTCCTTCCGGGCTTCGCTCCGAAGCCTCTACCGGTCCGCTCTCCGCGGCTCCTTCCGGGCTTCGCTCCGAAGCCTCTACCGGTCCGCTCTCCGCGGCTCCTTCCGGGCTTCTACTTCCCCCCAGGGGTGGCACCAGTATATATACGGATACAGTGTCCAATCATGTTAAAGTAAGCAAGGCAAGCTGATTGGCTAACATATTATTGAGCGGGTTGTTTACGCGGTAAGCAGGAAACTAACGTGCTCGATGGGAGGGGTAATCTAACTCAGGCTTTACTCTTTACCACAGGCCTCACGTCCGCCAAGTAAGGCGACCGGGCTCGGGGCTGCGGCTCCCAACACTTTCTAATATTTTTTTACTGTGTATATATATTTAGATTTTCTGTTTCAAGTATCTTTTGCATTAGTTTTAGGTCAATGATAAGAGATATTCTAAAAGAACATTACCTGCTATTCAGTTTTCTCTCACTCTTGTCTCAAATGCATTACAAAAATTCTGTAGGTTACTTTATTTTCATTTCACTCAGTTGTAGCTAATTTTTTTGGTCTTTTTCATTTTTATCGGTACCAGGGATGGAACTCACGACTGCCTGTTTGCAAGGCAGGCACTTATGCTGCTGAGCTAAATCCCCAGCCCCGTAACTAATTTTTAATTGCAATCTTTTGACTTTTCTCACTGCTTTTATCATTGTTATTGTAAATTTTGTTAACTGCTTTCCATGTATGTGGGTATTTTACTTTCTTTTTTTCTATATGCCATGCTGGGGATTGAGTCCATGGCTAAAGGCACTATTTGAAGAATACTACAATGAACTAAATCCTCAGCCTGTATTCTCAGATTGATATTCATTTCTCCTATCGTTTGATTTTAATCAGAGGACAATCTACAAGTTTCCCTTTTTTTTAATAACTTATTGGGGGTTGTGTCAAAATCCTAAATATAATCTACCTTTGCAAACTTTTTGAGTAAACATAAGATGTTTTGTTTGATTATACTTATGTTATTAGTCAAATTAACTGATAATATTATTTAAATCTTTTACTTCCTAGCTAAATTATTGTATATTTGTTCTATTATCAGTTGAAAGAATTGCATGACTGGCACCATGTTTCCTACTTATATTACTGTCATATGTAGTTGTTGGTTTTGAACCTCTGTTAGCAGATGCAAAATTATTTTGTGTTTATATGTACCATCTGCTAATTAAAACTTTTTAATTATGATATAACCTTTTTTATCTGTAGTAGTATTATTTCTGCCAAATCTGTGTTGCTGTATGTTCATATACCAGTGTTATTAGATATTGATTAGTATTAGTTTTGTTTCTCCACTGTTGTTATTTAGATGTGTTTATGGTTTAACTTAATTTTAATTACATACATAGAATAAAGAAAGACAGGAAAAACAGTTAAATCCTACTCTTTCTATGTAACTCTAAAAAATACTTGCTCATATCGATAATTTTCAGGCTGTTTTCATTTATCTATTAATATTGTACATTTTAATATTTTGTCATTTTTTATTTTATTTTCCCTCTATTCCTTTTTTAGCATTCTTTTTTTTTTTTTTATCGGTACCAGGGATCGAACTCACGACTGCCTGCTTGCAAGGCAGGCCCTTATGCCGCTGAGCTAAATCCCCAGCCCCTTCCTTTTTTAGCATTCTTTATTATTTTATTACAGTTTTATTGTATTGACTAGATTTACTTTTAAAAATTTTATTTTTTTTTATTTTTGGTAGTTCTTGTGATTGAACTGATGCATGTAAAGCAATAAATCGACCACCAAGCAATATCATCATCAATTAATATCTTCATTTTACAAATAATTTTGAATTTACTGGATAATTATAAAGCTAATAAAAATAGACATTTGCCATAAACTCAATTTGTTCTCTGATTTTTACCTCTGGAGACTTCATTGACTCTTGGTTTACTTAAGTTAGCTGATTAACTTCCAAATATTTTAAGTTTTTTCCAGTAATCTTTTTTTATTGATCTCTAGTTTTAGATCATTGTGTTCCAAGAAGACACTGCATAAGATTTCTGTTCTTTTAAATTAGTTTAGGTCTATTTTATGGTCCAGAAGGTTTTTTTTTTCCTTAGTGAATGTTCCATGGGAACTTGAGGTGAATGTATCATCTGCTGCGGTTGGATAAGCCAGTCTATAAGTGTGAATTAGATGCAGTAGATTAATGGTGAGATTCACTTCAACTGTACTCTTACTGATTTTCTGCCTGCTGGATCTATCAATTATGGCATGAGAGCTGTTGAAATTTCCAGTTGTAACTTCAGATCTGTTTATTTCTCCCGGCAGTCATTACGCTTTGTCTTCGTACTTGGGCACATTTCTGTGAGATGCACATAACCTCATGATTGCTTTATCTTGTTGAAAGACTGCTCCTTTTTATCATTATGTTTTGACTCCTTTTACAACTAAAAATTATTTTCATTGTGAAGTTTACTTTAGGTGAAATTAGTGCAGCCAGTGTAGATTGCTTTAGTGTTTGAGTGAAACAATTATCACTATCTCTTTATTTTTAATCTACATGAATCTGGATATCTAAGCTGTCTTTTAGATGGTATGTTCCTCCAATCTAAAAATCTGTTTTTGATTTGTATATTTTAAATATTATGTTTAAAGTGATTACAAACAAAGGTCCTAACTGATTAAAATCTGTCATATCTACCTGACTGTGGTGGTGTTTGCCTGTAATACCAACACACTGGAAAGCTAAGGCAAGGAGATTACAACCTAGAGCACAGCCTGAGCAACTGAACGACTTAGTGTGACACTGTTTAAGCTGACAGGCAGACCAAAAGCTATCAAGACTGTTTTCTGTTACTGAAAGTTTTTGTCCTGCATTAGCAAAAAGAGCTGTGTCATCCTGTGCTATGCTTATTACCCTGGTACCCATGTGACTCCCTTCACAAACACAGCTGTTTTCTGCAGTCAGCCACCCTGGAGCACCGATCACATTGTTATAAATTAACTGAAGCCATGCTACACCTTTCTGTATGCTCTTTCACCCTAGTATCCTGTTTGCTGTGTCAAACTTTGTTTCTTCTGTGAGAGACAAATGTTGCTGCTTCAACCTTTGTTCCCTTTATGAGAGACAAATGTTCTTAGAGTTAGCAGACCAAGGACTATAAATTCCTATGAGGAAAAAAAAAAAAGAACTAACCACCAACTGTGAAACCTCTCTGACCTCAAGCAAAGGGGAACAAAGGCCTGCCTCATTCCTGCTCACTGTGTTCTTTGCAGTTAATTGGCTATAAAAGTCTGTCAAAATTCTAACCCAGTTACACAGCTTTGCAAAATCCATCTGCATTGTGTCACTGGTACCAGCTTAAGTAAAAGTGCTCTTTTTCTTTTGGACAACATCTCGGGGCTCAATTTTGGGGTACAATAGTTTTTTTTTTCCTTTTTATTTTCTCTACTTTTAGATACTCTTACTTTAGTGGAGTTTTTAGTATGACAAATATATTGGTACAAGAATTACCCTTTTTTATTAAAATGTTGTGTTTAATATTTGCCCTAGTGTAGACAATACACATTAACAAGAAATCTATGACCAAAGTCTTAAGTCATTTTCTAATTTGTACTACATGCAATATTGCCAGTGAAGACGTAGTAGTTTTTCATTCTTTACAATATGTTGATTTCACTTAGTCATATTAAAATCACAAAATACATTTTGCCCTTATTATTTTAAGTTATTATATTTATTAATTGTTAGATATTTTAGATCAAATAAAAGTTAAAAATAAATCCATATATTGCATTCATTCAACAAATCTTTATTCTGACCTGCATTCTTCTTCATAAAAAAATTTGATATATTTAGAAGTCAAATCTGCTACTGATATCATTCTCTTTTACTCATGAAAGATAACTTTGATTGATATTAAGTGTTGTTTTGGTGTACCTTTTTATTTCAGCACTACTAATTTTGATATATTGTTTAGCTTACTTGGATATAGAAATTTTTGATGTATTTTCTTTATTTCTTATCAGAAATTGTGTTTATCTACTGCAGTTTCTTTTGAGATGTGCATGAGTCTATGTGTGCAAGTGTGTCTCCATGAAGTTAGAATTGATCTGATTACATGTTTTGCTATGTATTTTATTTGCAACTGTGAATTAATTAGACATATGGTTTCTTATTTTGATTTTGAAAATAATTCTTTATTATTACTTCAAGTATTTCTTCTTCTCTGTTCTATTTTTAGTCTCTGGTACTTGATTATACTTATTATTGCTTTATGATTCCTTTTATATTCTAGGTATATTATAAGTGATTTTATTTTTCTCCTGTTTCGAAATGAGCAGCAGATCTTTCATTTAAATGCATTTCATTAATAATTAATTTTTCCACTTTTTATTTCAGAAAAAAAAAACCTTTTATTTGTTTTTTACAAAACACTGCTTTGTGGAATACAATGGAAAGTTTACTGTCTATTTCTCAATACACAAAGATACTTCTCTGTTTCCTCATTTGCACTGCTTTGCATGAGCAACCTAGTGCTATTGTTTCCTTTAAGCTTCTTTATGTGTTGTATCTTTTTTCTTGATGCTTTGAGGGTGTTTGTGTTTGTGTGTGCAAAGGCACATGTTTGTGTGTGTCAGATGGAATTTGCACTTATCTATAACCCTACCCTAGCCTTGCGTATTCATTTTTATTTTGAGATAAAATCTCACTAAGTTGCCTATGATGTCCCTATCTTAGCCTGCTCAACCACTTGGTTTACAGGCATTAAATCATGGAGTGAGTTTATTTTTATTACTTGTTTTTGCAGTCCTATTTCATGTGCATTAATTTTATACCTCATTTTTTTGAATTTTCAATTTTTTCATTTTCATTGTATTGGCACATACTGCTGATACATATAAATGAAATACTCTGATGCATAAATATTTTGATGTATAAAATAATTTGATGCATAAAATATGTAATGATAAAACTCACAGCATTCAGGATTGTCATTTCCTAACACATTTTTATTTTCTATGTATTATGAAACTTTGGACTCTTCATAGTCAATTTTTTAAAGTAAATCATAAATTATCTCCTAAAGTTATCCCATGTGTTATCCTACACCAAAACTAACTGTTCAGATTTAATTCTATTTTGGTATGCGTTATCTAATCTATCTGTAGTTCTCATCCCTTATCCATCTTAGTCCCTTATGTCAATCACTTTATTTTATACCTCACTGAATTTTTATCCTATACAAATGAATGAGAACATGAGATATTGTCTTCCTCTGACAGACATTTCACATAGGGTAATTAATTTTCTCCAGTGGTCATGTTGCTGTAAATGACTGCATTGCATTCTTTTTGTAGTTGAAAAATTTGCTTTCAATATTAACCACAACTTCTTTATCTCTTCTTCTTTTTGTAGGTAGCCTGTTTGGCTGTATGTTTCGATTAATCAATAATACTATAATAATTGTTTAGGTATATAAACAATTGAATTAGTTGAGGTATCTAAACTGATATGAATGTTTAGGTACCTAATAATTTCATTTCCTTTGGATGTATACCCATGAATGAGTATGGTGGATCCTAGGGTAGTTCCATTCTTAATTTTTTTTACTTAGGTAACACTCTATTATTTTCCTTAGTACATATACAATTAAAATCATCAAAAGTTTTTATAAAAATTCATTTTTCTCTATATCTTCATCAGAATTTTTATATCTCTCAATTAATATTATATTGTAATTTTTCATTGTTTTTGACTCACTTTCTATAATATTAGGCTTAATCAGAAAATTATTTTAAATGGAATATTTTATTATGTATGTAAAATAGATTTGTATATGCAGTGCATGGGCAGCTTAAATGTATATATAATTCATTTACATAATTTAAGATTTGTAGAAAAATGCTCAATTTCTTCCATAATATATTGGCTAAAATATTAAAAATAATGTATGAAGAATTTATTACATAGCTTCAGATATAACAAATAGCAACAACAGAAGCAATTTAAAAAACAATTTGATTCCCAGAAATGAAATCAATAGTTTATAGTAAACATAGTTTCTGTTAATTAATAAACATAATACAGTAATATATCATCTAACCAAGTCAATTTTCAAATTAAATACACTTTAAACGCATGAAAAGCACTCTGTAAAGTAAATAATAAACTATATTTATTTACAGCACTATGCCTGCAGTATGCCTAGTTTTAAAATCAGCAGTTTTCTTAATTTTGACATCAGTTTATTCAGTTAATTTCAGTGTTGTAACTATTTTTTCAATTATAAGCAGACCTTTTTTTTAGTACAATTTTTAAAAATGTTCTTAACAAATCAATTCTAATTGGCATGTTCATATTTGGCAAACAGGCACCCTTAAAAGCTCTCAGATATAAATATATGCAGTGTAAATTTTTAAAATTTGTCAATAGTACTGTATTTGTATCAACTCTGCCTATCTTTTTCTAATTTTCTTATACTTAAAAACTCAAGATGAATCTGCTACAAAGATAGATCACTTGATCTTCCATTGCAAATACTATTAGTGCTCATTCAATTAAAATACTTACAAATTCCTGACTACATCATGCTATTTTACGTTTTATGTTCAAAAATTTCTTTTTTCACTACCATATCAATACAGTACTATAAGAATATTATAATATATTATAATATATGAATAGTATTAGAATACACTAGAATATGCAGAAACAACTCCAAACATAGTCAGCCACCTTATCTTTGACAAAGGAGCCAAACATCTTCATTTGAAAAAAAATGCAATTACTTTAATAAATTATACTGTAAAAACTAGCTTTCCACTTGCCAAAGATTAAAACTAGACCCATATTTTTCACAGTACACTACAATAAAATTGAAATGGTCAAAGACCTACATATTAAAACAGAAATGTGAAATCTGCTAGAAGACTGAATAGAACATCAAATAGAGAGAACTCGATGATGTAAGTGTAGGAAAAGACATTATGAATGTTGCAGAGAAAGTATCATGAAGAACTGACAAAAGGGATCAAATCTTATAAAAAAAATCCTTTGCACAACAAAAAGAATTAACAACAGAGTGAAAAGACAAACCAGAGAGTAGAAAAAGCACTGTTATCTAGCTAGAATACATAAAGAATTCAAAAAGTTCAGACCTGGCAAATTTAAAGATGCATTCCAGAAATGGACATTTGGAATGAATACATACTGCTCAGATGAAGAATTAGAAACTGCAAAAAAAATTACCAAAAAAGTTATCATTCCGATCATTCAAGAGATACAAATTAAAATAACACTGAGATTCCATCTTACTCTAGAAAAAATGGCTGCTAATCAGAAATCAACAAACAGCAAATTCTGGTGGGGCTATGGGGCAAAGGAAACTATCTCTGCTGCTGTTGAAAGTGTAGACTGGTGCAACAATTATGGAAATCAGCAAGGAGATTCTTCAAAAAACTAAAAGTAGGCCCTTTGTTGGTAGTTTACCAAAAGAATTAAAAGCATCATACCACAGCAATATATGCATATCCATGTTTATGATAGCATAGTTCATAAAGCTAATTCTTGGAAACAGCCCAACTTCCCATCAACCTATAAATAAATAGATGTAGTTTTTGTATACAATGGATATGACTCTGCCACAAAGCATAAATTTGAAACATTTCTACATCCGTTAATGCATCTTGAGATGATAGTCTTTAATTAAATAAATTGGACTCACATGTGTAAATATCACATTTTTTCCTCTGCTGTGAGAAACAGAATGTATAAATAAGGACCAAAATGTATAATAGATAGTGTGAAATAGGAATAAAATGTTCAAATTGAAGTGAAAATTAGGAAGGGGGATGGGGAAATGGAGGAGGGGGAAAGGACAAAAAGAGAAAAGGAGGAAAAATGGAAACAAAGCTTCTGTAAATAAGCAGGGGAAAAGGAGTGAAAGGGAAGAGAGAAAAATACAAACATAAAGAAGAGTTGAGATGTGTCATGTCTAACGGTTCCTGGCTGGCAAGTGTGAGACTGTGAGTTTGATTCTCAGTACAAAGAAAAGCAAATGTCATTTACAGGTACAAATTCCCCCGTGATGAATGTGAACATTATGTATATCTAAAATACAGCAATTAAATTGATTTAGAATAAAAAATAAATAAGCAAACAGCAAAACAGTTACTTCACGTACTCTGATTATTTTTAATTGTACACTTATGAGTTTGAGAATTATTTTTATCCGTCATTTTGCATCTATTTATGTTATAAATACTATTCTACTCATTTATATTCTTGTTTACTAATTCTCCAGAAAATCAAGTTTTAAAGAAAAATTGATACATAGAATTTAAAATAAAAGAAACGTTATGCAAATTTCCAATTATCTGATGCTTCTAAGAAAATACTTTCATGGACTAGTAGTTTAATATTATTGTACAAAATATAGTATTACAAGTATTCAAGAAGCAATTGGAAATTCTTACTGTATTAATTCATTGATATTAAATATGTTAATAATTTATTGATATTAATGATTGTAGCTTCAATTAATTAAAATTTAAATGTTAAAATATACTTTTCTAGTGTTATCAGCTCTTAACATTTTTAATGAATATGTAACATGTTGAGATTCCATAGTTACAGATTAAAAGTAAGATATCAGAAAAAGTCAGTTGCTTTCTAACCCCAAGCCAGTGTTGATTTGTAATGCTGTATCCTTTCTGCACTGTAAATAATTCATGATTTCTGTGTGTGAGAAGCCAAAAGTTTAAATGAGGATCAAAATGTATAACAGATTTAGAGAAATGGGAAAACAGTGGTCAAATGAGAAGGAGGACAAGGCGCTGGGGTGGGGAGTGGCAAGAGAGAAAGGAAGAGAAGGAAAAAATAGCAGTGTAACTTGTAAATCAAGAAGAGAAGAGGGACCGCAGGGAGGGGAGGGGAACAGGAAGAAAAGAAGCAAAATATATCACATATAGACTCAAATTTCCAGTGATGAATGTTATCACTGTATACTGAAATGTACCAATAAAAAATTAGAAAAAAAAAACTATATCCTTACTGGCTAATAAATGAAAATGGATGTTTTCTGGGCAGTGGACACCAGAAACTGACACTGTTCCCAATTTCAAATTATAGTGGCTTATTAAGAAACTATCCAGTTGAATTTGGCAGAGTGAGGTCATAGGGAGTTAAGGAAGCCCATGGATCATAGACATATTGCACGGACACAATCCACATATACCTATAGAGACCCTATTGAATCTTCACCACTTGTCTACTAATTCAGAATTGAGATTAAATTGTGTAAAGCATAATTCCAAGAGCCTTCCATACTCGGTGTCCACAGATGACAACTACATCTAATCTTATGAACAGATGAAAAGTACAAAGTTTCTGATGATTAAAGAAAATAGGAGGTTAATATAATACATATCACATTTGAATTCTCCTAAGTTTGAAGATAGTTTTAATTTTTAGTATTCTTTTTTAGATTGTATATATATATATATATATATATATATATATATATATATATTATAATCAGCATCACTAGAAATTATTGAATGGAGTTTCTTTGTTATTGGGAGTGTAATATAATAGTTGTTAAGTAATAGTTACTAATATTAGGTAATCTCAGTAGTCAGAAGATATCAACCTCTCATGAAGAAAATCCTTATGTCGATCAATTATGTACTCTTTGCTCAATAATGGAAAGTAAGAAATTATACTCAACCTCACCTGGTCTGTTCTACCATCTTTACAGGAACATGCAGCAAGTGAAGCAAAAAAGCAAGTGACAAGTATATGAAATGGAAAATAAAGGCAGATGTCTTAGAAAATTATGACCCTATATGTAGGGAAAGAAAAAACTTTCAAATATAATACTATGAAGAAAATTTTGCCAAGTCAGAAAATAAATAAAAATCAATCACATTTATATATTCCAGCATCCAGTTATTAAATACTTAAACTAGTTATTTATATCATAAAAACACAAAAAAAGGAAAGAAGTGTACATAAGGTTAAATTTTTAAAAAGTCTTACAGAAAATAATGAAATTGGGAAATTTACAATGTGATTCTAATGAAAGATTCAAATTTATTTAAAAAAATTTTAGATTTCAAGAAAACTTCAACTGACCTAGTAAATATGCTAAAATACGTTAAATCTTTTCAAATGTTTATTAAATCAATAAATCTGACAATGTTGAGTGTATTTAACACTAGGATTATTCTACCTGTATATTTTAATGTTATTCTTATAAAATGTCACATCTTAAATTTTTCACTTTTATGATTTTAATATGTAATTTCCTTTCAAAAAATACATTTCATTTTCAAAATTTATTTTCTTAAAAATTTTAACCACTATCTCATGATGGATTGGAGTGTATTTTTTAACAATTTTGTCAGATTTTGGTCCTATAACATGACATTCAATAACTGTATTTTAAATGTAAAGGATAGTTATATTCAAAATATCTAATAATTCAATGCATACACTGAGCAACAAGTTACCAGAACAAGCCTGATTTGCAGATATTCTTAAATTAGCAGTGTTCTATTTATGAAAGTGATTTAATGTTACTATCTGGACTCAACCTCAGTCAATTTGTGGTGCCATTAGATAGGAATAAATATCTGTCATAGTGTCTTGATTCTATTCATTTCTGCTCAGTACACCATGTCTCTTTGTCAGTGTACTTTACACATTTTTAGAATGAATCTGATTTATTTCATATTCTAAATCATCCTTTGGTCAAAATATTTCATTTTGTCATTGAGTTTACTTGCATATTGGCTTACAGAATGTAACACATTTCAGACAGATTTTTCTCAATCATATTAATTTAATACATCATGATTGAAAATTAAATTACATAATTTTACAAGGTTTTTAAAGTTGTAATAAAAATGGAATAACTTACTAGTTGTGAAAGTAAATATTCTGAGGTGTTTTGACTTACGTGTTTATGCAATAACTTTTATAGCAATAAAGATAGTGAACCAATTCTGATGAAATCTATCATGTGGCATTTAGAATTATCTTTCTAGTCGGAGCTAACTCACATACCAAGAAAATCAATGAACTGATTTCTCACACTTTGAGATTAACTTGTATTTATATAAATAAATCAATAGATTATTTTCAGAATTTCTTAACATGATGTCATTATTTAGCATACCTGTTATGTTCATCTGTGTTATTTTGTACATTGATAGGCTTAGAGCCCCGCGAGCCCGGCCACCGCCTTTGCACCAGAGCCACCCTCTCCGCGCCAGCCCACGCTCAGGCCTCGGGCGCCACCTGTGCCTGCGCGGGAGCCAAACGTATGGGGGTGCGCTTGGCTGCGCTGTGTCGAGGCGGGCGCAGGGCGCACGGGGGAGACGCACGGCGCACGGGGGGCGGGGGGAGACGCACGGCGTGCGGGGGAGACGCTCGGCGCGCGGGGGAGATGCACAGCAGCCTCCTTTCTACCGGAGCGGCCCGGGGCTGCACCTGCCGGCTCCGCGCTGCCCTTGGTCACGCCCCGGGACCCTGGCTGATCAACAGAATGCCTTGGGGACATGGAGGTGCTGACGCTGTGGCTTCTCCATGGATCTGCCAGTGCTTTATGGCCGGACCGACTCCATCATCCACACGGGTGAGCGTGGCCGGCTAGCTAGGAACCTGAGTGGCTTTTCTGGAAATTGGGAAAGATCTGCAGGCCAGACAAAACTGGCCCTAGCAGGGGGCGGGGTTGACGGCATGTGGGCGCTGGGCGGCATGCGTCCCATGGTGGGCAGTGTGGCGCTGGTGTCCTGAGGAGCTGAGAAGCTGGGTCTCTTTCCTCCTGCCCAGCAATCAGCTCCAGGGAAGTTGAGCCAAGCCGTGGGAACTCTGCAACCCTGCGATGGATAAGGGGGGGGCTCCTCAGCTGTCAGGGTCGGTCACAGTGTTGCGCTCCTGTCCCCACTGCGGCCAAAGAGATGGCAGAAGCACTGCCCGGTGCTGGCTTGAGGGTCCCCTAGAGGCTCCTCGCACCAGCTGCCACTTCCAGATGCTCACCCCTTTGAGCTGGACCTGAGAGTTCAGGGGACTGTGGGATAGTCCCGGCCCCCACTTCTTCCACCACCCCGCAGGAAGAGCAGGGTGGAGGGCAGAAAGCCAGGGTGCCAGGCCCCGTGCCCACGGAAGCTTCCTGTGCTAGGTGCCCGTGGTCAATGTGTGCACCCAGTCGCGGACACACGCAGCAAATGAAGGATCTTGCATCTGGGCCTCAGGCTGGCAGAAAAGGCCCTTGCCGGGAACTTTTTGGTTCTTGGGATGAGTCTTAGGAAAGCAAGTTAGGGCCCTGTGGGTGTCCCTGGCGGCCACACTGGCTTGGCACAGTGCCTCCCATTGGGGATGGTGAGCACATGTGGTGCTTTGGGTGTGAGACTTGCATGTGACATGGTGGCAGCCCATGCGTTGTGCCTGCCTGATGCATGTCAATGGTGTGCACCTGTGTGTGGGGCTGGGGGCATTTGTGTGGGTTTTGAGGGGATAGCCTTAAAGGCGATCCCAGCCCAGACCTCCTCTCCCTGGTGGCCTGAATTACTGGAGAGGAGGAGGTGGGGTCCTCTCCAGGCCCAGCATTGACCCATCTACTCCTGCAGTTAACAGCTTTGAGGAGAACGCAGCCAAGGATGACAGGGTGTTCCAGCTGGCCTTGCCCCACCTGAATCTCAAGAATAACATCCTGCAGCCTGAGATGACCTACAGCATCAAGGTCAATGAGGCCAACAACCCGTTCCATGCCATGCAGGAAGGTGAGCCATTGTGCAGCCTGGGGCCAGCAGAGCTCTCGGTGTGCCTCTCGGCCTAGGGCCTCAGCTTGGCAAGAGCCCAGGAGGCAGCCAGCAAGCGGGTTGCCCGGGAGGCTGTGTGCATGGCCTGGAAGAAGCTGCTCCTTTCCCCTGCAGGCGGGGTTGGCAGCTCTGCCTGCTTTGTTTCTCTGGGGTTAGTGGGTGGGCGTGTCTGCGCCCAGGGACCTGTGAGGCTTGCCCCTCGTCACCCTTTGGGGCCCCTAGTCTTTCATGCCTGGGGTGCCCTTTGGCCAAGCAGGCCCTGTGCAGCTTCTCCTCTTGCAGCCCAGTGAGTTCCTTGGCTCTCCATCGCACCATTGTGCCACAGATCCAGGTCTCAGCAGCCATTCTCCTTAGAGATGGGGTGGGAGGATTGGGTTTCTCTGCCACCTACTGGGCTGGAGGTGGGCTCTGTTTGCTCAGCGAAAAAGTGGAGCTTGGCCAGGTCAAGCTGCAGGGAATCCTGGCTGGTGCTGGTCCACCTCCTCCTTTAGTCTCTATCACCTAGGCTTGCAGCAGGGCTAACAGGTGTGGGGAGGCCACCTCCTCTCCTCTCCTCTGCTCTCCTTTCCTGTCCCCTCCCCTCCTCTCCCCTCCCCTCCCCTCTTCTCTCCTACTGCTTTCCATCCCTCCTGGCTCTCTGTCCTTCATGCCAAGTCCTTCTGGCAGGCCTGCCTCACTCTCAGGGATCAGGGCTTTGAGCTGTCTGTGGCCCCCACCCCTGGTCAGCCCCGCATCCTGTGCCCTGGATTCGGAGGCTGGATCTGCTCTGCTGGAGGGGCAGAGTACAGGGACCCCTCCGGAGAGGAGTGGCGGGGATATGCAAAGGGTTCCTCTACAGTAGAGTACACTGCTGCCCAGGGCTGCCCCCAGCAGGGGTGTGATGGCATGGAAGCGCGAATCCCATGGTGGGCAGTGTGGCTCTGGTGTCCCAAGTAGCTGAGAAGCTGGGCCTCTTTCCTCCTGCCCAGCAATCAGATCCAGGGTTGGTGAGGTTAGCCGTGGGAAATCTTCGACCCTGTGGTGAGTGAGGTGTGCACTCCTCAGCTGTCCGAGTCGAGGGTCAGTCCAGTGAGACACTCCTGTCCCCACTGAGGGCAAAGAGATGGCAGAAGCAGAGCCCGGTGCGGGCTGGAGGGTGCCCCAGAGGCTAATCGCACCAGCTGCCACTTCCAGATGCTCAGCCCTCTGAGCTGGACCTCAGTGCAGCTGCATGTGGGACAGTGTGCGCTGCCACTTGCTCCACCACCCCCACATGAAGAGCAGACTGGAGGACAGGAATCCAGTGTGCCAGGCCCTATACCCACAGAAGCCCCTGTGCTAGGCACCCATGGTCACCGTGTGCACCTCCCTCAGCCAGACACACGCAGCAAAGGAAGCATCTTGCACCTGGGGCTCAGGCTGGAGAACAAGGCCCTTCCCAGGAACTTTCTGATTCCTGGAATGTTGTCTTAGGAAATCAAGTTTGGGGCCTGTGGGTTCCCTGCCGGCTGCCCTGGCTTGGCACAGTCCCTCGGATTAAGCATGGCGGGCCCATGTGGTGCTTTGGGTTTCAGCCGTGCGTGTGACCTCATGGCTTCCCAGGGGATGTGCCCGCCTGATTCACGTCGATGGTGTGCACGTGTGTGGGGGCAGGCGGCATTTGTGTGGGTTTTGGGGGATAGCCTTAAAGGCGATCCCAGCCCAGACCTCCTCTACCTGGTGGCCTGAACTACTGGAGAGGAGAAGGCAGAGTCCTCTCCAGGCCCAGCCTTGACCCCCCTACTCCTCCATGTGCCAGCTTTGAGGAGATCGCATCCAAGAATGCCAGGGTGTTCCAGCTGGCCTTGTCCCACCTGAGTCTCAAGGATGACATCCTTCAGCCTGAGAAGATGACCTACAGCATCAAGGTCATCGAGGCCAACAAGCAGTTCCAGGCCATGCAGGAAAGTGAGCGACTGTGCATCCTTGGGTCAGCGAGATCTTGGTGTGCCCCTCAGCCTCAGGTTGGCAGCGAGCCCAAGAGGCAGCCAGCAAGCAGGTCACCTGGGAGGCTGCTTGCATGGCCTGGAACAAACTGCTCCACCCCCCTACAGGCTGGGCTGGCTGGTGGCTCTGCCTGCTTGTTTTTCTGGGCTTTGTGGGTGGGTGTGCTTGTGCCCAGAGACTTGTAAGGCCTGACCCTCCCTACCCTCTGGGGTCCCGAGTCTTTAGTGCCTGTGGAGCCTGGTGGCTCATCCGGCCCTGTGCAGCCTCTCCTTTTGCAGCCCAGTGAATTCCTTGGCTCTCCATGGAGCCATTGTGCCTCAGATCAAGGTCTCAGCCACCATTCTCCTTAGGTGTAGCAGAGGCAGGTTTCTCTGCCACCTGCTGGGCTGGAGGTGGGCTGTGTTTGCGCAGGACAAGAGTGAAGCTTGGGGTGAAACACTATTCTGCTTAAATGGTTATGTTTTGATCAGCACTGTTTCGCTGTTATGCCCTCTTTTATCTCAATCTCCACTCCATTATTTACTTTTTATTTTTAGCCTTTTAATTAAAGGAAAAAAATAGCAGGATATATTATAGTAACCCACTTTGACTTTCCATTATCTCAATTTAAAGCACTGTATTACTCTCACCATCTTGTTTTTGACTGATGTTCCCCTATTCTGTTTTGCTGGATAGTATCAGGTTCGAAAGTTTAGGCATCAGCTGTGAAGATAATGAGATTCATTATAACGCCCATTCTCGTTGACTTTTATCTACTTTTGAAGACCTACAATGTCTCCAATGCTTTGGTTTTATTCTTTACTGTTTTGTTCAATCGTATTATAACTAATGATATAGGCAATTCTATTAGAGATAGCGGGAGGCATTATGGTAACCATTGTTGATCACCTTGTATTATGTTTTTACATTATCTATTATGTCCACCCTTTTGACTTGACTGATTCTGTTCTGTTATGTCACATTTGGTTTTACTCTCTTCCAAAAATGTAATAAGAACCGTGGGAGCAATGAAACCCAAAATGTGTAATAGTCATTGTACAAAAGAGAGGAAAAGAAAGTGCTCTAAACTATATAACTGCATGTATATTTAAGTGTATAAGATAGGAAATGATATCACAGAGTTTTATTGGATCATTGAACAGAACTGTTTGCAGTATCATTGTTGGAATGTCCACTTTACAAGCTTTAATTTTGTGACTTGAACAATTATTTCTAAGATGACAATATGTAATCCATTAACTAGTGATTTCCTACTGTTTATTTTTTTTCTGTAAATCTGTATAACTTGTACCCTTTCTCTGCTTTTTTTTTCTATTCTTAAATAAAATTAAAAAAAAAAAAAAAAGAGTGGAGCTTGGCCAGGATAGCTGCAGGGAATCCTGGCTGTTGCTGGGCCACCTCCTCCTTTAGTCCCTGCCAGCTAGGCTTGCAGCAGGGCCAACAGGTTTGCGGAGGCCACATGTTCTCCTCTCCTCTGTTCTCCTCTCCTATCCCCTTACCTCCCCTCCCGTTCCCTCTCCTATTCCTTTCCCTCCCTCCTGGCTCTCTGCCCTTCATGCCAGGTCCTCCTGGCAGGTGTGCCTCACTCTCAGGGATCAGGGCTTTGGGCTCCCTCTGTCCCCCATCCCTAGCCAGCCTCGCACCCTGTGCCCTGGTGTCTGAGGCTGGATCTCCTCTGCTGGAGGAGCAGAATACAGGGGCCCCTCTGGATAGGAGTGGCAGGGAGATTCCAGAGCTCCGCCTAGCAGAGTGCGCTGCTGCCCAGGCCTGTCCCCAGCAGGGTATGATGGCATGGCAGCACGGACTGGCGTGGCTGCCATGGTGGGCAGTGTGGCTATGGTGTGGCTAGGAGCTGAGAAGCCGGGCCTCTTTGCTACTGCCCAGCAATCAGCTCCAGGGAAGTGGAGCCAAGCCCTGGGAGATCTGAGACCCTGCAGTGGGTGAGGTGGGGACTCAGCTGTCCCGGTTCAGGGTCGGCCCCAGTGAGGAGCTCCTGTCCCCAATGCGGGCACAGAGATGGCAGAAGTAGCACCCGGTGCTGGCTGGAGCGCACCTATGCAGTTTCTCCCACCAGGTGTCACTTCCAGATGCTCAGCCATCGGAGCTGGAGCTAAGAGTGCAGGGTACTGTGGGACGGTACCCGCCCCCACTTCCTTCTCCACCCTCGCAGGAAGAGCAGGCTGGAGGGCAGGACTCCAGGGTGCCAGGCCCCATGCCCCTGGAAGGCTCCTGTGCTAGGCGCCCGTTGTCACTGCATTCACCTCTCTCAGCTGGGTACACGCAGCAAAGGAAGCATCTTGCACTTGGGTTTCAGGATGGCGGACAAGGCCCTCCCCGGGAACTTTTTAGTTCCTGGCATGGGTCTTAGGAAACCTAGTTAGGGGCCTGTGTGTTTCCCTGGCAGAAACCCTGGCTTGGCATGGTCCCTCAATTTGGGCATGTCGGGCACATGTGGTGTTTTGACCTTGTGCGTTTGACCCTGTGGCTGCCCATGGAATATGCCCGCCTGATTCATGTCAATGGTGTGCATGTGTGTGCAGGGCTGGGGCATTTGCGCGGGTTTTGTGGGGATAGCCTTAAAGGTGATCTCATCCCAGACCTCCTCTACATGTTGGCCTGAACTACTGGAGAGCAGGAGATGGGGTCCTCTCCCGGCCCGGCCTTGACCCCTCTACTCCTCCAGGTGCCAGCTGTGAGGAGAAAACATCCAAGGAGGACCGGGTGTTCCAGCTGGCCTTGTCCTTCCTGAGTCTCAAGAGTGACATCCTGCAGCCTGATAAGATGATGTCAAGGTCAAGGTCAATGAGGCCAACAACCCGTTCCAGGCCATGCAGGAAGGTGAGCCACTGCACAGCCTGGGGCCAGCAGAGCTGTAAGTATGCCCCAAGGCCTAGGGCCTCACATGGGGAGGGAGCCCAGGAGGCATCCAACAAGGGGGTCGCCTGGGAGGCTGCATGCATGGCCTGGAAAGAGCTGGTCTTTCCCCAGAAGGGCTGCTGGCAACTCTGCCTGCTTTGTTTCTCTGGGGTTTGTAGGTGGGCTTGTCTGCACCCAGAGACTTATGCTAGGTGTGCCCCTCCCCGCCCTCTGGGGCACTGAGACTTTCTTGCCTGGGGAGCTCTGTGACCAAGCCAGCCCTGTGCAGCCTCTCCTTCTGCAGCCCACTGAGTTCCTTAGCTATCCATCTGGACATTGTGCCTCAGACCCTGGTCTCAGCTGCAATTCTCCCTTAATGGGTGGCAGCATCGGGTTTCTCTGCCACCTACTGTGTAGGAGGAGGGCTCTTTTTGCCCAGGAAAAAACTGGGGCTTGCCCAGGAGAGCTGCAGGTAATCCTGGCTGGTGCTGAGCCACCTCCTCCTTAATCTCTGTCAGCTAGGCTTGCAGAAGAGCCAGCAGGTGTTTGGAGGCCACTTCCTCTCCTCTCCTCTGCTCTCCTCTCCTGTCCCCTTACCTCCCCTCCCATTCCCTCCCCTCTCCTCTTGCTTTCCCTCCCTCCTGCGTCTCTGCCCTTCATGCCAGGTCCTCCTGGCAGTCCTGCCTCACTCGCAGGGATCAGGGCTTTGGGCTCCCTCTGGCCCCCACCCCTAGCCAGCCTCCCATCCTGTGCCCTGGTGTCTGAGGCTGGAACTCCTCTGCAGGAGGAGCAAAGTTCAGGGGCCCCTCCGGAGAGGAGTGGCAGGGAGATGCCAGGGCTCCCCCTAGCAGAGTCCACTGTTGCCCAGTGCAGCCCCCAGCAGAGGTGTGATGGCACTGCAGTGTGGGGTGGCATGGGTCCCATGGTGGGCAGTGTGGCTCTGGTGTGATGCGGAGCTGAGAAGTTGGGCCTGATTCCTCCTGCCCAGCAATGATTTCCAGTGAAGTCGAGCCAAGCCGTGGCACCTCTGTGATCCTGAGGTGTGTGAGGTGGGGAGTCCTCAGCTGTCAGGGTTCAGGTTCAGACCCAGTGAGGTGCTCTTGTCACCACTTCGGGCACCCAGATGCAGAAGCAGCACCTGTTGCTGGCTGGAGGGTGCCACAGAAGCTCCTCGTATCAGCTGCCACTTCCAGATGCTCAGCCATCTGAGCTAGAGCTGAGATTACAGGGGACTGTGGGATGGTGCTGCCCCCATTTCCTCTACCACCCCAGCAGGAAGAGCAGGCTGGATAGCTAGAATCCAGGGTGCCAGGCCCCTTACCTGCGGAGGCCTCCTGTGCTAGGTGCCCAAGGTCACCGCTCATGCACCTCCCTCAGGCAGACACACACAGCAAAGGAAGCATCTTGCACTTGGGACTCAGGCTGATGGACAAGGCCCTCCCCGGGAAATTTCTGGTTCCTGGGATGGGTCTTAGGAAAACAAGTTACAGGGCATATGGGAGTCACTGGCCCCCACCCTGGCTTGGCACAGTCCTTCGTATTTGGCATGTCAGGCACATGTGGTGCTTTGGGTGTGAGCCGTGCTTGTGACCTGATTGCTGCCTGTGGGATGTGCCTGCCTGATTCATTCAATGGTGTGCACGTGTGTGTGGGGCTGGGGATGTTTGTGCGGGTTTTGGGGTGATAGCTTTGAAGGCGATCCCAGCCCAGACCTCCTCTACCTGGTGGCCTGACCTACGGGAGGGGAGGATGCGGGGTCCTGTCCAGGCCCAGCCTTGACCCCTCTACTTCTCCAGGTGCGAGCTTTGAGGAGAAAGTAGCCAAGGATGACAGGGTGTTCCAGCTGGCCCCCCTCTACTTCTCCAGGTGCCAGCTTTGAGGAGAAAGTAGCCAAGGATGACAGGGTGTTCCCACTCAGGTGGGACAACCACCTGAGTCTCAAGGATGGCATCCTGCAGTTTGACAAGTTGGCTTACAGCATCAAGGTCATAGAGGCCAACAACCCATTCCAGGCCATGCAGGAAGGTGAGCAACTGGGCAGCCTGGGGCCAACTGAGCTCTCGTTGTGCCCTGGGTCCTTTGGGCCTCTCGTTGGCAGTGGGCTCAGGAGGCAGCCAGCAAGGCTGCATGCATTGCCTGGAACATGCTGCTCCTTCCCCTGTTAGGTGTAGCTGGAAGCTCTGCCTCTTTGTTTCTCTCGGGTTTGTGGGTGGGAGTGTCTGTGCCCGTAGACTTGTGAGGCTTGCCCCTGCCTGTCCCTGGGTTCCCAAGTCTTTTGTGCCTGGGGCACCCAGAGGATAAGCTGGCTCTGTGCAGCCTCTGATTTGCAGCCCAGTGAGTTCCTTTGCTCTCCATAGTGCCATTATGCCTCAGATCTAGGTCTCAGCTGCCATTCTCCTTAGGGGTGGGAGCTGCGGATTTCTCTGCCACCTATTGGGCCAGAGGGGCGCTCTGTTTGCCCAAGAAAAAAGTGGAGCTTGGCCAGGGCAGCCGCAGGAAATCCTGGCTGGTACTGGGCTGCTTCCTCCTTTAGTCTCTGTCAGCTAGGCTTGAAGCAGGACCAACAGGTTTGAGGAGACCACCTCTCCTCTCCCCTCCCCTCCCCTCCCCTCCTCTCCATTCCCCTCCCATCCTCTCCTCTCTAGTCCCCTTACCTTCTCTCCTGTCTCCTATTGCTTTTCCTCCCTCCTGGATCTCTGACGTTCATGTCAGGTCCTCCTGGCAGGCCTGCCTCATTCTCAGGGATCAGGGCTTTGGGCTCTCTCTGGCCCCCATCCCTGGCCTGCCTGGCATCCTGTGCCCTGGAGTCTGAGGCTGAATCTGCTCTGTGTGAGGGGCTGAGGGCAGGGACCTATCCAAAGCAGAGTGACAGGGAGATGTGGAGGGCTCCCCCTAGCAAGAGAATACTGGTGTCCAGGGCTGCCCCCAACGGGTGTGAAGGCAAGGTGGCGTGGTTCCCATGGTGGGCAGTGTGGCTCTGGTGTCCCAAGGAGATGAGGAGCTGGGCCTCTTTCCTCCTGCTCAGCAATCAGTGCCAGGGACGTGAAGCCAAGCCTTGGGAACTGTGCGACCCTGCAGTGGGTGAGGTGGGGACTCCTCAGCTGTCCTGGTGCAGTGTCGGCTCCAGTGAGACCCACCTGTCCCCAGTGCAGGACAGAGGTGACAGAAACAGGGCCCAGTGCTGGCTGGATGGCACCCCAGAGGCTCCTGGCACCATCCTCCACTTCCAGATACTCAGCCACCTGGCTGGAGCTGAGAGTGCAGGGGGCTGTGGGACTGTCCCCACCCCCACTTCCTCTACCACCCCATCAGGGAGAGGAGGACCAGGGCAGGAATCCAGGGTAGGCAGCTAGGCACCCACTGTGGTCACCAAGTGTACTTCTCTCAGCCGGGCACATGCGGCAAAGGAGGCATCTTGCACCTGGGGCTCAGGCTGGAGGACAAGACCCTCCCTGGGAAGTTTCTGTTTCCTGGAATGGGTCTCAGGAAACCAAGTTAGGGGCCTGTGGGTGTCACTGGAGGCCGCCCTGGCTTGGCACACTCCCTCACATTGGGCATGGTTGGCACATGTGGTGCTTTGGGTGTGAGCCGTGCCTGTGACCTGGTGGCTGCCTGTGGGATGTGCACTCCTGATTCATGTCAATGGTGTGCACATGTGTGCAGGGCTGGGGGCATTGGTGCAGGTTTTGGGGGATAGGCGTAAAGGCAATCCCAGTGCAAACCTCCTCTTCCTGGTGGCCTGAGCCACTGGAGAGGAGGAGGCGGGGTCCTCTCCAGGTCCAGCCTTGACCCCTCTACTCCTCCAGGTCCTATCTTTGAGATGAATGTAGCCAAGGATGACAGGGTGTTCCAGCTGGCCTTTTCCCACTTTAGTGTGAACGATGACATCCTGCAGAGTGAGATCACCTACTTCATCAAGGTCATCCAGGCCAACCAACCTGTTCCAGGTCATGCAGGAAGGTGAATGTGCAGCCTTGGGCCAGAAGAGCTCTCCGTGTGGACCACGGCCTAGGGCCTCTCCTTGGCAGTGAGCCCAGGAGGCAGTGAGCAAGTGGGGTGTTAGGGAGGCTGCGTGCATTGCTTGGCACACGCTGCTCCTTCCCCCGGCAGACGCCGGCTGGTGATTCCCCTGGCTTTGTTTCTTGCATGTTTGTGGGTGGGCGTTTCTGAGTGTGCAGACCTGTGAGGTATGGCCCTTCCCAAGCTCTGGGGCCCCGCATCTTTGTTGCCTGGGGCGCCCAGTGGCCAAGCCATCTCTGCAGCCTCTTGTTTTGCAGCCCAGTGAGTTCCTTGGCTCACCCTCGCACTGTTGTGCCTCAGATGCAGGTCTCAGCCACCTTTCTCTTAGGGGTGGGAGCAGCCAGTTTGTGTGCTGCTGACTGGGGCTAGGGTTGGCACTATTTGCCCAGGAAACAGTAGAGGTTGGCCAGGGCAGTTTCAAGGAATCCTGGCTAGTGCTAGGCCGCCTCCTCCTTTAGTCTCTGTCAGCTAGGCTTGCAGCAGGACCAACAGGTGTGCAATGGCCACTCCCTCTGCTCTCCTCTCCTCTCCTCTCCTCTCCTCTCCTCTCCTCTCCTCTCCCCTCACCTCCCCTCCCCTCCTGTCCCCTTTCCTTCCTTCCCCCTGCCCTACCCTCCTCTTCGCTCCCTTCCCCTCTCCTCTCCTCTCCTCTCCTCTCCTCTGGGTTCCCCTCTCTCCTGGCTCTCTGCCCTGCATGCCAGGTCCTCCTGGCAGGCCTGTCTTACTTTCAGGGATCAGGGCTTTGGGCTGTCTTTGACCCCCACACCTGGCCAGCCCCCAACCTGTGCCCTGGAGTCAGAGGCTGGATCTGCTCTGCTGGAGGAGCAGGGTGCAGGGGCCCCTCCTGAGAGGAGTGGCAGGCAGGGGTGGAGGGCTCCCCCGAGCAGAGTCCTCCACTGCCCAGTGCTGCCCTCTGTGCTGCTCTCCTGGGACCCTCTCAGAGGAGGTGACTCAGCTATGGATGAGGTCCAGAAGGTTAGTGTGGTGCTGCCAGGTCTTCCTTAGAAGTTAGGCCATCTGGCGTGTCCTATTCCTGGCTGAGGATAAGGAGCAGCTGGAGGCCATCTGCAGGGGTGGGGACTGCCTACTTCTGAGCCCAAAGGTCTGGGAAGTCTTGGGGAGGGTTGTGCAGACTGGGAGTTCCAGATGGTGTTTTCAGGGTGGCGATGAGTGGGTTGAGGCCAGTGTCACCTGTGGTGGGGACTGCTTCTTCCAGCCTTGGTAGCTGTCTATTGTCTGCTGTCTGCTGACATGCAGGGAGGAGGAGGCCCTGCCTTTCCCTGGTCACAATCCCCCCACCTGAACTCTCTGTCTCTTGGTACCCCCTGTCCCTGTGCTTCCTTTATGTGTGTGTAGGGGTCCCTGGCTGAGGTCCCATTGCCTGGGTGCCTTCCACTGACTTTCTCCTCTGAGGGCCAAGGTCCTACATTGTTGATCAGAGCTGCATATGCCACAAGTGCCCTGCAGCATATGTTGCTGTACACAGTCCCACACTGGACACTGCTGCCGGCCTCCCTGCACAGCCTGGGAAACGATGACCAGTACTCCCCATCTCCAGTCACCCCAGTCCCATGGAAGTGGACATTGGCCCTCTCTGTGCTCTCAGAACTCCTGCCACTGCCATCAGGTGGGGTCCTGTGGGGCCATCTCCATCTTTCTCTGGACCCAGGGATGCAGGCCACTGTTGCCTACTCCTGGTTGGAGTTCCTCCCTGGTCCCAAGCTGGGTCCTTGTCATCTCCCAGCCTCTGGATGCTGGTTCAGCCCTAGGAAGTGCTCTCCTTGCCTTGGTGAAGGTGACCCTTCTCCCTGCTCTCATGTTTCCGGTGCCCGACCGGATCCCATGGCCTGTTACCCTTTTCCCCCACTGCTTATCCCTTCCCTCTTAGATGGCTGAGGCTTCCTGATGAGTCTATTGGGATGTCTCTTTTTACTGTCCTGACACTGCCCCTTGCGTTTTCTTTCTTTCCAATCTGTTACCTTTGTTAGAAGTCTGTCCCATTTTGATGATGTTTTCATAAATGATTTTGGTTCTACCAATTATAGTTCTTTAGTGTTTCCAGTTTATATGATGTCTGATCAGATCTTTTTTTATTCATTTCTCCTTTTCTGCTTGCTTTGGACTTCATAATATACCCTTCTTTTTCAATCCCTTTAAATTCATATCTTTGCTTTTATGTGAGATGGTTCTTCTTTTTAACATTAGCATTTGAGCATCACAGATTTCCCTCTAGGCTTTGCTTCACCTGTATCTGACAAGTAGTAAAATGTTATGTTTTCTTTCATGTGTGGTTTAAAATATTTCTAGTTTTCCTTTAGACTTTCCTTTTGACTATAGGTAGTTATTACTTATGATTTCAAATCTTTGTGGGTAAATTTCTTGTTATCTTTTAATTACTGTAATCTATTTTAATTCTGTTATGGACAGAAAAATCTACTTTATAAGATTCAGCTATTTTTAGTAGTTCATTTTCATTTTATGACATAGTGCATAGTATTTTTGGAGAGTGTTCCATGTAAGCTTGATAAAAAGTGTATTCTTGGGGCTGGGGATTTAGCTCAATGGCATAAGCCCCTGCCTTGCAAGTACGCAGTCATGAGTTCAGTCCCCAATACCAAAAAATAGTGTATTCTGCTGTTTTTGAGTAATGTTTCTATAAAGGTCTGTCCAATATAGTAGGTTAATAGAAGTTTCCTATACTGTCTTTTGTCTATTTCAGTCAATGTGAAAATCATATTGGAATCTCTGTAATTATACATTAGTTTCTCATTTCAGTTTCTACAGTTTTTGCTTCAAATGTTTGTCTTTCTGTTTTTAGGTTAATACACATTTGGAGTTTTTATCTTTTCTCAGGGTAATAATAAAAGTGAATCTTTTATTATTATGTTATGACACTCTTTATCCATGGTAATTTTCTTTCCTCTGAAACCCAGGTTGTCTGATATTAATATAACTACTCCAGCTTTCATTGATTAATTTTGATGTGAAATATTTTCCTAATCTTTTAGGTTTGTTCTACCTATATCATTGTATATGAACTTAGTTTCTGATACCAGGTGTCACTGATATGTAACACTGGGCATGGTAATTACTTTGGACACTCTCTAGTGTTTCAATTTGTTATCTTGAGCTGCCCTGCTGTTTTTTACATGAGGAACTAGGCAACCTTTTTGTTACTAACCAAAAGATAATTTGTTATTAGGAGCCAGTACTTTTTCAATACTTTGTTTTGGTACCGAGGATTGAACTCATGACCTTGTGTTTGCCAGGAAGGCACTTAGAATGCTGAGCTAAACCCCTGGTCCTGGAGCTAGTACTTTTAAAAAAGGAATACAATGGTAGAGCATTAAAACTCATGTGTGTTGTGTGTGTGTGTTTGTGTGTGGGGGGGGGCGCGCAGTTGGGTCTGGGCCTTGCACATGCCAGGCAAACAAGAAATCTTCACTAAGCTACTTTACTAGTTTGTGACACCTGCCCTCCCAAAAGCCTGTCATCATGGCCTCAGCTTCCCTGGTGCTGGACATGTTAGAGGTGCTCACACCAAGGCTCTGGTAACCAGTAGGTAGCCAGTAGGAAGCAGGCATCACAGTCTTTACCTGTGTGGCACCCTCTTGGTGCAGCTTCTCAGGAAGCCTGGTCAGTTGTGCGAGTCCCGCATTGCTCAGGTTACTAATGAAGCCGCACTGTGCAGCTCTGATGCGGATCATGGAAATGGAGGGTTTGGGCCATAGTTTTGTTATGTTTTCCTACTTGTTCTCATTTTTTGTGTGTAGTTGTAAATATATGAAAATTATAGTTTCATCGATAAACTCTAATTAGATCAGAGAGTGTCTCGAAGTTTAAAGAACACGGCTGGACGTGGTGACACACACCTGTAATCCCAAGTGCTGGAGGCAGAGGCAGGAGGATTATGAGGTGAGGTTGGCCGTCACTTTGAAAAACATCCTTTAAGCATCCCTGTGTAGAGCATGGAGCAGAGGAAGGGTTAATTTATCTGTGTTGTCCCTCTTTGTTTACATGGTCTCTTTTGAAAGAGTTTCATTCCTGTACCGCTGTACAGATTTCATCCTGTGGGCTTAATTTCATAGGTTCACAATTATTTTTTGTCAGGTATGAAATTCAGTTGTAAAACTGATTTTTTCATACATTTAGGCAGCAGGATAGCCTAAATTAATGTGTGGTCATTCACTCTTTATCCCATCACGTGTGAATGTGTCTGTGTCTTAGAATTTGAATATTATGGGATACTCCTCTAGGTCCTGTGTGTCTGGTAAGGTATGTGCACCACGTTCACCCTTACCAATTGCAAAGTCCCTGACTGATGGGAGACTGGAGTGTGAGTCAGTAGAACAGCACAGTGTGCCTGAGAACATGCTAAGTGCAGGGCATCAGTGCTGAATCTGTACACATCTGGCAGGAGGCTGGCTCTCAACTGCCTCTCCCCTTGTTGGTGATGGTTGCGCACGGCACCAAGGGCTGACTGGGTGGTCACATCCCACAGTGGCTGTGTCTGCCAGAGGCGTGGAGCATGATGGGAGTAGTCCCGGATGGTGCATTTCAGTTCTTACTTGTGCTGTTTTGTTTCTCCAGTCACCTACAAAAGCTGTATATAACGCCAGACATTGGAACCATCCAGAATGAGAAGAACTACCTGGACCACCAGTAGTCAAACCTCAGAATGTCACAGTAAGTAAGCTGGCCGTCTTTACTCTGTGCTTTTTAGTAAGGTACACTAGTTAAGCAGTGACTGTCCCTGTGAATAATTTGTGAGTCTGTAACTTTTCTGATTAACAGCAGGTTTTTGCCTTGCTCACTGAGACTTGGTAGCTTTCATTGAATTCACTGGAAAAGTGAGGACTGTGGGATGAACATCAGAACTTCTTGTAGCTACTAGGGTATAAATGACAGCCTTTAAAAAGTAATATAATTAAAATATTCTTAAAAACAGAAGACCTTGTAGAACTTGCAGTGTAATGTTTAAGGAGTGACTTTATTTATTTGAAGTGTATATTGACCATTAAGGACTACATTATAAATTAATTCTGCACAGATCTCAAAGTGCTTTTCATTGCTTAAGTTGCTTTTCAAAGGAGAATTTTTCTTACATTGCAGTACTGACTTTTTAATCCAGAACACATTTTTGAAGGGCTCTTACTGAATTGTTTTTTGCCAGGGATTTAGCTCAGCAGTATAAGCTCCTGTGTGATGAGCACGAGATTGTGAGTTCAATCCCTGATACCAAAAAAAAAGTTGGATTTTTTTTTTTAGAAGCTCCATAGTGTCATACATGAGAACTACTAGGTTAGCGGTACAGACTAGAGCTGTCAGAGGAATGAGTTCTTTATAAGAGCAACCTAAAAAATAGGGATTAGAGGTCACCCCCTCCCGCTTTTGAGACTTCCTTGCATAACTCAGACTGACCTTGAACTCTGTAGCCCAGGGTGGTCTCTTAACTCTCAGGCCTGCTGCCTCAGCCTCTAGGTGCCATCACACCTGATGCTTGTGCCCCCCTGCTCCCCATGTGCTGCTGGGTTTTGAACTCTGAGCCCTTTGCATGCTGGGCAAGTACTCTACAGTCGAGCCACACACCCCAGGCCTAGAAACAGATGTGTAAAACACAGTATAGCGTTTTCTCTCCAGTAGATTTTCTTCAGCCACCACCCCCCTTGCCTTGCCTGGGATTGAACCAAGGCCTTCATTCTGAGCCACATCCCCAGAATTGTTTACTTCTTTTATCTTAAGAAAGAGTCTCTCTTAATTCCCTGGATCACCCACACTGGGCTCATTCTTACTGTGCAGTTTAGGATGGTCTTTGGCTCACTGTGTAGCCCAGGCTGATCTCAAACTTGCAACGGTCCTCCTGCCTCAAGCTTCTGAGTACTGAGTTCATAGGAGTGAACCACCACACCCAACTACTGGGCTCATTCTTAAGATCCTCTTGACTCTGCCTCCTGGAGTGCTAGCGTTAGAAGTGTGCACCACCATAAACTCTTATTGGAAGCATGAAACTTTTTTTTTGGTACCAGGGATCAGACTCATGACTTCATGCCTGTTAGGCAGACACTTATGCTGCTGAACTAAATGAATCCCTGGCCCAGCGTGAAGCATTTTTATTTGTACTTGGGAATCATACAACATGCTGATGTGTGCCCTATTCTTCTTATAACTATTACTTTAGTTTTGTTTTTGTTTTTTGAGACAGGATCTCACTATGTAGTCCAGGTTGACCTCAATCTCACAGCAGTCCTCATGCTCAGCCCCTCAAATGAAATGCTGGTGTGACAGTCATTCACCACATTGCCCAGCTCTTGCTAAAAGTATCTAAATGAACTACTGCGGCTTTCTGTGCTTTCAGATTCTTTTTCTTTCTTTTATTTTTTTTTCTTACTAGGAATCGAACTCCTGATCTTGTGCTTGCTAGGCAGGTGCTATACTGCTGATCTGTGACTCAGCCTGCATTTATTTGTCTGTTGTTTTACTGTCCCACCCCAAAGCAGTGTATCAGTGGTATTTATGCATGCCCTTGTGGTTTTTTATTCATTCTTTGTCCTGGGTAGAGACAAGTCATATAAATATAAGGTTTAAAATGACAAGGAGTTCCTGAGTGGTCCTTCTTCATGTAAAACATGTATACCTGCTTGTGCGTGGAATTAAAGTATCTCTTAGGACCTTTCGAATTAAACTATCTCTTAGGACCTTTCAGAGGCCTCTGCTGTACTCCTCACCCCTTTTAAACTTTGTTTACTTTTTTAAAGCTAAACTTACAATTAGACAAGATGTTACTATTTCAAAATATTTATTTAGAACAACTAATTTAATACCTTTATTAATAGGTGATGCTGTCTTCAAAGGAACCAAATCAAAAAGATGATGGAGTTTTTAAGGCTCCTGCACCACCACTCAAAGTGATAAAAACTGTGACAATACTACTCACACCTACCAAGATATAGTTACTGCACTTAAGTGCAGAAAAGAAGACAAAGAAGTAAGCAGCCACGACCAGTTTATTGCCTGTGGATAGCCCTTTGTATGTAACATATAGCCCTGTAATGTGCAGAAATGCCAGTGCACTGGTAGCCAGAGCTGTGAGCCACAATTTTATCTTGTCCTACCACAGCCAATGTTTTAACAGTGTTTTAGTTGCCATCTAGTGAAGCGTTGTATGTACAGTACTTTCACATAAAGGGCAGTGAACCTGACATTCATATATGCTAGATCCAAGTTACCAAGGGGTAGCCCTACTCTTTTCTTGGCAGCTGTATACTGTTGTTCAGCACGTGAAGCACTTAAAATGACGTTGTGGAATTTGGTGAGAACCAAGAGTTCACTGATGACATTGAGAACTTGTTAAGTGGCTTAAGGAGCACTCAGCCTCTGAACACATGTTGTCTTAGGTAAGCGCTTACATTTATGTTTTATAACTATGTACATTCTGGGTCATTGACTTTTTTTCACCTAGACATAGAATGTGCAAAAAGAAAATTTTTTTGATTTTGTAGCATATAGCAGTGATACTAAAATGTAAAGGACTGGATTCCATGCAATCAAGGGAAAGCAAAGTGATCTAGTCTTTTTTTTTGGGGGGGGCATAGTATAGGCTTCAATTTTCAGTGGCCTAAAACAAAAAATATAATAGCAAAGAATGTTTTTTCATCTCAGAATTTCATATATCAAGTGATAAATCAGATTAACTATGTTGTTAATTCAATATGTCAAAATACAGATCATCTTTTGCATATTGCAGTGAGTTAAACATCTTTGTTCAGTTGAATTACAAGTCAGTTGAAAGTGTTCAGTCTAATATCATCATAGGTTTCATGCATCAGAAGCATTGGGAAGGTCAGATGAGACGGTTAATGGCAGTGCTAATGTAAGGAATGCGCTGAAGACAGTCATTTATTTGTCAAAAAGGAGTAACCAGTCACATAATAGGCATTAGTGTTTTTTTATATTTGGATTTCTCATAATGTTTAGGACTTTGGGGAGGGGATACCAGGGATTGAACTCAGAGCCTCTTGCATGGCAGCCAAAAGGTCTGCTGTTTTGCAACAGCCTACCCAGGCTGACCTTCAGCTTGCCATCCTGCTGCTGCAGCCTTTGGAGTAGTGCCAGGGATGATGCTACGCTTCTTGGAATTTTGTGGCTTTTGGTTTGGTAATATTGGGACTTGAAAGAGGGCTTTCCCATTGAGCTACATCCACAGCCCTTTCTAAGTTTGTATTTTGAAGCAGAGTCTCACTAAGTTTCCCAGACTGGGCTTGAACTTGGTGGCCTTCTTCCTCCCAGAGTGTCGGATTATCCGTGTGCGTCACCCTGCCAGCCCTGCTCACGGTTTTTATGTTGTGATCCGCACCTCCTTATCATTGCTCGTTTTGGTATTGCTCAAACTTAAAACCAATGTACTAGTCACCTCAGCTTTCCTGAACAGTCGTGTTCTTCCCCTAGTGTTAGTATCCTGGGTACCAAGTGTGCCATGCCTAGTTTCTGAATGCACCCACGAGCACATGGAATGGTTGCAATGGTCTTCAAAACCTTGAATGATTCCCAGCACCACCAGGTATTTTATGTTTTTGAGTTTGAGAATCTTTAGTGAAAAATCTTAAGTCTACTTGGCCACCAGAAAATACCCTCACTGAATACTTATGTGAATGTATCCAAATTATAGGTTGAGTTCATTTTATTTGCTCAATACCTTGTCATCTTCAAAATAGCTGCCCATATCATCAGACATGATTGAATCTAACAAAACAAAATAAAATAAACCCAAACCAAACCAATGAAAACAATACAGGACTGCAACACAAGGTAATAGGAAGTTAACAGTGGCTGCCACCTTCCTTTTTTAGACATCTCCTCCCCTTTCACCTTCACAATACCTGTCGTATATTTTGGATCCCACTGACTCGTTCAGTTTTCCATACTAGGGCAATAACATACGTTCACGATTGTGAGTCCAAACTGGTTCACTCATGAGCACAATCTCCGGTTGCATTTGTTTACCTACAGGAACCTCGAGGTTATCGTTCTTTATAGCTGAAACTATAGCTTGGTAGTTTACATTGTATAAAAATACCATGTCTTTCTTATCTGCTCAGTGGTTGAGGGGTTAGCTGCTCCTGCCTTTTGCTGGGTCTCTGTCCCATGGAGCATTGTCTTGTCTCCTCTGACCTTCAGTCCATGAATTTTCTTTGTAGTCAGATGTGTTTCTTGTAGACAGCATATTGACGAATCCTGTCTCCCAATCCACTCTGCTCATGTTTCTTTGTATTGGTAAGTTGAGGCCGTCTATATTAGTGTTATGGCCGACACATACTGACTCATCTCCAACATGCTCTGCTTCTGCCCTTGGTCCCCCATGTTTCTCCTCTGCTCAGTTGCCTGCCCTGCTTGGTGACTCCCCTCTGCTACTGTCCCTGGAACCATGGTCATCTTTATCTTCCTCTAGAATGTCCTTAAGCACTCTCTGTAGGGTTGGTTTGGTGTTCTGTATCATGAAATATCTTATCTCTACATTAATTCTGAAAGCTGTAGGTTTCACTTAATGACATTTGAGTATTTTCTTATGAAGTTTTTTAAAAGCCTCTTAGTTTGTCCATTTGTGCTATTAAATTTTCATTCTTTTATCATAGCTAATGTACCATGCTGGATTTTTAATTCTGTAAGCATGGTGTCTTCTATATAAAACAATCTTGTTTGATATTAATGATTTGAACTCCTTAAACTTTTTGGCCAATATTGAAACTGGAAGATAATCATATTGATCACATTGAGAATAAAATAAATTCTGCATTTACATTGCCTTTGACACTTTCTGTTAATAATTAGCTTTATCACTGTCAGAAGCTAGAAAAAGCAGTGTTACTTGCATTAGCCATTATCACAGTGGTATTTTGAGGTGGCTTTAAGTATGTTTATTCAAGGAAACTAGGTTCCAAATGCAGAGTGGATGGTAGAGAATTAGTCTCATGCCGAGTCTGTTGAAAAGAGCAGTTCTCCCAAGTTTGAGCTTGAGCATAACTTTTTACCAGGGTGCGGCAAGACGGCCACAAGGAGAAGGACATACAGGTGTAGTCAGTTGGCTTTGTTATGCAGTGAGAGCAAACAGACATTACTGTGCTTCCTTGGCTCAGGGTTCCCTGTAGCCTTGACTGTGACACCCTCACTTCTGAAAATAGTTTGCAATATAATCATTTAACCAGTCACTTGATTAAATTTCCAAACTTTTTCTCCTGTGAGAGCTTCAGTGTTTAAGTCGTTGGATTATTTTGTTTTGTACATTAAAATAAATACAGAATATCTTCAGTGTTGCTTGTTGGACATTACCCATTGGGAGCGTGTTGGGGACTTGCAGGGTAGAAGACTCCATGGCATTTTGCTCAGTTCCATGAAAGGGCACGGGAGTGGCGAGTGTCTGGCTGGTCCTTGGGAGCTGCAGAGAGTCTCTAGATGTGGTGTTTATGCCGTGTGCTCATGGGGGAGTGCTCCTTCCCTGGGCTGTTGAGGGGTGGTGACCCAGCGATAGCGATGGGCAAGGTCTGTGCACGCTCCTGTGGGTACATTTTCTTTCTTCCGCTGGCACCTGAATCCATGGATATTGGAGGTTGTTTTGACATTGATCTAAACTAGATCACCTTTAGCTTTTGTAGGTTGCAGAACCTGTTATGAACAGTATGCTAGTTACTGAACTCGGTGATTTTTGAGAGCATATTTCATTAACAGTTGATGGAAAAATACTGAGTAACCAGATTAGGTTATTTTAAAGAAATTACCCCAAATACATTTATTTCATTATCTTAGGTTTATATAACTGTCAGACATGTGTATGTGTATTCTCTTGGGGGAAATTTGTGCTAATTGTTTGTTGCAGATTTTGAAGCATTTACGTTACTGACTTTGAACTGAAAAATGGTTTCTATGTCATAAATAGCTATCTGACAATTAATGTTCTAACTATAGCTCCAAATTGTCAAAGGAATATGTAATTTGGCTTCTATTCTTTCAGTTTTGAACATTCACATAAGGAAGGTGGATAGAAAGGAAAATTCTAAGAAATGGTGCTTTATTTTTTTAGTAGTCGTGTTTCCCTAGAATATTTAGAGAGGCCACTGAATCAAGCATTTACTGAATCAAGCATGTAAATCAAAGTTTATATGACCAGCAACCTGAGTTTTACATGTTTTAACTTGTAAGCACATGCCAGCTTCGTCAGTGCTGGTCTTGTTTCCTGATTGTCAGAACTTACTTACACAAACCCTTTTTCCTCTTCCTGGCCCTCTAAGAACCTGTCCCTCTGTTTAGCTGCCCTCATGTACATCCTGAGTCGAGATTGCTTCAACATGGATCTTGACAGAGCTAGCCAAGATCTCATGATCCGACTCCTGAAGCTAGAACAGCATGCTTCATCAGCTAAGCTGCTGAATGAGAAGGATATGAACAAAATCAAGGAGAAAATCTTGAGACCATGTGAAACTGTACACAATAAGCATCTTGATCTAGAAAACATAATGGTGAGTTCTAGCCTGCCTTCCACTGGTGACTGTCACCATGGCTGTGTAGCTTGGGAGAAATCCTTTAGCCTCCTAGCCTTGGTTTACAGCTTGGCAGGTTTTTCTGAGGTACACAGAGTTCTTCCCAGTCCTCATCTCAGTCCAGGAAGTTTATATTTGTAATCCTGTGGAAAAGTTATTGGAATTTGAATAAATTAATTCCAGTATACCACTTGTAGTGCAACTTTATTCTAGCAAGAATAAAGACACTAAGCCATAATTACAATTTTGGGGAGCCAAAGGGTTCTAAGTCCAGCGTGGTTGAAGATTCATTGGAACAAAGGCCATGACCCTGAGCCCAACCCAGGTTTTATTAACTCTCAAGGGGAGAGGCTGGTAGGTGAGTGACAGAGTGGTGAGAAATTCAGGAACCCTGTGAACTGGGCTAGGTAGGAAGCCTGAGATCACCTCTGCAGCACTGGGAGAGAATAATCTGCATAACACAACTGAGGGAAGTGCCTAATGTTTGGGGGTAGGTCTGATCTCCATCCCAGTTGATAGCTGTGAGGTGGTGGCTCTTATTCCATCTGGCTGAGCCATGATTTTTGGGAGGCACCAGGCACTGTCACCTAGCTTCAGAGATTACACTTCCTCAGCCAGCCCGGCTTACATTGCTTAAAGCCAGCTGATGGGATAAAGGATTGGCCTGGTTGGCTCTGCACCTATCAGTGTATGGAGACTGGGCCAGGTCTAGTCGAAGTGGAGCTGCTTGCTCATCTTCCAGGGAATTCTGTTTAGGCCTTGTTCCGTTCCCTTCCTGAAATCTCTGACCTGGCTCAAACCAGACAGCACAACAGCCAGTTTAAGAGTGTTTTTTGTCCTTCCTCAGTTTGTTTTAAATTGTGCAACACATACATCATAAATTGTTTCATTCAAGGAAAACTAAGTATGAATTTTGTTCTTATACGAATTTCTCCCTTGAAATGTATTAGTATTGTTAAATGTGCTAAGGAAAGGTAATTCCTAGGTATAATATAGTATTATCATATACTTAAATAACTGAGAGCGAACACAATTGCATAGTAGTCTGGTTTTTTTGTTTTGTTTTGTTTTTAATGGGTTTTTTTTTTCTGGTATTGGGGATTGAACTCATGACCTTGTGCTTGCCAGGCAGGTACTTAGCCACTGAGCTAAACCCTTGGCCACAAATAATCTTTTTACCATTTCTAATGGTGTCTGTCTGTCTGTCTGTCTGTCTGTCTGTTTGGCTGGCTTTTTTTCCCTTCTTGTACCATTGATCAAACTCACAACCTTGCACTTCCCAGGCAGGCACTTATGCCGCTGAGCTAAATCCCTGGCCATCCTGCCCCCCGTTTTTTTAGGCAGGATCTCACTATGCAGTTCAGGGAAGCCTTGAATTCACTATGTATGTAGCCCAAGCTGACCTGGAACTCAGCAATCTTCTTGCCTCACCCTTTCCCGAGTGCTGGGATTACAGGCATGCACCACCACACTCAGCACATAATAGTATTCTGAGCAATGATATATTTCAAATAAAGTGCTTAATAGGCTATATTTTAAAACAGCTAATCATAAATACTGAAGATTACATAAAATGTCTTTTTGTGCCAATAAAATAGACATTAAAGTTTCTTTTTAACATAAAAACACAAAGGCATTTTCGCTGTATTTATACTGAATTATTATGTCCCTTCTTCCTAACTGTGGTGCCTTTGTGGGCATCTGCAGCACTGTGGTGGCCTGGCTCATACACAAGGGCCAAGTTAAATTTTTCATTAAATTCCTCTCCATGGGACTTAGAATGAGACATGGACACAGTGAATTTGTATTTGTAGTATTGTAGTCTAATTTTCTACTGGTCACCTTGAACAACAATTTAAAATACAATATTGCACAATATTCTGGATCCCTGTTTTAAAATTGTGATACTAGTAAGATCTGTTGTTTATGTTTCTAAATATCTTAATTTACATTCTGTTCCAAATATAATATAGGCCAGCATGTAAATTTGCATCTTTTGAAGGGCAGAAGCTTTGGATAGAAAACCAGGTCTCTTCAGGCTTTGCTAATTAAAGCATTTCTTCTGTTATGCAAAAGTTCCTTTATTACATCAAGAACCGATTACTGTTTGTTGGAAGTGTCTGTATGCAGTAGGAAATGAACTAAGAGAGAACATAAAGTTAACCTGGTTTTAAAATTGCTTTCCCCTTTTGTGCTCCCTCTAGCAGGGACCCTGGAGTATTAGTACGTAATGTAGTTAAAAATAGTATGGCTTTTGTAATAATAGCCATTTAAAGAAGGTCCACACTGCTCACCCTGCAGCCCAAATTTTAAGACTAGTCATTCTATACCACCTAATCAAGCAAAGGATTTGTATTTTAGAGTAGATGGAAGACAGGAACCTGACCAGCAAATAAGGAACAGGACACTCAGAGAAACATGCAGGACCACCAACCACTGGGTGACTATTATGTACTATTTAGCGGTGTAAAGCGGTAATCTTGGATCTTGAACACTCAGGGCACCTGGGACCCCATGCTTTGTTCCTAGGAGTGTTAACTTGTTCCATTTTTCCTGGTGAATCAACTCACTACAGTAAACACAGCCCCACACTTAAACCTTAAAAGCATTTTGTCCACATTGACTATATTGATAAACGTGAGCTCATTTTCACTTACAAGTGCTCACGGTTCTATTAAAACAATACAAAACAAAACAAAACTGGGGCTGGGGCTTTAGCTCAGTGGCGGAAGCACCTGCCTGACAAGCATCAGGTTGTGAGTTCAATCCTTAGTACCCAAAAACAAACAAAAAAAAAAAACCCGTTAGTAATATGAAATAGATGTTTGTAAAGAACAACAACCTCTAAAATTGCTGCTTCAGAATTATCACTAAGAGTCAGCATTCACAAATGGCATGTGTGCCTCTGATTTCTTGACTGGGCTTTTGGCGATGGAGACACTGTTGTCCCTTTCTTCTAAACTAGGATGAAACTGGTTTAAAGAAGAACTGCAGATTTTGGGTGGTCTGGATCACAACATAGATAAAGGTATGGAAATGGGTGCACACGTATGGGTATGTGTTGTGTTTACATACTTACAGCACGGAGAAAATACTCTGTGCAAAAGAATTTTTTCAGTTTGAAAAGGTCCTCTTTTAGTAGCATCCTACAAATCTCTTGACTTTTGAAGTAGAAGCTATCGATACTGTGACCTTGGGAGTTTATGGGAACAGAGTACCATACATTTCACAATGACCCAGTATTAAACATAGAACAAATTACATTTGTGGAGATTCCAGCACACGCCTAGCATGCTGACCAGTGACTTTGAAGGGTCTCTAAGGGTTGAGTCCTGAGGCTTGAAGCTGTAACTGACATCTGTTTCTTTTCACCTAGTCAAAGAGTGTGTGGATCATTTAAGTAGAGATGAGGATAAAGAAAAACTGGTAGCCCCGTTATGGGGAGCAGAGAGATGTTTATGAGTTCTGGAAGGTGTAAGTATAGATAACTATTTGGGGACAGTTATTTGATCCCCCCCCTTTATCTTTCTGGTGCTGGTTTGGACTCAGTGCCGTGTGTGCACCGGCAAGGCCTCTACCACTGAAATGGATTTCTCCCAGCCCCTGAGTCATGCAGTTTTGTGATTGTTGCATGTAGTCACCACATATTTTATATTTGGCTTGTTGGAACTCTGCTTTTTTTCACCCGCAGTAAAGTTTTATGCATTTCTTGAGCAGTTTAGCGGTGTAAAGTGGTTATCTTGGATCTTGAACACACAGGGCAACTGACACCCCATGCTTTGTTCCTAGGAGTGCTTTAAATGAACATTTTAGCTGGGTATAGTGGCACGCACCTGTAGTTCCAGCACTTGGGAAGAAGAGGCAGAAAGATCCCCATGCATTTGAGGCCTGCCTGGCTACCTAGTGAGTTCAAGGCCAGCCTGAACTATGTAGTGAGACCCTGCCTCAAAAAATAAAAAATAGCCAGGCGTGGTGATACACACTGTAATCCCACCCCTGGGTGGCTGAGGCCATAGTAACCCTGTGAGTTTGAGGCCAGCATGGATTACATAGCATGACTCTATCTCAAAAAAATTTTAAAATAAATAAATGTTTATTATTTTAAGAATATGTATTGCTCCAAATGATATGTTACATGCAAGTTTATTGATAAAGCTTGTGTGCCACTTTATTACTCTACATAATGTGGAATGCTACTTATCTGCATTAACTTTTTTACGTGAAACAGTAGTTCACCAAAATCAGAGATGGGGTCTGTGTCTGTGTGTGTTGGGGATTGATGGAACCCAAAGCTTCAAAATTAGAAGGTTGTTTGTTTCTGTCTTTCTTTCATTTTTTGAGACAGTGTCTCACTTTGTAGTTCAAGGTGGTCTTGAACTTGCAGCAATCCTCCTACCTCAAGCCTCCTGCAGGCTGGAATTACAGACATGCACCACCATCCCTACCAGAAACTGGTTTTTTTGTTTTTGATTTTGTTTTTGTTCTTGGAACTGGGAATTGAACTCTTGATCTCGCACTTGCCAGGCAGGCACTTATGCCACTGAGCTAAATTCCCAATGAAAGTGGTTATTTTTAATAAGTATTTATTTAGCTTTTCTTTAAGTAATATTATAGTCACAATATATTGTCATTAGTATATTTTGTTTTTTGGCTTTTAGGCATAACTTTACCTATTTGGGTATGGGTTCAGTTTTCACCACCAGTAAGTTTCAGGATGGTAATTGTTGATTAGGTTGGATTAACTTGGTGCTTTAGAAAAATTGGCACGAGCTCCTAATATAGATGAAATTGTGTCTTCTGTCTTATAGGATACTTTGGATATATTAGATCACAGGTATTGTGACCGGAGCCGCGGGAGACAGGAGACCAAACTCGAGCAGGATCAGCTCTCAAACTTTATTACGTACAGCGAACCGGACCTGACAAGGTCCGCCACCCTCAGTTGGTTCCTCTTCCGCCCGTTGGGGGCAGGAACAACCTCTTATAAGGGGAAGCAGTATCCAATCACAGAGAAGCACGCCTAACAAGCTGATAGGCTAGCGTCACGGGTAACTGGGCAGACATGACAATTTGGCGGGCTTGTTCAGGCCGGGAAGAACCCGGAAGCAGGAAATGGGCGCCATCATAGGCGGCTTCCCACATCTCCCCCTTTTTTATTTATTAAAATAGGATGGTCTGTGGGTCCCTCCAAGGTGTCTATGACCTTGTTGCTGTTAGATACCTAGGAGTGGGCCTACCTTGTAGGCCGAGGCATGAGAGAATGTAGAGGTCTATACCCTGCTGTGCATCACCCTGTTTTGTGCATATCCTTGCGCCAGGACCATGCTCAAGGTGAGTGGTTCATTTTTTTGCAGGGCCAGGCTTTTGTGAACCGAACCTGGATGCATATAGACATTCATTCCTGCCTTCCCCCCAACCTTTGGGGCGGATGGCAATGCAGTACCCTTGGTCTCGCATCTCAATGCCAATAATTTGACTCCGGGAGGGACCCCTGGCCTTATAGGCCATGTATATCTGAGTGGAGCCTGTCTTAGGTTGACCGGGAGGGCTTTTCCCGTCTTACCCGTCATTGGCTTGCCCACTCAGCTCTTATAGCTGATGTTCTGCAATGTGAAGGAGATATGCGGCGGCCTGCTGGCCTGATGGGCCACCTGCTGCCATTTGCATGGCTGCCATAGCCGTGACCTTGACCTGTTGCTGGGTTTGCATAAGGCGGTCTAACAAGCATTTGAAAGGTGCCAATGTGGGCGGGTGGTGCCAAGGACCCCAAAGATATTGTGGTGGTTCTGTGGAATCTGAGCATATCACAGGGGTGATTAATAGGAACCCACAGAATAGAAAAAACTCCAAACCAGACATTTTAGTTTGTAGATGGTCTCGGGCGCTGAGCGTCGGTCCCAGAAGGGTCGAGTTGACTTGTGTCCGCGGGCTTATCCTCCTGTGCTTTATCAGGAACTGGTGGGGAGTTTACTGCGCGCGTCAATCTTTCCGGGACCCACAGCGGCTCGTGACCTGGTTCCTGTGGGAAGACACAAACCGCACCTCGGGTCCAGCTAACCACTGGATCCGGGCCCATCCATTGTCCTGTAAGGACATCTTTCCATCTCACCAGCCCTTTGTCGGCCGGGGACGGGTTATTGTGCTCCATGGCAGGGGAATGATTATTGTGATTAAGGTTTAAAAAATTTATGGTAAAGAGTGCCAATGATATTCTTCCTTTGGGCATTAGGCCGTGGCCACCCAATTCACGGCACAGGCGTGTCCACTCTTCTAAGGACCTATTTTTGTTAGTTCTTAGGACATCACGGCACTCCTTAGTGCACTGTTCAAAAATCAATTGTTTTATGAGAGGGTGAGCCGCCTCAGCATCTGGAAAAATCCTGTTAGCGGCCTCAAGCATGCGGGCCACAAAGTCTGAAAATGGCTCTCCCTGCCCTTGTATAATTTTTGTAAGGTGACCCGTATGTTCCCCCTTTCCAGCCAGCCGTCTCCAGGCCTGGAGGCCACAGCGGCTAATTTGTTCATAAACCTGGCGAGGGTATTGAGTTTGATCTTCCTCAAAGGCTCCTCGCCCTAATAGCATATTCCTGTTCCACTCTTTCTGGTTATTTTCCCTGTTGGCTGCCGCCTGCTCTACACAGAATTCCTCATTCCAGGACTTCCAATCTAAATATTGTCCGGGGGAGAGGCAGGCGCGTGCCAGCTGGGTCCAATCTCCAGGAGTTAAAAGCAGACCTGCCAATGCCTCTAAAAGCGCCATGGTAAATGGCGCATTGGGCCCATAAGCTGATACTGCGTCCTTCATAGCTTTAAGTTGTTTAATTTCTAAGGGCTCATAATATCCTCCTCCTCCCCTGCCTCCTATTTGTACCGGGAATGCATGGAGACCGGAACACTCAAAGGGAAGCCGCGACCATACCCTCTGGTGGAAGGAACGTCCTCCTCCCTCCCCAGATGGGGGCGCAGAAGGCAACCCAGGAAGTAGCTCTCCCTCTAACCAGGGCGGTGCCATAGGTTGTGGTGGCAGCCCAGGGAGCAACTCCTCTTCCGGCCACGGCGGTGCAGTGGGGCCTGGCGCCCTGAAAGGGGCGATCATGGGTCGCGAACTTGCCAAAGGGCGGAAGGGCTTAAGCTCCTCCCGTAAGGCGGAGTAGCTCGGGCAGGGTGGTGTTTGGTTCCCCTTTTTATCTTCCCGAGCCCTAAGTTCCTCTTTTAACGGTGTAGGAGGGTCATGCTTAGCAAAGACGACCTCCTCTTCTGAGCCTTCCGAATCCGAATCAGAATTAGAGCCCTTGTGGGTCCTCTGGAGACCCACAATCAGCAGTGGCTCCGGGCTCCTCTGAGCATTCCGATCGAGCTCTATCAAAAGCCTGTCAGGCTGTATTAGTGAAGCGAAAGAAAAACAGATGCAAAGGGAAAAGAAAAGAAAAAAAATTGGCGTCCACTCGTGTGGCGCTCAAAATCTGTTAGGTGCGTCCACCCAACCCAGGTGACCCAGTACTCACCTGTCCCGGGAACCGCTGTATCTCACGTAGCTGATCAGGGTGAAGAGAAGAGGCGCTCGCGGCCTTCCGTTGTTATTGAGCCAGGTCCTCCGTCGTACCGCAGGCGACAGCAATCGCACCTCCCGGCCGAAGAGGCACGTCGCTGAGTCTTTTACCTTTTTCCCCGTACGGGCCACCAGATGACCGGAGCCGCGGGAGACAGGAGACCAAACTCGAGCAGGATCAGCTCTCAAACTTTATTACGTACAGCGAACCGGACCTGACAAGGTCCGCCACCCTCAGTTGGTTCCTCTTCCGCCCGTTGGGGGCAGGAACAACCTCTTATAAGGGGAAGCAGTATCCAATCACAGAGAAGCACGCCTAACAAGCTGATAGGCTAGCGTCATGGGTAACTGGGCAGACATGACAATTTGGCGGGCTTGTTCAGGCCGGGAAGAACCCGGAAGCAGGAAATGGGTGCCATCATAGGCGGCTTCCCACATTATTGAATCCACCTACAAATTTTAAAGTATTCATCTGTTTATAAGATGGGGATTTCTAACATTCAGAGTGCTTAGCAGTTCATTACAGTAAATGTGTAGTAAAGAATATATCATGAATGAGTAATTATGGCAGTGACTTCTTAAATTTATGATTAATTGGTGGCTCTGTTCTTTTCAATTTAGAACCTTTGAGTCAGGAGCTGTTTCTTATATGACAAGGAACTTAGGTAGAGTATGATGTTAACGTGAATAAATAAGAGGTTTGAATTGCCATAATCATTTTGTGTTCCTCTTATTTAGGTAACGGTGCATAATCCAGAGAATCAGAACTACTTAATAGCGTATAAAGATTCACAACTCATTATTTCATCTGCTAAGTAAGTCTTCAAAATCTTACTTCATAAAAGAAATAAAGTCTCTGTTAAGATCTGTAAATGCTTTGTATATCATAGAGCAGAAGAAGTTGGGCATATAAATTCTAGAGTCAGAACCCCTGGGTATGGGTTCTCTAGCATCATAATTTCTGCCATGAAACCTTAGACAAGCCACTTATTTGCTGCAAGTTTATTACAAGGTGGGTAATGATTGAATCTGCCCACCTTGGGCAGTGCTTACAACGAAATGAGTTTATAGATCCGTTAACATGTAGTATACAGACAGATACATTTTGGGATACATGTGTGAATAATACTTGGATATATAGAGCAGATTTTGAAGGGTTTAAAGTATTTTCTGCATGTTATGTGTATTGAAAAGTTAACCTGTAAGGCCCGGAAGGGTATGCACACAGCGTGTAGTAAACCATTACTCCTTTTCGTTGTGGTGGTTGGTGCTCTTCTTCTGTACTCTATTTCTGCCTGTTTTCCTAGCTCCAAGTAGATTCTGGTTTGAGCCTTCCCTGCCCTGGGCTTATCACAATCAGGCTAATGCTGTCACCTGGGTATGTGGGCATCTCCCATCCCGCTCTCTCTCCTCTCAACTTCAGCGTCCTGATAGCGCTGGCCTGGTTTTTTTTCTTTGTCCTAGCAGTTCTCTGCCCTTTTGCTTAGCCAACATGGTACCACAGGGAGTTAACTTTCTCCAGGTCACCCCTTTGGAAAAAAGAATCTGAAACCCAGCCTCTGTGATTCCTTGTTGTCTTTGGATAGGTCCTCTTTCTTTCTCAAGGGAGGGCCTAATGCCATCAGACTTGAGTTTACCTGTCTTTTTACCTTACATTTTGGAGAATTTCAAACTTAGCAGAAGTAGGCAGAGTAGTGTAATAAACCTTCTGTATGCATTGCTTAGCTTGAATTATTGCCAGTCATGGCCCGACTTGTTTTTTTCTGTGACCTTATCCTTTTTCCCTCCTACAGTCACTTAAATAAGTCCAAATGTCACAACACCTCCATCTCCTTTTTAGTCTTGCTTTTGTAGATTTGTAGCACACTGAGTACCCTTGCACATGCATTTCCTTTGTTTCTTACCAGGTGTTAGACTCCCTTACCAAGGACTATTCTGATGGTAAATCTGTTGCTGATCCTGTGTCTGTAAATTGTTTATTTTTTATTAATATATAAAACTGTATATATTTTATTTTATTTTAAAAGGCCTCTTTTGGCCAGGCATGGTGGTACATGCCTATAATTTCAGCACTCAGGAGGCTGAGGCCGAAGGATTGCAATGTGTTCAAGACTAGTCTGGGCTATGTAGTGAGTTCAGAACCAGCCTGGACTACATGGTGAGGCCCTGTCTCAAAACAAAACAAAACAAAACAAGAGGACCTCTTTCACACACGTCCTAACTTCTGACAAGTTCCTTGAGAACAGGAGTGTTAAGTGTGACAGGTCAGTTTTCACTGTGGTTAGGACACTCATACCAAATGTCTTAGAAGTGGCAGAAGGGGTCAGAATTAACATGTGGAAGAGCATTCGTGGGGCATGGTGCGGTTTTCAGTGGAACCATGACAGGTGCAGCCGTGGACTTCATGAGGTTGGTGAGTGTTACTGCTGCTCCCTCAAGACAGTCAAGTTCTTGGTAGTAACAGGATAAATCTGTTAACACCCCAAACATCAGGAGAATGAATTGTTTAAGTTAGACATCATGAGAAGCACCTTCCTGACCAGAGTTGTAAGTTATTCAGGAACACCATATCAGATTTCTGAAGTGTGTTTTAGAATATAGCCAAATGGGAGAGGATCAGTCCTCGTAGGTTTACTTTTAGAGGTTTATGTGGTGTGTGATGCCTGAAGAGTGAACTGCCCAGCTCAGCCTGCTCGACCTCTGGTTACTAGAGCAGTGATGGCGAAGCTTTCAGTGATACAAACCGCCCACTGTGGTATGGGTGCCATGGGTTTGCCCCACTGCACTAGAAGAAACATTACTCAGGCATGAGCCTGGGTTCAGGCCCCAGTGCAAACAGTAGTAGTAATAATGAGCAGCCTTGGTAGTTAAAGAGAGCCTTCTCAGCTGGATGCATGGCACACCCCTGTAATTCCCCCACTTTAAGAGGAGGGGGCAGGACGATCACAAGTAGGCCAGTGTGGGCACCTTAGTAAAACCTTGTCTCAGTGAAAGAGGAAGGGGCTGGAGGTGGAGTCCGGTATACAGCCCCCCTGGGTTCTGTCTCCAGTACTGCTTTAAAAAGCACAAAGCCTTCAGAAGTACCTTAGGATTCTGTCTTCTTTGTTGCTTTTTGGTAAACTCTGAAGAAATTTTGGATGTAGGTCATAACCCTTGTACAGCTGCCAAGAGACATGTCACTTTACCCTCAGGTTTAAAAATAATGATTCATTCTAATGCATATCAGATTTTTCTCATGGCTTGGAGAGATCTGGAAGACGTGGGAAAAGTGACATAGGCAGTACAGATACAAACTTCTGCCAGCAGTATTTGTTCTGTTACTGTGACTGAACCTGGGCCTCAGCACTGAGTGACACACCCAGCTTTTTTTGGTTTACATTTTGAGGCAGAGTCTCACACTAAGTTTAGGTTGCCCAGGCTGGGCTCAGACTGGGGACCTTGCTCCCTCAGACCTGCAGAGTGCTAAGATGACAGATGTGTGCCACCAAGTATGCCTGCTGCGAGGGCTTTTGGATTTTGAAGCAGGGTCTCAGTATGTTGCCTAGTCTGGCCTTGATGCCCTGATGAAAGGGTCTTCTGCTTCAGCCCTCCTCAAGTTGGAACCAGGCTTGCCACCATGGTCAGCGTGTGATTTTTTTTTTTAAGTTTTATATTTTAAACAGAATACAACCTAACAAAACAGAATAAAGCTAATCAGAACAAAACAAAGTGGTACCTACAGAACTTTAAAACAGGATAATAGGAGGGCAACAATGGCTCCCATAATATCACTTGTTACCTTTATAGTCGCTGTCTGTACCAACAGACATAGGAAAATCAAACAAAACAGAACATGAAACAAAACAGTGAATCGGAACAAAATTAAACAGCGAGGACAGTATTGGATTTCAAAAATAAGAAGGAAATGTCCCATAGTTGGTCTACTGCATACTGTTACCCTCATAATACCATGCGCTCCGACCGCCGGCCTTAGGCCTGCAGCATCAGTCAAATGGTACAAACGTTTAGTTGTTTTTGTACCTCAGTTGCTAGTAACTCAGCCTGTCCCTGAACCAGCTGGTGGCTCACCGGGTAGGGGGTGGGAGTGGGGTGGTTCTTGATTCTCAGCTCCCACACTGCTGGGCTCACGGGAGTGGCAGACTGGCTTATCTCTTCCTGAGCCCTGCATGGCCTGCATGGCTTACAGGAAGGGCAAGTTGGCTTCTTGTTGTACTCCTCCCACATGTGGTAAGTTTTTCATTTTGACTTTCCTTGGAGAAGTTTTGTTCATTTACCAACTTTTTCCAAAGTAAAGTAACATTTAACTTCTAGTGTGGAACAGAGACATATTTGGTGAGTTATTTAACAGTTAAAACAACTTTCAGAATAGAAGCATAGAGTCTGACTAGAGTCTGACGGCTCACGAGCCCAGGAAGCAGAGTGTGTTGTAGGACTTCAGCAGAGCATGTCTGTGTCCCCTAGAGTGCTGCAGCACTGTGAAGAGCTCATCCAGCAGTACAATCGCAATGAGAGCAGCGTCTGGGTGGCCAACAGCAGGCCTTTGCCTCCCCAGACCATGAGCAGCCACGTGGGCAAGGCGGTGGAGGACCGCATGCGGGCCATTTTTGGGGTGCTGCTCAACCTCACCAAAGTCAAAGGTGCATCCATTTCCCATGGAGATGGACCCCCGCGTGTCTCCTCTCAGTAGCATGCTTTTTAAGATTTCCGTAAGGTATTGTCTTCCTCCTGTAGGCCCATGCCGCTTGTAGGATTCCATCCTTTTAGACCCAGTCTAATGGGTGGCCTGGCTGTGTCACCGGTGTATTTCAGTAAAGCAGTGGGTGTGCAGCTGCAAGTTCCTGACTGCGTTGATGAGTCTGGTGTTGTCACCGGGAAAACCAACACTCTTCCACCCATCCTTTCTCATTGCAGAATGGGGCAGCACCAAGACAGGGGAACAGGTCGGCCTCATTGGCACAGAGCTGTGTGTGCAGGTCCCGATTTACCTACCTCAGGAGGAGAGATTCGACATTCGGGTGCTGGTGAGCTGGGCGGGCAGCTGGGGAAGTGTTTGATCTGGTCAGATGGTAAACGTGTCATTTCAGTTTGGGGTGAAGAACCAGACTTCAATGTATTTTGAATTGTTTTTAAAATTTCCTTATGAACACACTGCTTGTTTTTTTCCTTTTCTTACCTCTTTAAAAAAGAAAAAGTATAAAAATTCAAAATGGTGATTAAAACCCATGAGAATTAGTGTTTTAGAAAACCATTATCTTCCATACTATACTGATGATGTGACCATTTTGCTGATGGAAAAGTGCTTTTCAGATTTTTAACTGTCACTAATTCCATACATTTTTGATTTTGAAGTGCTCATCTGTGATAATGCTCTTCCAACTGCCTTGTAGGGCTTGGGCCTGCTGATAAATCTGGTGGAGTACAGTGCTTGGAACTGGCACTGCCTGGTCAACATGAAGATGTCCTGTTCCTTTGATTCTTCCTTCTACCTCAGAGAGGGGGACAGAGACCTAAGGGCTCCCTGGCAGGTTCATGCTGTGCAAGCCCTCCTGCAGGTGAGCAGCAGTCAGGACAGGCTCGCTGCTGAGCCTGTCTTCCTCCCCGCCTGTCACACCCACCTGCTGTGTTTCCCTTTTTTGTTGTTAGAACTCCTAAGGAGTGTTCTCTAGATATGAGTGGGAGGAGTGTCTTTTAGAGCTGACCAAATCTTAAATATTGATAGTTCCTAGTATGAAACTAATTTTAAACATAGTCTTAACCAATTAAAAATTGGATTACATTTTCTCTTTCAGTCAGTAAGAAGTACACTGATTGAAGGGCACCTTTCCTTTGTTCTTTGGGCTTTTTCAACTGTGTTCACTCCTTGGCAAAGCAGGATTAGACCAGTGATAAGATTGGGCATCTGGCCCCGTCCTGTCCTGTCATTGGCACTGGCATTTGCCCACAGGTCCAGTCTGTGTATAAAATGCTATTAGGCCCTGTGGCCCACAGAAGAGCTGGGAGCCCTGCATTACCTGTTTCTTGGCGAGTTCCAGAAAGTGGCAGAGCATCAGAGTGACCGAGCTTAGGACTCCTGGATGGAGACACTCTTGTTTAGTGCTGAGTAGAATTCCCTTGTATGATGGCAGCATTCTGGCGCTTCCCAGTCTTGTTCAAGTGGAAGTGAGGTAGACAAAGCCCCCGAGTGCCCAGCCCTTTGTGAGGAAGTGGCCGCCACCTCAGCATACCCCATGGGAAGGGCCAGCTTGCAGATGCTGCCCCCACGCCAGCTGGTAGGCACTTCCCCTCGTGTGGGCGTTTCCAGCCCAGGGTTCCTCATCCACAAGGCACCCTGCACTGTGGGAGCCGCTTGTCTCAGGCTGCCGTCCTCTGTCATGGCTGGCTTTATGCCACCTGTTAGGGTGTGTTGTTTTGGAATCAGCCTGTGTAAAGCTTTTGATTTTAGATTTTAGTGCCTTTTAGGTGATGAGTTTTGCTGCTGCGCTTTTAGAAAGTTACTACCTTATACTCCAGTATCAAGAAACGCTCCTAATTCAAACGTGCAAAGTGATGGGAAGTGTTAGTGCTGAAATCGATGTCTTTCACACTGCCAACACTGATCTTGTTCCGGTTATTTTAAAATTAAGTAGTTCTGACTGTAACCTAAACTTCTCTTCCCTGCTTTTTAAAAGTAATTAATTAATCGATCTAAAAATCAGAAATAATCCACCCCCATGTTTTAAAAATCACATTGAGGAAGGGTTAAAATGCCTGAACTCCATTTTCTAAAGTTATCACTTGTAGTAGTTCTGCGTCCTGAGAAATTAGTGTCCCTGGGTCATATGGCAGCACAAACATAAATGGTTCTGCGTGAGTGGGACTATACAGAGACTCACGGTGCTGCTCTTCAACTTGTTGATGAGGTGTGACATCAGTTTGTAAAGGGCAGAGAGCAGCTTTTCCTGGCATAATGGCAGACCGAGTTCCTGTCTCATGCCCGTCTGTGTTGCGGAAACACTGAGTGAGCTTGTTCTGGTCACTTCTCCTCTTCCATCTCCTGAGCGGTTTCTGGCAGCACACGGTTATCTCAGGCTTCGTAATCACTGCAGGGCCACTTAGTAGTTTTATTAACTTGTCCTCTACTGATAAACGTTTTATTTTATGTGGTTCTTTTTTATTTTACTACAGAAATTACAGGATAAACACTCTTAAGTCTTAGACTGTATTTTTCCAAAGTAGGGAGAGGGAGCGGTAGTTTCCTGATTTAGGAGTTGACATGTTCTGAGTATGTACACTGAAAATTGGTACTCGGCCCATCACCAAATTCCATGTTTCCTCTTCTTTTAGGGAAGCTTATACTTCTCCCCTAGAAATATGCCCAAACCAAGTCCTTATTTCCTCAGCTGCTTAACATTCAGCAGTGCCTTTCCCCCTTTTTTCTTGGTACTGGGGATGGAACTCAGGACCTCACACTCGCCAGGCAGGCACCTGTGCCCCTGAGCTACACCCTCAGCCCCATTCTTTTCCTTTTATTGAGACAGTGTCTCACTACACAGTTTAGGCTGGTTTGAACTCACTTTGTCAGCCAGGCTGGCCTCAAAGTCAGCGATCCTCCTACCTCACCCTCCTCAGTGCTAGGATTACAGCCATGCAACATCACACCTGGCCCAGTGTTACAATTTTTAAAGTTACTATCATTTCAGAAGTTTCCTAGATACCGTTTGCGTATGGCATTTAATAGCATTTTGAAAAGGTCCCGAAAAATAGTAGACTTTATTTTTTTTGAGACAAGGTCTCACCATGTAGGCCATGCTGACCTTGAACTGAGAGAAATCCTCATACCTCAGCCTCCCAGTTGCGAGGATTATGGACATTTGCCACCACCCTGGTTCATTTTTTGACCAGTTTAAAGCTAATAATGCTTACATTTAAGAAAGCTACCCACAAACTGATTCTTTCTTGAGTTAGGAGTCCATCATTCTCTGATCATACATTTTGATCTTAGCACTTCTTAGATTCTTACTAGGAAACCCAGAGAGTTTCTCTTGATAACTGTGAATACATGTCCCTGTATATTTATTACATAGGAAAACTAGGGAAATCACACTAGCTATTAGAGCAGTGAGTTTAATTATACCTCATCTAAGATTCTGCAGAACTCCTCTGTGCACATGAAGACTGGACAGTAGCTGGCCCCGTGGTGTGGCAGAGAATGAATGTTACCAACCCCTCTACTACCTGTTGGGAAGCCAGGGTCCCCCCAACCCCCGAGATTCTTGGACCCATTTTGAGAGCTGCTGTCTCATTTTCTCTAGGGAATCGTCTTATGCGAGCCACCTGTGAAATGCCTACAGCCCTCTTCTCTGCACAGAGCACATCTTTGTGGATTGCTGGGTGGGGGGGTTTCATGCTGTTCCCCTTAGCAGCCTCTGCTCTTTCCCAGGTCAGTCAGTGAGGGTGTAGATGCTGCGGTGGGACAGGACAGGAAGGGAAAGGAACACACCGGAATCCTGGTTCCCCTTTGTGCCCTGTGTTGGACCTTCTGCTTTTCACTCTGTTCTTCACTGATTGTTTATCTTTAAATTCCCTCTAAAGAAGCAACTGTGCATTTCCCAATCTGTTTAGTTTTATTCTGAGTTCTTCTTTCCAGCATGCCTAAGTTGGTGTGTTGGTTGGTTTTCTTAAATTGCTGTTCCGTTGGGTTTTATGATTATTTTTAATTGAATCTCATTAAGGAAGGAAAATTACGGAGATGCCTTTCTTGATACAGCACCTCTGTCATCTGGGTTTGGTGAGGATGGGACACATCTTGAGCACATCTTTCTGCCCAAGTAGCCTGATCTGGGGACAGCGTGGGGTCAGTGCTGGACGTGGAGCCTGGCCTTTGGATATGCTAGGCAGGTGCTCTGCTGCCCCAAACCTATTTTATTTCAAGGATAAAAAGAAGAAAAAAATACCAAAACAAAATTTCAGAACACGTCAACTGGGGCAGCAGTGGCACACACATGGCACAGCACAGTACAAGACACCTGCGTGCAGTGTCTGAACAGTACTAGCCAGCTCTTCCTCGTCAGCGAGCACAGAGAACTCCGTAGCTTAACTGGCTTAGTGATTTTTATGTACATATACATATGCTTTTTGTTCTTTCAGCTTCTCACACTAGGAAAATCTTATATTTACTCGTGTGTCTGTCTTATTTCACTAATGAGTATGCTCTCAAGGTGCATCCATTTAGCTATGAAAGTCTCCAGCCTATGCTTATGGTTGGGTGGTACTCCATTGTATAAAAATACCATTTCTATTCACTTCTCTCATTGATGGGCACTGGGGTTGTTTCCAGGGTCTAGCTATTACTAACTGTGCTGCTGTGTACAGGAGTACACATGGATGTCTGTGCTGTGATGTTTTTAATTCTTTTGGGAAGACACCCAGAAGGGGAGTAGCTGCGTTTTTGAGGAATTTCCACACTGATCTCCATGGTGCCCAGCCTCTTATGTAAAGCAAAATACTAGGTGTATGTGTGTTGGTAATGGCTTTTCCGTGCTTTTCAAAATTAATTTTGTCAGCTATTCCTTGAGCAAGAGCGAGCAGCCCACTTGGAAGAAAGCAAAACAGGTAAGTTGATCAAAGACGCACCCACCCCTGAGCACGATAAGATCGGAGAGTGGCAGGAGACCAGCGGGGAGATACAGTGGGTGTTGATGGAGAAGGCCGTTGGCAAGGAGGAGAAGCACAAGAAGGAGGAGGACGGCCAGGAGCTGGACCTCAACAAGGGTGCGTGCATCTTGGGGCTATGCTGGCTCAGGGTGCACTGGGTTAGGGTTTCTTGTTTGTACATTCAGTCTGGGTCAGGGTAGAGCTGGGGCCACAGCTCAGTCCAGGGAAGCCTGTGCTATGGGACTGGTGGCTGCTCCCAGGGGAAAGTGAGGAAAGAGCTGAGTTAGCCCCTCTGGTCCCATCTGCCCTGCCTTCCTGCTGTAAGGAATCCTGCTGGACAGCATGAGCACAGGTTTGCAGCTTTGGTTTATTTACTGAGGTTTTTCTAACATGTGCTCAAAGATGCTGGAAGTCACAGTGGCAGTCTTCAGCGTGAGTGCCCGGAGGCCAGCACCACAGGGTCCTAGGCAGGGGCTCCTGGGGAGTGCACTCTGCTCTGGCATTGGTGCTTGTGGTCCCATTTGTGGGGAGTCTGCAGGATGGCGCTGGTCCCTGCACTGTGGGGTCTAGGAAGTGTGGCCAGCTCCTCCAGCTTCGAGGCCGCTGGCTGCTCAGAGCAGATGCCATTAGCTATGGTGTTGGGAGCAATTTCTGTGCCTAAGAAACACAGCTGCAGTGTTCATGTTCCTTTTTTACGGTCGTATTTGTGGTTGTTTAGCAGTCTTTAAAAATTAAGAATTGAGTTATAATTCATGTAGTATAAAATTTCCTGATTAAAGCCAATAATGCAGAAGTTTTTAGTCACAATTTTATGGTGACAGAATCCTACACCCACCAATGTCACCTAAAGCCAGATACCTATCATCAGCCCTAAGATGCCACTTAGTGCTTAGTAGCCAAGCCTCATGTTCTCTCCCTTCCTGGGCACATGGAGTGTGGCCCGGTGCTGGCCAGGCTCAGTCCTGTGGTCAGGGCCGTGCTCCGTGTGTGTGTGTGTGTGTGTGTGTGTGTGTGTGTGTGTGTGTGTGTGAGACATGGTTCCCTTGCACCATATGCCCATGCATCAAGACTCTTCCTGTCCGCATGCACCCTTCCTTGTGTGCCAGAACACTTGCTGTGCTCCCGTCCTGGGGGAGCGAGGTGGTACCATGTACATGACCTCCTCTGGAGACACTGATCCCATATCTCCTGCATGTGTAGAAAGGAGAATGGCCACGGGATGCCCAGCTTTTCAGGGCGGCTGCTGCGTTTTGCAGTCCCACTCAGGTGGGGTCCGCCTTCTCTGAGTCCTCCAAATCACTGTTTTGTAAAATGCTTTGAGTTATCTTGGTGGAAGGGAGTGTAGTGCGTGACTCCGTTTGGCTTGCACGCCTGGTGAGCAGGGCCAGGCAGGCCCCCGTGCTCCGGTGTGTCACCTGTTGAAGTGATTGTCTCTCTCTCTCTCTCTCTGTCCGCTGACCCCGCGCATGCACGACCTGCCCTGCTGTGCCTGGTTTCCGCTCCTGACCACATGCTCAGCCTGCAGCTCTGCAGCACGCTGGCAAGCACGTGGAGGACTGCATGGTGGCCTCCTACATGGCACTGCTCCTCAGCTGCCCCTGCCAGGAAAGCCCCATAAGTATGGTCCACAGGCCCTGTGTGCCTCTCCACTCCCTCACACATCCAGTCTGTAGTTTCTCCTCCTGTGCCCATGGTGTTGTGGCCCAGCTTTTGATGATGGGGCTGTTGATACTCTTGTATTCCTTCCCTATGGAAGAAAAAACAGTAGGAAAATGTTTAACGCTTAGGGTGTCTCCTTTTTTATTTTTGGTATGAGGAATCAGACTCAGAACCTTGCATGCCCAGATGGGCACTGAGCCTCGGAGCTATATGCTGGGCCAAGCAGTTTTCTTTAGATTGCCAGGTGCTCTTACTGTCAACACCTTGGACACCCTGACTTACTTTCGGATCTAAGTTTCCCACGTAACTGTGACATGGACAGGTGACCTCTGTGGCTGTGTTAGAACTGATGTGCCTCTCGGGGTCAGGCTGCTGGGGGCACAGCAAGCAGAGCTGCTGAGGGCCCTTTAAATATGAGAGCAGTTGTACTGCAGGGCACAGGGTTCCATGAAAAGGGAGGCAGTAGGCGACAGGTAGGGGCTTCCCCAGGTGCAACCCAAGGCAGTGTCCCAGGGCCCACAAAGGCGCTCCCACTTGATGAGTGTCCTTTCAGTCACTTCATCTGGACTGCCCAACTCCCTGGGCCATCTGTGTGCCTGCGAGCAGTGGCTTGGTTCAGTGGGCACGGGGGACAGGGGGTGCCAAGGCCAGCTCCGGGCAGGGCGCCGTCTCATGGGCCCTGGCAGCTGACCGAGCTCTTCGGTGCACTCTGCAGATAAATGTCACTACGGTGCGGGAGTACCTACCGGAAGGAGACTTCTCCATAATGACAGAGATCCTGAAGAAGTTCCTGAGCTTCATGAATCTTACTATAAGTAGCTCCTCTTGGCAGGTGGGTATGCGGTGTAGTCAGTGCTCCAACAGGAGAGCTGCTCCCATGCTGTAGGGACAGGAGGACAAGGGAGTCTCGGAATGCTGCACTTTCTTCAGGGTCATCAGGATTGAAGGCCAGGTGCCCTGTTGCAAAAGGCATGATCCACCTCCCGAGGGCTGGGGGTCACAGGGTCAATGTAGCAGTTTCTGTGCAGGTGGCCTGGACGCTCTGATTGAACATTAACTAGTAACTGTGCTTCCTCCCCTCCCCCTCAGTGTGCTGTCGGGACGACAGGCCAAAAGTCTATCTCTAGTGATCGAGTATTTGGAACACTGCTAGCTGCTTTACCTTTGCTTCAGGTGCTTGGGGATGCAGGAGCTACCATTAGGCAAAGGAACGTCACCAGGTGTCCTTGAAGAGCCATCAGGAGCACTGGCAGGACCGAATGGCCGCCTGATTTCTTCCCATACTCCGTGTCTGCTCAGTGACAGTTTCCATGTCAGCCTGCAGCTGGCAGAGGCTCTGGCAGCTTGGTCTGCACAGTGCCACTGTGACTTCCTTCACTCCAGCAGGTTCAAGGGGAGCTCATGCTGTGCTGCTGCTAGTGCGACTGCTGTGTGGAGCCAATGGCACCACAGCAGGGCAGCAGCACCAGCAGGGCCCGGGATTCTGGGCACCAGGCAGCAGCTTAGTTCCTTCTTCAGGCTCATTGGCTTTTGCTTTTTGTTGAATGATTCCAATCGTAAATAAAGCATTTAATAATTTTGTGAATTTTTTGGTTGTGTTCCCTGGACTGCTGTCTATATTTAAAATTAGATGGAATCCAAAGACACAAGGGATTGATAGTGTATCTTTTTATTCTTGATTAGGTTTGGGTATTGAACTATTTTTCTCTCTTGAGACCATGAATACATTGAATATGGATTCCATGCCATACTGCAGCATGTCGTAGCTGTAGGTGCAGGAAACAGGCAGCAGTGAGACGGATGTCCGGGAAGCCCATGTGCCCCATTGATGAAAGACTTCACAAACAGAGGAGCCCGGGATAGTTTCTGCGAGATTCTAGGGAGGCTCTTGGGATGGCGTGAGGTTTAGAGGGGCATCTCTAGAGGTATTTTATGATGCTCAGTTCAGTAACCATAAGGAAGCTAAACACCAATGTGGGACTCACGTTTCCAGGTGACGTGCATGTTCTTCTGCAGTGACAGGATCAATTGCATAAATGAAAAACCTTAAAATTGCTGAGTTAGAGAAGACCTTTTTTTATTCATACAACACTTGTTTGGAAAACAGTTGTGGAGCACACAGAACACATCCAGTGAACTTGATTTCACAGCATTGAGAGTTTTCTTGTGTTGTTCCGACCACTGGTTTCCTTTTTCTTTTAACCAATCAAGCTGGAGGATGGGCTTTCCAAAGCCCATCATTCATCCTTCATTCATCCTTCTGATGACCTTTCAGTAGGGACATCGTGTTTCTCCATTGGATTTGTAAAACTTGAAGCCATAAAATATTAGTTTGGTGTGTACTGAGGAAAATAGCTCAAAGTCTAGTTTTTGCCCACTTAGACTTGGTTCTATTTCCATGTATAGTGACAAACCGGGGCTCTTGTACCAGTGCCAGCTGCACTGTTTTTAATGCAGTGGCTGCCTTCTATTGTCTTCCTATTTTTGATAATGCAGATTGTTGGGAACTCTCCAAGGAAGTAGCTGATCGCAGGCTAATCATTTTCTTCCTCCTCTGCCCTCTGAACACTCCCTGGCACCTTTAGGGACACAGTGCACAGTGTAGCGTGGAAGATAAAGTGGGTTTGCCCTGAGCAGAAAAACTGACCTAGCTTCTCAGCATACTGGGAGCTGGCATCTATAGGCTGCATTAGTTAGATATATTTGGCTTAATTATTTTTCAGCACGTTGGTATTTATTAGTCTTTGGATGTAGGGGGCAGAACAGATTTTGGTCAGGCTGACTGGTGGCAGGCAGTGAGGAATGTTACAGAACATTTGGATGCGATCAACCAGGGTGAACTACAGTTTTCTGTTACACTGGTAATCATTTGAAAACTGATTTTCCTCAGTGTTTTAACAGTTTAAGTTTAAGTAGTAACTAATTGTCAAACACTAATAGAGATGCAGATTTGGGGATGTGGCTGGGGGTGAGGGAGACCCCCCCACCACTAATTACAGTGCGTCCCTGTGTTTAACTCTCAGAGAACTCTGCATTGTAGGATACTTGAGGCTGACTTGCAAATTAACCCAAGTTTCTAAGTAAGCTTTTGCCATTGTAAATATTTCTGTAAATACTACCAGTTGGAAACTAGAACAGTAGAGTACTTTTCTGAATCCAATCCTATTTTTATTTTATATGGTATTTCTCAGCTGTGATCTTTGGAGCAAAAGCCAACAGCAAGAAAAGTGTTTATACCAGTTTCATGAACTATGTGTTTGGGTTTTTGTAAATAATTTTAACTCAAATAAATTTGCTAATTTCAATACACATGTTGTCTGTAACTTAAGTCTTTGGGCTTGTTTGGGAGGAAACATCAGCCCTGTCAGTTGAGTTAGTGTCTTTAAAGCCATACACATGTACCCAGGTCTGTGCACAGCGTGCTGTGCCCTGCTGAGAAGATTCACTGAAAGCAGCTGCTTCGCTTTCCAGCTGCTCGGGTTCCTTCCCCTGGCTTGGCCTCCTGCAGGGTGACGTGGGTTCCCACCTCTCCTTGGTGGGCTTGTGGGCTCTGAAGGGTGCCCAGCATGCTGGAGCCCGGGTGCCCTGGGGACCCAGCAGGCTTAGTAAGGCTGCTTCAGTCCTCTTGTCCCTCTCACCCTGCAGGGGAGCCCAGGTGCCTTAAGGAGGCCTGGAGCAGGATGCCTTGACAGCCTGGGGACACGCCATGTGTCTCCCATCACCGGGTCCAGGGCATTTGGGTAACATTGACACCAGGCATCCAGAAAGGCTGCTTCCAGAGCTGGGCCCCTCCTGTTTGGTGGTGACTGCTGAGCCTGGGGAAACAGCAGGCCTGGGCCTCTCCACTGTCTTGCTGGTGCCCGCCCGATGCCCTGACATGGAGGGCCCTGCTTGCTTGGCTGCCTGCCCTGCCAGCGTGGAAAGTGTGGATGTGCAGCTGCCTGCAGAAGGTCCTGCTCGCTGTGTGAGTGCTCAGACCTCAGACTGCTGTCCTGGCCTAGGGGACAGAACTGTGTCTGCTACTGAGCAGCTTCTGGTTAGCAGTGCGACCCCAAGGCCCTCGGTGCCCTCCAGGGCAGGGTGATGCACGGGTGGAAAATGGACTCGTCCCCCTGAAAGACTCCTCACTTCAGGGTAAAGTGGTACAGTACTGGGTCCTTGTGAAAGGGCATGCCAGAGGTGGCCACACCGCCTGCGGTAGCCAGAGGAAGTAAGGCAGAGACAGCCCAAGCTCAGGGTGCTCCAAGTGGAGCCCTGAAAATGTCTACCTAACTGGGGGGGGGGCACAGGTGGCAAGGGCGAATATGAACAAAAACTGCCCCTGCAGGGATGAACCAGAGACCTCACTGGGTGAGGGGGTGCATGTGCTAAGTACCCGGATTCAGGGCACCAAGCAGTGCTAAATTCACATTAAACTTCCCATGGAGGCAGAGTGTGGGAAGAGGCCCTGTGTAGGCCATGCTGACCCATGCACGGGGACCATGAGCATGACTGTGGTCACCTCCAGGTTCTGCCTGTCAATCAGAAGCCCACAATGCGTGGAGTGCAGGACGTGGAGGGAGCCTGGCGGAGGCTGAGAGGGGGTTCACGGGCTGCAGCTCCACTGAAGGCATGGCATCGTGTTAATTAATTAGTGCCTGGAGAAGCTGGAGTACCATGCTAGGGCAGGAGGCTGAGCAGGCAGCGTGCGCCATGGAATTTTACCCAAGCCACATGTTGGTTATTTGCATGAAGAAAACCAAATTGCTAATGTCAAAAATGAAGGTTGCAGTACGGCTGCAGTGAGGCCCTGCAGACAGCGATGTGACTAAAGCAGATTAACTTTCTACAATCTCAGGGAACAAATTCCTTGAAATTACAAGAAATACGAAGCCTATGTTAGCCCTGTATCTGTAAAAACAAAAGTCCAAAGCAAAGTCCTGTCCCTGGTGTGTTGTATAAAACATTCTGGGACAAGTTAATACTAATCTTCTAGAAACTTCGAAGGAGAGAGAGGAGCTTTTCCAGTCAAGACGAGGCTGTGTATGTCTCCACGGCAGAAGGCAAAAGTGTCCCAAGGCGGGCCTCGGACCAGTATTTATAAATACAGATGCAAAGTCAAAGTGTTAGGAAATTGGTATGTAACAAATAATGGTACATTATGCCATGCTTTATTAGATGAGAACAAGAATGGCCTAACACACAAAGACCAGTGTAGTGGTAGCTTTGGTGAAGATGCCTGCACTGGGGAGGCTGAGACAGCAATTCAGGGGTCTGTGGCCAGCTTGGGCTGCTTAGGGACATCCTGTTTCAAAAACAGAACAACTAGCCAGACATGGTGGCTCACGCCTATAATCCCAGCACTCAGGAGGCTGAGGCAAGAGGGTCCTTCCGAGTTCGGGACCAACCTAGGCTACAAAGTGAGCTCAAGGCCAGCCTGAACTGCACAGCGAGACCCTGTCTCAAAAAGACAAAAACAACAACAAAAAATCCCAGAACAACCAGTATGTCCCACTATTGTAACAAAAGGTGAACCACTCCATGTGTCAACCCTGGAAAGAGACCTACCTTTATATATGGTCACTGTATTTTCAGCACAGGAAATAAAACATAGTTCAACTGTTGTCTCTTGAGGTTCTGTAATTCAGGATGGCTATGAATTCTGTGTAGCCCAGGCTGACCTAGAACTCAAGACGATCTTCCTGCCTCAGCCTCCTGAGGGATTACTGGATTGTGCCTCCAAGCCCAGCATGTTAAACAGTATTTGAAACAAATAGTTCTGAAACAACTGGGTGCCCACATGAAGCCTGTGTCTACATTACCCCAAACAGAAAGTAACTCCAGATGGATAATCAAGGTAAACAGAAAAGGTAATATGGAGCTCGAAGAGGAAAACAGAAAGATAACTGCATGAGTTGGTATGTGGTGATTGTCCAAGACTTTAGATAGGATACAGAAATGGATAACTTTAAAAAGGCTGGACACAGTGGTCCACACCCTGTAAGTTTGTGTGCCAGGCCAGCCTTGGCCACGAAGTTAGCTCCAGAACAGCCTGAACTACATAGCCAGACACTGTCTCAAGAAAAAAAAATCTTTTTTTTGTTTTGCATTGTTTTGTTTCTCAAAACATGGTTAAGGGCCGCTACTGAGAGGCGTTTCTGAACCATCCCGCGGATAACTGCAACTCAGTGTTTAAGACTCAACCTTCCAGTGGGTAGAAATCTTGACTGCTTCACAAACAACCACTAACAAGAATGAGAAGATTCCTGCAGGGTCACCTCGGAGGGGAATTTGTGTGAGGCCACACTACGATGTGTGCCGCAGCCACCCCTTTAAAATTTAGCACAAATGAGCAGCTCTGTAGGATTTTGCAATTCCTAAACCCTTTAGAGAAATCTTTGGCAGCTCTTTATGAGGTTAAATAGCTACCTGTCGTTAAACCCAGTCTCCACTTTGGGACCAAGGAAGACACTCAACAGAAAAACTCATGAAAATGTCCATAATCGTTTTATTAACAGTTGCCAAAAACTTGAAACAAAGCATATTTCTGTTAGTGGATAAACAAATTGTGGGAAACAAAAGCAAAAACACCCCAGGAATTAATTTATACAAGCTTATGGAACAGGCAAAACTATTTTAAGGATTCACAAGTATTTATTTAAAGGATAATATAAATGCACTCATTACAAAATCTAAATTGTAGTCATGTAACACACATCTTGGTAACTCCTGAGAAAAGAGGTTTTTGGTTCTGGGGCAGAGTGGCAAAGGCTCCAGTGCTCAGCTACCTCCCCAAACCCTACAGTAAATAAACAAACAAACAAAACCCCCAGAAAAAAATGATGATCAGTGAACAATGGTTGCATTTGAAAGCAGAAGGCCAGGGATATGGCTGGTCAGGGAATTCCTGCCTAGCATGCATCAGGCCCTGGGGTGACTCCTTGGAACTCCATGCCCCCGACAAAAACAAAAGCAAATCAGGATGAGGGGAAAGCCCACAGGACAAATGGGTCTCTGCTGTTTAGCTCAGACTGGCCTTGGCCTTACTATGTAGACCAGGCCAGCCTCAGACTAACAGTGATCTTCCTGACTCAGGTTCCTGAATGCTGAGACCACACACATGAGCCACCTTGTCTGTTCCCATTTTAAAGACAGACTAAGAACAATTGAATCAGCCATTAATAAGCAGACAATAATAAAACATCTTAAAAAATTTCTTCCAAAGTTGACTTTTAAAAGATCTAAGTACATTTTAGAGATAATAACCAAGAAAGAAGTAAAGGAGAAATTACAAAATCAAGTTTAAATGTTTATGTATAAGCATAGCAACATTTGATATTATTTTTTTACAATTGATATTTAAAAAGTTATTTACTGCATATATAAAAATTGTTAACTTCAAGTGAATAATTCCTAGAAAAATATAGCAAAAGCTCCAAGTAAGTTCTTACACAATTTGTCAGAAATAAAAAGTTAGCAACATGACTAAATGAATAAGGAAAGAATTTAGATGTGCTGTCTTGTTAAAACACTTGAAACATTGGAAGAAATTAATTTTCATGATGCTGAGAATCCAACCAACGACTTTCCAGCTCCTGAAGAAAAGGTTTTTTGTCTTAAAAATGCACCCAAAGCTTAGTCTGGTGACACAGTTCTATAACCACAGCACTCTGGGAGGCTGAGGCAGGAGGATTGCAAGTTTCCCTTCAGCCTGCAGAAACACCTGTCTGAAAAACAGAAGAATAAAAAACGTAAACCATGGCTTCCCACAAAAGCTCTGGGTTCAGTGTAGCATGGGCACACACACACGCATGGCAAGACACTGAAGACCCAGGTTACTGGGAGGCTGAGGCAAGAGGAATCAAAGGCACCTTGGATAATTCATGCTGTATCTCAAAATATAAAACCTCAAACCACAGTCATACACAACCATACACATGTGAGAACGAGAGGACAGAACATACCAAGGCTGGCAGGGGCGCACAGCGCTGAAACCTTTCTCTCTTTTTGAAAGAATGTGAGACCTTGCTGCCCAGGAGGCCTCTAAGTCCTGGCTCCTGCAGTCCTGCCTGGGCCTCTGCATGGCCTGGGCCCCAAGTGAGACTGGCACACACTGGCACCGTCCTCAGCAGACGGATGGATGCTGTGAATCCACAGTTGTCAGTGTTCTGAGCTCCTGGGGTTTTGTGTTTTTTCAGTGTTTGGCTTTTTGAGACCAGGTCTCACTCTGTAGCATGAGACTCCTGCCCTTTTGACCCTTCAAACTCAGGGACACCATGGGCACTGTACACAGAACCAATCCGAAAAGTGCTCTTTTGAACCAATCAATAACGTTCTGTTTTCATCCCTGAATCTGTTACTGCTCACATGACCAATCAGAAGATGCTCAGTCAATCCTTCATTTGCATATGGATGTAGCCAATTGGAATATGCTCCTTCAATCCTTTATTTGCAAGTGGGCTCAGCTAATCAAAAGGGCTCAATCCAGGGCAGGGCTCAGCTGGGGCTCAACCCTGGCTGCTGTGCCCCTCAGCCAGTGTTCTTTCCATTTTGCAGAGACGGATTCAGAGGAGCTCCAGGTAATTCTTACTCACTTCCCAGACAGGGAACTGCCCTCCGCCCTCTCAAGAGGACTACTCCTGCCCCTGCTCATTTGCATCTTTGCTCCATTATAGCTCTTCTCCCCTCTCCCCTCCCAGCACCAAATTCCTGCTGCTTTTACTCCCCAAGCAACTTAAATTAAATCCAATCAGCATACTGGATGGAGATGGGTGATACTTTCGATATTATTAGGTGAGACCCAGAGGGAGACTGAGGTTTGCCCTGGATTCCACACACCCGGTTCCTGATCCTTTACAGGGGGCAGGAAGTCAAGCAGGACAGTTGTGATGTCACCTGTATGACAGGATGCTTGTCCCCAAGCCTTGTTTGGTGAGACCCTGTTCCAAAACAACCTAACAAGGCACAAATCCTGAGATGTGTGACCCCTTAGGCTTTGTGTGTGTGTCATCTCTGTTTAAACAGCTGGAGTGGGGGACAGGAATCCTTCCAGGAGCCAAGAGGTGCCTGTCCTTGGTTTGTGTTTTCAGAGCATCTCTGGATGCAGCACAGGCTGCCCTCGTGGCAATGCTCCTGCCTTAGCATCCTGGGATGATGGGTGTGTGCTGACAGGTGTGTCAGTCTTCTGATATGACATCTACAACTCTTAGGGAGGACGGGGAGAAATTAATGTGTCACCCGCGGCTCTGCAGGAAGAAAGCGCTGCCTTTTAGATGACTGCTACACCTTTCATGTTGTTTCTTGGTGTCAGATGAGGCCCTTGGGAGAAAACCATAAAGAGCCAGTTTACTACTGTTTTAATTCTTTTTAGTCCACCTTTGTAGTACTTAAGGGTTGCACTCTCTGTGGGGAAAAGAACCAGTTTAAAGCAAAGTCACCCCGTCCCTCTTCTAAGTAACCTAGAGCAAATTTTGCTCATTAGAATCTCATTTGAATGCTAATCATGCCCCTGGACATGTCCAGTCCTCCTCTGAGGAACGCGCCTGCCTCCAGCATGAATATGCCTGAGCCCTCTGGGTATGCTCTGGAAGGTGCCCCTGCCTGCAGCAGGTATTAACCCTCTTGTCACTGCCAGCTCCTGGTGCTGTGGACCCGCTGTGCCCTCACTGAGGGGCTGACACACCGCGATTGCTCACAAAGTCACACGTGCGCAGAATCAGGATTCAAACTCAGTACTTCCCACTGCTCAGGCAGCTGGGTGGCCTCCCTGGTTGACTCCTCTGTGGCCCAGCAGCCTTGGAGGCCTCGGCTCTAAGGGAGTCAGGGGTCAACCCATCAGGACAGAGTGTGCTGAAGAAACTCACATATTCAAATACTCAGTGTCCACAGAAAGCAGTGTACAGTGAATCCTGATGTTACTCTTGAGGTGGAGGCCAGCCTGGGCTACAGAGTGAGTTCAGGCAGAGCCTGAACTGTACAGCGAGACTCAGTCTTGGAAAACCAAGACCAACAGCAACAACAAAACTACATAGCAAGACCCTGTTTCAGAAGTAAACAGCAACAACCAAAACACTGTGGGTTAGTCTGCCCATTTCTCCTCCTCCTACTCTTTCCCTCACTTTTTTTGGCACGAGGAATTGAACTCACAACCTCATGCTTGTCAGGCACGTGCTGTGCCACTGAGCTGTATCCCCCTCTCTCTCCCCCTCCTTCTCCTCCTTCTCCTTCTTTTTTAACATGACTCTCACTGTGTAGCCTGGGCTGGCCTCCAACTCAGTCCTCCTGCCTCAGCCTCCTGAGTGCTGGGGTCACAGGTACACACCACCACATCCAGCTGAAGGTTTTTCTAATAATTCTATGGCCCTAAAAATAACACATGAAACAAAATAACACATGATCAGGCCAGGGATGTAGCTCAGTGGTACAGAGCCTGCCTGGCAAACACAAGGCTCTGAGTTTGAGTCTCGGTACAAAAAATAAAATAAAATTACACATAGTCTTTTGTTACAGGATTTCTGATACTAGAAGGCCGCTCTATGGAAATAATTATGGATGTTTTACACTATTCATTTAAAAATAAATTTATGATAGAGTTGATAATATTAAAGGAACAATTAAACCAGGGATTTAGTTCAGTGGCATAAGCGCCTGCCTGGCAAATGTGAGGTCATGAGTTCAATCCCTGGTACAGAAAAAAAATTAAAAATAAAGAACAATTAAGTAATATATGCTGCTCCCACAGAGTGGGACATTTTCAGTCATTAATAAAGGATAGTTCATAAGGGCACAGGGAATCAATCACACTCTAATGCAAAGAAATAGTGCACAATCTTATTATGGTACTTTTTCTTCTTCCTCCTTTTTCATTTTGCTTTTGTAGTTGAGGCTGGCCTTGAACATTCTATGTAGCCTAGGCTGGCCTCAAACTCACGGCAATTCTCCTGCCTCAGTTTCCCAAGTGTTGGGTAACAGGTCTTCCCTACCACACCCAGCTCAACTTAGTGACTTTGTGAGACACCATCTCAAGATAAAATCATAAAAAGGGAGCTGGGTATGTAGTTTAGCACAAAAGCCCCAGCCAGCCTACTGTGCCCTAATCTCCTGCCTCAGGATTTTAGTCTGGGAAAATGATCGAGGATAGCAAGCATCGTAAGTGGGGAATTTCACAGGTGGGCAGCTTGATTAGGGGGTGTGAAGATACTGGGGTTAACAGTGTGGGTAACGGAGCCACATTCTTGCATGGATGATGCCAATCGATGGACTTTCAGCCTGGGTAGAATGTAAAGGGGTTAAAAAAAACAGGCAGACTCCTGTGGCTGCTTGTTGTTTGCTGCCACCTCCTCTCTGCCCTGCCATGGGTTGTTTTTCCTCTGCAAGGTCCCTCACCCAGCCACCCTGCCTTGGAGCAGCCGATTATGGACAGAAAACTCCACAAACTGTGAGTGAAAATCAACATTTCTTCCTTTAACTTTGGATATCGGGTATTTTGTCTCAGGCAGGCATGAGAAAAGTGACCCAGATAACCTCTTAAAAGTTGTATCTCCTCAACACCACACTCAAACCACAGCATATGGCAATGAACATTTAGGATACTAAACAGGAGAGGATCCAAATGAAACCTTAATCACCACAGGCAGGAATGGGTGTACCACACACAAGGGCACAGGAGAGGTCCAGCAGCACACTTTTCTGCAGCAGCAGTGTGGGGGGAGCAGGACAACGGAGGGATGTCTTGGGGGTCTGTTTGTGTCATTCTAAACCCTCGGTTAGAAGTCAGGGCCAACAAGGACAGGTTTAGGGGAGGAGAGACTAAGACACAGATTGTCACTGGCAGCACAAAGGAGAAATTCAGAGCAGAAGTAAGGGGAATGGAAATGGGAGGATTGGGTCCGAGGGAAACTCGGAGGGGAAGGTCCCAGAACACCTGTGGCTACTGCAAACAGCCCAGACTGTGTCACCACAATGAGGTGAGCCGTAAAACTCATTTAGAAGGAATAAAAGTAGAGGTGACCGATGAGCTGAGTGAGGGGTGGCTGAGGGTAGACCTTTGATAAATCCTGGTACTGAGGGGCTGGGCATTTAGCTCAGTGGCACAGGTACCTGCCTGGCAAATGAGAGGTCATGAGTTCCATCTCTAGGACCAAAAAAAAAAAAAAAAAAAACAAGAGAAGAAAAAGCTCTTGTACTATAAAAGAAGAAGGAATATTTGTTAATTTTAGGTTTTTCAAAGTGGACATATTAAAAAAAGTTAGGAACGAGCACAGAGAGAAAATGCAATATATGCCCCAGAGGAACCACAAAAACTCCTCACGGCCTTAGCAACCAAGAGTCAACGAATCCCGCAGAGCTGATATCATGAAACTTACATAATCACTAATAAGAACTCAAAGCAAAAAGTAGCAAAATTTCACATTCATGTGCAAATTATAAACATTTCTAAATAACATAGAGGCCAAGAAAGAAATTATGATATATATTAGAAAACACTTAAAACCAAACTACAGTGAAAACTGCAAATTTGAACTTGTGGCCTGCAGCTAAAGCAGTGGCTTCAAAGAAAATCAAAGTTGTAAAATATTAACAAGAAAAAATATGGCTGGGCAGGATGGGGAGTACCTGTAATCTTAGCACTAGGAGATTGAGGCAGGAGGATTGCAAGCTGAGTGTTGCTGGGGGAATTAGAAAGACTCTGTCTCAAAATCTAAAAAATTAAAAAGTATTGGAGATGTTTTCTCTAGGCATAAAGAGGAAAATGGTAAAGATGGGTAAATACATTCTCTTTTGTCTCAGGAAATCCGGACATATACATATGACATCTGATTTTTCTTTGTACTTTTTTTTTTGAAACAGGGTCTTAATGTGTCCTAGGTTGACCCAGACTCACAGGGATCCTCCTGCCTCCATCTCTCAAGTGTTGGGTTTTTAGGCTTGCACCACCATTCCCAACTCTTTTTTGAGTTAAGGTTTAACTAGGCAGTTCAGGCTGCCCTTAAAATCACTTTGTAGCCTAGGATGGCCTCAAGTTTGCAGAGATCCTCCTGCTTCAGCCTCCTGAGTGCTGGGCTTACAGTTGTATGCCAACACACCCAGCCTTTTCTTTCCTTTTTTTTGTTTTTGAGACAGGTCTTGCTCTGTGATTCAGGCTGGTCTTGAATTGACTGTGAAGCCGAGGCTGGCCTTGAACTTGTGGCAGTCCTCCTGCCTCATCCTCGGGAGAGTTGGGATAACAGATGTGTGCCACCACACCCTCCACATGTTGATATTTTGACTCGCCTTCCTTCCACTTTCTCTTGTCTCCCTCTTCCCAGAGCCTCTTCTCATCCCCACAAACTTACTCCTTGTTTCTACCACCTGCCTTTTATTTTGCCCTTTAAATTATTATATTTGAGGTTTCTCATAAAAGAGACACCATGTGATCTTACAAGGATAAATTCTTTATTAGAAAGGCCAAGAATAAATTAAACAGCAATGGGGAGAAGCTGGGTAAGAGAAAGCATTTCCAAAACCCAGGTCATTCTAAACCCAGGTGTCATTCTGATGATTAGTATAGGGTTTACAACAAAGTCCTAAAAATAATAATAATAAAAAATCTAGTCCTCTAGATTAAAACATGAAGAGGACAGCAGTTCGCAAAACAGCAAATGTGATGTCAGGATGAAACTCATCCTCGCTAAGAGCAGGGACACTTAATTTGATTTGATTTTGGGGGAGTTTGATTTTTAAGACAATGTCTCACTATGTTTCCCAGTCTGGCCTTGAGCTTGCAGGGATCCTCCTGCTTCAGCCTGCAGAGAGTTGGGTTCACATGCAATGTTGTAATTTGTTTCTATGAAAAAGAGTCAGAACCACAGAAAAAGATGGCCTGGGTTATTTCCACACAAGGGGACACATATTTTTTTTTTTACCTTTTTGTTCTCTGCATGTTTAAAAAAAATGTAGAGCTCTGGGTCCCCTATGCAGTGAGCAGGGCCAGGGAGAACTGAGAGGAGTGAGGTGAATCAGTTTACCCTTATGGTACACTGTGAAGCTGCTCCCTGCACCCCAAGTTTTAGGCCAGCCTGGAGGATCTAGCAACTCAGCAAGGCTTTGTCTTAAAATCAGAAAGCACAGAGGGACGCAGCTGAACGAAGGCCTTGGCTCAGTGTCCAGTATTGCCCCCCCACTCCCTGCCGTGAAGCCTGGGACTGTCGAGGGGCTGTGGGATGGAAACCCTGGAGCGTCTGCTAAGACTCTGAGCCTGCATCAGGCTCAGGCAGCGGCCCAATGGCCCCCAAGCGCTTGGGTTTTCCTGGACGGACCACGAGGCCTCCGCAATCGCAGGGCAGCTGCCCTTTGTCCTGGTTCTTCACATGCGGCCATGGAGGCCTTGAGCTCCGGCCGGGAAAGGCCGAGGCACCTGGACCCGGCCTGGCCCAGCGCCCAGGGACCCGTGAAGGGCACGGGGGCCAGTCCTCAATCTCAGCGGCCCTGGGCTGGGTTCAGTCAGAAGTCTCTGGTCGCAGATTCCTGGGTCACATGTTCAAGGCCTCAGCTGGTCCCTCCACCTCAGGAGCAGGAGCGGCCCGGGATGCAGCCTTCCAGTCCGGTCCACATGCTATTGTTGCCCTCCTGTAACCATGGGACTTGCCTGCTGTGTGTCGCCCCACCCATGCAGTCCTCGCCACCAATCAGATCCCGCCCACATGCACGAGGCCCTGCCCACCATCGCGCCCCCAGGAGCCTCCGAGGCCCCACCCATAAAGCTCAGAGGGCCCGCCTATCACACGCGATACCCCCCCCACTCTGACACGGTCCCGCCCATCAAGCCCGAGGACACGCCCACAGAGGCCCAGACCCTGCCCCTCTGTCACCACCCCTCCCATCCTTCCTGTAACCTGTTTTTTTCTTTTAGTTTTGGTATTGGGGGTCAAATTCATGACTTGAGCTTGCCAGGCAGGCCCTGGTGCTGCTGAGCTCCATCTCTGGCCCTGCTTGTTTTCTTTAAAATTTTTGTTTTGGTCTTTTTGAGACAGCGTCTAGCTCTGCAGCTCAGGCTGACCTTGAGCTTACTTCGTGGCCCAGGTTGGTCTCCAACTCACAAGGATCCTCCTGCCTCAGCCCGCTGAGTGCTGGAATTACAGGCCTGAGCTACCATGCCAGGCCCCATGTCTTTGCAGGTTTTCTAGTCCAGCACCAGGGCTGAGCGTGTTTTCAGGTCCCCTCTGTTCCTTTAACCGACATTGGCCCTCTCCTCTTCCCATATTAGGCCAAGGGAGTTTAAAATCTTTAAAACTTGATCCCAGCACTTATTTTTTGCCTGGGGTCTCCCTATGTAGTTCCCACTGTGACTGGCATTGAATGCAAGGGGACCCTCCAGGCAGGAAAGGAAGGGACCAAGCAGGAGCAGCCAGAGGGGGGCGCTCCCAAGGCGGTAGCAGCAGGTCCTGTGAGGGGCTGCTGTGTGCCCTGGAAGTGGCCGTGGGATAAGGCTGAGATCTGAGCACTCTGGACATCGCGAGACTGACACTGGGTTGCTGGGCGAGACCAAGCTGACCGGTGATCCCAGCACTCCAGAGGCCTAGGCAGGAGGGTCACTGTGAATTCAAGGTCAGCCCGGACTACATAGCCAGACACCATTGCATAAAACCCAAAATCAAAGGAAAACAACAACAAAGCCACTAAATTGCCAAGGCTGGGCTCAAACTGAGGCTCCTGTCTCTGCCTCCCAGAGTGAGAGGATCACAGGCATGGGCCATGGCGCCCTGGCCCTTTGCTGTACATTTAATTTATTTTTTAGTGCTGGAGATTGAGCCCAGCCTTAAGTGCTAGCAAACACTGCACCACTGAGGTAGATGCCCTGTCCCCACTGTTATGCCTAATCTAGCTATATTAGATTCCTCTTATTGTTTTTGTTATTTGTGGTAATGGGAAGCAAGGTTTCCACAATGAGCTACAGCTGAGCCTTTTTTTTTTTTTGCTTGTTTGTTTGTTTTTTGAGACAGGACCAGACTATATAGCCTAGGTTGGCCTAGAACTTGCAGCAATCCTCCTACCTCAGCCTCCTGAATGCTGGGATTTTAATTTTTATTTATTTATTAATTTCGTTTTTATTTTGTGATAGGCTTTCCCTGTCTCCAGCAACAAAATCCAGCCTGGGCTAGAATTTGTCATTCTCCTGCCTCAGCCTCCCAGAGAGCTGGGGTTAGAAATGAATTGAGTCCTTTCTAGGTTACAGTTCACATGGCCTTGTGATCTTATTCCTTGTACTTTCAATCTATTTCTTGATTTGAATTTGTATACAGCGTAGAGTTGGATTTAAACCAAATCCTATAGATGGTCAACTTGTCATTTAAAGCATGTGTGTCTCTCATATTTAACACACTTGTTAAAGTGTTTGTGTTTTTAAAATAATAACTGACTTTATGCAGTTTGCCACCTGTCTTGTGTCTCATTTTCTGGCTGAATTAGGCCATCTTGTCTCATTTTGTCCTCTGGGAGCCACCCTGTCTTGCGCCTCTTTCTTTAATTCTCTGAAGTTAAACCTGCAGTTCCCGACCTCCCTCCTCACAGCCTGGGCGGCGCCTGTTCCTAGACAGATGTGTAGGGCCTTGGATTTCACTTCTGTCTTCTTAAACTCACTGTGCAACATTGTCACAGGCTCTGCCATCTGAGACCAGTTCCTCCAGATGCCTCCCCGAGTTTCTCTTTGCCTGAAAAGAGTCCTTGTCATCCTGGTTCCTGGAGGGTCCTCGCCCTTCTGCTCCAGAGCCAGAGCCTCTGTGTCTGGTGTGAGTCACTTGAGCAGAGCCAGGCTCAGGGCCTGGGGAGGCTGGGAGGTGGGATAAGAGCAGGGGAGCCGGGTTGGTGGGGGGACCCTGTGTTGCTCCCCATGAGAAAGTGCGATGGTGTGGATCTCAGGTCTGGATATCCATTTAGCAACCGCTGAGCACCAGCTGCCTGCTGGGTGCTGGGCTAGGTAGTAGGCACCAACACCACCTGCCCACATGACCAGGGTGGGGGCCTGGGTGTAGACATAGGCGCCGCCTGCTGGCCGCTCTGGTCACGGCTCCAAGGGGTGCAGCTGCCAGCCTGGGATTCATCTTGAAACTGGGATCCCTTCCACAGGGCACCCAGAGGAGGGTGCTCCCAGGGGTAGGCGGGGTAAGCTTGGCCCTAGGTGGTAAACAGCTTGGCTGCATCCAGCATCCAGCATCCAGCACCAGTGAACTGTTTATGTGCAGCTCGGTCGCTCTCACAGGTCTGTTTTAGGCATTGTTAAGTCTGGTGTCCAGATGGTCCCCAAAGCTAGGTGGCCTATTTACCAGCCCACTGGGTCTGGAGTACGGGGTGCTAGAGCTGATTCATGGCACAGCGCTAGGATCCAGGCACCAGCGTCACTGCCTGCCCTGAGTGGCTGGGATAAGACATAAGGGACAGGAGGACTCTGTGAAGGCCCTTGCTTGCTGCCTGCTTGCCTGCCACGAACTGTTTCTCCTCCGTATCACCCTCGGCAAGCCTCCCTGCTTTGGAGCCGGTGATTATGGAATGAACCTCTGTGAACTGTGAGCCGAATAAACCTTTCCTGTGTTTACTGTGGGGGCTGGGGATTCTGTCTCAATGATGAGAGAAAAGTAACTAAGTCACAGTCTTTTACTTCACTTTTATTGTCCTGTAAATATTTGCAGTGCCTGGTGATCCCCTTCCTGGGGTGTGGGGTGTGGGGCACCACACATCATTTTCACCCCCCCCCCTCCTTCCACCTCTTGATTGCCTTCCCTGTTCCTAAGATCTATCTCTGTTTCCTGTCACTTCACGATTATTTTGCTCTTTATTTACCCTTTGGGTTTGCGATACTGGCACTGTGTGAGTCACCTCACTTACTGTGTTTGTTTGCTGGAGAGGGAGCCTGGGGATGGGGCTTTCCCTGCTTTTCTGTTCCCCACAGCTCCTGGGGCTGGGGCACCCATGAGGATGGGACATGGACCCAAAGCCAGGGCCTTGTGGCCATGTACGGGTGGAACCGAGCACAGAGTGTGGGAGGCTCCCATTGCAGCCTGAGCTTCCCCGTGCTGTGGCCCTGGGGGAGGTGGCCTTGCTGGGGCCCGGCCCTGCAGACCCTCCCATGGACCAGAAGCCCAGCATTCGGACCTGTGTCCTGCAGGCAGAGGATCTGTAAAGTGTTGCTTTCAATTTGGAGTATTTTATTTTGCACCTATGAATTAGGGTCTCACTTTTCAGAGTGGCCTAGAGCTCACTGTACAGCCTAAGCTAGCCTCAAACTCAGGGCGATCTTCGTGCCTCAGTCTCTCGAGTGCTGAAACTACAGATGTGCCCTGCCATGTCCCACTGCATTCACTCCGATGCATGTGGTGACCACATTTTGTTGATCTACACAAGCTTTTTGTTGCTCCTAAGTTGTTTTGGGGCTGGGGACCCGGTGGACCCCAGGCCATGCCCCCAGCCCTGTGCACCCAGCAGTGAGCTTGCTGGCCTGGGCGGGTGGGAGCTCTGCTAGTTGCCAAGGCTTTGAGGAAAGCCTTTCTGCTTTCCTCTGCTGCAGCTGCCCAGGACTCACAGCAGCCAAGTGGGGCCACAGGGCTGCCTCCCCTCCTGGTTTTCACCGGAATCTTTTCACCTGTTTGTGCACCTCTGCCTTTTCCCCAGGATGGTGTCTGTGCCTGGGCTCTTAGCTCTGAGCTGCATCCCAAGTTTTTATATGTATTCTGAGTCCTGGTCTCCCTAAATCCCTGTGTTACCCAGGCTGGACTCAAACTTTAACTACTCCTGCCTCAGCCCCCAGAGTGCAGGGTACCAGGTGTGTGCACCTGCACACCGGGATCAGTTCTTTGAACCCTGGCTTTGTTTCATTTCTTTGGTCACTGCTGAGCTGGGGTTGCTGGGATTGGGGATGATGACCTGGGGGTGCTGATCTGGGGATCACTACTGACAGGGGATTGCTGAGCTAGGCGTCACTGCTGAGCTGGGGGTGTTAAGCAAGTGGTCACCACTACCCTGTGACATGGTCAAGGGTGGGCCTGGAACAAGTGGTCACCAAGCTGGGGGATGCCAGGCCGGCTGGGGCCATCGGGTGGGCACTGCACATGGGTTCTTCCTGCTCTCGGCCTGAGGCAGCCCGGGAAGTGGTCGCCTGGTTCATTTCATGGACTCTGAGATCTCCCAGGATCCTGGACTTCAAGGTTCCTGGGTATCTCTGGCATCCCAGTGGCCAACAGGGCCACCCCTGACCCTTTTCACTGTGTTCTGAGATAGGGCCTTGCTAAGTCACTAAGGTAGCCAGGGCGGGTTCCATCTTTCACTCCTCCTGCATGAGCCTCCCGGGGTGCTGGGAGGCCCACTTCAGGGCCTCCTTTAAGAAGAACAGATCCAGAGTTAACCGAGTTAGTGATACACACAATTCATGGAGCCCAGGTGCTCCCAGACCTAACTAACCCTTGACTGGTTTTTAGCCCCAGCTTCCCTCAGCAGCAGGCAGGGCATAGCATTGTGCCATGGCTACCCGAGGCTCACTGTGTCCTAACGTGAAGTGAACACATGAGGAAACTGCAGTCTCCACCCAGACTCCAGGGTCCCTGGGGTTCCCTGGGTGGCCCAAAACCAGCTCTCATCGACTCAACCCACCGCCCCACTCTGGGACCTGACCCCGAGGAGGCAGAGGGCTGTGGATGTGTGCATCCTGAAGAAATCTGCAGAGTAGTGTTGTTCAAGGTAGAGAACAGCAGGAAAGTGAGTTCAAAGGCAGGTGACTGCTGAGGGCCAGTGTGACAGGGTCATGGGGGAGATTCTAGCTCTCACGCCCCATTCTCAGGAAGCAAATCCATTCAATTGCTCACCGACTGACTGACTGATGGAGCATTTGTTTTAGGTACTGAAAATAAAATCCATCTTAAGATAAATGTTGTTCCTCTCCTTACCCAGCTTGCTACCTTCTACCAGAGGCAACAAAGACGTGAAAACTAGGTAAATTTTCCCTGGAAATGTGACACTCGGTTGTATCCCAGCATTCAGGAGGTTGAGGCAGGCAGATTCCCCTGCATTCAAGGCCAGTCTGAACTACACAGTGAGTGCAAACCAGCCTGGTGTGAGTCTGGTGGGACGCTGCTTGCAGTGTCGCTGGTGTGGCTTCTCAAGGTCCCAGAGGACCGTGTCTCAGGCTTGGGGAGAAGGGTGAGGGAGAGGAGAGTCCTTCTAGTCCTGAGCCTCTGACCCTGTCTCCCCGCTCTTGGCCTCATTTGTGCTGAGACTCTGTGTGCTGGGAACAGGCAAGGATGGTTGTGGGTCCCCAGACACTCCTGCCCATGCACCACACCCCAGCCCTCCTTGGGGGCTCCAGGAGGCTGGCACAGTTCAAGGCGGGCTATTTAAAGCCTCCTCGCAGCTTTCTGTTTGGTTTTAGACACCCTGCAGCCCAGGCTGGCCCTGAACTCACTGCGTAGACAAAAGCAGTTTGTAAACCATTGAGGCCTTGAGAGCCTCAGTTGTCCATGCTGGGCTTGAACTCACCGCCCTCTTGCTTCAGCCTCTCCAAATGCTGGGGTCACGGGTGTGTGCCACCACACCTGACTCCTCATGCTCATCCTGGCATTTGAGCCCAGCTGGACCCCCGGGCTATGTCCTGTCTGCACATTCTTGAGCTGCTGAGGGCCTCCCTGAATGAGGCCAAACTCGGGCAACTGCAGTGGTGACCCGGGGCCGTGTCACCACTATGTGTTCTTGGGTGGCCGGGCTGGCCCAAGCCCCACGGGTCACAAAGGAAGAGTGGGGATAAGAGCTCTGAGGCCTTGTGGGGTCACATACAGGGTGGCCTATGTCCCACAATGCTCCTGGGTGGCTTCCAGGAAGTCAGGCCCCATGTCCCAGGCTGTGCCATCTTCCGATGGCCCACAGGGCAAGGACATACCATTTCCTTTCCTGGTCACCACAAACCCTGTTCTGCAGCCTTGAGAGCGGGTGCTCAGGAGCATCCATGGGTGGGGCATAGGGTTCAGGGTGAGGTTAAGGGCCAGCCCAGACTCTTCCCACTGTCTCGATGGTCCTTGGCTTCCCCAGGGCCCTGGGGTCCCTCCCACAGAGCTGCATCTGGGAGCTAGGTGGCATGGCATCCCCATCCAGGCTCTCTGCCCCTCCCGGGCCTGGCTCTGGGGCTCCAGGCACAGTTGGCTGGGCCCCTCATCCTGCACAGGTCCCTGGAGTGCAGGGAGGGGACAGCAGAGAAGCCCACGGGCCTGGTGGCAGGGAGTAGGCAGCCCCTGGAGGCTGTGCAGTTATGGCCAGATGTGGCTTCAAGCACCGGGAGGCAGAGGGGAGCTTGACCCATGTGCCCAGGCTGGGAGGTGCCCAGCTGGCCTCAGGCCTGGTGTCCTTCGCTGGGTGAAACTGCTTGCCCCAGAACCTTCAGAGGCCTCAGAGGAAGGGCCAGGTCTTGCTGGTTGGGGGAGCAGGGGGACTCTTGATGCCATGTGACTGTCCCTGTGGCTCTGGTGGATGGCCCTGGGCCCCAAACTTGGTAGCTGAGGCTGCTTTGGGCAGGACAGTCTGTCTCACCACCAGTGCTGGGTCTGGGCATGTGTGCTGGTTTACTTGCTCTTGGCATCGCTGGGACTGACCAGGGCCTTCACACGGGCTGCAGCCTTTCCTAGGCTTTGTTTTATTTGGAGCCAGGGTCTCACTTGGTCACCAAGCTGGGCTTGAGCTGCAGTCCTTCTGCCTTGACCTCCCACAGGGCTGAGGTGTCAGCCAGGTTCCCCCACCCGGGCCAGGAATGCTTGGTTCTGAGCACCCTGAACGCCTGTCCCCAGCCCAAGGCAGGGGCAGGCTCCCCAGAGGGTCCTGGCCTAGGGGTTCAGTGAGCTGGCTCAGAGAGTCACCTCGGCCCTGCCCGGGAGCTTTGGGCAGGAGGCATACGTAGAATCCTCAGGCGGCCAGGTAAGAGGGTCCTAGGGTCAGCACTTTCAGGTACATACATTCAAGTCCTGCAGGCTGCAGGGGAGGAGAGCCCAGGGAACTCCCGACCTTGTCATCTACCCCAGACAGGCGAGGAGCCATGCCCAGATGGGGTGCATCAGCTTTCTACTTGGAAGGGGCCTTGAGGCTTGGCCCCCACTAATTATCTGTCTCTTCTCCCTAGCTGGGGGACCCTCTGCCACTCTGCCTCCTGCCTGGGAACCCAGGTGGGGCGGAGCAGTAGACTGGGCCTGTCCCACCACTGGAACCTCAGACAAAGGCCAACTCCCTGTTTTCCCCCAGATCTGGGATTGAACTCAAGACGTTTGCTGGAGCTGAAGTCTTTATTTTCTATTTTGAAGCCAAATGTCACCAATTTGCCAAGTTGCACAGGTTGGGCTCCAACTTGAGATCCTCCTGCCTCAGCCTCTCAGGCTGCGGGGTGAGGACAGTTTGTTGAGGCCCTGCCGCAGGGCAGGACCTCTCTGGGCCGAGCTCATCCCCCTGTGATACCTTTCTGGCCTCAATGTCCCCTCAGCTCTGCAACCAGGCTTCTCCTGGGCCCGGTTCCGTGGGGTGGGCAGGCAGCAAGGTGCTCTCCCCAGCCTCCCCATTCCTCCTATACAAGGTGAGCACACCCTCTCCCCCTTCTCCTCCAGCCTCTGATCAAGCCCAGAGCCCTGGGCTTGTGCCCTCCTCCCTCGGGAACCACACCCAGACTTTGGAACCATCCTAGCCTCCAGGAGTCGCCCTGCACTTCCTGCAGACAGGGCCTGGCCAGGGGCCCAGAACACTCAGGGTCCTGAGCTGGGCACTCCAGGCCAGGCCGGCCTTGCCTTTCCGGGGCCCTCATGACCCCCACGCCCACACTCCCCAGCCAGGCCATGCGGTCTTCCCAAAGCCGTGGGTGTGCCAGGGGAGACCAGTCCAGCAACCCCTGGCTCAGCGCGCTGTGTGCCCCAATCCGAGTGATAGAGAGCCTGGCGGTGGCACCGCAGCACACTCCGGGTTGGGTGGGGCCCGCAGGGCCGGCTTCTGCGTCAAGGCCGGCTGCTTGGGAGGCTCCTCACGTCCGGTACCTGATCAGGGCTGCGATGGCCCCTGGCCATGAATTGGGCTCCAGAGGCCATGGCTCCCGCCCTGCTTGGCGGAGAGCGGTGCCCGCGGGCGGGGGATGGGCTCTGGTCCCTGCGTTAGCCGCCCTGGTTCCAGCCCCCGAATGGCGCCGCGACCAGTTCGCCCTCTGGTCCGCCCGGGCCAGTCTGGCCCAGAACATTCAGGGCGCCCCGACACCCCGAGTGCGCACAGGCCGCCCATCTGCCCCTCTGCCCTTCCCGCCAGCCACAGGCCCCACCGCCTGCCGCGCCCCGGCAGCACGCCTCCGCACAGCGACCCCAGGGCGGGCACAGCGGTGCCAAGCCCCTGCAAGCCAAGCAGTGGGATGCGCATGCGGGGGCTGAGCTCCACAGTCACGTGCTGAGGCGGGCGCGGAGCAGGGGAGGGGGCGTCCGCCTCAGTTCGCTCCGTGCCAGGCTCAGACGCACCGCCAGCCGCCCCCGCCTCGACAGCGCGTGCTCGGGCCGCGGGCCCCCCCCCTGGAGCCGGCGCGGGATCAAGCACGCTGCGCTGGACTGGGCTGCACTGCACTGCGCCGCGCTGGGGCGGGCGCAGGGTGCACGGGGGAGAGGCAAGGCCTGCTCGGTTCTCCTGGACCTGTCCAGGGCTGCACCCCAACAGGCTCCTGGCCGCTCTGCACTGTCCTCCGCCTCGCCCCAGGCCCTGGCCAATGAACCGCGCGCCCAGGGGACATGGAAGTGCTGATTCTGTGGCCTCTCGCCTGGATCTGCCAGTGCTTTACGATGTGGGCTGACTCCATTAATCCACAATGGTGAGTGCGGTGGGCAACCAGGCTTGGACTGCTCCCCGGGCTGTGCAGGCAGTGCTCCGGAAGGGCCATGTCCCGCTGCCCCACAGAAGAGTCATGCAGCGACGGCACCACGCTCCCAGGGGCGCCCATGTCCGCGCAAGGCCCTGCGGCCTCTGCCCACACTCGGGGCCACAGTGTGGGGGGACGCCATGGTGGGGGTGCGTGGAGACCCGCGCCAGGCTAGGAGTCAATGGGAACAGCTCGGGCGGGCCTGGGCCACGGCCCAGAGGATGGGGCACACGGGGCCGGGAGCTCTCCAAGTTGGCCCAGCCACAATGAAGAGGCTGGCCCGGAGCTGAGCAAGGCCACCCTTGTGGCCCTTGTGTCAGTGCATGTGCCCCTGTCTCCATTTCATTGTCACTGAGAGAGGGCGTTGGGGAGTGCTGGGCCAGGTAAACATGTGTCCCACACACAATGCCACCAGCCTGTTAGAGCAGCCAGGCGTCTGCCTGTGCCCAGCATGTCCACGCGGTTGTGTGTGTACACAGGGGTGGAAGCTGAAGCCCTGTCCTAGACAGCCCTGGAGTTGGGCGAGTTCCAATCCTTGGAGCCAGATTGCCAGCCAGGGCTGGGAGGTCGAGGGAAGAGGCGAGGTGGAGGAAAGGGGCACTGAGTGCAAGGAGGCATAAGGCAGTGAAGACCCAGGGAAGGGACTTGGAGCCCAGGGTGGGAGTCAGGATCAGCAGTGTGGAATCAAGAAAGCCAGAACAAGTTCGAGGGTGATGGGGCCACTGTGGGGAACCCTTGCTCAGTGGCCCTATTGGAAGTTGGGAAAGACAGGCAGGCTAGAAGAAACTGGGGAGTTGGGAGGCTCGAGGAGGAGGCAGGGGTGACAGCATGGCAGTGCGGGACAGCGTGGGTCGCATGGTGGACAGTGCCGCTCTGGGGTCTGGAGGACCTGAGGAGCTGGGTCTCTCTCCTCCTGCCCACCAATCAGCTCAAGGCAAGTCCAGCTAAGCCATGGGAGCTCTGTGAACCTGCAGCGGGTAAGGTGGGGACTCCTCAGCTGTTCTGGTGCAGGGTTGGCTCCAGGGAGGTGCACCTGTCTTCACTGTGGGCACAGAGATGGCAGAAGCAGCGCCCTGTGCTGGCCGGAGGGCGCCCCAGAGGCTCCTCTCCCCAGCCGCCACTTCCAGATGCTCAGCTGCCTGAGCTGGCCCTGAGAGTGCAGGGAGCTGTGGGACTGTCCCCGCCCCCACTTCCTCCACCACCCCAACAGGTAGAGGAGGCGGGAGGGCAGGAATCCAGGGTGCCAGGCCCTGTGCCCGCGGAAGCCTCCTGTGCCAGGCGCCCGCTGTGGTCACCGAGTGCACCTCCCTCAGCTGGGTACATCCCGCAAAGGAAGCATCTTACACCTGGGATCAGGCTTGGGGGACAAGGCCCTCCCTAGGAAATTTCTGGTTCCTGGGATGGGTCTCAGGAAACCAAGTTAAGGGGCATGTGGGTGTGGATTGAGGCCGCCCCGGCTTGGCACAGTCCCTCGAATTGGGCATGGTGCGCCCATGTGGTGCTTGGGGTGTGAGCCATGCGTGTGACCTGGTGGGTGCCCGTGGGATGTGCACGCCTGACTCACGTCAATGGTGTGCACGTGTGTGCAGGGCTAGGGCCATTTTTGCGGGTTTTGGGGGATAGCCTTTAAGGCGATTCCAGCCCAGACCTCCTCTTACTGGTGGCCTGACTCACTGGAGTGGGAGAGGTGGGGTCCTCTCCAGGCCCAGCCTTGACCCTAGTAATCCTCCAGGTGCCATCTTTGAGGAGAAAGCAGCCAAGGATGACAGGGTGTTCCAGCTGGCCTTGTCCGACCAGAGTCTCAAGGATGACATCCTGCAGAGTGAGAAGATCACGTACCCCATCAAGGTCATTGAGGCCAACAAACCCGTTCCAGGCCAAGCAGGAAGGTGAGCGACTGCATAGCCTTGGGCTGGCAGAGCTCTAGGTGTGCCCAGTGGCTAGGGCCTGGCCTTGGCAGCCAGCCTAGGAGGCAGCGAGCAAGGGGTGCGCTGGGGAGACTGTGCACATCACCTGGCACACACTGCTCCTTCCCCCAGCAGGTGCCAGCTGGGACTCTGCCGGCTTTCTTTCTTGAGTGTTTGTGGGTGGGTGTGTCTGCACATGAGACCCGTGAGGCATGGCCCTCACCGTGCTGTGGGCCCCCCAGTCTTTGGTGCCTGGGGCGCTCAGCGGTGGCCAAGAAAGCCCTGTGCAGCCTCTCCTTTTGCAGCCCAGTGTGTTCCTTGGCTGTCCATTGTGCCATTGTGCCTCAGATCCAGGTCTCAGCCTCTATTCTCCTTAGGGGCGGGAGCAGCCGGTTTCTCTGCTGCCCACTGGACTGGAGGTGGGCACTGTTTGACCAGGAAACAAGTGGAGCTTGGCCAGGGCAACAGCAGGGAATCCTGGCTGGTGCTGGGCCGCCTCCTCCTTTAGTCTCTGTCAGCTAGGCTTGCAGCAGGGCCAGCAGGTGTGCAGAGGCCAGGCCCCTGCTCCCTTCCCCTCCCCCTCCTCCCTCCTCCCTTCCCTCCCCTCCCTCTTCTCCCCTATCCTCTCCTGTCCTCTCCTCTCCTCTCAGATCCCCTCCCTCCCAGCCCTCTGCCCTGCACCCTGCATGACAGGTCCTCCTGGCAGCCCTGCCTCACTCTCAGGGATCAGGGCTTTGGGCTCTCTCTGACCCCCATGCCTGGCCAGCCCCACAACCTGTGCCCTGGAGTCTGAGTCTGGATCAGCTCTGCTGGAGGGGAAGGGTGCAGGGGCCCCTTCCTGAGAGAGGAGTGGCAGGCAGGGCTGGTGGTCTCCCCAGAGCAGAGTCCTCCACTGCCCAGGGCTGCCCACAGGTGCTGCTCTGCTGGGAATCTCTCAGTGGAGGTGACTCAGTGATGGATGCAATCCAGAGGGTCAGGGTGGTGTTGCCAGGGCTTCCTTGGAAGAGAGGCCATCTGGGGTGTCCTACTCCTGGCTGAGGATGAGGAGCTGGAGGCCATCTCCGGGGATGGGAACTGACTAGTTCTGGAGCCCAAAGGTCTGAGAGAGGTCTTGGAGAGGTCTTGGAAGGGTTGTGCAGACCGGGAGCTCCAGATGGTGTTTTTAGGGTGGCGATGAGTGGGGTGAGGCCAGTGTGGCCCATGGTGGGGACTGCTTGTTCCAGCCTTGGCAACTGTCTGTTGTCTGGTTGCTGCTGACCTGCAGGGAGGAGGAAGCCCTGCCATTCCCTGGTCACATCTCCCGGCCTGTGTCAAACATGTCACATGTTACAGGTGTGACATGTGACCTGTAACATGTGTGATACATGTCACATGTCACATGTGTGGCGTGTGACATGTGACATACATGTGACACATGACATGTGACATTTATGACACATGTCACGATTGTGACATGTGATATGTGACATGTGTCACAGATATCACATGTGACATGAGACTTGTGATGTGTGTCACACATGTCACATGTCATATTTCACAGGTGTGACGTGATGTAACATACGTTGGACATGTGGCATGTGACATGTGTCACACATGTCAAATGACACATGTGACATATGACATGTGACATTTATGACACATGTCACATGTATGACATGTGACGTGTGACGTATGTCGCATGAGACATGGGACATGTGACATGTGTCACACATGTCACACGTGTGATACAGGTGACCTGTCACATGTCACTTCTCACACTCGTGTGACATGCATCAGAATGGTCAGAAAAGGGCCATTAAAATGTAGGAGTGAGAAAAACACCATGGGGTGGTGCGCATCAGGGTGTTCCAAAACAGCCAGTGGAAATGTAGGATACTAAAAACATTACAGGCTGTTGCACATAGCAAAGTGTGAACCACATTGAGAATATCTAGGAGTGAATAAAAGACCACTTGGTGGTGCGCATTGGGATGTTGTGAATCAGGCAGGAAAAATATACAAGTGAGAAAAACACCACTTGAAGTTGTGCATCAGAAGGGTCAGAAACATGCCAGAAAATGTACCAGTGAGAAAAACCCCACTGGTTGGTGTAACACGTGACATGTGACATGTGTGACACATGGCACATGTCACATGTCTGATATTTGACATGTGACATGTTTGACACATGTTTGTGATGTGTGACATGTGACGTGTCACACATGTCAAAGTCAGAGGTGTGATATATGACATGTTCCACACATGTCACATGTCACAATGAGTGATATGTGACATGTTACATGTGACAGGTGTGACACATGTCAAATGTCACAAATGTGACATGCGTCACACATGTCACAAGTCATGGGTCACAGGTGTGAAATTTGATATGTGACATACATGAGACACGTCACATGTCACACATTTGACATGTGACATTTGTCACACATGTCACATGACACACGTGTGACATGTGACATGTGACATTTATGACATTTGTCACATTTATAACATTTGTCACACATGTCACATGACACACGTGTGACATGTGACATGTGACATTTATGGCACATTTCACACATGTGACATGTGACGTGTCACAAATGTCACATGTGACCTAGGACATGTGACATGTGTCTCGCATGTCATATGTCACATGTGTGACATGCAACATGTGACACACATGTGACACACGTGTAACATGTGACATATGACAGGTGTGATACATGTCAAATATCACATGGCATGTTACATTTGTGACACCTGTCACATGTCAAATGTATTTCATTTTACATGTGTCACACAGGTCACATGTCAAATGTTACACTTGTCATATGTCACATGTCACACATGTGTGACACGCATCGTCAGAAACAGGCCATTAAATTGTACAAGTGAGAAAAACACCCTGGCGTGGTGCGAATCGGGAGTGTCTCAAACAGGATGCTAACGTGTAGTAGTGAGAGAAACATCACGGGGTGGTGCACATCGAGAGGGTCTGAAATAGACATTGGTAATATAGGATAGAGAAAAGCACCATGGGGTGGTTTGCATCGGAAGGTTCCAAAGCAGGAAGTGGAAATATACATTTCTAAAAATCATCAAGGGTGGTGTGCATAGGGAAGTCTGAAAAAGATCGGGAAAATCTAGAAGTGAAAAAAAGACCCCTTGTGGTGCGCATTGGGATGTTGTGAATCAGGCAGGAAAAATATATGAGTGTGAAAAACACCACAAGGTGTTGCGCATCAGAAGGGTCAGAAAAAGGCTGGGAAAATGTACCAGTGAGAAAAACCCCATGGGTTGGTGCAACATGTGACACTTGACACATGTGTGACACTTGTCATAAGTCACACGTCTGATATTTGACTTGTGACGTTTGACACAGGTCACATATCACACGTGTTTCATTTTACATGTGTCACATGTCACATGACAAATGTCACATGTGTGACGTGTGACATGGGTCACACATGTCACATATGACACATGTGACACACATCAGAAATGTCTAAAGCAAGCAGTGAAAATGTAGGATTGTGAAAAACATGACGGGTTGGTGTGCATAGGGAGGGTCTCAAACAGGACGTTAACATGTAGGAATGAGAGAAACATCACTGGTTGGTGCACATCAGGAGGGTCTTAAATAGGCAGTGGAAATGTAGGATTGAGAAAAGCACCACAGGGTGGTTCGCATTGGGAGGTTCTGATACAGACAGTGGAAATGTAGATTTCTAAAATACATCACAGGGTGATGGGCATAGGGAAGTCTGAACTAGATCGGAGGAGTGAGGAGTGAGAGGAGTGAGGAGTGTAGGAGTGAGAAAAACACCACAGGGTGGTGCGTACAGAATTGGTCCAATCCAGGCTGAAAAATGTAAAAGTCAGATAAACACCATAGGGTGGAGCGGATAGGGAGGGTCCGAACCAGGCACTCGAAATGTAGTAGTGAGAAAAACGTCACATAGGGGAGCACATCGGGAGAATCTGAACCAAGAAGTGGTAATGTAGGATTGAGAAAAACAGCACAGGGTGGTGTGAACCATGAGCATCAGAAACAGGAAGTTAAAATGTATGAGTGAGAAAAAAAAAAAACACCATGAGGTGATGCGTATTGCGAGGGTCTCAGTCAGGTCATTAACATGTAGGAGTGAGAGAAACTTCACGGGTGGTGCACATTGGGAAGGTCTGAAATAGGCAGTGGAAATGTAGGATTGAGAAAAGCACCATGGGGTGGTTCGCATTGGGGGGGTTCCAAAACAGACAGTGGAAATGTAGGTTTCTAAAAAACATCACAGGGTGGTGCACATAGGGAAGTCTGAACCAGATATGGAAAATCTAGGAGTGAGAAAAAGACCACTTGGTGGTGTGCATTGAGATGTTGTGAATCAGACAGGAACAATATACGAGTGACAAAAACACCACATGGTGTTGCACATCAGAAGGGTCTGAAACAGGCCTGGAAAATGTACCAGTGAGAAAAACCCCACGGGTTGATGCAACACATCATATGTGACATGTGTGACACTTGTCCCATGTCACACATCTGATATTTGACATGTGACATGCTTGACACGAGTGACATGAGACATGTGACATGTGACAAGTGTGACACATGCCACATATCACCTGTATGACATGTGTCAAACATGACACATGTCATGGGTTACAGGTGTGACATTTGACATGTGACCTGTATGAGACATGTCACATGTCATGGGTGTGACATGTGACTTTTGTCAAACATATCACATTTCACACGTGTGACATGTGACATGTGACAGATATGACACATGTCACATGTCACACGTATGACATGCATCACATATGTGACATGTCACGGGTCATAGGTGTAACATTTGACATGTGACATGTATGAGACATATCAAATGTCACACATGTGACATGTGACATTTGTGACACTTGTCACATCTCTCACATGTGACGAGTCACACATGTGACTCTCATGTGTCACACATGTCACATATCACACGTGTGGTGTGTGACATGTGACATGCGTGATACGAGTCACATTTCACACGTGTGACATGTGACGTGTCACACATGTCATGTGACACACATGTCACATATGACATGACATGTGTCACACATGTCATATCTCACGTGTGACACATGTGACATGTCACACATGTGACATCTGACTGGTAACACATGTGTGACACACGTGACATGCCACACATGTGACACATGTCACATTTCACATGTGGCATTTTACATGTGTGAAACTTGTCACATATCACACATGTTTCGTTTTACATGTGTCACACATGTAACATGTCAAATGTCACACGTGTGATGTGTGACATGTGTAACAAATGTCATGTCACATGTCACACATGTGTGACATGTATCGGAGGGTTCTGAAGCAGGCAGTGGGAATGTAGGGTTGTGAAAAATATCACGGGGTGTGTTGCGAATAGGGAGGGTCTCAAACAGGCCGTTAACCTGTAGGAGTGAGAAACATCAAGGGGTGGTGCACATTTGGAGGGTCTGAAATAGGCAGTGGAAATGTAGGATTGAGAAAAGCACCACAGGGTGGTTCGCATTGGGAGGTTCTGATACAGACAGTGGAAATGTAGATTTCTAAAATACATCACAGGGTGGTGGGCATAGGGAAGTCTGAACTAGATCGGAGGAGTGAGGAGTGAGAGGAGTGAGGAGTGTAGGAGTGAGAAAAAGACCACTGGGTGGTGCCCATCTGGTTGTTGTGAACCAGTCCAGGAAAATGTATGAGTGAGAAAAACACCAAGGGGTGGTGCCCACAGGATAGGTCTGATCCAGGCCCAAAAATGTAGAACTCACAAAAGCACCATGGGGTGGAACGCATCAGGAGGGTCCGAACCAGGCAGTCAAAATATAGTAGTGAGAAAAAAAACCACATGTGGGAGTGCATCGGGAGAATCTGAACCAGGCACTGGAAATGTAGGATTGAGAAAAACACCACAGGGTGGTGTGAACTGTGAGGGTCAGAAACAGGCTGGTAAAATGTAGGAGTGAGAAAAACACCAGGGGGTGGTGCACATGGGGAGGGTCTCAAACAGGCCATTAACATGTAGGAGTGAGAGAAACATCAACATCACGGGTTGGTTCACATTGGGAGGGTCTGAAATAGGCAGTGGAAATTTAGGATTCAGAAAAGGACCATGGGGTGGTTTGCATCAGGAGGTTCCAAAACAGGCAATGGAAATGTAGATTTCTAAAAAAACATCATGGAGTGGTGTGCCTGGGGAACTCTGAACCAGATCAGGACGAGTGAGGATTGAGAGGAGTGAGGAGAGTAGGAGTGAGAAAAAGACCACTGGGTGGTGTGTATCTGGATATTGTGAACCAGGCCAGGAAAATGTACGAGAAAAACACCACGGGTTGGTGCCCACAGGATGGGCCTGATCCAGGCCAAAAAACATAGATGTCAGAAAAACACCACTGGGTGGAGCGCAGCAGGAGGTTCTGAATGAGGCAGGGGAATTGTAGGAATAAGAGAAACCCTATGGTGTGCTGGGAATAGCCAGGGTATAAACCAGGCATGGGATATGCAGGTGTGAGAAAATCACTACAGCATGGTTCATGTCAGGAGGGTCTGAATCAGGCAGGGGAATTCTAGCAGTGAGAAAAATCTTACAGTGTGCTCACAATTTAGAAGGTATAAACCAGGCAGGGGAAATGTAGGAATGAGAAAAAAACCAGGGGATGGTTTGCATCTGGAGGTTCTTAACATGTGACATGTGACTTGTGTGACACATCACTTGTCACATGTGTTAAAAGTGACATGTGACATGTGTGACACAAGTCACATGTCACACGTCTGTTATTTGACATGTGACATGAATGACACTTGTCACATTTCATACGTGTGACATGTGTGATACATGTCACATGTGACATGTGAGACATGTGACATGTGAAATGTTGGACACATGTCACCAGTCAGATGTGTGACATTTGACATGACATGGGTGACACATGACATGTCACACTTGTGACATATGATGTGTGACACATGTATCATATGACGTGTGACAGGATGACACATGTTACATGTGTGACATGTGACATGTGACACATATGATACATGTGAAATGTCACACATGTGACATGTTACATGTGACATGTTTGACACAGGTCATGGGTCACATTTGTGACGTTTGACATGTGACATGGGTGATACATGACACATGTCATATGTGTGACATATGACGTGACATGTGTGACACATGTAACATGTCACATGCGACAGGTATGCGCATGTCACATGTTACACTGTGACATGTGACGTTTGACATGTGATGCATGTGAAATGTCATTCTTGTGCCATGTGACATGTGACATGTGTGACACATGAACCATGACACCTCTAACATGTCACATGTGACATGTGTCGCACATGTCGCATGTTTCACACATGTCACATGTCACATGCCACACATGTGTAACATGCACCGGGAGTGTTTGAAGCAGGCAGTGATAATGTAGCGTAGTTTTTTTTGTATGTTTAGTTTTAATTTTATTTAAAAGGAAAAAGAGAAAAGCACAAAACAAAACAAAGTGGTGTAAGGGTACAAGTAATACAGAACTACAAAAAAAAAGTAAGAGATCACCAGTTAATAGATTACATATTATCATCTTAGAAATAGTTGCTCAAATCACAGTATCAAAGAATACAAAGTGGACATTCAAACAGTGAGACTGCAAACAGTTGTGTTCAATGATCCAACCAAAAACATAAATATGGTCAGCTATTTAACACCCCTAAACACACTTGCTGTTCTATCCTTTAGAGTTCTTTCTCTCTCTCTCTCTCTTTATTACAACAAAATTTACACATTTTTGGGTTTTATTACTCCTTAGTTCTTATTACTTTTGGGGGGGAGAGAATAAAGTCAAATATGGCAAAACAAAGCTGTCAGTCAAAACCAAGGACAGACATAGCACATGATGTAAAACAGAGTACAAGGTTATCAACAATGGTTATCAACGATGTCTCTCGTTTACTTAAAAAGAATTGTCTATCTCATTAGATATTATAAAGTTGAACAAAACAGTAGAGAACAAGACCAATAAAACTTAGGCATTGTAAACATTATAGGACTTCCAAAGGAGACAATAGTCAAACCAGAATGGGCATCTTAGTGAGTCTTATTGCCTTCAAAGTAGTGGTCTATACCCTCAAACTTGAGGCTATCATACAGAATGGAACAGATCTAATCAGTCAAAACAAGATCGTGGGAGTATTACAGGACTTCAAAACAAGTTAATAGGAAATCAAAAAAAGTTACTATTATATATCCTGCTAATTTTTTAAATTTTTCCCCTGAATTAAAACAAACATAAGAAATAACTAAATAATTTTTTAAAGAATAAGGGAGAGATTGAGATGAAACAGGACATAACAATATAACAATACAGGTCAAAGCATGACTGTTTCAGCAACCTAGTGCTTCACCACCATATAACCCGACTTAGTACTAGTTACCATAGTGTCTGTCTTTTTCCTTGAAATATTTGAATAAAACTTCATATACTCTAGCTTCAAATATTTCCATATCAAGAAGCCCAGAATAAAGCCTTTACAATTAATAAGTGAAAAATTTATAAGGCTTCAAGGCCACATAATGGGGAATCATGATTACCACATATTTTTATATATTTGAATCATTAATTACATTAGGGAAACTATTCGGTATTCACAAATGCGAGATTGATTTATTTCACTTATGAGTATGGTCTCAAGCTGCGCCCATTTATTGATAATATCTCAATGTGATCCTTCTTTATAGCTGAATAATACTCTATTGTATAGAAATACCACAACTTTTTTATCCATTTCTCAGTTGATGGACACTTGTGTTGTTTCCAAGATCTGGCAATTACAAATTGTGCTGCTATAAACATAGGTGCACATATATCACTGTGGTATGATGCCTTCAGTTCTTCTGGGAATATGCCTAGAAGTGGAATAGCTGGAATACATGGAATTTCCAATCCCAACTTTTTGAGAAATCTCCAAACAGACCTCCACAAAGGCTGTACCAGTCTACACTCCCACCAACAGTGCAGGAGAGTTCCTTTTTCCCCACAGCCTCTCTAGCATTTATTGCTGTTAGTTTTCTTGATCCTGGCCATTCTTTCAGGAGTGAGATGGTATCTCAGTGTACTTTTAATTTGCATTTCTCTACTGACCAATGATGATGAGCATTTTTTCATGTATTTATTTGCCATTTGCATTTCTTCATCTGAGAAGTGCATATTCACCTCAGATGCCCATTTTGGGATTGGATCTTTGAATTTTGGGGGTCTGAGTTTTTTTAATTCTTTATATGCTTTAGACAAGAGTCCCTTGTCTGAGAGAGAGTTCACTAAAATCTTTTCCGAGTTTGTGGGTTTTCTTTTCACTATGCTGGAGATTTCTTTTGACATGCAGAAATTTTTAAATAAGAAGTGGTCCCAGTTATTGATTCTGGGAAGTATTTCCTGTGCGGTTTGAGTCCTGTTCATGAATTCTCTACCTACTCCTATGTCTTCAAGGTTTCTACCCAATTTGTCTTCCAATAGATTTAGTGTTTCTCTTTTCATATTCAGATCTTTGACCCATTTAGATTTTAATTTAGTACATGGTGATAGACATGGGTCTAGCTTTAGTTTTCGGCAAATGGAGAGCCAGTTTTTCCAGCACCATTTATTAAAGAGACTGTCGTTCTTCCAGTGAACCTGCTTGGCTCCTTTATCAAAGATAAGGTGGTTGAGTGTGGTTGTAGTTGTGGTTGTATCTTCTAATCTATTCCATTGATCTTCGGCTCTGTTTTGTTTCCAATACCATGTTGATTTTACCACTGTTGCTTTGTAGTATAACTTCAAGTCAGGGATTGTGATGCCTCCTGCTTTGTTTTTCCTGCTTAGAATTGCTTTTGCTGTTCTAGGTCTCTTCTGGTTCCAGATGAAATTTAGGAGTGATTTCTCTAGATCTATAAGGTAGGTTGATGGTATTTCTATTGGGATTGCATTGAATCTGTACAACAGTTTTGGGAGAAGGGCCATCTTCACAATGTTTCTTCTTCCTATCCATGAGCAAGGGATGTCTTTCCATTTTCTGAGATCATCCTCAATTTCCTTTTTCAGTGTATTATAATTTTCACTGTATAAGTCTTTCACTTCTTTCATAAGAGTAATTCCTAAATATTTCATTGTTTTTTCTTACTCATGTGAAGTGTGTAGTTTCTCTTATTTCCCTCTCTGTAATTTTGTTGTTCGTGTATAGGAATGTTATTGATTTCTGAGTATTGATTTTGTATCCAGCCACATTACTGAATTTATTTATTGTATCTAAGAGTCTTTCAATGGAGTTTAGGGGGTCTTCTATGTAGAGTATCATGTCATCTGCAAACAATGATAATTTAACTTTTTTCCCCCTATCTTTACCCCTTTTATTTCTCTCTCTTGCCTGATTGCTCTGGGTAATACTTCCAGTACTATATTAAATAGGAGTGGTGATAAAGGACATCCTTGTCTTGTGCCTGATTTTAAAGTAAAGGCTTTCATTTTTTGGCCATTTAGTATGATGCTGGCTGTTGGTTTGTCATAAATGGTCTTTACTATATTGAGGTAAAGACCATCTATTCCAATTTTCTGTAAAGTTCTTATCATGAATAAATGTTGGACCTTATTGAAGGCTTTTTCTGCATCTATAGAAATGATCAAGTGATTCTTATTTTTGGCTTTATTGATATGGTGGATTACATTTATTGATTTGCATATGTTGAACCATCCTTGCATTCCTGGGATGAATCCTACTTGGTCATGGTGTATAATCTTCTTGAGGATTTGCTGCATCCTATTTGCCAATAATTTATTGAGGATTTTTGCATCTGTGTTCATTAGGGAGATAGGTCTATAGTTCTCTATTTTAGTTGGGTCTTTCTCAGGTTTTGGTACTAGAGTAATATTTGCTTCTAGGAATGACTTAGGAAGGATTGCTTCCCTTTCAATTTCATTGAATAGTTTGAGGAGTGTCGGCATTAGGTCTTCTTTGTATTTCTTGTAGAATTCTGGAGTGAATCCATCTGGGCCTGGGCTCTTCTTGGTGGGTAAGGACTTAATTACATTTTCAATTTCATTAACAGAGATTGGGTTATTCAACAGTTTTATATCCTCTTGATCTGTTTTCCTGATGTGGGAACTCAGTGCAATAAATTTTCCTCTCAGGATGGCTTTCATTGCATCCCACAGATTCCAGTAAATTGTATCTGCATTTTCATTTTCTTTTAGGTATTGTTTAATTTCTTCTTTAATTTCTTCTGTGACCCATTGATTACTCAAGAGTGTGTTATTCAGTTCCCATGTGTTTGCGGGATTTTTGCAGTATCTTTTATCATTAATTTCTAGTTTCAGAGCACTATGTTCCGATAACATGCAAGGGATGATTTCAACTCTTTTGCATTTGTTTAAATATGTTCTGTGAGCGAATATATGGTCTATTTTAGAGAATGATCCATGTACTGCTGAGAAGAATGTGTATTCTGATGTTGTTGGGTGGAACATTCTGTATATGTCTATCAAACCCATTTGTTCACAGGTATGATTCAGTTCTGTTATTTCTTTGCTCATTTTGTGTCTGATTGATCTGTCCCTTGGTGTTAATGGCGCATTAAGGTCTCCTGTTACAATTGTGTTACTGACAATTTGAGTTTTCATTTCTGTTAATAGTTGTTTTATATAACTGGGTGCTCTGGAGTTTGGTGCGTACATATTTAAGATAGTTATCTCTTCCTCTTGGAGTTTTCCCCTAATAAGTATGTAGTGACCTTCTTTGTCCTTTATGGTCATTGTTGGTTTAAAGTTCACATTGTCTGCAAACACAATGGCTACTTCTGCCTTTTTTGGATCCCTGCTGCGTGAAGTATTGTTTTCCATCCTTTGACATTCAGTCTGTGAGTATCCTTCTGGGTTAGATGGGTTTCCTGTAAACAGCATATGGTTGGATTTTGTTTCTTGATCCATTCTGCTAGTCTGTTTCTTTTGATTGGTGCATTGAGACCATTTACATTAATGGTTATTACTGTTAAATGCCGGTTTATTGTTGGAATGTTATCTCTCTGCTGTTGCATCTTTATCTTTCTGTTCTGTTTAATTATTTGCTTTGCTTAGTGGTTTTTTCCTTTGTGTATCTAAACTGTCTTTCAATATTTTTTGCAGGGTTGATTTGGTGTTCATGAAGTTCTTCAGCTGTTCTTTGTCATGGAAGTATCATATTTCACCATCAATTTTGAATGATAGTTTTGCAGGATATATCAATCTAGGTTGGAAATCATTTTGCTTTAGGATCTGGAATACTTCACTCCGTGCTCTTCTTGACTTTATTGTTTGTGCTGAGAAGTCTGCTGTGATTCTGATAGGTTTTCCTTTATAAGTGGTCTGTCTTTACTCTCTGACAGCTTTTAATAATCTATTCTTGTGTTAGATTCCTGGGATGGTGATTATTATATGTCTGGGTGTAGTTTTATTTTGGTTATGACTATTTGGAGTTCTATATGTTTCACTGATCCTGATGTCAGTTTCTGATCTCATGCTTGGGAAATTTTCAGCTATTACTTCTCTAAATATCCTCTTGACATCCTTTATGTTGTCTCCTTCTTTTTCATTAATCCCTATCATTCTTCTGTTATTCTTCTTTGCATCATCTTGCAGTTGTTGAATTGTTGTTTCCTGATTCCTTGTTATTTTTAAAAGATCTTTCCTTTCCTGTTCACTAGCTGCAATCCTGTCTTCAAGGTCTGAAATTCTATCTTCACTTTCATTAAGGCAGTTTTTACAACTTTCAGTGGAGTTTTTTATTTCCTGTATATCTCTGTGCATTTGCAGTATATATTCTGTTTGTTTCTTATATTGCTCATCTAGGGATTCTATCTTTTTGTTTAGTTCCTCCAATTTTTTATCTGTGTTTTCTTTAGATATATTCAGAATCTCTTTCATTTCTTTTATCATTTCTTCTTTTACCTGGAAGATTATTTTGAGTTTGAATTTCTTTAAAGCTTCCTGGAGTTGCTTGTCAATTTCAGTAGCTATTGTGTCTGATATTTGAGGTGAATGGCATATATTTTCTTCTGTACACATCGCTCCCAGGGTTTCTTGAGATGGGCTCGAGGTTTGAGGTTGTCATTTGGTCTTTCGTTTTGTCATTTTCCTATATTTCTGTGTTTCAAGTGTTATTTGAAAGGTTCCTCAGGATCTGTTGTAAATCCCCTTCTATGTTTGCAGGTACTTAGACTCTGGCACCACGCTACCCCAAGCCACTGGGCCTGCAGAGCCAGTGGCCCTCCTCTGCCTGCTCAGAACTCCACAGTTCCAGACAAGCTGGGCCTCAGGGACACTGTGTGCCCACCTGCCCCTTGGAAGCTCCACAGCTCTCCAATCACAGCCAGGATGTGGAGGCAGATGTAGATGCCTCAACCCCACCTCTCCACTTCACTGAACCTGGAAGCCTGGAAGGACCCAAACAGTCTGGGCTCTGGGTAGTGTGTGCTGAGCACTCACCACAGGCTGCAGGGCCTCCAGAACTTGTGATGCTCCACTGCCCGCTGAGACTTCCACAGTCCTCCAGACATATGGGGAGGCCGATGCAGGCGCCCCAGATCCTCCCAGCCCCTCCTCTGCACACTGATGGCTAGGCGCAGCAGTCTGAAACAGCCTGGGCTCCAGTGACAGTATGGGCCCGCCCACCCATCGGAAGTTCTCCAAGTGCAGCTGGGATGGGGAGCTGGATGTAGAGGCCTCCAACCCACTTCCTTGCACCAGGAAGCCTGGAGGGTCTGGAACAGTCTGAGATTTGGGCAGAGTGTGCTGAGCACTCACCACAGGCTTCAGGGCCTCTGGAACCCACAATGCTCCGCCGCCCGCCGAGACATCCACAGTCCTCCAGACACACGGGGAGGCCAATACAGGTGCCCCAGATCAGCCCAGCCCCTTCTCTCGAAAAGGTACATTGTGAAAAACATCACGGGGTGGTGAGCATAGGGAAGACTGAACCAGATCGGGAAAATGTAGGAGTGAGGTAAAGAGCACTGGGTGGTGTGCATCAGGATGTTGTGAACCAGGCTGGGAAAATGTATGAGTAAGAAAAATACCACGGGGTGGTGCGCACAGGATGGGTCTGATCCAGGCTGAAAAATATAGAAGTGAGAAAAACACCATGGGGTGGAGCGCATCAGGAGGGTTTGAACCAGACATTCAAAGTGTAGTAGTGAGAAAAACACCACGGAGGAAGCACATTGGGATGGTCTGAACCAGGTAGTGGGAACGTAGGAGTGAGAAAAGTACCAGGGGTTGTGCACATTGTGAGGGTCTGAACCAGACTGGTAAAATATAGGAGTGAGAAAAACATCACGAGGTAGTGTGCAGCAGGAGGGTCTGAACCAGACCATTAGAATGTAGGAGTGAGCAAAACACCATGGGGTGGTGTGTAGGGGGAGGTTCTGAATAAGGCAGGTTAATTGTAGGAGTGAGAGAAACTCTATGGTGTGCTGGGAATAGGCAGGGTCTAAACCAGGCAGGGGCTATGTAGGAGTAAGAAAATCACTATGGCGTGGTTCGCAATGGGAGGTTCCGAACCAGGCAGTAGAAATGTAGGATTGTGAAAAACATCATTGGGTGGTGCGCATAGGGAAGTCTGAACCAGATCTGGAAAATGTAGGAGTGAAATAAAGACCACTTGGTGGTGCACATTGGGATGTTGTGAATCAGGGAGGAAAAATATACGAGTGAGTAAAACATCATGGGGTGGTCCGCATTGGGTGGGTCTGATCCAGGCAGGAAAATGTATGAGTGAGAAACCCCCACAGGGTGTTGCGCATCAGGTGGGTCTGAACAAGGCAGAGAAAATGTACTGGTGAGAATAACAACACAGGGTGGTGCGCATCGGAGGGTCTGATGCAGGCAGGGAAAATGTAGGAGTGAGAAAAACACCATGGGTGTTGTGAGTGTGAAAAGCACCATGGTGTGGTGCTTATATGAAGGATCTGAACCAGGCCAGAAAATGTAGAAGGGAGAAAAACCCAACGTATTTGTGCACATTGGGAGTGACTGAAACAGGCAGGGAATATGTAGGAGTGAGAAAAACAGCACCAGGTTGTGCACTTCAGGACAGTTTGAAGCAGGCCAGGAAAATGTAGGACTGAGAAAAACACCAGGGGGTGGTGCATATCAGGAGGATCTGAACGAAGCCGGGAAAATATAGGCGTGAGAAAAAACCAACAGGGTGGTGCTCTTCGGAAAGGTCTGAACTAGGCTGGGAAAATGTATGAGTCAGAAAAATACCACAGTGTGGTCCTCATCAGGAATGTCTAAAACAGGCCAGTAAAATGTTGGAATGAGAAAAACACCAGGGGTGGTGCACATCAGGAGGGTCTGAACCAGGCAGTGGAAATGCAGTAGTGAGAAAAACACCATGGGGAGGAGCGCATCGAGAGGGTCTGAACCTGGCAGTGGAAATGTAGAAGTGAGATAAACCCCACAGGGTGTAGCACATCAGGAGGTTTTGAACCAGGCAGTGCAAATGTAGCATTGTGAAACACATCAAGGGGTGGTGCGCATAGGGAAGTCTGAACCAGATCGGGAAAATGTAAAAGTGAAAAAAAGACCACTGGGTGGTGCACATCGTGATGTTGTGAACCAGGCCAGGAAAATGTACGAGTGAGAAAAACACCACGGGTGGTTCGCATCGGGTGTGTCTGATCCAGGCTGGAACAGTGTAGGTGTGAGAAATTCAGCACGGGGTGAAGCCCATCGGGATGATCTGAACCAGGCAGTCGAAATGTAGTAGTTAGAAAAAAACCCCGGGGGGAGCACATTGAAATGGTCTGAACCAGGCAATGGGAATGTAGGAGTGAGAAAAACCCTATGTTATGCTGGGAATAGGTAGCATCTAAACCATGCAGGGGAAATGTAGGAGTGAGAAAAACACGATGGTGATGTTCGCATTGGGAGGTTCAGAACCAGGCAGTGGAAATGTAGGATTGTGAAAAACATTATGGGGTGGTGGGCATACAGAAAGTTCCAACCAGATCGGGAAAATGTAAGAATGAGAAAAAGACTACTGGGTGGTGCACATCCAGATGTTGTGAATCAGGCTGGGAAAATGTATAAGTGAGAAAAACACAATGGGGTGGTGCGCATTGGGTGGGTCAGATCCAGGAAGGAAAAACATAGGAGTGAGAAAAACACCAAGGGTTGGAGCACATCTGGATAGTCCTGACCAGGCAGCCGAAATGTATTAGTGAGAAAAACACCATGGGGTGAGCACATCAGGATGGTCTGAACCACGCAGTGGAAATGTAGGAGTGAGAAAAACATCATGGGGTGGTGCGCATCGTTAGGGTCTGAAACAGGCAGGGGAAATGTAGGATTTAGAAAAACACCACGGGGTAGTTCGCATCGGGAAGTTCCGAACCAGGGAGTGGAAATGTAGGGTTGTGAATAACATCATGGGGTGGTGTGCATAGGGAAGTCTGAACCAGATCAGGAAAATGTAGGAGTGAAAAAAAGACCACTGGATGGTGCGCATTGGTATGTTGTTAACAAGGCAGGGAAAATATACAAGTGAGAAAAGTACCACAGGCTGGGGTGCACCAGGTGTGTCTGATCCAGGCCGGAAAAATGTATGAGTGAGAAAACCCCACGGGGTGTTGCACATCAGGTGGGTTTGAACAAGGCCGGAATATGTACCAGTGAGACTAACACCACGGGGTGGTGCGCATCGGAGGGTCTGATGTAGGCAGGTAAAATGTTGGAGAAAAACACCATCGGTGGTGCGAGTGTGAAAAGCACCACAGTGTGGTGCTTATTGGGAGGATCTGAACCAGGCTGGGAAAATGTAGGAGTGAAAAAAACCCAACGTATTTGTGCGCATCGGTTGGCTCTGAAGCAGGCATGGAATATGTAGGAGTGAGAAAAACACCACCGTGTTGTGCACTTCGGGAGGGTCTGAACCAGGCGAGGAAAATGTAGCAGTCAGAAAAACACCACAGTGTGGTGCTCATCAGGAATGTCTAAACCAGGCTGGGAAAATGTTCGAATGAGAAAATCATCCAGGAGTGGTGTACATAGGGATCTTCAGAACCAGTCCTGGTAAATGTAGGAATGAGAAAAACAGCACGGGATGGTGCGCATCAGAAGGGTCTGAACCAGGCCGGAAAAATGTAAGACTGAGTAAAACACCACGGGGTGGTGCTCATCAGGAAGGTCTGAACCTGACAGTGGAAATGTACAAGTGAGAAAAACATCATGGTTGTAGTGCCTCAGGGGGGTCTGAACCAGGCAGTAGAAAAGTAGGATTGTGAAAAACATCACAGGGTGGTGAGAATAGGGAAGACTGAACCAGATCGGGAAATGTAGGAGTGAGAAAAAGACCACTGGGTCGTGGGCATTGGGATGTTGTGTATCAGGTTTTAAATCCACATGTGATAAGAAAACCACGGGGTGGTGAACATTGGGTGGGTCTGAACCAGGCTGCAAAAATATAGGGTTGAGAAAAACACCACAGGGTGGTGCGCAGAGGGAAGTCTGAAACAGATCAGGAAAATGTAGGTGTGAAAAAAAGATCACTTGGTCGTGTGCATTGGGATGTCATCTGTCACATGTCACACATGTGTCACATGTCAAATATCACATGTCACATGAGTGACATATGTCACATGTCATGTGTGACATGAGACATGTGTGACACATGTCACATGTTACATGTCACATGTGAAATGTGGCATGTGTCACACATGCCACACATGTTACATGTCACACATATGTCACATGTGACACGTGTGACGTGTCACAGGTGGTGCACAGAGGGAGGGTCTGAATCAGGCAAGGGAATTCTAGCAGAGAAAAAACCTATGGTGTGCTCCTAATATAGAGGGTCTAAATGACGCAGGGGAAATGTAAGAGTGTGAAAACACCAAGGGGTGGTTCGCATTGGGAGGTTCTTCACAAGGCAGTAAAATGTAGGATTGTGAAAAACATCATGGGATGGTGCGCATAGGGAAGCTCTCCACCAAATCAGGAAAATGTCGTGTACTCTGGATCACACATTACACGTGTGCTATGTGACATGTGACATATGTCACACATCACATAATGTGACATGTGACATGTGTGACACATGTCACATGTCACATGTTTTACTTTTACACGTGTCACACATGTCACATGTCACATGTGTCACACATTTCACATGTCTGATATCACCCGTGTGACATCATGTGTCACACATTTCACATGTCTGATGTCACCCATGTGACATGTGACATGTGTGAAATATGTCACATGGCACACGAGTGACTTGTGACATGTGACATAAATGTGATTTGTGACATGTGATATGTGTCACACATGTGTCGCTGGTGACATGTGTCACATAAATGTGTGACATGTGACATGTGTCACCCATGTGTGACATGTGACATGTAACACGTGTGACACATCACATGGGTGACACATGTGTCACATATCTCGCATGTCACATGTCACATGTAGACTGTGTCACACAGGTAACATGTCAAATGTGTTACATGTGACATGTTGTAGGTGTCACACATGTTACATGTGACATGTCCAATATGTGACACATGTCAAATGTGACACATATGACATGTGACTTGTGTGACACATGTCATATGTCACACGTGTGACATGTGACATGTGACACATGTCACATGCACACATGTCACATGTCACACGTGTGAAATATGCCATCTCACATGTGTGACATGTTACATGACACATGTGACATGGCATGTGTTACACATGTTACATATCACACGTGTGTCAAACATGTGTCAAACATGTGACATGTCACGTGTGCTATGTGTGACACATGTAACGTGTCACACGTGTGACATGTGACATGTGTCACACATGGCACGTGTCACATGTCACACGTGTGAAACATGAAATGTGACATGTCACACGTGTGACATGTGACACAGGACATGTGACATGGATTCAGTAAACAGAATTTTGCCAGTGGAACACAGGAAGCAGGATTCGGGAAATACGCCTCGTGATGGATAACACAGGATGTAGGTTTCAGGAAATAGAATTCTGCAAGTAGAGCACAGGAAGTAGGATTCAGGAAATAGAATTCTGAAAGTAGAACAGAGGAAGTAGGATTTAGGAAATAGAACTAAGGAAGCACGAAACAGGTAATAGGTTTGAGGAAATATAACTCAAAGTAGAACACAGGAAGTAGGATTCAGGAAATAGGACTCAGGAAGTAGAACACAGGAACTAGGATTCAAGAAATAGGCCTCATGAAGGAGAGCACAGAAGTTGGATTCAGATATTAGATCTCAGGAAATAGAAAACAGGAAGTAGGATTCAGGGAATAGAATTCTGGAAGTAGGACACAGGAAGTAGGATTTAGGAAATGGAATTCCGGAAGTAGAACACAGAAAGCTGGATTCAGGAAATAGAACTCAGGAATTAGAACACAGGAATTAAGATTCAGAAAATAGAACTCAGGAAGGAGAACACAGGGAGTAGGATTCAGGAAGTAGAATTCCAGAAGTAGAACACAGAAATTAGGAATCAGGAAATTCCACAAGGATAACACAGGAAATAGAATTCAGAAAATAGGTTTCATGAAGGAGAACACAGGAAGTAGGATTCACAGAATAGAATTGTGGAAGTAGAACACAGGAAGTAGGATTCAGGAAATAGAATTCCGGAAGTACAACACAGGAAGTAAGATTCAGGAAATAGAACTCAAGTAGGAGAACACAGGAAGTAGGATTAAGGAAATAGAATTCCGGAAGTAGAACATTGGAAGTAGCATTCAAGAAATAGAATTCTGGAGGTAGAAAACAGGGAGCAGGATTCAGGAAATAGGCCTCATGATGGAAAACACAGGAAGTAGTTTTCCAGAAATAGAATTCCAAAAGGAGAACACAGGAAATAAGATTCCCAAAATAGGCCTCATGAAGCAGAACACAGGAAGTAGGATTCATGAAATAGAACTCAGGAATTCGAACACAGGAAGTAGGATTCAGGAAATAGAATTGTGGAAGTAGAACACAGGAAGTAGGATTTAGCAAATAGAATTCTGGAAGTAAAACACAGGAAGTAAGATTAAAGAAATAGAACCCAGGAAGTATAACACAGGAATTAAGATTCAGGAAATAGAACTCAGGAAGGAGTACACAGGAAGTAGGATTTAGTGAATAGAATTCCGGAACTACAACACAGGGATTAGCATTCAGGAAATTGAACTCAAGAAGGAGAACACAGGAAGTAGGATTCAGAAAAAAGTATTCCGGAAGTAGAACACAGGAAGTAGGATTCATCAAATAGAATTCTGGAAGTAGTATTCAGGAAATAGGCCTTATTGAGAAGAACACGGGAAGTAGGATTCAGGGAATAGAATTCCGAAAGGAGAACACAGGAAGTAGGATTCAGGAAATAGAACTTAGGAAATAGAACACAGGATGTAGGGTTCAGGAAATAGAATTCTGGAACTAGAACACAGGATGTAGGATGTGGGAAATAGAATTACGGAGGTAGAAAAAGGAAGTAGGATTCAGGAAATAGAACCCAGGAAGTAGAACACAGGAAGTAGGATTCAGGAAATAGTTTTCCAGAGGTAGAAGACAAGAAGCAGGATTCAGGAAATAGGCCTCATTGTGGAGAACACAGGAAGTAGGATTCAGCATTTAGAATTCCAGGAGAACACAGTAAATAGGATTCACAAAATAGGCCTCATGAAAGAGAACACAAGAAATAGGATTGAGGAAATAGAACTCAGGAAGTAGAATACAGGAAATAGGATTAAGGAAATAGGGATCATGAAGTAGAACACAGAAGGTAGGATTCAGGAAATAGAACTCACTAAGTAGACCACAGGATGTAGGATTCTGGAAATAGTATTTGGGTAGTAGAACACAGGAAGTAGCATTCAGGTAATAGGCCACAGGAAGAAGAACACAGGAAGTAGGATTCAGAAAATTGGTCTCAGGAAGTAGAATACAGGAAGTGCAATTCAGGAAATAAAACACAGGAAGGAGAACACAGGAATTAGTATTCAGGGAATAGAATTCCAGAGGTAGAACACAGGAAGTATGATTCTGAAAATAGAATTCCAGAAGTCAAACAAAGGAAGTAGGATGTAGGAAATAGAATGCTGGAAATCGAACACAGGATGAAGGATTCAGGAAATAGGACTGAGGAAGTAGAACACAGGAAGTAGGATTCAGGAAATAGAGTCCTTGAAGTAGAACACAGGATGCAGAATTTAAAAAATAGAATTCCTGAAGTGGAACACAGGATGTAGGACTCAGAAAATAGAATTCAGGAAGTAGAGCACAGGAATTAATATTCAGGTAATACAACTCAGGAAGGAGAACACAGGGAGTAGGATACATGAAGGAGAATTCCCAAAGTAAAACACAGGAAGGAGGATTCAGAAAATAGAAATCCGGAATTATAATACAGGAAGTAGTGTTCAGGAAATAGGCCTCATGAATGAGAAAACAGGAAGTAGGATTCAGGGAACAGAATTCTGGAAGTAGAACACTGGAAGTAGGATTCATGAAATAGAATTCTGGAAGTACATCACAAGAAGTAAGATTCAGGAAATAGAACTCAGCAAGGAGAACACAGCAAGTAGGATTCAGGAAATAAATTTCCGGAAGTAGAACATGCCAAGTACGATTCAGGAAATAGAATTCCAGAGGTACAAGACAGGAAGCAGGGTTCAGGAAATAGGCCTCATGATGGAGAACACAGGAAGTGGGTTTGAGGAAATAGAATTCCAGAAGTAGAACACAGGATGTAGGATTCACGAAATAGGACACATGCAGTAGAACACAGGAAGTAGGATGCAGGAAACAGAGTTCTGGAAGTAGAACACAGGAAGTAGTATTCAGGACATAGCCCTCAGGAAGGAGAACAGAGGAAGCAGGATTCAGGTAATAGAATTCCAGAGGTAGAACACAGGAAGTAATATTCAGGAAAAAGGTCTTAGTAAAACACAGGAAGGAGGATTTAGGAAATAGAATTCCGGAAGTATAACACAGGAAGTAGGATTCAGGAAATAGAACTCTGGAGGAGAACACAGGAAGTAAGATTTAGGAAATTGAACTCAGGAAGCAGAACACAGGAAGTAGGATTCAGGAAACAGAATTCTTGAAGTAGAACACAGGAAGTAGGATTCAGGAAATAGAATTCTGAAAGTAGAACAAAAGAAGTAGGATCCACGAAATACAACTCAGAATGGAAAACAAAGGAAGGAAGATTCAGGAAATAGAATTCAGGTAGGAAAACAGACGAAATAGGATGGAGGAAATGGAATTCCGGAAGTAGAGCAGAAGTATTATTCAGGAAACAGAATTCCAGAAGTACATCACAGGAAGTATGATTCAGGAAATAGAACAAAGGATGAGAACAAAGGAAGTAAGATTCAGGAAATGGAACTCAGGAAGGGGAACACAAGAGGTAGGACTCAGGAAATACAATTCCAGAAGTAGAACACACGAATTAGGATTCAGGAAATAGAATTCCGGAAGTAGAACACAATAAGTAGGTCCACGAAATAGAACTCAGGAGGAGAATAAAGAAAGTAAGATTCAGGAAATGGAACTCAGGAAGGAGAACACAGGAGGTAGGATTCAGGAAATAGAATTCTGGAAGAAGAACACAGGAATTAGGATTCAGGAAATAGAATTCCAGAAGTAGAACACAAGAAGTAGGATCCACAATATAGAACTCAGAAAGGAGAACAAAGGGAGTAAGATTCAGGAAATAGAACTCAGGTTGGAGAACAGAGGAAGTAGGCTTCAGGAAGTAGAATTCCAGAAGTACAACACATGAGGTAGGGTTCAGGAACTAGAACTCAGGAAGAAGAAGACAGCATGTAAGATTCAGGAAATAGGCCGCATGAAAAAGAGCACAGCAAGTTGCATTAAGGAAATAGAACTAAGGAAGTGGAACACTGGAAAAAGGGTTCAGGAAATAGGACTCATGAAGGAGAAGAGAGAACGTTGGATTCGGGAAATAGAAATACAGAAGTAGAACACAAGAAGTAGAATTCAGGAAATAGAACTGAAGAAAGAGAACACAGGAAATTGCATTCAGGAAATAGAACTCAGGAAGTAGAACACACGAAATAGGATTAAGGGTATAGGCCTCATGAAGGAGAGCACAGGAAGTTGGATTCAGGAAAAAGAATGCAGGAAAAAGAACACAGGAAGTCGGATTCAGGAAATAGAGACCTGGCCATATAACACAGGATGAAGGATTTAAAAAATAGAATTCCAGAAGTGGAACACATGAGGTAGGATTCAGGAAATAGAACTCAGGCAATAGAGCACAGGAATTAAGATTCAGGAAGTAGAACTAAGGTAGGAGAACACACGGAGTAGGACTCAGGAAGTAGAATTCCCGAAGTGGAACAAAGGAAATAGGATTCGGGAAATAGAAATTCCAGAAGTATAACACAGGAAGTAGTATTCAGTAAATAGGCCTCATGAAGGAGAACACAGGAAATAGTATTCAGCAAATAGAACTCTGGAAGTAGAACACAGGAAGTAGGATTCAGGAAATAGAATTCTGGAAGTACAACACAGGAAGTAAGATTTAGGAAATACAACTCTGGAAGGAGAACACAGGAAGTAGGATTCGGGAAATAGAATTATTCCCTAAGTAGAACACAGAAAGTAGAATTCAGGATATAGGAATCCAGAAGTAGAACACATGAAGTAAGATTCAGGAAATAGAATACTGGAAGTAGAACACAGGAAGAAGGATTCACAAAATAGAATTCAGGAAGGAGAACCAAGGAATTAAGATTCAGGAAATAGAACACAGGAAGAAAAACACAGGAAGTAGAATTCAGGAAATAGAACTTGAGAAGTAAAACGCAGGAAGTAGGATTCAGGAAGTGGAATTCCAGAAGTAGAACACAGGAAGTAGGAATCAGGAAATAGAACTCAGGATGTAGAACACAGGAAGTAGGATTCAGGAAATAGGACTCATGAAGGAGAAGACAAGAACTTGGACACGGGAAATAGAAATACGGAAGCAGAACACAGAAAGTAAAGATTAAGGAAATAGAAATCAGGAAGAACAACACAGGAAGTAGGGTTCAGAAAATAGAAATCAGGAAGTAGAACACAGAAAGTAGGATTCAAGAAATAGTCCTCAAGAAGGAGAGCACAGAAGTTGGATGCAAGAAATAGACCTCAAAACATAGAACTCAGGAAGTAGGATTCAGGAAATAGAACGCACGAAGTAGAACACAGGAACTAAGATTCAGGAAATAGAACTCAGGAAGGAGAACACAGGAAGTAGGATTCAGGAAATAGAATTCTGGAAATAAAACACAGGAAGTAGAATTCAGGAAGTAGAACTCCAGAAGGAGAACAAAGGAAGTAAGAATCAGGAAATATAACTCAAGAAGGAGAACACAGGAAATACTATTCAGGAAATAGAATTCAGGATGGAGAACTCAGGAAGTAGGATTCAGGAAATAGAATTCCTGAAGTAGAACACAGGAAGTAGGATTCGGGAAATAGAACTTAGGAAGTAGAACACAGGAATTCAGATTCAGAAATAGATCTCATGAAAGAGAACACATGGAGTAGCATTCAGGAAATAGAATTTGGGAAGTGGAACACAGGAAGCAGGATTCAGGAAATAGAATTATGGAAGTAGAACACAGGAAGTAGGATTCAGGAAATAGAACGCACAAAGTAGAACACAGGAACTAAGATTCAGGAAATAGAACTCAGGTTGGAGAACAGAGGAAGTAGGCTTCAGGAAGTAGAATTCCAGAAGTAGAACACATGAGGCAGGGTTCAGGAACTAGAACTCAAGAAGAAGAAGACAGCATGTAAGATTCAGGAAATAGGCCCCATGAAAAAGAGCACAGCAAGTTGCATTCAGGAAATAGAACTAAGGAAGTGGAACACTGGAAATAGGATTCAGGAAATAGGACTCATGAAGGAGAAGACAGAAAGTTGGATTTGGGAAATAGAAATACAGAAGTAGAACACAAGAAGTAAGTTTCAGAAAATAGAACTCAGGAATGAAACCACAGGATGTAGAATTCAGGAAATAGAACTCAGGAAGTAGACCAAAGGAAGTAGGATTCAGGAATTCGGCGACATGAAGTAGAGCACAGGAATGTGGATGCAGCAAAAAGAACTCAGGAAACAGAGCACATGAAATAGGATTCAGGAAATAGAATTCTGGAAGTAGAACACAGGAAGTAGGATTTAGGAAATGGAATTTCGAAGTAGAACAAAGGAATTAGGATTCAGGAAACAGAACTGAGGAAGTAGAACACAGGAATTAAGATTCAGGAAATACTACTCAGGAAGGAGAACACAGGGAGTAGGATTCAGGAAGTAGATTTCCAGAAGTAGAACACAGGAATTAGGATTCAGGAAAAAGAATTCCGGAGATAGAACACAGGAAGCAGGATTCAGCAAATAGGCCTCATGATGGAGAACACAGGAAGTAGGTTTCAGGAAATAGAATTCCGGAAGTAGAACACAGGAAGTAGGATTCACCAAATAGGCCTCATGAAAGAGAACACAGGAAGTAGGATTCATGAAATAGTACTCAGGAAGTAGAACACACGATGTAGGATTCAGGAAATAGAATTCTGGAAGTAAAACACAAGATGTAGAATTTAGGAAATAGAATTCTGGAAGTCAAACACAGGAAGTACGATTCGGGAAATAGAACTCATGAAAGATAACAGAAGAAGTAGGATTCAGGGAATAGAATTCCAGAAGGAGAAAACAGGAAGTATGATTCAGGAAATAGAACTTAGGAAGTAGAACAGAGGAAGTAGGATTCAGGAAATAGAATTCCAGAAGTAGGACACAGGAAGTAGAATTCAGGAAACAGTATTCAAGAACTACGACACAGTAAGTAAAGTTCAAGAAATAGAACTCAGGAAGGGGAACACAAAGTAAGATTCAGGAAATAGAACTCAGGAAGTAGAACACAAGATGTAGGATCTGGGAAATAGGCCCCATGAAAGAGAGCACAGGAAGTTGGATTCAAGAAACAACTCAGGAAGTAGAGGACAGGAATTAATATTCAGGAAATAGAACTCAGGAAGGAGAACACAGGGAGTAGGATTCTGAAAGTACAATTCCCAAAGTTCAGCACAGGAAGTAGGATTCAGGAAATAGAATTCTGGCAGTATAACACAGGAGGTAGTACTCAGGAAATAGGCCTCATGAAGGAGAACACGGGAAATAGTATTCAGCGAATAGAATACTGGAAGTAGAACACATGAAGTAGGATTCATGAAATACAACTCAGGAAGGAGAACAAAGGAATTAAGATTCAGGAAATAGAATACAGGAAGGAAAACACAGGAAGTAGGGTTCAGGAAATAGTATTCCGGAAGTAGAACACAGGAAGTAGGATTCAGGATATAGAATTCCATAAGTAGAACACAGGATAGTAGGATTCAGGAAACAGAATTCAGGAAGCACAACACAGGAAGTAGGTTTGAGGATATATAACACAGGAAGTGGAACACAGGATGTAAGAGTCAGGAAATAGGACTCAAAAGGAGAACAAAGGAAATTGGAGTCAGGAAATAGAAATACGGAAGTAGAACAAATGAAGTAGATTCAGGCAATAGTACAGGAAGTAGTATTCAGGAAATGGAACTCAGGAAGTAGAACACGAAGTAAGATTCAGGAAATAGACCTCATGAAGGAGAGCACAGCAAGTTGGATTCAGGAAATAGAACTTAAGAAATAGATCACAGGATGTAGGATTCAGGAAATAGAATTCTGGAACTACAACACAGGAAGTAGGATGTGGGAAATAGAATTACAGAGGTAGAAAAAGGAAGTAGGATTCAGGAAATAGAACTCAGGAAGTAGAACACAGGAATTAAGATTCAGGAAATAGAACTCAGGAAGGACAACACAGAGAGTAGGATTAAGGAAGTAGAATTATGGAAGTACAACACAGGAATTAGGACTCACGAAATAGAATACTGCAGGTAGAACACAGGAAGCAGGATTCAGGAAATAGGCCTCATGATGGAAAACACAGGAAGTACGTTTCTGGAAATAGGATACGGGAAGTGTACACAGGAAGTAGGATTCAACAAATAGGCCTCATAACAGAGAACACTAGACGTAGGATTCATTAAATAGAACTCAGGACTTTGAACACATTAAGTAGCATTCAGGAAATAGAATTCTGGAAGTAAAATACAGGAAGTAAGATTTAGGAAATAGAATTCCAGAAGTAGAATACAGGAAGTAAGATTAAGGAAATAGAAAGCAGAAAGTATAACACAGGAATTAAGATTCAGGAAATAGAACTCAGGAAGGAGAACACAGGAAGTAGGATTCAGGGAATAGAATTCCAGAAGTACAACAAAGGAAGTAGGATTCAGGAAATAGAAATCAGAAATAGATCACAGGACATAAGATTCATGAAATTGATACTAGGAAGGAGAACAAAGAATGTAATATTCAGGAAAAGGAACTCAGGAAGAAGAAAACAGGAAGCAGGATTCAGGAAATAAAATTCCATAAGTATAACACAGGATATAGGATTCAGGAAATAAAACTGAGGAAGCATAACACAGGATGTAGGATTCAGGAAATAGAACTCAGGAAGTAGAACACAGGAAGTAGAAATCAGGAAATAGAACTGAAGAAAGAGAACACAGGAAATTGCATTCAGGAAATAGAACTCAGGAAGTACAACACAGGAAGTAGGATTAAAGGTATAGGCCTCAAGAAGGAGAGCACAGGAAGTTGGATTCAGGAAAAAGAATGCAGGAAAAAGAACACAGCAAGTCGGATTCAGGAAATAGAGTCCTGGCCGTATAACACAGGATGTAGGATTTAAAAAATAGAATTCCAGAAGTGGAACACATGAGGTAGGATTCAGGAAATAGAACTCACGCAATAGAGCACAGGAATTAAGATTGAGGAAGTAGAACTAAGGTAGGAGAACACACGGAGTAGGATTCAGGAAGTAGAAGTCCCGAAGTGGAACACAGGAAATAGGATGCGGGAAATGGAATTCCAGAAGTCTAACACAGGAAGTAGTATTCAGTATATAGGCCTCATGAAGGAGAACACAGGAAATAGTATTCAGCAAATAGAATTCTGGAAGTAGAACACAGGAAGTAGGATTCAGGAAATAGAATTCTGGAAGTACAACACAGGAAGTAAGATTTAGGAAATACAACCCCGGAAGGAGAACACAGGAAGTAGCATACAGGAAATAGAATTCCGTAAGTAGAACACAGAGAGTAGAATTCAGGATATAGGAATCCAGAAGTAGAACACATGAAGTAAGATTCAAGAAATAGAATACTGGAAGTAGAACACAGGAAGAAGGATTCACAAAATAGAATTCAGGAAGGAGAACCAAGGAATTAAGATTCACTAAATAGAATACAGGAAGTAGAATTCGGGAAATAGAACTCGGGAAGCAAAACGCAGGAAGTAAGATTCAGGAAGTGAAATTCCAGAAGTAAGAATCAGGAAATATGCCTCATGAAGGAGAACACAGGAAAGAGGATTCAGGAAATAGGTCTCAGGAAGTAGCACACGAAGGAGGATTCAGGAAATAGAATTCCGGAAGAAGAACAGGGAAGTAGGATTCAGGATATAGAACACAGGAAGGAGAATACAGGAAGTAATATTCAGGAAATAGACCTCATGATGTAGAACACAGTAAATCAGATTTAGGAAATAGAATCCCGGTGGTAGAACACACGAAGCAGTATTCAGGAAATAGGCCTCATGATGGAGAACACAGGAGGTAGGTTTCAGGAAATAGAATTCCAGAAGTAGAACACAGGAAGTAGGATTCACGAAATAGGCATCATTATAGAGGATACAGGAAGTAGCATTCAAGAAATAGAACTCAGGAAGTATAACACAGGAAGTAGGATTCAGGAAATACTATTGTGGTAATCGAACACAGGATGTAGGATTCAGGAAATGGGCCTCATGGAGTAGAACACAGGATGTAGGATTCAGAAAATAGGACTCAATAACTAGAACACAAGAAATAGGATTCAAGAAATAGACCGTATGAAGGAGAACACAGGAAGTAGGATTCAGGAAATAGAACTCAAGAAGTAGAACACAGAAAGAAGGATTCAGGAAACAGTATTCCGAGAATAGAACACAGGATGTAGGATTCAGGAAATGAGCCTGATGAAGGAGAACACAGGATGTAGGATTCAGTAAATAGGCCTCAGATAGTAGAACACAGGAAGGAGGATTCAGATTCATGGAATAGTATTCCAGAAATAGAATTCAGGAAGTAGGATTCAGGAAATATAACTCAGGAAGTAGAACACAGGAAGTAGGATTCAGGAAATACAATTCCATATGTAGAACACAGGAAGTATGATTCAGGAAATAGGACTCATTAAGGAGAACACAGGAAATTGGACTCAGGAAATAGAACTGAGAAAATAGAACACAGGAAGTAGAATTCAGGAAATAGAACTCAGGAAGTAGAACACAGGAAGTAAGATTCAGGAAATAGGTCTCATGAAGGAGAGAACAGGAAGTTGAATTCAGGAAATAGAACTCAGAAAGGAGAACACAGCTAGTAGGATTCAGGAAGTAGAATTCCGGAAGTACAACACAGGAATTAGGATCAGGAAATAGAATTGCCTAAGTAGAACACAGGAAGTAGTATTTAGGAAATAGGCCTCATGAAGGAGAACACAGGAAGTGGGATTCACAGAAAAGAATTCTGGAGGTAGAACAAGGGAAGTAGCATTTAGGGAACAGAATTCCGGAAGTAGAACACAGGAAGTAGTATTCAGGAAATAATCCTCATGAAGGAGAATATAAGAAGTAGGATTCAGGAAATAGAATCCCGGAAGCAGGAAACAGGAAGTAGTATTCAGAAAGTATTCTTGAAGGACAACACAGGAAGTAGGATTCATGGAATAGAATTCCAGAAGTAAACACAAGAAGTAGGATTCAGGAAATAGAATTCTGGAAGTATGACACAGGATGTAAGATTCAGGAAATAGCACTCAGGAAGGAGAACAGAGGAAGTATGATGCAGGAAATAGAATTCCGGTATTAGAGCACACGAATTCGGATTCAGGAAAAAGAATTCCGGAAGTACAACACAGAATTAGGATTCACGAAACAGAACTCAAGAAGGAGAACACAGGAATTAACATTCAGGAAATAGAACTCAGGAAGGAGAACACAGGAAGTAGGATTCAGGAAACCGAATTCCAGAAGTAGAACACAGGAAGTAGTATTCAGGAATTAATCCTCATGAAGGATAAAATGGGAAGTAGCATTCAGGGACAAGAATTCCAGAAGTAGAACACAGGAACAAGGATTCAGGAAATAGATTTCCGGAAGTACAACATAGTAAGTCAAATGCAGGAAATAGGATGCAGGAAGTAGATCACAGGAAGTAGGATTCACGAAAGAGAATTCCGGAAGTACAACACTGGATTTCGGATTCACAAAATAGAACTCAGGAAGGAGAACACAGGAATTAACATTCAGGAAATAGAACTCAGGAAGAAGAACACAGGAAGTAGGATTCAGGAAACAGAATCCCGGAAGAAGAACACAGGAATTAGAATTCAGGAAATAGAACTCAGGAAGTAGAACACAGGAAATAGGATTCAGGAAATAGAATTCCTTGATTATAACACAGGAAATAAAATTTAGGAAATAGAACTCCCAAAAGAGAACACAGGAAGTAAGATTCAAGAAACGAAACGCAGGAAGGAGAACACAGGAATTAGGATTGAGGAAATAGAACTCAGGAACTAGAACACAGGAAGTAGTATTCAGGAAATGGAGTCCTGGCCATATAACACAGGATGTAGAATTTAAAAAATAGAATTCCAGAAGTGGAACACATGAGGTAGGATTCAGGAAATAGAACTCAGGCAATAGAGCATAGGAATTAAGATTCAGGAAGTAGAACTAAGGTAGGAGAACACACGGAGTAGGATTCAGGAAATAGAATTCTGGAAGTACAACACAGGAAGTAAGATTTAGGAAATACAACTCAGGAAGGAGAACACAGGAAGTAACATACAGGAAATAGAATTTCGTAAGTAGAACACAGAGAGTAGAATTCAGGATAAAGGAATCCAGAAGTACAACACATGAAGTAAGATTCAGGAAATAGAATACTGGAAGTAGAACACAGGAAGAAGGATTCACAAAATAGAATTCAGGAAGGAGAACCAAGGACTTAAGATTCACTAAATAGAACACAGGAAGTAGAATTCGGGAATTAAACTCAGGAAGCAAAACACAGGAAGTAAGATTCAGGAAGTGAAATTCTGGAAGTAGAACACAGGAATTTAGAATCAGGAAATAGGCCTCATGAAGGAGAACACAGGAAAGAGGATTCAGGAAATAGGTCTCAGGAAGTAGCACACGAAGGAGGATTCAGGAAATAGAATTCCGGAAGAGGAACAAGGAAGTAGGATTCAGGATATAGAACACAGGAAGGAGAATACAGGAAGTAATATTCAGGAAATAGACCTCATGATGTAGAACACAGTAAATCAGATTTAGGAAATAGAATCCCGGTGGTAGAACAGAGGAAGCAGTATTCAGGAAATAGGCCTCATGATGGAGAACACAGGAGGTAGGTTTCAGGAAATAGAATACCGGAAGTAGAACACAGGAAGTAGGATTCACGAAATAGGCCTCATTATAGAGGATACAGGAAGTAGGATTCAAGAAATAGAACTCAGGAAGTATAACACAGGAAGTAGGATTCAGGAAATACTATTCTGGGAAAAGAACACACGATGTAGGATTCAGGAAATGGGCCTCATGGAGGAGAACACAGGATGTGGGATTCAGAAAATAGGACTGAGGAACTAGAACACAGGAAATAGAATTCAAGAAATAGACTGCATGAAGGAGAACACAGGAAGTTGGATTCAGGAAATAGAACTCAAGAAGTAGTACACTGGAAGAAGGATTCAGGAAACAGTATTCCGAGAATAGAACACAGGATGTAGGATTCAGGAAATGAGCCTGATGAAGGAGAACACAGGAAGGAGGATTCAGTAAATAGGCCTCAGATAGTAGAACACAGGAAGGAGGATTCAGATTCACGGAATAGTATTCCGGAAATAGAATACAGGAAGTAGGATTCAGGAAATAGAACTCTGGAAATAGAACACAGGAAGTAGGATTCAGGAAATAGAATTCCATATGTAGAACACAGGAAGTAGGATTCAGGAAATAGGACTCATTAGGGAGAAAACAGGAAGCTGGGATCAGGAAATAGAACTGAGAAAATAGAACACAGGAAGTAGAATTCAGGAAATAGAACTCAGGAAGTAGAACACAGGAAGTAAGATTCAGGAAATAGGTCTCATGAAGGAGAGCACAGGAAGTTGAATTCAGGAAATAGAACTCAGAAAGGAGAACACAGGTAGTAGGATTCAGGAAGTAGAATTCCGGAAGTACAACACAGGAATTAGGATCAGGAAATAGAATTGCCTAAGTAGAACACAGGATGTAGTATTTATGAAATAGGCCTCATGACGGAGAACACAGGAAGTGGGATTCGCAGAAAAGAATTCTGGAGTTAGAACAAGGGAAGTAGCATTCAGGGAACAGAATTCCGGAAGTAGAACACAGGAAGTAGTATTCAGGAAATAATCCTCATGAAGGAGAATATAAGAAGTAGGATTCAGGAAATAGAATTCCGGAAGCAGGAAACAGGAAGTAGTATTCAGAAAGTATTCATGAAGGACAACACAGGAAGTAGGATTCATGGAATAGAATTCCAGAAGTAAACACAAGAAGTGGGATTCAGGATATGGAATTCCGGAAGTATGACACAGGAAGTAAGATTCAGGAAATAGCACTCAGGAAGGAGAACAAGGAAGTAATATTCAGGAAATGGAATTCCTGTATTAGAGCACATGAATTCGGATTCAGGAAAAAGAATTCCGGAAGTACAACACGGAATTGGGATTCACGAAATAGAACTCAAGAAGGAGAACACAGGAATTAACATTCAGGAAATAGAACTCAGGAAAGAGAACACATGAAATAGGATTCAGGAAACAGAATTCCAGAAGTAGAACACAGGAAGTAGTATTCAGGAATTAATCCTCATGAAGGATAAAATGGGAAGTAGCATTCAGGGAGAAGAATTCCAGAAGTAGAACACAGGAACAAGGATTCAGGAAATAGATTTCCGGAAGTACAACATAGGAAGTAAAATGCAGGAAATAGGATCCAGGAAGTAGATCTCAGGATGTAGGATTCACGAAAGAGAATTCCGGAAGTACAACACTGGAATTTGGATTCACGAAATAGAACTCAGGAAGGAGAACACAGGAATTAACATTCAGGAAATAGAACTCAGGAAGTAGAACACAGGAAGTAGGATTCAGGAAACAGAATTCCGGAAGAAGAACACAGGAAGTAGAATTCAGGAAATAGAACTCAGGAAGTAGAACACAGGAAATAGGATTCAGGAAATAGAATTCCTGGATTACCACACAGGAAATAAAATTTAGGAAATAGAACTCGCAAATGAGAACACACGAAGTAAGATTCAAGAAACGAAACTCAGGAAGGAGAACACAGGAATTAGGATTGAGGAAATAGAACTCAGGAAGTAGAACACAGGAAGTAGGATTCAGGGAATACAATTCCAGAAGTAGAACACAGGAAGTAGCATTCTGTAAATAGATCTCAGGAAGAAGAACACAGGATGTAGGATACTGGAAATAGGCCTCATGAAAGAGGGCACAGGAAGTTGGATTGAGGAAATAGACCTCAGGAAGTACAACAAAGGAAGTAGGATTCAAGAAATAGAATTCTGGAATTAGAACACAGGAAGTAGGATTTAGGATATAGGATTCCGGAAGTAGAACACAGGAATTAGAATTCAGGAAATAGATCTTAGGAAGTAGAATACAGGAATTCAGATTAAGAAATACAACTCAGGAAGAGAACACAGGGAGAAGGATACAGGAAATAGAATTCCCGAAGTATAACACAGGTAGCAAGATTCAGGAAATAGAATTCCGGAAGTAGAACACGGGAAGTAGTATTTAGGAAATAGGTCTCATGAAGGAGAACACAGGAAATAGGGTTCAGGGAACAGAATTCCGAAAGAAGAACACAGGAAATAGGTTTTAGGAAATAGATCTTATGGAGTAGAACACAGGAAGTAGAATTCAGGAAATTGAATTCCTGAAGTAGAACACAGGAAGTACGATTCAGGAAATAGAATTCAGGAAGCACAACACAGGAAGTAGGAGTCAGGAAATAAAACTTGGGAAGCACAACACAGGAAGTAGGATTCAGGAAATACGACTAATGATAGAAAAGACAGGAAGTTGCATTCGGGAAAGAGAAATACTGAAGTAGAACTCGAGAAGTAAGTTTCATTAAATAGAACTCAGGAAGGACAACACAGGAAGAAGGATTCAGGAAATAGAACTCAAGAAGCAGAACACAGGAAGTAGGATTCACGAAATAGTCCTCATGAAGGAGAGCACAGGAAGTTGGATGCAGGAAATACAACTCAGGAAATAGAACACAGGAAGTAGGATTCAGGAAATAGAATTCTGGAAGGAGAACACAGGAAGTAGAATTTAGGAAATAGAATTCTGGAAGTAGAACATAGGAAGTAGGATTCAGCAAATAGATCAGAGGAAGTAGAACACAAGAATAAAATTCAGGAAAGATAACTCAGGGAGTAGGACACAGGAAGTAGGATTCAGGAAGTAGAACTTAGGAAGTAGAACACAGGATTCAGATTCAGAAAGAGAACTCAGGAAGCAGAACACAGGGAGTAGGATACAGGAAATAGAATTCCAGAAGTGGAACACAGGAAGCAAGATTCAGAAAATAGAATTCCGGAGGTAGAACACATGAAGTAGTATTCAGGAAATCGGCCTCATAAAGGAGAACACAGGAAGTAGGATTCAAGGAATAGAATTCAGGAAATAGAACACAGGAAATAGGATTCAGGAAATAGAACTCAGGAAGTAGAACACAGGATGTCAGATTCATGAAATAGGCCCCATGAAAGAGAGCACAGGAAGTTGGATTCAGGAAATCGAACTCAGGAAGTAGAACACACGAAAAAGCATTCAGGAAACAGGACTCAAGAAGGAGAACACAGGAAGTAGGGTTCAGGAAATAGTATTCCGGAAGTAGAAGACAGGAAGTAGGATTCAGGATATAGAATTCCATATGTAGAACACACGAAGTAGGATTAAAGGTATGGGCCTCGTGAAGGAGAGCACAGGAAGTTGGATTCAGGGAAAAGAATGCAGGAAAAAGAACACAGGAAGGAAATAGGCCTCATGATGGAGAACACAGGAGGTAGGTTTCAGGAAATAGAATTCCGGAAGTAGAACACAGGAAGTAGGATTCACGAAATAGGCCTCATTATAGAGGATACAGGAAGTAGGATTCAAGAAATAGAACTCAGGAAGTATAACACAGGAAGTAGGATTCAGGAAATACTATTCTGGTAATAGAACACAGGATGTAGGATTCAGGAAATGGGCCTCATGGAGGAGAACACAGGATGTAGGATTCAGTAAATAGGACTCAGGAACAAGAACACCGGAAGTAGGATTCAAGAAATAGACCGCATGAAGGAGAACACAGGAAGTAGGATTCAGGAAATAGAACTCAAGAAGTAGAACACAGGAAGAAGGATTAAGGAAATAGTATTCCGATAATATAACACAGGATGTAGGATTCAGGAAATGAGCTTGATGAAGGAGAACACAGAAAGTAGATTTCAGTAAATAGGCCTCAGATAGTAGAACACAGGAAGGATGATTCAGGTTCACTGAATAGTATTCGTAAATAGAATACAGGAAGTAGGATTCAGGAAATAGAACTTAGGAATTAGAACACAGGAAGTTGGATTCAGGAAATAGAACTGAGAAAATACAGCACAGGAAGTAGAATTCAGGAAATAGAACTCAGGAAGTAGAACACAGGAAGTAAGATTCAGGAAATAGGTCACATGTAGTAGAGCACAGGATGTTGAATTCAGGAAATAGAACTCAGAAAGGAGAACACAGCTAGTAGGATTCAGGAAGTAGAATTCCGGAAGTACAACACAGGAATTAGGATTCAGGAAATAGAATTGCCTAAGTAGAACCCAGGAATTAGTATTTAGAAAATAGGCCTCATGAAGGAGAACACAGGAAGTGGGATTTGGAGAAAAGAATTCTGGAGGTAGAACAAGGAATGTAGCATTCAGGGAACAGAATTCTGGAAGTAGAACACAGGACGTAGTATTCAGGAAATAATCCTCATGAAGGAGAATATAAGAAGTAGGATTCAGGAAATAGAATTCCGGAAGCAGGAAACAGGAAGTAATATTCAGAAAGTATTCATGAAGGACAACACAGGAAGTTGGATTCAAGGAATAGAATTCCAGAAGCAAACACAAGAAGTAGGATTCAGGAAATAGAATTCTGAAAGTATGACACACGAAGTAAGATTCAGGAAATAGCACTCAGGAAGGAGAACAGAGGAAGTATGATTCAGGAAATGGAATTCCTGTATTAGAGCACACGAATTCAGATTCAGGTAAAATAATTTCAGAAGTACAACGTGGAATTAGGATTCACGAAATAGAACTCAAGAAGGAGAACACAGGAGTTAACATTCAGGAAGTAGAACTCAGGAAGGAGAACACAGGAAGTGGGATTCAGGAAACAGAATTCCAGACGTAGAACACAGGAAGTAGTATTCAGGAATTAATCCTCATGAAGGATAAAATAGGAAGTAGCATTCTGGGACAAGAATTCCAGAAGTAGAACACAGGAACAAGTATTCAGGAAATAGAATTCTGGAAGTACAACATAGGATGTAAAATTCAGGAAATAGGATCCCGCAGGTAGATATCAGGAAGTAGGACTCACGAAACAGAATTCCGGAAGTACAACACTGGAATTCGGATTCACGAAATAGAACTCAGGTAGGAGAACACAGGAATTAACATTCAGGAAATAGAACTCAGGAAGGAGAACAAAGGAAGTAGGATTCAGGAAACAGAATTCTGGAAGAAGAACACAGGAAGTAGAAGTAAGGAAATAGAACTCAGGAAGTACAACACACGAAGTAGGATTAAAGTTATAGGCCTCAAGAAGGAGAGCACAGGAAGTTGTATTCAGGAAAAAGAATGCAGGAAAAAGAACACAGGAAGTTGGATTCAGGAAATAGAGTCCTGGCCATATAACACAGGATGTAGGATTTAAAAATCAGAATTCCAGAAGTGGAACACATGAGGTAGGATTCAGGAAATAGAATTCAGGCAATAGAGCACAGGAATTAAGATTCAGGAAGTAGAACTAAGGTAGGAGAACACACGGAGTAGGATTCAGGAAGTAGAAGTCCCAAAGTGGAACACAGGAAATAGGATTCGGGAAATAGAATTCCAGAAGTATAACACAGGAAGTAGTATTCAGTAAATAGGCCTCATGAAGGAGAACACAGGAAATAGTATTCAGCAAATAGAATTCTGGAAGCAGAACACAGGAAGTAGGATTCAGGAAATAGAATTCTGGAAGAACAACACAGGAAGTAAGATTTAGGAAATACAACTCAGGAAGGAGAACACAGGAAGTAACATACAGGAAATAGAATTTCGTAAGTAGAACACAGAGAGTAGAATTCAGGATATAGGAATCCAGAAGTAGAACACATGAAGTAAGATTCAGGAAATAGAATACTGGAAGTAGAACACAGGAAGTAGGATTCAGGAAATAGAATTCTGGAAGAACAACACAGGAAGTAAGATTTAGGAAATACAACTCAGGAAGGAGAACACAGGAAGTAACATACAGGAAATAGAATTTCGTAAGTAGAACACAGAGAGTAGAATTCAGGATATAGGAATCCAGAAGTAGAACACATGAAGTAAGATTCAGGAAATAGAATACTGGAAGTAGAACACAGGAAGAAGGATTCACAAAATAGAATTCAGGAAGGAGAACCAAGGAATTGAGATTCACTAAATAGAGCACAGGAAGTAGAATTCGGGAAATAGAACTCAGGAAGTAGAACACAGGAAGTAAGATTCAGGAAATAGAATACCGGAAGTAGAACACAGAAAGAAGGATTCACAAAATAGAATTCAGGAAGTAGAACCAAGTAATTAAGATTCACTAAATAGAACACAGGAAGTAGAATTCGGGAAATAGAACTGGGAAGCAAAACGCAGGAAGTAAGATTCAGGAAGTGAAATTCCGAAAGTAGAACACAGGAAGTAAGAATCAGGAAATAGGCCTCATGAAGGAGAACACAGGAAGTTGGATTCAGGAAATAGGTCTCAGGAAGTATTACACGAAGAAGGATTCAGGAAATAGAATTCCGGAAGAAGAACAAGGAAGTAGGATTCAGGATATAGAACACAGGAAGGAGAATACAGGAAGTAATATTCAGGAAATAGACCTCATGATGTAGAACACAGTAAATCAGATTTAGGAAATAGAATCCGGGTGGTAGAATACAATAAGCTGTATTCAGGAAATAGGCCTCATGATGGAGAACACAGGAGGTAGGTTTCAGGAAACAGAATTCCAGAAGTAGAACACAGGAAGTAGAATTCACGAAATAGGCCTCATTATAGAGGATACAGGAAGTAGGTTCAAGAAATAGAACTCAGGAAGTATAACACAGGAAGAAGGTTTCAGGAAATACTATTTTGGTAATAAAACACACGATGTAGGATTCAGGAAATGGGCCTCATGGAGGAGAACACAGGATGTAGGATTCAGAAAATAGGACTCAGGAACTAGAACACAGGAAATAGGATTCAAGAAATAGACTGCATGAAGGAGAACACAAGAAGTAGGATTCAGGAAATAGAACTCAAGAAGTAGAACACAGGAAGAAGGATTCAGGAAACAGTATTCCGAGAATAAACAAAGGATGTAGGATTCAGGAAATGAGCCTGATGAAGGAGAACACAGGAAGTAGGATTCAGTAAATAGGCCTCAGATAGTAGAACACAGGAAGGAGGATTCAGATTCATGGAATAGTATTCCAGAAATGGAATACAGGAAGTAGGATTGAGGAAATAGAACTCAGGAAGTAGAACACAGTAAGTAGGATTCAGGAAATAGGATTCCTGAAGTAGAACACAGGAATTACGATTCAGGAAATAGGACTCATTAAGGAGAACACAGGAAGTTGGGTTCAGGAAATAGAACTGAGAAAATAGAACACAGGAAGTAGAATTCAGGAAAAAGAACTCAGTAAGTAGAACACAGGAAGTAAGATTCAGGAAATAGGTCTCATGAAGGAGAGCACAGGAAGTTGAATTCATGAAATAGAACTCAGAAAGGAGAACACGGGTAGTAGGATTCAGGAAGTAGTATTCCGGAAGTACAACACAGGAATTAGGATCAGGAAATAAAATTGCCTAAGTAGAACACAGGAAGTAGTATTTAGGAAATAGGTCTCATGAAGGAGAACACAGGAAGTAGGGTTCAGGGATTAGAATTCTGAAAGTAGAACACAGGAAATAGGTTTTAGGAAATAGATCTTATGGAGTAGAACACAGGAAGTAGAATTCAGAAATTAGAATTCCTGAAGTAGAACACAGGAATTATGATTCAGGAAATAGAATTCAGGAAGCACAACACAGGAAGTAGGAGTCAGGAAATAAGACTAATGATAGAAAAGACAGGAAGTTGGATTCGGGAAAGAGAAATACAGAAGTAGAACTCGAGAAGTAAGTTTCATTAAATAGAACTCAGGAAGGACAACACAGGAAGAAGGATTGAGGAAATAGAACTCAGGAAGCAGAACACAGGATGTAGGATTCACGAAATAGTCCTCATGAAGGAGAGCACAGGAATTTGGTTGCAGGAAATACAACTCAGGAAATAGAACACAGGAAATAGGATTCAGGAAATAGAATTCTGGAAGGAGAACACAGGAAGTAGAATTTAGGAAATAGAATTCCAGAGTAGAACACAGGAAGTAGGATTCAGGAAATAGATCTGAGGAAGTAGAACACAAGAATAAAATTCAGGAAAGATAACTCAGGGACTAGGACACAGGAAGTAGGATTTAGGAAATAGAACTTAGGAAGTAGAACACAGGATTCAGATTCAGAAAGAGAACTCAGGAAGCAGAACACAGTGAGTAGGATACAGGAAATAGAACTGCGGAAGTGGAACACAGGAAGCAAGATTCAGAAAATAGAATTCTGGAGGTAGAACACATGAAGTAGTATTCAGGAAATCGGCCTCATAAAGGAGAACACAGGAAGTAGGATTCAAGGAATAGAATTCAGAAAATAGAACACAGGAAATAGGATTCAGGAAATAGAACTCAGGAAGTAGAACACAGGATGTTAGATTCATAAAATGGGCCCCATGAAAGAATGCACAGGAAGTTGGATTCAGGAAATCGAACTCAGGAAGTAGAACACACGAAAAAGCATTCAGGAAATAGGCCTCAAGAAGGAGAACACAGGAAGTAGGATTCAGAAAATAGAAATACTGAGGTAGAACACAGGAAGTACAAATCAGGAAATAGAACTGAAGAAAGAGAACACAGGAAATTGCATTCAGGAAATAGAACTCAGGAAGTAGAACACACGGAATAGAATTAAGGGTATAGGCCTCATGAAGGAGGGCACAGGACGTTGGATTCAGGAAAAAGAATGCAGGAAAAAGAACACAGCAAGTCGGATTCAGGAAATAGAGTCCTGGCCGTATAACACAGGATGTAGGATTTAAAAAATAGAATTCCAGAAGTGGAACACATGAGATAGGATTCAGGAAATAGAACTCAGGCAATAGAGCACAGGAATTAAGATTTGGGAAGTAGAACTAAGGTAGGAGACCACACGGCGTAGGATTCAGGAAGTAGAATTCCCAAAGTGGAACACAGGAAATAGGATTGGGGAAATAGAATTCCAGAAGTATAACACAGGAAGTAGTATTCAGTAAATAGGCCTCAAGAAGGAGAACACAGGAAATAGTATTCAGCAAATAGAATTCTGGAAGTAGAACACAGGAAGTAGGATTCAGGAAATAGAATTCTGGAAGTACAACACAGGAAGTAAGATTTAGGAAATACAACTCAGAAAGGAGAACACAGGAAGTAGGATTCAGGAACAGAATTATTCCCTAAGTAGAACACAGAAAGCAGAATTCTGGAAATAGGAATCTAGAAGTAGAACACATGAAGTAAGATTCAGGAAATAGAATACTGGAAGTAGAACACAGGAAGAAGGATTCACAAAATAGAATTCAGGAAGGAGAACCAAGGATTTAAGATTCAGGAAATAGGACACAGGAAGAAAAACACAGGAAGTAGAATTCAGGAAATAGAACTCGGGAAGTAAAACGCAGGAAGTAGGATTTAGGAAGTGGAATTCCGGAAGTAGAACACAGGAAGTAGGAATCAGGAAATACGACTCATGAAGGAGAACACAGGAAGTAGGATTCAAGGAATAGTATTCAGGAAATAGAACACAGGAAATAGGATTCAGGAAATAGAACTCAGGAAGTAGAACATAGGATGTTAGATTCTTGAAATGGGCCCCATGAAAGAGAGCACAGGAAGTTCGATTCAGCAAATCGAACTCAGGATGTAGAACACACGAAAAAGCATTCAGGAAATAGGCCTCAAGAAGGAGAACACAGGAAGTAGGATTCAGGAAATAGAAATACTGAGGTAGAAAACAGGAAGTAGAAATCAGGAAATAGAACTGAAGAAAGAGAACACAGGAAATTGCATTCAGGAAATAGAACTCAAGAAGTACAACACACGAAGTAGGATTCAGGGTATAGACCTCGTGAAGGAGAGCACAGGACATTGGATTCAGGAAAAAGAATGCAGGAAAAAGAACACAGCAAGTCGGATTCAGGAAATAGAGTCCTGGCCGTATAACACAGGATGTAGGATTTAAAAAAATAGAATTCCAGAAGTGGAACACATGAGGTAGGATTCAGAAAATAGAACTCAGGCAATAGAGCACAGGAATTAAAATTCAGGAAGTAGAACTAAGGTAGGAGAACACACGGAGTAGGATTCAGGAAGTAGAATTCCCAAAGTGGAACACATGAAATAATATTGGGGAAATAGAATTCCAGAAGTATAACACAGGAAGTAGTATTCAGTAAATAGGCCTCAAAAAGGAGAACACAGGAAATAGTATTCAGCAAATAGAATTCTGGAAGTAAAAACCTGGAAGTAGGATTCAGGAAATAGAATTATTCCCTAAGTAGAACACAGAAAGTAGAATTCAGGATTTAGGAATCCAGAAGTAGAACACATGAAGTAAGATTCAGGAAATAGAATACTGGAAGCAGAACACAGGAAGAAGGATTCACAAAATAGAATTAGGAAGGAGAACCAAGGATTTAACATTCAGGAAATAGGACACAGGAAGAAAAACACAGGAAGTAGAATTCAGGAAATAGAACTCGGGAAGTAAAACGCAGGAAGTAGGATTCAGGAAGTGGAACTAAGGAAGTAGAACACAGGAAGTAGGAATCAGGAAATAGGCCTCATGAAGGAGAACACAGGAAGTAGGATTCATGATAAAGGTCTCCGGAAGTAGCACACGAAGGTGGATTCAGGAAATAGAATTCCGGAAGAAGAACACAGGAAGTAGGATTCAGGATACAGAACACAGGAAGGAGAATACAGGAAGTAATATTCAGGAAATAGACCTCATGATGTAGAACACAGTAAATCAGATTTAGGAAATAGAATCCCGGTGGTAGAACACAGGAAGCAGTATTCAGGAAATAGGCCTCATGATGGAGAACACAGGAGGTAGGTTTCAGGAAATAGAATTCCGGAAGTACAACACAGGAAGTAAAATTCAGGAAATAGAATCCCGGAAGTAGATCTCAGAAGTAGGATTCACGAAAGAGAATTCCGGAAGTACAACACTGGAATTCGGATTCACGAAATAGAACTCAGGAAGGAGAACACAGGAATTAACATTCAGGAAATAGAATTCAGGAAGGAGAACATAGGAAGTAGGATTCAGGAAGCAGAATTACGGAAGAAGAACACAGGAAGTAGAATTCAGGAAATAGAACTCAGGAAGTAGAACACAGGAAATAGGATTCAGGAAATAGAATTCCTGGATTACAACATAGGAAATAAAATTTAGGAAATAGAACTCCCAAAGGAGAACACACGAAGTAAGATTCAAGAAACGAAACTCAGGAAGGAGAACACAGGAATTAGGATTGAGGAAATAGAACTCAGGAAGTAGAACACAGGAAGTAGGATTCAGGGAATACAATTCCAGAAGTAGAACACAGGAAGTAGCATTCTGTAAATAGATCTCAGGAAGTAGAACACAGGAGGTAGGATACTGGAAATAGGCCTCATGAAAGAGGGCACAGGAAGTTGGATTGAGGAAATAGACCTCAGGAAGTACAACAAAGGAAGTAGGATTCAAGAAATAGAATTCTGGAATTCGAACACAGAAAGTAGGATTCAGGAAATAGGATTCCGGAAGTAGAACACAGCAATTAGAATTCATGAAATAGATCTTAGGAAGTAGAATACAGGAATTCAGATTAAGAAATAGAACTCAGGAAGAGAACACAGGGAGAAGGATTCAGGAAATAGAATCTCAGAAGTATTACACAGGTAGCAAGATTCAGGAAATAGAATTCCGGAAGTAGAACACAGGAAGTAGTATTTAGGAAATAGGCCTCATGAAGGAGAACACAGGAAGTAGGGTTCAGGGAATAGAATTCCGAAAGTAGAACACAGGAAATAGGTTTTAGGAAATAGATCTTATGGAGTAGAACACAGGAAGTAGAACTCAGGAAATAGAATTGCTGAAGTAGAACTCAGGAATTACTTTTCAGAAAATAGAATTCAGGAAGCACAACACATGAATTAGGAGTCAGAAAATAAAACTCCGGAAGCAGAACACAGGAAGTAGGATTCAGGAAATAGGACTAATGATAGAAAAGACAGGAAGTTGGATTCGGGAAAGAGAAATACAGAAGTAGAACTCGAGAAGTAAGTTTCATTAAATAGAACTCAGGAAGGACAACACAGGAAGGAGGATTCAGGAAATAGAACTCAGGAAGCAGAACACAGGAAGCAGGATTCACGAAATAGTCCTCATGAAGGAGAGCACAGGAAGTTGGATACAGGAAATACAACTCAGAAAATAGAACACAGGAAGTAGGATTCAGGAAATAGAATTCTGGAAGGAGAACACAGGAAGTAGAATTCCGGAAGTAGAACACAGGAAGTAGGTTTCAGGAAATAGATCTGAGGAAGTAGAACACAAGAATAAAATTCAGGAAAGATAACTGAGGGAGTAGGACACAAGAAGTAGGATTCAGGAAATAGAACTTAGGAAGTAGATCACAGGATTCAGATTCAGAAAGAGAACTCAGGAAGCAGAACACAGGGAGTAGGATACAGGAAATAAAATTCCAGAAGTGGAACACAGGAAGCAAGATTCAGAAAATAGAATTCCGGAGGTAGAACACATGAAGTAGTATTCAGGAAATCGGCCTCCTAAAGGAGAACACAGGAAGTAGGATTCAAGGAATAGAATTCAGGAAATAGAACACAGGAAATAGGATTCAGGAAATAGAACTCAGGAAGTAGAACACAGGATATCAGATTCATGAAATGGGCCCCATGAAAGAGAGCATAGGAAGTTGGATTCAGGAAATCGAACTAAGAAAGTAGAACACACTAAAAAGCATTCAGGAAATGGGCCTCAAGAAGGAGAACACAGGAAGTAGCATTCAGGAAATAGAAATACGGAGATAGAACAGAGGAAGTAGAATTCAGGAAATAGAACTGAATAAAGAGAACACAGGAAATTGTATTCAGGAAATAGAATTAAAGAAGTACAACATAGGAAGTAAAACTCAGGAAATAGAATCCCGGAAGTAGATCTCAGGAAGTAAGATTCACAAAAGAGAATTACGGAAGCACAACACTGGAATTCGGATTCACGAAATAGAACTCAGGAAGGAGAACACAGGAATTAACATTCAGGAAATAGGACTCAGGAAGGAGAACACAGGAAGTAGGATTCAGGAAAGGGAATTCCGGAAGAAGAGCACAGGAAGTAGAATTCAGGAAATAGAACTCAGGAAGTAGAACACAGGAAATAGGATTCAGGAAATAGAATTCCTGGATTACAACACAGGAAATAAAATTTAGGAAATAGAACTCCCAAAGGAGAACACATGAAGTAAGATTCAAGAAACGAAACTCAGGAAGGAGAACACAGGAATTAGGATTGAGGAATAGAACTCAGGAAGTAGAACACAGGAAGTAGGATTCAGGGAATACAATTCCAGAAGTAGAACACAGGAAGTAGCATTCTGTAAATAGATCTCAGGAAGTAGAACACAGGATGTATGATACTGGAAATAGGCCTCATGAAAGAGTGCACAGGAAGTTGGATTGAGGAAATAGACCTCAGGAAGTACAACAAAGGAAGTAGGATTCAAGAAATAGAATTATGGAATTAGAACACAGGAAGTAGGATTTAGGAAATAGGATTCCGGAAGTAGAACACAGGAATTAGAATTCATGAAATAGATCTTAGGAAGTAGAATACAGGAATTCAGATTAAGAAATAGAACTCAGGAAGAGAACACAGGGAGAAGGATTCAGGAAATAGAATTCAAGAAGTATAACACAGGTAGCAAGATTCAGGAAATAGAATTCCGGAAGTAGAACACAGGAAGTAGTATTTAGGAAATAGGTCTCATGAAGGAGAACACAGGAAGTAGGGTTCAGGGAATTGAATTCCGAAAGTAGAACAAGGAAATAGGTTTTAGGAAATAGATCTTATGGAGTAGAACACAGGAAGTAGAATTCAGGAAATAGAATTCCTGAAGTAGAACACAGGAATTACGATTCAGGAAATAGTATTCAGGAAGCACAACACAGGAAGGAGGAGTCAGGAAATAAATCTCCGGAAGCAGAACACAGGAAGTAGGATTCACGAAGTAGTCCTCATGAAGGAGAGCACAGTAAGTTGGATGCAGGAAATACAACTCAGGAAATAGAAGCACAGTAAGTTCGATGCAGGAAATACAACTCAGGAAATAGAACACAGGAAGTAGGATTCAGGAAATAGAATTCTGGAAGGAGAACACAGGAAGTAGAATTTAGGAGATAGAATTCGGGAAGTAGAACACAGGAAGTAGGATTCAGGAAATAGATCCTGAGGAAGTAGAAAACAAGAATAAAATTCAGGAAAGATAACTCAGGGAGTAGGACACAAGAAGTAGGATTCAGGAAATAGAATTCCTGAACTAGAACACTGGAATTACGATTCAGGAAATAGAATTCAGGAAGCACAACAAAGGAAGTAGGAGTCAGGAAATAAAACTCCGGAAGCAGAACACAGGAAGTAGGATTCAGGAAATAGGACTAATGATAGAAAAGACAGGAAGTTGGATTCGGGAAAGAGAAATACAGAAGTAGAACTGGAGAAGTAAGTTTCATTAAATAGAACTCAGGAAGGACAACACAGGAAGAAGAATTAAGGAAATAGAACTCAGGAAGCAGAACACAGGAAGTAGGATTCACGAAATAGTCCTCATGAAGGAGAGCACAGGAAGTTGGATGCAGGAAATACAACTCAGGAAATAGAACACAGGAAGTAGGATTAAGGAAATAGAATTCTGGAAGGAGAACACAGGAATTAGAATTTAGGAAATAGAATTCCGCAAGTAGAACACAGGAAGTAGGATTCAGGAAATAGATCTGAGGAAGTAGAACACAAGAATAAATTTCAGGAAATATAACTCAGGGAGTAGGACACAGGAAGTAGGATTCAGGAAATAGAACTTAGGAAGTAGAACACAGGATTCAGATTCAGAAAGAGAACTCAGGAAGGAGAACACAGGAAGTAGGATTCAGGAAACAGAATTCCAGAAGTAGAACACAGGAAGTAGTATTCAGGAATTAATCCTCATGAAGGATAAAATAGGAAGTAGCATTCAGGGACAAGAATTCCAGAAGTAGAACACAGGAACAAGGATTCAGGAAATAGAATTCCAGAAGTACAACATAGGAAGTAAAATTCAGGAAATAGAATTCCGGAATTAGATCTCAGGCAGTAGGATTCACCAAAGAGAATTCCTGAAGTACAACACTGGAATTCGGATTCACGAAATAGAACTCAGGAAGGAGAACCAGGAATTAACATTCAGGAAATAGAACTCAGGAAGGAGAACATAGGAAGTAGGATTCAGGAAACAGAATTCCGGAAGAAGAACACAGGAGGTAGAATTCAGGAAATAGAACTCAGGAAGTAGAACACAGGAAATAGGATTCAGGAAACAGAATTCCTGGATTACAACACAGGAAATAAAATTTGGGAAATAGAACTCCCAAAGGAGAACACACGAAGTAAGATTCAAGAAACGAAACTCAGGAAGGAGAACACAGGAATTAGGATTGAGGAAATAGAACTCAGGAAGTAGAACACAGAAAATAGGATTCAGGGAATACAATTCCAGAAGTAGAACACAGGAAGTAGCATTCTGTAAATAGATCTCAGGAAGTAGAACACAGGATGTAGGATACTGGAAATAGGCCTCATGAAACAGGGCACAGGAAGTTGGATTGAGGAAATAGACCTCAGGAAGTACAACAAAGGAAGTAGGATTCAAGAAATAGAATTCTGGAATTCGAACACAGAAAGTAGGATTTAGGAAATAGGATTCCGGAAGTAGAACACAGCAATTAGAATTCAGGAAATAGATCTTAGGAAGTAGAATACAGGAATTCAGAATAAGAAATAGAACTCAGGAAGAGAACACAGGGAGAAGGATTCAGGAAATAGAATTCCGGAAGTATAACACAGGAAGTAGTATTTAGGAAATAGGTCTCATGAAGGAGAACACAGGATGTAGGGTTCAGCGAATAGAATTCCGAAAGTAGAACACAGGAAAAAGGTTTTAGGAAATAGATCTTATGGAGTAGAACACAGGAAGTAGAATTCAGGAAATAGAATTCCTGAAGTAGAACACAGGAATTACGATTCAGGAAATAGAATTCAGGAAGCACAACACAGGAAGTAAGAGTCAGGAAATAAAACTCCGGAAGCAGAACACAGGAAGTAGGATTCAGGAAATAGGACTAATGATAGAAAAGACAGGAAGTTGGATTCGGGAAAGAGAAATGCAGAAGTAGAACTCGAGAAGTAAGTTTCATTAAATAGAACTCAGGAAGGACAACACAGGAAGAAGGATTCAGGAAATAGAACTCAGGAAGCAGAACACAGGAAGTAGGATTCACGAAATAGTCCTCATGAAGGAGAGCACAGGAAGTTGGATGCAGGAAATACAACTCAGAAAATAGAACACAGGAAGTAGGATTCAGGAAATAGAATTCTGGAAGGAGAACACAGGAAGTAGAATTTAGGAAATAGAATTCCGGAAGTAGAACACAGGAAGTAGGTTTCAGGAAATAGATCTGAGGAAGTAGAACACAAGAATAAAATTCAGGAAAGATAACTCAGGGAGTAGGACACAAGAAGTAGGATTCAGGAAATAGAACTTAGGAAGTAGAACACAGGATTCAGATTCAGAAAGAGAACTCAGGAAACAGAACACAGGGAGTAGGATACAGGAAATAGAATTCCAGAAGTGGAACACAGGAAGCAAGATTCAGAAAATAGAATTCTGGAAGTAGAACTCATGAAGTAGTTTTCAGGAAATCGGCCTCATTAAGGAGAAAACAGGAAGGAGGATTCAAGAAATAGAATTCAGGAAATAGAACACAGGAAATAGGATTCAGGAAATAGAACTCAGGAAGTAAAACACAGGATGTCAGATTCATGAAATGGGCCCCATGAAAGAGGGCACAAGAAGTTGGATTCAGGAAATCTAACTCAGGAAGTAGAACACACGAAAAAGCATTCAGGTAATAGGCCTCAAGAAGGAGAACACAGGAAGTAGGATTCAGGAAATAGAAATACTGAGGTAGAACACAGGAAGTAGAATTCAGGAAATAGAACTGAAGAAAGAGAACACAGGAAATTGGATTCAGGAAATAGAACTCAGGATGTAGAACACATGAAGTAGGATTAAGGCTATAGGCCTCATGAAGGAGAGCACAGGAAGTTGGATTCAGGAAAAAGAATGTAGGAAAAAGAGCACAGGAAGTCGGATTCAGGAAATAGAGTCCTGGCCGTATAACACAGGATGTAGGATTTAAAAAATAGAATTACAGAAGTGGAACACATGAGGTAGGATTCAGGAAATAGAACTCAGGCAATAGAGCACAGGAATTAAGATTCAGAAAGTCGAGCTAAGGTAGGAGAACACACGGAGTAGGATTCAGGAAGTAGAATTCCCAAAGTGGAACACATGAAATAATATTGGGGAAATAGAATTCCAGAAGTATAACACAGGAAGTAGTATTCAGTAAATAGGCCTCAAGAAGGAGAACACAGGAAATAGTATTCAGCAAATAGAATTCTGGAAGTAAAAACCTGGAAGTAGGATTCAGGAAATAGAATTATTCCCTAAGTAGAACACAGAAAGTAGAATTCAGGATTAAGGAATCCAGAAGTAGAACACATGAAGTAAGATTCAGGAAATAGAATACTGGAAGCAGAACACAGGAAGAAGGATTCACAAAATAGAATTAGGAAGGAGAACCAAGGATTTAACATTCAGGAAATAGGACACAGGAAGAAAAACACAGGAAGTAGAATTCAGGAAATAGAACTCGGGAAGTAAAACGCAGGAAGTAGGATTCAGGAAGTGGAACTAAGGAAGTAGAACACAGGAAGTAGGAATCAGGAAATAGGCCTCATGAAGGAGAACACAGGAAGTAGGATTCATGATAAAGGTCTCTGGAAGTAGCACACGAAGGTGGATTCAGGAAATAGAATTCCGGAAGAAGAACACAGGAAGTAGGATTCAGGATACAGAACACAGGAAGGAGAATACAGGAAGTAATATTCAGGAAATAGACCTCATGATGTAGAACACAGTAAATCAGATTTAGGAAATAGAATCCCGGTGGTAGAACACAGGAAGCAGTATTCAGGAAATAGGCCTCATGATGGAGAACACAGGAGGTAGGTTTCAGGAAATAGAATTCCGGAAGTACAACACAGGAAGTAAAATTCAGGAAATAGAATCCCGGAAGTAGATCTCAGAAGTAGGATTCACGAAAGAGAATTCCGGAAGTACAACACTGGAAATCGGATTCACGAAATAGAACTCAGGAAGGAGAACACAGGAATTAACATTCAGGAAATAGAATTCAGGAAGGAGAACACAGGAAGTAGGATTCAGGAAGCAGAATTACGGTAGAAGAACACAGGAAGTAGAATTCAGGAAATAGAACTCAGGAAGTAGAACACAGGAAATAGGATTCAGGAAATAGAATTCCTGGATTACAACATAGGAAATAAAATTTAGGAAATAGAACTCCCAAAGGAGAACACACGAAGTAAGATTCAAGAAACGAAACTCAGGAAGGAGAACACAGGAATTAGGATTGAGGAAATAGAACTCAGGAAGTATAACACAGGAAGTAGGATTCAGGGAATACAATTCCAGAAGTAGAACACAGGAAGTAGCATTCTGTAAATAGATCTCAGGAAGTAGAACACAGGATGTAGGATACTGGAAATAGGCCTCATGAAAGAGGGCACAGGAAGTTGGATTGAGGAAATAGACCTCAGGAAGTACAACAAAGGAAGTAGGATTCAAGAAATAGAATTCTGGAATTCGAACACAGAAAGTAGGATTCAGGAAATAGGATTCCGGAAGTAGAACACAGCAATTAGAATTCATGAAATAGATCTTAGGAAGTAGAATACAGGAATTCAGATTAAGAAATAGAACTCAGGAAGAGAACACAGGGAGAAGGATTCAGGAAATAGAATCTCAGAAGTATTACACAGGTAGCAAGATTCAGGAAATAGAATTCCGGAAGTAGAACACAGGAAGTAGTATTTAGGAAATAGGCCTCATGAAGGAGAACACAGGAAGTAGGGTTCAGGGAATAGAATTCCGAAAGTAGAACACAGGAAATAGTTTTTAGGAAATAGATCTTATGGAGTAGAACACAGGAAGTAGAATTCAGGAAATAGAATTGCTGAAGTAGAACTCAGGAATTACGATTCAGAAAATAGAATTCAGGAAGCACAACACATGAATTAGGAGTCAGAAAATAAAACTCCGGAAGCAGAACACAGGAAGTAGGATTCAGGAAATAGGACTAATGATAGAAAAGACAGGAAGTTGGATTCGGGAAAGAGAAATACAGAAGTAGAACTCGAGAAGTAAGTTTCATTAAATAGAACTCAGGAAGGACAACACAGGAAGGAGGATTCAGGAAATAGAACTCAGGAAGCAGAACACAGGAAGTAGGATTCACAAAATAGTCCTCATGAAGGAGAGCACAGGAAGTTGGATGCAGGAAATACAACTCAGAAAATAGAACACAGGAAGTAGGATTCAGGAAATAGAATTCTGGAAGGAGAACACAGGAAGTAGAATTTAGGAAATAGAATTCCGGAAGTAGAACACAGGAAGTAGGTTTCAGGAAATAGATCTGAGGAAGTAGAACACAAGAATAAAATTCAGGAAAGATAACTGAGGGAGTAGGACACAAGAAGTAGAATTCAGGAAATAGAACTTAGGAAGTAGAACACAGGATTCAGATTCAGAAAGAGAACTCAGGAAGCAGAACACAGGGAGTAGGATACAGGAAATAGAATTCCAGAAGTGGAACACAGGAAGCAAGATTCAGAAAATAGAATTCCGCAGGTAGAACACATGAAGTAGTATTCAGGAAATCGGCCTCCTAAAGGAGAACACAGGAAGTAGGATTCAAGGAGTAGAATTCAGGAAATAGAACACAGGAAATAGGATTCAGGAAATACAACTCAGGAAGTAGAACACAGCATGTCAGATTCATGAAATGGGCCCCATGAAAGAGAGCACAGGAAGTTGGTTTCAGGAAATCGAACTAAGAAAGTAGAACACACTAAAAAGCATTCAGGAAATAGGCCTCAAGAAGGAGAACACAGGAAGTAGGATTCAGGAAATAGAAATACGGAGGTAGAAGTGAGGAAGTAGAATTCAGGAAATAGAACTGAATAAAGAGAACACAGGAAATTGTATTCAGGAAATAGAATTAAAGAAGTACAACATAGGAAGTAAAACTCAGGAAATAGAATTCCGGAAGTAGATCTCAGGAAGTAAGATTCACAAAAGAGAATTACGGAAGCACAACACTGGAATTCGGATTCACGAAATAGAACTCAGGAAGGAGAACACAGGAATTAACATTCAGGAAATAGAACTCAGGAAGGAGAACACAGGAAGTAGGATTCAGGAAAGGGAATTCCGGAAGAAGAGCACAGGAAGTAGAATTCAGGAAATAGAACTCAGGAAGTAGAACACAGGAAATAGGATTCAGGAAATAGAATTCATGGATTACAACACAGGAAATAAAATTTAGGAAATAGAACTCCCAAAGGAGAACACATGAAGTAAGATTCAAGAAACGAAACTCAGGAAGGAGAACACAGGAATTAGGATTGAGGAATAGAACTCAGGAAGTAGAACACAGGAAGTAGGATTCAGGGAATACAATTCCAGAAGTAGAACACAGGAAGTAGCATTCTGTAAATAGATCTCAGGAAGTAGAACACAGGATGTATGATACTGGAAATAGGCCTTATGAAAGAGTGCACAGGAAGTTGGTTTGAGGAAATAGACCTCAGGAAGTACAACAAAGGACGTAGGATTCAAGAAATAGAATTATGGAATTAGAAAACAGGAAGTAGGATTTAGGAAATAGGATCCCGGAAGTAGAACACAGGAATTAGAATTCATGAAATAGATCTTAGGAAGTAGAATACAGGAATTCAGATTAAGAAATAGAACTCAGGAAGAGAACACAGGGAGAAGGATTCAGGAAATAGAATTCCAGAAGTATAACACAGGTAGCAAGATTCAGGAAATAGAATTCCGGAAGTACAACACAGGAAGTAGTATTTAGGAAATAGGTCTCATGAAGGAGAACACAGGAAGTAGGGTTCAGGGAATTGAATTCCGAAAGTAGAACACAGGAAATAGGTTTTAGGAAATAGATCTTATGGAGTAGAACACAGGAAGTAGAATTCAGGAAATAGAATTCCTGAAGTAGAACACAGGAATTACGATTCAGGAAATAGTATTCAGGAAGCACAACACAGGAAGTAGGAGTCAGGAAATAAATCTCCGGAAGCAGAACACAGGAAGTAGGATTCACGAAGTAGTCCTCATGAAGGAGAGCACAGTAAGTTGGATGCAGGAAATACAACTCAGGAAATAGAACACAGGAAGTAGGATTCAGGAAATAGAATTCTGGAAGGAGAACACAGGAAGTAGAATTTAGGAGATAGAATTCCGGAAGTAGAACACAGGAAGTAGGATTCAGGAAATAGATCCTGAGGAAGTAGAACACAAGAATAAAATTCAGGAAAGATAACTCAGGGAGTAGGACACAGGAAGTAGGATTCAGGAAATAGAATTCCTGAACTAGAACACTGGAATTACGATTCAGGAAATAGAATTCAGGAAGCACAACAAAGGAAGTAGGAGTCAGGAAATAAAACTCCGGAAGCAGAACACAGGAAGTAGGATTCAGGAAATAGGACTAATGATAGAAAAGACAGGAAGTTGGATTCGGGAAAGAGAAATACAGAAGTAGAACTGGAGAAGTAAGTTTCATTAAATAGAACTCAGGAAGGACAACACAGGAAGAAGAATTAAGGAAATAGAACTCAGGAAGCAGAACACAGGAAGTAGGATTCACGAAATAGTCCTCATGAAGGAGAGCACAGGAAGTTGGATGCAGGAAATACAACTCAGGAAATAGAACCCAGGAAGAAGGATTCAGGAAATAGAATTCTGGAAGGAGAACACAGGAATTAGAATTTAGGAAATAGAATTCCGCAAGTAGAACACAGGAAGTAGGATTGAGGAAATAGATCTGAGGAAGTAGAACACAAGAATAAATTTCAGGAAATATAACTCAGGGAGTCGGACACAGGAAGTAGGATTCAGGAAATAGAACATAGGAAGTAGAACACAGGATTCAGATTCAGAAAGAGAACTCAGGAAGCAGAACACAGGGAGTAGGATACAGGAAATAGAATTCCAGAAGTGGAACACAGGAAGCAAGATTCAGAAAATAGAATTCCGGAGGAAGAATCCATGAAGTAGTATTCAGGAAAGCGGCCTCATGAAGGAGAACACAGGAAGTAGGATTCAAGGAATAGAATTCAGGAAATAGAACACAGGAAATAGGAATCAGGAAGTAGAACACAGGATGTCAGATTCATGAAATGGGCCCCATGAAAGAGAGCACACGAAGTTGGATTCAGGAAATCTAACTCAGGAAGTAGAACACAGGAAAAAGCATTCAGGAAATAGGCCTCAAGAAGGAGAACACAGTAAGTAGGATTCAGGAAATAGAAATACTGTGGTAGAACACAGCAATTAGAATTCAGGAAAGAAAACACAGGAAATTGGATTCAGGAAATAGAACTCAGGAAGTAGAACACACGAAGTAGTATTAAAGGCATAGGCCTCATGAAGGAGAGCACAGGAAGTGGGATTCGGGAAATAGAGTCCGGGCCATATAACACAGGATTTAGCATTTAAAAAATAGAATTCAGGAAGTAGAACACATGAGGTAGGATTCAGGAAATAGAACTCAGGCAGTAGAGCACAGGAATTAAGATTCAGGAAGTATAACAAGTTAGGAGAACACACGGAGTAGGATTCAGGAAGTAGAATTCCCAAAGTGGAACACAGGAAATAGGATTGGGGAAATAGAATTCCAGAAGTATAACACAGGAAGTAGTATTCAGTAAATAGGCCTCAAGAAGTACTTCCTGTGTTCTCCTTCATGAGACCGATTTCCTAAATACTACTTCCTGTGTTCTCCTTCCGGAATTCTATTTCCTGAATCTTGCTACCTGTGTTATACTTCCGGAAATCTATTTCCTGAAATCTTCTCCCTGTGTTCTCTTCCTGAGTTCTATTTCTTAATCTGAATTCCTGTATTCTACTTCCTAACATCTATTTCCTGAATTCTAATTCCTCTGTTCTACTTCCGGAATCCTATTTCCTAAATCCTACTTTCTGTGTTTGAATTCCAGAATTCTATTTCTTGAATCCTACTTCCTTTGTTGTACTTCCTGAGGTCTATTTCCTCGATCCAAATTCCTGTGCCCTCTTTCATGAGGCCTATTTCCAGTATCCTACATCCTGTGTTCTACTTCCTGAGATCTATTTACAGAATCCTACTTCCTGTGTTCTACTTCTGGAATTGTATTCCCTGAATCCTACTTCCTGTGTTCTACTTCCTGAGTTCTATTTCCTCAATCCTAATTCCTGTGTTCTCCTTCCTGAGTTTCGTTTCTTGAATCTTACTTCGTGTGTTCTACTTTGGGAGTTCTATTGCCTAAATTTTATTTCCTGTGTTGTAATCCAGGAATTCTATTTCCTGAATCCTATTACCTGTGTTCTACTTCCTGTGTTCTATTTCCTGAATTCTACTTCCTGTGTTCTTCTTCCGGAATTCTGCTTCCTGAATCCTACTTCCTGTGTTCTCCTTCCTGAATTCTATTTCCTGAATGTTAATTCCTGTGTTCTCCTTCCTGAGTTCTATTTCCTGAATGTTAATTCCTGTGTTCTCCTTCCTGAGTTCTATTTTGTGAATCCGAATTCCAGTGTTGTACTTCCGGAATTCTCTTTCGTGAATCCTACTTCTGAGATCTACTTCCGCGATTCTATTTCCTAAATTTTACTTCCTGTGTTGTACTTCCGGAATTCTATTTCTTGAATCCTTGTTCCTGTGTTCTACTTCTGGAATTCTTGTCCCTGAATGCAACTTCCTATTTTATCCTTCATGAGGATTAATTCCTGAATCCTACTTCCTGTGTTCTACTTCTGGAATTCTTTTTCCTGAATCCTACTTCCTGTGTTCTCCTTCCTGAGTTCTATTTCCTGAATGTTAATTCCTGTGTTCTCCTTCTTGAGTTCTATTTCGTGAATCCTAATTCCATGTTGTACTTCCGGAATTCTTTTTCCTGAATCCGAATTAGTGTGCTCTAATACAGGAATTCCATTTCATGAATCATACTTCCTCTGTTCTCCTTCCTGAGTGCTATTTCCTGAATCTTACTTCCTGTGTCATACTTTTGGAATTCTACTTCCTGAACCCTACTTTTGGGTTTACTTCTGGAATTCTATTCCATGAATCCTACTTCCCGTGTTGTCCTTCATAAATACATTCTGAATACTACTTCCTGTTTCCTGCTTCCGGAATTCTATTAACTGAATCCTACTTCTTATATTCTCCTTCATGAGGATTATTTCCTGAATAATACTTCCTGTGTTCTACTTCCGGAATTCTGTTCCCTGAATGTTACTTCCGTTGTTCTACCTACATAATTCATTTCTGTGAATCCCACTTCCTGTGTTCTCCTTCATGAGGCCTATTTCCTAAATACTACTTCCTGTGTTCTACTTAGGCAATTCTATTTCCTGAATCCTAATTCCTGTGTTGTACTTCCGGAATTCAACTTCCTGAATCCTACTACCTGTGTTCTCCTTTCTGAGTTCTATTTCCTGAATCAAATTCCTGTGCTCTCCTTCATGAGACCTATTTCCTGAATCTTACTTCCTGTGTTCTACTTCCTGAGTTCTATTTCCTGAATTCGACTTCCTGTGATTTTCTTCCTGTGTCCTATTTCCTGAATCTTAAATCCTTGTTTCTCCTTCCTGAATTCTATTTAGTGAATCCTTCTTCCCTTGTTCTACTTCCAGTATTCTATTTCCTGAATCTTACTTCATGTGTTCTTTTCTGGATTCCTATATCCTGAATTCTACTTTCTGTGTTCTACTTAGGGAATAATTCTATTTGCTGAATCCTACTTCCTGTGTTCTCCTTTCTGAGTTTTATTTCCTAAATCTTACTTCCTGTGTTGTACTTCCAGAATTCTATTTCCTGAATCCTACTTCCTGTGTTCTACTTCAAGAATTCTATTTGCTGAATACTATTTCCTGTGTTCTCCTTCTTGAGACCTATTTACTGAATACTACTTCCTGTGTTATACTTCTGGAAATCTATTTCCCCAATCCTATTTCCTGTGTTCCACTTTGGGAATTCTACTTCCTGAATCGTACTCCGTGTGTTCTCCTACCTTAGCTCTACTTCCTGAAAATTAGTTCCTGTGCTCTATTGCCTGAGTTCTATTTCCTGAATCCTACCTCATGTGTTCCACTTCTGGAATACTATTTTTTAAATCCTACATCCTGGGTTATACGGCCAGGACTCTATTTCCTGAGTCCGACTTCCTGTGCTCTTTTTCCTGCATTCTTTTTCCTGAATCCAACTTCCTGTGCTCTCCTTCATGAGGCCTATGCCCTTAATCCTACTTCGTGTGCTCTACATCCTGAGTTCTATTTCCTGAATCCAATTTCCTGTGTTCTCTTTCTTCAGTTCTATTTCCTGAATTCTACTTCCTGTGTTCTACGTCAGTATTTCTATTTCCTGAATCCTACTTCCTGTGGTCTCCTTCTTGAGGCCTATTTCCTGAATGCTTTTTCATGTGTTCTACTTCCTGTGTTCTACTTCCTGAATCCTATTTCCTGTGTTCTATTTCCTGAATTCTATTCCTTGAATCCTACTTCCTGTGTTCTCCTTTATGAGGCCAATTTCCTGAATACTACTTCATGTGTTCTACCTCTGGAATTCTATTTTCTGAATCTTGCTTCCTGTGTTCCACTTCTGGAATTCTATTTTCTGTATCCTACTCCCTGTGTTCTGCTTCCTGAGTTCTCTTTCTGAATCTGAATCCTGTGTTCTACTTCCTAAGTTCTATTTCCTGAATCCTACTTCCTGTGTCCTACTCCCTGAGTTGTCTTTCTGAATTTTATTCTTATGTTCTACTTCCTCAGAACTATTTACTGAATCCAACTTCCTGTGTTCTACTTCCGGAATTCTATTTCCTAAATTCTACTTCCTGTGTTCTCCTTCCAGAATTCTATTTCATGAATCCTACTTGCTGTGTTCTATTTCCTGAGTTGTATTTCCTGCATCCAACTTCCTGTGCTCTCCTTCATGAGGACTATTTCATGAATCCTACTTCATGTGTTCTGCTTCCTGAGTTCTATTTCCTGAATCCTTCTTCCTGTGTTGTCCTTCCTGAGTTCTATTTAATGAAACTTACTTCTCGAGTTCGACTTCTGTATTTCTCATTCCCGAATCCAACTTCCTGTCTTTTCTATCATTAGTCCTATTTCCTGAATCCTGCTTCCTGTGTTTTGCTTCCAGTGTTTTATTTCCTGACTCCTACTTCCTTTGTTGTGCTTCCTGAATTCTATTTCCTGAATCGTAATTCCTGTGTTTTACTTCAGGAATTCTATTTCCTGAATTCTACTTCCTGTGTTCTACTCCATAAGATCTATTTCCTAAAACCTATTTCCTGTGTTCTACTTTCGGAATTCTATTCCCTGAACCCTACTTCCTGTGTTCTCCTTCATGAGACCTATTTTTTAAATACTACTTCCTGTGTTCTACTTCCGGAATTCTATTTCCTGTATCCTACTCCCTGTGTTCTGCTTCCTGAGTTCTCTTTCTGAATCTGAATCCTGTGTTCTACTTCCTGAGTTTGATTTCCTGAATCCAACTTCCTGTGCTCTCTTTTATGGGGCCCATTTCATGAATCTGACATCCAGTGTTCTACTTCCTGAGTTCTATTTCCTGAATCCTATTTCCTGTGTTCTATTTCCTGAATTCTATTCCTTGAATCCTACTTCCTGTGTTCTCCTTTAGGAGGCCGATTTCCTGAATACCACTTCATGTGTTCTACCTCTGGAATTCTATTTTCTGAATCTTGCTTCCTGTGTTCCACTTCTCGAATTCTATTTCCTGTATCCTGCTCCCTGTGTTCTGCTTCCAGAGTTCTCTTTCTGAATCTGAATCCTCTGTTCTACTTCCTAAGTTCTATTTCCTGAATCCTACTTCCTGTGTCCTACTCCCTGAGTTATCTTTCTGAATTTTATTCTTGTGTTCTACTTCCTCAGATCTATTTACTGAATCCTACTTCCTGAGTTCTACTTCCGGAATTCTATTTCCTAAATTCTACTTCCTGTGTTCTCCTTCCAGAATTCCATTTCCTGAATCCTACTTCCTGTGTTCTATTTCCTGAGTTGTATTTCCAGCATCCAACTTCCTGTGCTCTCCTTCAGGAGGACTATTTCGTGAATCCTACTTCCTGTGTTCTGCTTCCTGAGTTCTATTTCCTGAATCCTTCTTCTTGTGTTCTCCTTCCTGAGTTCTACATAATGAAACTTACTTCTCGAGTTCTACTTCTGTATTTCTCTTTCCCGAATCCAACTTCCTGTCTTTTCTATCATTAGTCCTATTTCCTGAATCCTACTTCTCGTGTTCTGCTTACGGAGATTTATTTCCTGACTCCTACTTCCTGTGTTGTGCTTCCTGAATTCTATTTCCTGAATTGTAATTCCTGTGTTCTACTTCAGGAATTATATTTCCTGAAATCTACTTCCTGTGTTCTACTCCATAAGATCTATTTCCTAAAACCTATTTCCTGTGTTCTACTTTCGGAATTCTATTCCGTGAACCCTACTTCCTGTGTTCTCCTTCATGAGACTTACCTCCTAAATACTACTTCCTGTGTTCTACTTCCGGAATTGTATTTCCTGAATCTTGCTACCTGTGTTATACTTCTGGAATTCTATTTCCTGAATCCTTCTCCCTGTGTTCTCTTCCTGAGTTCTATTTCTTAATCTGAATTCCTGTATTCTACTTCCTAAGATCTATTTCCTGAATTCTAATTCCTGTGTTCTACTTCCGGAAGCCTATTTACTAAATCCTACTTTCTATGTTCGAATTCCAGAATTCTATTTCTTGAATCCTACTTCCTTTGTTGTACTTCCTGAGGTCTATTTCCTCAATCCACCTTCCTGTGCCCTCATTCATGAGGCCTATTTCCAGTATCCTACATCCTGTTTTCTACTTCCTGAGATCTATTTACAGAATCCTACTTCCTGTGTTCTACTGCTGGGATTGTATTCCCTGAATCCTACTTCCTGGGTTCGACTTTCTGACTTCCATTTCCTCAATCCTAATTCCTGTGTTCTCCTTTCTGAGTTTCGTTTCTTGAATCTTACTTAGTGCGTTCTCCTTTGGGAGTTCTATTTGGTAAATTTTATTTCTTGTGTTGTAATCCAGGAATTCTATTTCCTGAATCCTATTTCCTGTGTTCTACTTCCAGAATTCTATTTGCTGAATACTATTTCCTGTGTTCTCCTTCATGAGGCCTATTTACTGAATACTACTTCCTGTGTTATACTTCTGGAAATCTATGTCCCCAATCCTATTTCCTGTGGTCCACTTTGGGAATTCTACTTCCTGAATCCTACTCCGTGTGTTCTCCTACCTTAGTTCTACTTCCTGAATCTTAATTCCTGTGCCCTATTGCCTGAGTTCTATTTCCTGAATCCTACCTCATGTGTTCCACCTCTGGAATTCTATTTTTTAAATCCTATATCCTTTGTTATACGGCCAGGACTCTATTTCCTGAGTCCGACTTTTTGTATTCTTTTACCTGCATTCTTTTCCCTGAATCCAAATTCCTGTGCTCTCCTTCATGAGGCCAATACCCTTAATCCTACTTCGTGTGTTCTACTTCCTGAATTCTATTTCCTGAATCCAATTTCCTGTGTTCTCTTTCTTCAGTTCTATTTCCTGAATTCTACTTCCTGTGTTCTACTTCCAGAATTCTATTTCCTAAATTCTACTTCCTGTGTTCTCATTCCAGAATTCTATTTCCTGAATCCTACTTCCTGTGTTCTATTTCCTGAGTTGTATTTCCTGCATCCAACTTCCTGTGCTCTCCTTCATGAGGACTATTTCTTGAATCCTACTTCCTGTGTTCTGCTTCCTGAGTTCTATTTCCTGAATGTTAATTCCTGTGTTCTCCTTCTTGAGTTCTATTTTCTGAATGTTAATTCCTGTGTTCTCCTTCTTGAGTTCTATTTCGTGAATCCTAATTCCATGTTGTACTTCCGGAATTCTTTTTTCCTGAATCCGAATTCGTGTGCTCTAATACAGGAATTCCATTTCATGAATCATACTTCCTCTGTTCTCCTTCCTGAGTGCTATTTCCTGAATCTTACTTCCTGTGTCATACTTCCGGAATTCTACTTCCTGAATCCTACTTCTTGGGTTTACTTCTGGAATTCTATTCCATGAATCCTACTTCCTGTGTTGTCCTTCATGAATACTTTCTGAATAGTACTTCCTGTTTCCTGCTTCCGGAATTCTATTTCCTGAATCCTACTTCTTATATTCTCTTTGATGAGGATTATTTCCTGAATACTACTTCCTGCGTTCTACTTCTGGAATCCTGTTCCCTGAATGCTACTTTACTTGTTCTACCTCCAGAATTCTTTTCTGCGAATCCCACTTCCTGGGTTCTCCTTCATGAGGCCTATTTCCTAAATACTACTTCCTGTGTTCTACTTAGGCAATTCTATTTCCTGAATCCTAATTCCTGTGTTGTATTTCCGGAATTCTACTTCCTGAATCTTACTACCTGTGTTCTCCTTTCTGAGTTCTATTTCCTGAATCAGTTTCCTGTTCTCTCCTTCATGAGACCTATTTCCTGAATCTTACTTCCTGTGTTCTACTTCCTGAGTTCGATTTCCCGAATTCTACTTCATGTGTTCTATTTTCTCAGTTCTATTTCCAGAATCCAACTTCCTGTGTTCTCCTTAATGAGTCCTATTTCCTGAATCCTACTTCCTGTGTTCTACATATGGAATTGTATTTCCTGAATCCTAATTCCTGTGCTCTACTTCCTGAGTCTAATTTCCTGAATCCTACTTCCTGTATTCTATTTCCGGAATACTACACCATGAATATGAATCCTCCTTCCTGTGTTCTACTTTCTGAGGCCTATTTACCTAATCCTACTTCCTGTGTTCTCCTTCATCAGGCTCATGTACTGAATCCTAAATCCTGTGTTCTATTATTGGAATACTATTTCCTGAATCCTTCTTCCTGTGTTCTACTTCTGGAGTTCTATTTTCTGAATCCCACTTCCTGTGTTCTCCTTCATGCGGTCTATTTCTTGAATCCTACTTCCTGTGATCTAGTTCCTGAGTCCTATTTCCTGAATCCTACATCCTGTGTTCTATTACCAGAATAGTATTTCCTGAATCCTAATTCCTGTGTTATACTTCCTGAGTTCTATTTTCTGAATCCCACTTCCTGTGTTCTCCTTCATGCGGTCTATTTCTTGAATCCTACTTCCTGTGATCTAGTTCCTGAGTCCTATTTCCTGAATCCTACATCCTGTGTTCTATTACCAGAATAGTATTTCCTGAATCCTAATTCCTGTGTTATACTCCCTGAGTTCTATTTCTTGAATCCTACTTCCTGTATCCTCTATAATGAGGCCTATTTCGTGAATCCTACTTCCCGTTTTCTGCTTCTGGAATTCTATTTCCTGAAACCTACCTCCTGTGTTCTCCATCATGAGGCCTATTTCCTGAATACTGCATCCTGTGTTCTACCACCGGGATTCTATTTCCTAAATCTGATTTACTGTGTTCTACATCATGAGGTCTATTTCCTGAATATTACTTCCTGTATTCTCCTTCCTGTGTTCTATATCCTGAATCGTACTTCCTGTGTTCTTCTTCCGGAATTCTATTTCCTGAGTCCTCCTTCGTGTGCTACTTCCTGAGACCTATTTGTTGAATCCTACTTCCTGTGTTCTACTTCCGGAATTCCACTTCCTGAATCTTACTTCCTGCGTTTTTCTCCCGAGTTCTATTTCCTGAATTCTACTTCCCATGTTTTTCTTCCTGTGTCCTATTTCCTGAATCTTAAATCCTTGGTTCTCCTTCCTGAATTTCATTTTTTGAATCCTTCTTCCTGTGTTCTACTTCCAGTATTCTATTTCCTAAATTTTACTTCATGTGTTCTACTTCTGGATTCCTATATCCTGAATTCTACTTTCTGTGTTCTACTTAGGGAATAATTCTATTTCCTGAATCCTACTTCCTGTGTTCTCCTTCCTGAGTTGTATTTCCTAAATCTTACTTCCTGTGCTGTACTTCCAGAATTTTATTTCCTGAATCCTACTTCCTGTGTTCTACTTCCAGAATTCTATTTCCTGAATACTATTTAATGTGTTCTCCTTCATGAGGCCTATTTACTGAATACTACTTCCTGTGTTATACTTCTGGAAATCTATGTCGCCAATCCTATTTCCTGTGTTCCACTTTGGGAATTCTACTTCCTGAATCCTGCTCCGTGTGTTCTCCTACCTTAGTTCTACTTCTTGAATTTTAATTCCTGTGCCCTATTGCCTGAGTTCTATTTCCTGAAACCTACCTCATGTGTTCCACTTCTGGAATTCTATTTTTTAAATCCTATATCTTTGTTATACGGCCAGACTCTATTTCCTGAGTACGACTTTTTGTGTTCTTTTTCCTGCATTCTTTTTCCTGAATCCAAATTCTTGTGCTCTCCTTCATGAGGCCAATACCATTAATCCTACTTCGTGTGTTCTACTTCCTGAGTTCTATTTCCTGAATCCAATTTCGTGTGTTCTCTTTCTTCACTTCTATTTCCTGAATTCTACTTCCTGTGTTCTACTTCCGGAATTCTATTTCCTAAATTCTACTTCCTGTGTTCTCCTTCCAGAATTCTATTTCCTGAATCCTACTTCCTGTGTTCTATTTCCTGAGTTGTATTTCCAGCATCCAACTTCCTGTGCTCTCCTTCATGAGGACTATTTCGTGAATCCTACTTCCTGTGTTCTGCTTCCTGAGTTCTATTTCCTGAATCCTTCCTCCTGTGTTGTCCTTCCTAAGTTCTATTTAAGGAAACTTACTTCTCGAGTTCTACTTCTGTATTTCTCTTTCCCGAATCCAACTTCCTGTCTTTTCTATCATTAGTCCTATTTCCTGAATCCTACTTCCTGTGTTCTATTTCCTGAGTTGTATTTCCAGCATCCAACTTCCTGTTCTCTCCTTCATGAGGAGTATTTCGTGAATCCTTCTTCCTGTGTTGTCCTTCCTAAGTTCTATTTAATGAAACTTACTTCTCGAGTTCTACTTCTGTATTTCTCTTTCCCGAATCCAACTTCCTGTCTTCTCTATCATTAGTCCTATTTCCTGAATCCTACTTCCTGTGTTCTCCTTCCTGAGTTCTATTTCCTGAATGTTAATTCCTGTGTTCTCCTTCTTGAGTTCTATTTCGTGAATCCTAATTCCATGTTGTACTTCCGGAATTCTTTTTCCTGAATCCGAATTCGTGTGCTCTAATACAGGAATTCCATTTCCTGAATCATACTTCCTCTGTTCTCCTTCCTGAGTGCTATTTCCTGAATCTTACTTCCTGTGTCATACTTCCGGAATTGTACTTCCTGAATCCAACTTCTTGGGTTTACTTCTGGAATTCTATTCCATGAATCCTACTTCCTGTGTTGTCCTTCATGAATACTTTCTGAATACTATTTCCTGTTTCCTGCTTCCGGAATTCTATTTCCTGAATCATACTTCTTATATTCTCTTTTATGAGGATTATTTCCTGAGTACTTCTTCCTGTGTTCTACTTCTGGAATCCTGTTCCCTGAATGCTACTTTACTTGTACTACCTCCAGAATTCTTTTCTGCGAATCCCACTTCCTGTGTTCTCCTTCATGAGGCCTATTTCCTAAATACTACTTCCTGTGTTCTACTTAGGCAATTCTATTTCCTGAATCCTAATTCCTGTGTTGTACTTCCGGAATTCTACTTCCTGAATCTTACTACCTGTGTTCTCCTTTCTGAGTTCTATTTCCTGAATCAGCTTCCTGTTCTCTCCTTCATGAGACCTATTTCCTGAATCTTACTTCCTGTGTTCTACTTCCTGAGTTCGATTTCCTGAATTCTACTTCCTGTGTTCTATTTTCTCAGTTCTATTTCCTGAATCCAACTTCCTGTGTTCTCCTTAATGCGTCCTATTTCCTGAATTCTACTTCCTGTGTTCTACATATGGAATTCTATTTCCTGAATCCTACTTCCTGTGCTCTACTTCCTGAGTCTAATTTCCTGAAGCCTACTTCCTGTATTCTATTTCAGGAATACTATACCGTGAATATGAATCCTCCTTCCTGTGTTATGCTTTCTGAGGCCTATTTACTGAATCCTACTTCCTGTGTTCTCCTTCATCAGGCTCATGTACTGAATCCTACATCCTGTGTTCTATTATTGGAATACTATTTCCTGAATCCTTCTTCCTGTGTTCTACTTCTGGAGTTCTATTTTCTGAATCCCACTTCCTGTGTTCTCCTTCATGCGGTCTATTTCTTGAATCCTACTTCCTGTGATCTAGTTCCTGAGTCCTATTTCCTGAATCCTACATCCTGTGTTCTATTACCAGAATAGTATTTCCTGAATCCTAATTCCTGTGTTATACTTCCTGAGTTCTATTTCTTGAATCCTACTTCCTGTATCCTCTATAATGAGGCCTATTTCGTGAATCCTACTTCCCGTTTTCTACTTCTGGAATTCTATTTCCTGAAACCTACCTCCTGTGTTCTCCATCATGAGGCCTATTTCCTGAATACTGCTTCCTGTGTTCTACCACCGGGATTCCATTTTCCTAAATCTGATTTACTGTGTTCTACATCATGAGGTCTATTTCCTGAATATTACTTCCTGTATTCTCCTTCCTGTGTTCTATATCCTGAATCGTACTTCCTGTGTTCTTCTTCCGGAATTCTATTTCCTGAGTCCTCCTTCGTGTGCTACTTCCTGAGACCTATTTGTTGAATCCTACTTCCTGTGTTCTACTTCCGGAATTCCACTTCCTGAATCTTACTTCCTGCGTTTTTCTCCCGATTTCTATTTCCTGAATTCTACTTCCCATGTTTTTCTTCCTGTGTCCTATTTCCTGAATCTTAAATCCTTGGTTCTCCTTCCTGAATTTCATTTTTTGAATCCTTCTTCCTGTGTTCTACTTCCAGTATTCTATTTCCTAAATTTTACTTCATGTGTTCTACTTCTGGATTCCTATATCCTGAATTCTACTTTCTGTGTTCTACTTAGGGAATAATTCTATTTCCTGAATCCTACTTCCTGTGTTCTCCTTCCTGAGTTGTATTTCCTAAATCTTACTTCCTGTGCTGTACTTCCAGAATTTTATTTCCTGAATCCTACTTCCTGTGTTCTACTTCCAGAATTCTATTTCCTGAATACTATTTAATGTGTTCTCCTTCATGAGGCCTATTTACTGAATACTACTTCCTGTTTTATAATTCTGGAAATCTATGTCGCCAATCCTATTTCCTGTGTTCCACTTTGGGAATTCTACTTCCTGAATCCTGTTCCGTGTGTTCTCCTACCTTAGTTCTACTTCTTGAATTTTAATTCCTGTGCCCTATTGCCTGAGTTCTATTTCCTGAAACCTACCTCATGTGTTCCACTTCTGGAATTCTATTTTTTAAATCCTATATCTTTGTTATACGGCCAGACTCTATTTCCTGAGTACGACTTTTTGTGTTCTTTTTCCTGCATTCTTTTTCCTGAATCCAAATTCTTGTGCTCTCCTTCATGAGGCCAATACCATTAATCCTACTTCGTGTGTTCTACTTCCTGAGTTCTATTTCCTGAATCCAATTTCCTGTGTTCTCTTTCTTCACTTCTATTTCCTGAATTCTACTTCCTGTGTTCTACTTCCGGAATTCTATTTCCTAAATTCTACTTCCTGTGTTCTCCTTCCAGAATTCTATTTCCTGAATCCTACTTCCTGTGTTCTATTTCCTGAGTTGTATTTCCAGCATCCAACTTCCTGTGCTCTCCTTCATGAGGACTATTTCGTGAATCCTACTTCCTGTGTTCTGCTTCCTGAGTTCTATTTCCTGAATCCTTCCTCCTGTGTTGTCCTTCCTAAGTTCTATTTAAGGAAACTTACTTCTCGAGTTCTACTTCTGTATTTCTCTTTCCCGAATCCAACTTCCTGTCTTTTCTATCATTAGTCCTATTTCCTGAATCCTACTTCCTGTGTTCTATTTCCTGAGTTGTATTTCCAGCATCCAACTTCCTGTTCTCTCCTTCATGAGGACTATTTCGTGAATCCTTCTTCCTGTGTTGTCCTTCCTAAGTTCTATTTAATGAAACTTACTTCTCGAGTTCTACTTCTGTATTTCTCTTTCCCGAATCCAACTTCCTATCTTTTCTATCATTAGTCCTATTTCCTGAATCCTACTTCCTGTGTTCTATTTCCTGAGTTGTATTTCCAGCATCCAACTTCCTGTTCTCTCCTTCATGAGGACTATTTCGTGAATCCTTCTTCCTGTGTTGTCCTTCCTAAGTTCTATTTAATGAAACTTACTTCTCGAGTTCTACTTCTGTATTTCTCTTTCCCGAATCCAACTTCCTGTCTTCTCTATCATTAGTCCTATTTCCTGAATCCTACTTCCTGTGTTCTCCTTCCTGAGTTCTATTTCCTGAATGTTAATTCCTGTGTTCTCCTTCTTGAGTTCTATTTCGTGAATCCTAATTCCATGTTGTACTTCCGGAATTCTTTTTCCTGAATCCGAATTCGTGTGCTCTAATACAGGAATTCCATTTCCTGAATCATACTTCCTCTGTTCTCCTTCCTGAGTGCTATTTCCTGAATCTTACTTCCTGTGTCATACTTCCGGAATTGTACTTCCTGAATCCAACTTCTTGGGTTTACTTCTGGAATTGTATTCCATGAATCCTACTTCCTGTGTTGTCCTTCATGAATACTTTCTGAATACTACTTCCTGTTTCCTGCTTCCCGAATTCTATTTCCTGAATCATACTTCTTATATTCTCTTTTATGAGGATTATTTCCTGAGTACTTCTTCCTGTGTTCTACTTCTGGAATCCTGTTCCCTGAATGCTACTTTACTTGTACTACCTCCAGAATTCTTTTCTGCGAATCCCACTTCCTGTGTTCTCCTTCATGAGGCCTATTTCCTAAATACTACTTCCTGTGTTCTACTTAGGCAATTCTATTTCCTGAATCCTAATTCCTGTGTTGTACTTCTGGAATTCTACTTCCTGAAGCTTACTACCTGTGTTCTCCTTTCTGAGTTCTATTTCCTGAATCAGCTTCCTGTTCTCTCTTTCATGAGACCTATTTCCTGAATCTTACTTCCTGTGTTCTACTTCCTGAGTTCGATTTCCTGAATTCTACTTCCTGTGTTCTATTTTCTCAGTTCTATTTCCTGAATCCAACTTCCTGTGTTCTCCTTAATGCGTCCTATTTCCTGAATTCTACTTCCTGTGTTCTACATATGGAATTCTATTTCCTGAATCCTACTTCCTGTGCTCTACTTCCTGAGTCTAATTTCCTGAAGCCTACTTCCTGTATTCTATTTCAGGAATACTATACCGTGAATATGAATCCTCCTTCCTGTGTTATGCTTTCTGAGGCCTATTTACTGAATCCTACTTCCTGTGTTCTCCTTCATCAGGCTCATGTACTGAATCCTACATCCTGTGTTCTATTATTGGAATACTATTTCCTGAGTCCTTCTTCCTGTGTTCTACTTCTGGAGTTCTATTTTCTGAATCCCACTTCCTGTGTTCTCCTTCATGCGGTCTATTTCTTGAATCCTACTTCCTGTGATCTAGTTCCTGAGTCCTATTTCCTGAATCCTACATCCTGTGTTCTATTACCAGAATAGTATTTCCTGAATCCTAATTCCTGTGTTATACTTCCTGAGTTCTATTTCTTGAATCCTACTTCCTGTATCCTCTATAATGAGGCCTATTTCGTGAATCCTACTTCCCGTTTTCTACTTCTGGAATTCTATTTCCTGAAACCTACCTCCTGTGTTCTCCATCATGAGGCCTATTTCCTGAATACTGCTTCCTGTGTTCTACCACCGGGATTCCATTTTCCTAAATCTGATTTACTGTGTTCTACATCATGAGGTCTATTTCCTGAATATTACTTCCTGTATTCTCCTTCCTGTGTTCTATATCCTGAATCGTACTTCCTGTGTTCTTCTTCCGGAATTCTATTTCCTGAATCCTCCTTCGTGTGCTACTTCCTGAGACCTATTTCCTGAATCCTACTTCCTGTGTTCTACTTCCGGAATTCCACTTCCTGAATCTTACTTCCTGCCTTTTTCTCCCGAGTTCTATTTCCTGAATTCTACTTCCCGTGTTTTTCTTCCTGTGTCCTATTTCCTGAATCTTAAATCCTTGGTTCTCCTTCCTGAATTTTATTTTTTGAATCCTTCTTCCTGTGTTCTACTTCCAGAATTCTATTTGCTGAATACTATTTCCTGTGTTCTCCTTCATGAGGCCTATTTACTGAATAGTACTTCCTGTGCTATACTTCTGGAATTCTATTTCCCCAATCCTATTTCCTGTGTTCCACTTTGGGAATTCTACTTGCTGAATCCTACTCCGTGTGTTCTCCTACCTTAGTTCTACTTCCTGAATCTTAATTCCTGTGCCCTATTGCCTGAGTTCTATTTCCTGAATCCTACCTCATGTGTTCCACTTCTGGAATTCTATTTTTTAAATCCTATATCCTTTGTTACATGGCCAGGACTCTATTTCCTGAGTCCGACTTTTTGTGTTCTTTTTCCTGCATTCTTTTTCCTGAATCCAAATCCCTGTGCTCTCCTTCATGAGGCCAATATCCTTAATCCTACTTCGTGTGTTCTACTTCCTGAGTTCTATTTCCTGAATCCAATTTCCTGTGTTCTCTTTCTTCAGTTCTATTTCCTGAATTCTACTTCCTGTGTTCTACTTCCGGAATTCTATTTCCTAAGTTCTACTTCCTGTGTTCTCCTTCCAGAATTCTATTTCCTGAATCCTACTTCCTGTGTTCTATTTCCTGAGTTGTATTTCCAGCATCCAACTTCCTGTTCTCTCCTTCATGAGGACTATTTCGTGAATCCTTCTTCCTGTGTTGTCCTTCCTAAGTTCTATTTAATGAGACTTACTTCTCGAGTTCTACTTCTGTATTTCTCTTTCCCGAATCCAACTTCCTGTCTTCTCTATCATTAGTCCTATTTCCTGAATCCTACTTCCTGTGTTCTCCTTCCTGAGTTCTATTTCCTGAATGTTAATTCCTGTGTTCTCCTTCTTGAGTTCTATTTCGTGAATCCTAATTCCATGTTGTACTTCCGGAATTCTTTTTCCTGAATCCGAATTCGTGTGCTCTAATACAGGAATTCCATTTCCTGAATCATACTTCCTCTGTTCTCCTTCCTGAGTGCTATTTCCTGAATCTTACTTCCTGTGTCATACTTCCGGAATTGTACTTCCTGAATCCTACTTCTTGGGTTTACTTCTGGAATTCTATTCCATGAATCCTACTTCCTGTGGTGTCCTTCATGAATACTTTCTGAATACTACTTCCTGTTTCCTGCTTCCGGAATTCTATTTCCTGAATCCTACTTCTTATATTCTCTTTCATGAGGATTATTTCCTGAATACTACTTCCTGTGTTCTACTTCTGGAATCCTGTTCCCTGAATGCTACTTTACTTGTTCTACTTCCAGAATTCTTTTCTGCGAATCCCACTTCCTGTGTTCTCCTTCATGAGGCCTATTTCCTAAATACTACTTCCTGTGTTCTACTTAGGCAATTCTATTTCCTGAATCCTAATTCCTGTGTTGTACTTCCGGAATTCTACTTCCTGAATCTTACTACCTGTGTTCTCCTTTCTGAGTTCTATTTCCTGAATCAGCTTCCTGTTCTCTCCTTCATGAGACCTTTTTCTTGAATCTTACTTCCTGTGTTCTACTTCCTGAGTTCGATTTCCTGAATTCTACTTCCTGTGTTCTATTTTCTCAGTTCTATTTCCTGAATCCAACTTCCTGTGTTCTCCTTAATGCGTCCTATTTCCTGAATGCTACTTCCTGTGTTCTACATATGGAATTCAATTTCCTGAATCCTACTTCCTGTGCTCTACTTCCTGAGTCTAATTTCCTGAAGCCTACTTCCTGTATTCTATTTCAGGAATACTATACCGTGAATATGAATCCTCCTTCCTGTGTTCTGCTTTCTGAGGCCTATTTACTGAATCCTACTTCCTGTGTTCTCCTTCATCAGGCTCATGTACTGAATCCTACATCCTGTGTTCTATTATTGGAATACTATTTCCTGAATCCTTCTTCCTGTGTTCTACTTCTGGAGTTCTATTTTCTGAATCCCACTTCCTGTGTTCTCCTTCATGCGGTCTATTTCTTGAATCCTACTTCCTGTGATCTAGTTTCTGAGTCCTATTTCCTGAATCCTACATCCTGTGTTCTATTACCAGAATAGTATTTCCTGAATCCTAATTCCTGTGTTATACTTCCTGAGTTCTATTTCTTGAATCCTACTTCCTGTATCCTCTATAATGAGGCCTATTTCGTGAATCCTACTTCCCGTTTTCTACTTCTGGAATTCTATTTCCTGAAACCTACCTCCTGTGTTCTCCATCATGAGGCCTATTTCCTGAATACTGCTTCCTGTGTTCTACCACCGGGATTCCATTTTCCTAAATCTGATTTACTGTGTTCTACATCATGAGGTCTATTTCCTGAATATTACTTCCTGTATTCTCCTTCCTGTGTTCTATATCCTGAATCGTACTTCCTGTGTTCTTCTTCCGGAATTCTATTTCCTGAATCCTCCTTCGTGTGCTACTTCCTGAGACCTATTTCCTGAATCCTACTTCCTGTGTTCTACTTCCGGAATTCCACTTCCTGAATCTTACTTCCTGCGTTTTTCTCCCGAGTTCTATTTCCTGAATTCTACTTCCCGTGTTTTTCTTCCTGTGTCCTATTTCCTGAATCTTAAATCCTTGGTTCTCCTTCCTGAATTTTATTTTTTGAATCCTTCTTCCTGTGTTCTACTTCCAGAATTCTATTTGCTGAATACTATTTCCTGTGTTCTCCTTCATGAGGCCTATTTACTGAATACTACTTCCTGTGTTATACTTCTGGAATTCTATTTCCCCAATCCTATTACCTGTGTTCCACTTTGGGAATTCTACTTGCTGAATCCTACTCCGTGTGTTCTCCTACCTTAGTTCTACTTCCTGAATCTTAATTCCTGTGCCCTATTGCCTGAGTTCTATTTCCTGAATCCTACCTCATGTGTTCCACTTCTGGAATTCTATTTTTTAAATCCTATATCCTTTGTTACATGGCCAGGACTCTATTTCCTGAGTCCGACTTTTTGTGTTCTTTTTCCTGCATTCTTTTTCCTGAATCCAAATTCCTGTGCTCTCCTTCATGAGGCCAATATCCTTAATCCTACTTCGTGTGTTCTACTTCCTGAGTTCTATTTCCTGAATCCAATTTCCTGTGTTCTCTTTCTTCAGTTCTATTTCCTGAATTCTACTTCCTGTGTTCTACTTCCGGAATTCTATTTCCTAAGTTCTACTTCCTGTGTTCTCCTTCCAGAATTCTATTTCCTGAATCCTACTTCCTGTGTTCTATTTCCTGAGTTGTATTTCCAGCATCCAACTTCCTGTTCTCTCCTTCATGAGGACTATTTCGTGAATCCTTCTTCCTGTGTTGTCCTTCCTAAGTTCTATTTAATGAGACTTACTTCTCGAGTTCTACTTCTGTATTTCTCTTTCCCGAATCCAACTTCCTGTCTTCTGTATCATTAGTCCTATTTCCTGAATCCTACTTCCTGTGTCCTCCTTCCTGAGTTCTATTTCCTGAATGTTAATTCCTGTGTTCTCCTTCTTGAGTTCTATTTCGTGAATCCTAATTCCATGTTGTACTTCCGGAATTCTTTTTCCTGAATCCGAATTCGTGTGCTCTAATACAGGAATTCCATTTCCTGAATCATACTTCCTCTGTTCTCCTTCCTGAGTGCTATTTCCTGAATCTTACTTCCTGTGTCATACTTCCGGAATTGTACTTCCTGAATCCTACTTCTTGGGTTTACTTCTGGAATTCTATTCCATGAATCCTACTTCCTGTGTTGTCCTTAATGAATACTTTCTGAATACTACTTCCTGTTTCCTGCTTCCGGAATTCTATTTCCTGAATCCTACTTCTTATATTCTCTTTCATGAGGATTATTTCCTGAATACTACTTCCTGTGTTCTACTTCTGGAATCCTGTTCCCTGAATGCTACTTTACTTGTTCTACTTCCAGAATTCTTTTCTGCGAATCCCACTTCCTGTGTTCTCCTTCATGAGGCCTATTTCCTAAATACTACTTCCTGTGTTCTACTTAGGCTATTCTATGTCCTGAATCCTAATTCCTGTGTTGTACTTCCGGAATTCTACTTCCTGAATCTTACTACCTGTGTTCTCCTTTCTGAGTTCTATTTCCTGAATCAGCTTCCTGTTCTCTCCTTCATGAGACCTATTTCCTGAATCTTACTTCCTGTGTTCTACTTCCTGAGTTCGATTTCCTGAATTCTACTTCCTGTGTTCTATTTTCTCAGTTCTATTTCCTGAATCCAACTTCCTGTGTTCTCCTTAATGCGTCCTATTTCCTGAATGCTACTTCCTGTGTTCTACATATGGAATTCAATTTCCTGAATCCTACTTCCTGTGCTCTACTTCCTGAGTTCTATTTCCTGAATCCTACTTCCTGTATTCTATTTCAGGAATACTATACCGTGAATATGAATCCTCCTTCCTGTGTTCTGCTTTCTGAGGCCTATTTACTGAATCCTACTTCCTGTGTTCTCCTTCATCAGGCTCATGTACTGAATCCTACATCCTGTGTTCTATTATTGGAATACTATTTCCTGAATCCTTCTTCCTGGGTTCTACTTCTGGAGTTCTATTTTCTGAATCCCACTTCCTGTGTTCTCCTTCATGCGGTCTATTTCTTGAATCCTACTTCCTGTGATCTAGTTCCTGAGTCCTATTTCCTGAATCCTACATCCTGTGTTCTATTACGAGAATAGCATTTCCTGAATCCTAATTCCTGTGGTATACTTCCTGAGTTCTATTTCTTGAATCCTACTTCCTGTATCCTCTATCATGAGGCCTATTTCGTGAATCCTACTTCCCGTTTTCTACTTCTGGAATTCTATTTCCTGAAACCTACCTCCTGTGTTCTCCATCATGAGGCCTATTTCCTGAATACTGCTTCCTGTGTTCTACCACCGGGATTCCATTTTCCTAAATCTGATTTACTGTGTTCTACATCATGAGGTCTATTTCCTGAATATTACTTCCTGTATTCTCCTTCCTGTGTTCTATATCCTGAATCGTACTTCCTGTGTTCTTCTTCCGGAATTCTATTTCCTGAATCCTCCTTCGTGTGCTACTTCCTGAGACCTATTTCCTGAATCCTACTTCCTGTGTTCTACTTCCGGAATTCCACTTCCTGAATCTTACTTCCTGCCTTTTTCTCCCGAGTTCTATTTCCTGAATTCTACTTCCCGTGTTTTTCTTCCTGTGTCCTATTTCCTGAATCTTAAATCCTTGGTTCTCCTTCCTGAATTTTATTTTTTGAATCCTTCTTCCTGTGTTCTACTTCCAGAATTCTATTTGCTGAATACTATTTCCTGTGTTCTCCTTCATGAGGCCTATTTACTGAATACTACTTCCTGTGTTATACTTCTGGAATTCTATTTCCCCAATCCTATTACCTGTGTTCCACTTTGGGAATTCTACTTGCTGAATCCTACTCCGTGTGTTCTCCTACCTTAGTTCTACTTCCTGAATCTTAATTCCTGTGCCCTATTGCCTGAGTTCTATTTCCTGAATCCTACCTCATGTGTTCCACTTCTGGAATTCTATTTTTTAAATCCTATATCCTTTGTTACATGGCCAGGACTCTATTTCCTGAGTCCGACTTTTTGTGTTCTTTTTCCTGCATTCTTTTTCCTGAATCCAAATTCCTGTGCTCTCCTTCATGAGGCCAATATCCTTAATCCTACTTCGTGTGTTCTACTTCCTGAGTTCTATTTCCTGAATCCAATTTCCTGTGTTCTCTTTCTTCAGTTCTATTTCCTGAATTCTACTTCCTGTGTTCTACTTCCGGAATTCTATTTCCTAAGTTCTACTTCCTGTGTTCTCCTTCCAGAATTCTATTTCCTGAATCCTACTTCCTGTGTTCTATTTCCTGAGTTGTATTTCCAGCATCCAACTTCCTGTTCTCTCCTTCATGAGGACTATTTCGTGAATCCTTCTTCCTGTGTTGTCCTTCCTAAGTTCTATTTAATGAAACTTACTTCTCGAGTTCTACTTCTGTATTTCTCTTTCCCGAATCCAACTTCCTGTCTTCTCTATCATTAGTCCTATTTCCTGAATCCTACTTCCTGTGTTCTCCTTCCTGAGTTCTATTTCCTGAATGTTAATTCCTGTGTTCTCCTTCTTGAGTTCTATTTCGTGAATCCTAATTCCATGTTGTACTTCCGGAATTCTTTTTCCTGAATCCGAATTCGTGTGCTCTAATACAGGAATTCCATTTCCTGAATCATACTTCCTCTGTTCTCCTTCCTGAGTGCTATTTCCTGAATCTTACTTCCTGTGTCATACTTCCGGAATTGTACTTCCTGAATCCTACTTCTTGGGTTTACTTCTGGAATTCTATTCCATGAATCCTACTTCCTGTGTTGTCCTTAATGAATACTTTCTGAATACTACTTCCTGTTTCCTGCTTCCGGAATTCTATTTCCTGAATCCTACTTCTTATATTCTCTTTCATGAGGATTATTTCCTGAATACTACTTCCTGTGTTCTACTTCTGGAATCCTGTTCCCTGAATGCTACTTTACTTGTTCTACTTCCAGAATTCTTTTCTGCGAATCCCACTTCCTGTGTTCTCCTTCATGAGGCCTATTTCCTAAATACTACTTCCTGTGTTCTACTTAGGCAATTCTATTTCCTGAATCCTAATTCCTGTGTTGTACTTCCGGAATTCTACTTCCTGAAGCTTACTACCTGTGTTCTCCTTTCTGAGTTCTATTTCCTGAATCAGCTTCCTGTTCTCTCCTTCATGAGACCTATTTCCTGAATCTTACTTCCTGTGTTCTACTTCCTGAGTTCGATTTCCTGAATTCTACTTCCTGTGTTCTATTTTCTCAGTTCTATTTCCTGAATCCAACTTCCTGTGTTCTCCTTAATGCGTCCTATTTCCTGAATGCTACTTCCTGTGTTCTACATATGGAATTCAATTTCCTGAATCCTACTTCCTGTGCTCTACTTCCTGAGTCTAATTTCCTGAAGCCTACTTCCTGTATTCTATTTCAGGAATACTATACCGTGAATATGAATCCTCCTTCCTGTGTTCTGCTTTCTGAGGCTTATTTACTGAATCCTACTTCCTGTGTTCTCCTTCATCAGGCTCATGTACTGAATCCTACATCCTGTGTTCTATTATTGGAATACTATTTCCTGAATCCTTCTTCCTGGGTTCTACTTCTGGAGTTCTATTTTCTGAATCCCACTTCCTGTTTTTTCCTTCATGCGGTCTATTTCTTGAATCCTACTTCCTGTGATCTGGTTACTGAGTCCTATTTCCTGAATCCTACATCCTGTGTTCTATTACCAGAATAGTATTTCCTGAATCCTAATTCCTGTGTTATACTTCCTGAGTTCTATTTCTTGAATCCTACTTCCTGTATCCTCTATCATGAGGCCTATTTCGTGAATCCTACTTCCCGTTTTCTACTTCTGGAATTCTATTTCCTGAAACCTACCTCCTGTGTTCTCCATCATGAGGCCTATTTCCTGAATACTGCTTCCTGTGTTCTACCACCGGGATTCCATTTTCCTAAATCTGATTTACTGTGTTCTACATCATGAGGTCTATTTCCTGAATATTACTTCCTGTATTCTCCTTCCTGTGTTCTATATCCTGAATCGTACTTCCTGTGTTCTTCTTCCGGAATTCTATTTCCTGAATCCTCCTTCGTGTGCTACTTCCTGAGACCTATTTCCTGAATCCTACTTCCTGTGTTCTACTTCCAGAATTCCACTTCCTGAATCTTACTTCCTGCGTTTTTCTCCCGAGTTCTATTTCCTGAATTCTACTTCCCGTGTTTTTCTTCCTGTGTCCTATTTCCTGAATCTTAAATCCTTGGTTCTCCTTCCTGAATTTTATTTTTTGAATCCTTCTTCCTGTGTTCTACTTCCAGAATTCTATTTGCTGAATACTATTTCCTGTGTTCTCCTTCATGAGGCCTATTTACTGAATACTACTTCCTGTGTTATACTTCTGGAATTCTATTTCCCCAATCCTATTACCTGTGTTCCACTTTGGGAATTCTACTTGCTGAATCCTACTCCGTGTGTTCTCCTACCTTAGTTCTACTTCCTGAATCTTAATTCCTGTGCCCTATTGCCTGAGTTCTATTTCCTGAATCCTACCTCATGTGTTCCACTTCTGGAATTCTATTTTTTAAATCCTATATCCTTTGTTACATGGCCAGGACTCTATTTCCTGAGTCCGACTTTTTGGGTTCTTTTTCCTGCATTCTTTTTCCTGAATCCAAATTCCTGTGCTCTCCTTCATGAGGCCAATATCCTTAATCCTACTTCGTGTGTTCTACTTCCTGAGTTCTATTTCCTGAATCCAATTTCCTGTGTTCTCTTTCTTCAGTTCTATTTCCTGAATTCTACTTCCTGTGTTCTACTTCCGGAATTCTATTTCCTAAGTTCTACTTCCTGTGTTCTCCTTCCAGAATTCTATTTCCTGAATCCTACTTCCTGTGTTCTATTTCCTGAGTTGTATTTCCAGCATCCAACTTCCTGTTCTCTCCTTCATGAGGACTATTTCGTGAATCCTTCTTCCTGTGTTGTCCTTCCTAAGTTCTATTTAATGAGACTTACTTCTCGAGTTCTACTTCTGTATTTCTCTTTCCCGAATCCAACTTCCTGTCTTCTCTATCATTAGTCCTATTTCCTGAATCCTACTTCCTGTGTTCTCCTTCCTGAGTTCTATTTCCTGAATGTTAATTCCTGTGTTCTCCTTCTTGAGTTCTATTTCGTGAATCCTAATTCCATGTTGTACTTCCGGAATTCTTTTTCCTGAATCCGAATTCGTGTGCTCTAATACAGGAATTCCATTTCCTGAATCATACTTCCTCTGTTCTCCTTCCTGAGTGCTATTTCCTGAATCTTACTTCCTGTGTCATACTTCCGGAATTGTACTTCCTGAATCCTACTTCTTGGGTTTACTTCTGGAATTCTATTCCATGAATCCTACTTCCTGTGTTGTCCTTCATGAATACTTTCTGAAAACTACTTCCTGTTTCCTGCTTCCGGAATTCTATTTCCTGAATCCTACTTCTTATATTCTCTTTCATGAGGATTATTTCCTGAATACTACTTCCTGTGTTCTACTTCTGGAATCCTGTTCCCTGAATGCTACTTTACTTGTTCTACCTCCAGAATTCTTTTCTGCGAATCCCACTTCCTGTGTTCTCCTTCATGAGGCCTATTTCCTAAATACTACTTCCTGTGTTCTACTTAGGCAATTCTATTTCCTGAATCCTAATTCCTGTGTTGTACTTCCGGAATTCTACTTCCTGAATCTTACTACCTGTGTTCTCCTTTCTGAGTTCTATTTCCTGAATCAGCTTCCTGTTCTCTCCTTCATGAGACCTATTTCCTGAATCTTACTTCCTGTGTTCTACTTCCTGAGTTCGATTTCCTGAATTCTACTTCCTGTGTTCTATTTTCTCAGTTCTATTTCCTGAATCCAACTTCCTGTGTTCTCCTTAATGCGTCCTATTTCCTGAATGCTACTTCCTGTGTTCTACATATGGAATTCAATTTCCTGAATCCTACTTCCTGTGCTCTACTTCCTGAGTCTAATTTCCTGAAGCCTACTTCCTGTATTCTATTTCAGGAAAACTATACCGTGAATATGAATCCTCCTTCCTGTGTTCTGCTTTCTGAGGCCTATTTACTGAATCCTACTTCCTGTGTTCTCCTTCATCAGGCTCATGTACTGAATCCTACATCCTGTATTCTATTATTGGAATACTATTTCCTGAATCCTTCTTCCTGGGTTCTACTTCTGGAGTTCTATTTTCTGAATCCCACTTCCTGTGTTCTCCTTCATGCGGTCTATTTCTTGAATCCTACTTCCTGTGATCTAGTTCCTGAGTCCTATTTCCTGAATCCTACATCCTGTGTTCTATTACCAGAATAGTATTTCCTGAATCCTAATTCCTGTGTTATACTTCCTGAGTTCTATTTCTTGAATCCTACTTCCTGTATCCTCTATAATGAGGCCTATTTCGTGAATCCTACTTCCCGTTTTCTACTTCTGGAATTCTATTTCCTGAAACCTACCTCCTGTGTTCTCCATCATGAGGCCTATTTCCTGAATACTGCTTCCTGTGTTCTACCACCGGGATTCCATTTTCCTAAATCTGATTTACTGTGTTCTACATCATGAGGTCTATTTCCTGAATATTACTTCCTGTATTCTCCTTCCTGTGTTCTACATCCTGAATCGTACTTCCTGTGTTCTTCTTCCGGAATTCTATTTCCTGAATCCTCCTTCGTGTGCTACTTCCTGAGACCTATTTCCTGAATCCTACTTCCTGTGTTCTACTTCCGGAATTCCACTTCCTGAATCTTACTTCCTGCGTTTTTCTCCCGAGTTCTATTTCCTGAATTCTACTTCCCGTGTTTTTCTTCCTGTGTCCTATTTCCTGAATCTTAAATCCTTGGTTCTCCTTCCTGAATTTTATTTTTTGAATCCTTCTTCCTGTGTTCTACTCCCAGAATTCTATTTGCTGAATACTATTTCCTGTGTTCTCCTTCATGAGGCCTATTTACTGAATACTACTTCCTGTGTTATACTTCTGGAATTCTATTTCCCCAATCCTATTACCTGTGTTCCACTTTGGGAATTCTACTTGCTGAATCCTACTCCGTGTGTTCTCCTACCTTAGTTCTACTTCCTGAATCTTAATTCCTGTGCCCTATTGCCTGAGTTCTATTTCCTGAATCCTACCTCATGTGTTCCACTTCTGGAATTCTATTTTTTAAATCCTATATCCTTTGTTACATGGCCAGGACTCTATTTCCTGAGTCCGACTTTTTGTGTTCTTTTTCCTGCATTCTTTTTCCTGAATCCAAATTCCTGTGCTCTCCTTCATGAGGCCAATATCCTTAATCCTACTTCGTGTGTTCTACTTCCTGAGTTCTATTTCCTGAATCCAATTTCCTGTGTTCTCTTTCTTCAGTTCTATTTCCTGAATTCTACTTCCTGTGTTCTACTTCCGGAATTCTATTTCCTAAGTTCTACTTCCTGTGTTCTCCTTCCAGAATTCTATTTCCTGAATCCTACTTCCTGTGTTCTATTTCCTGAGTTGTATTTCCAGCATCCAACTTCCTGTTCTCTCCTTCATGAGGACTATTTCGTGAATCCTTCTTCCTGTGTTGTCCTTCCTAAGTTCTATTTAATGAGACTTACTTCTCGAGTTCTACTTCTGTATTTCTCTTTCCCGAATCCAACTTCCTGTCTTCTGTATCATTAGTCCTATTTCCTGAATCCTACTTCCTGTGTCCTCCTTCCTGAGTTCTATTTCCTGAATGTTAATTCCTGTGTTCTCCTTCTTGAGTTCTATTTCGTGAATCCTAATTCCATGTTGTACTTCCGGAATTCTTTTTCCTGAATCCGAATTCGTGTGCTCTAATACAGGAATTCCATTTCCTGAATCATACTTCCTCTGTTCTCCTTCCTGAGTGCTATTTCCTGAATCTTACTTCCTGTGTCATACTTCCGGAATTGTACTTCCTGAATCCTACTTCTTGGGTTTACTTCTGGAATTCTATTCCATGAATCCTACTTCCTGTGTTGTCCTTAATGAATACTTTCTGAATACTACTTCCTGTTTCCTGCTTCCGGAATTCTATTTCCTGAATCCTACTTCTTATATTCTCTTTCATGAGGATTATTTCCTGAATACTACTTCCTGTGTTCTACTTCTGGAATCCTGTTCCCTGAATGCTACTTTACTTGTTCTACTTCCAGAATTCTTTTCTGCGAATCCCACTTCCTGTGTTCTCCTTCATGAGGCCTATTTCCTAAATACTACTTCCTGTGTTCTACTTAGGCTATTCTATGTCCTGAATCCTAATTCCTGTGTTGTACTTCCGGAATTCTACTTCCTGAATCTTACTACCTGTGTTCTCCTTTCTGAGTTCTATTTCCTGAATCAGCTTCCTGTTCTCTCCTTCATGAGACCTATTTCCTGAATCTTACTTCCTGTGTTCTACTTCCTGAGTTCGATTTCCTGAATTCTACTTCCTGTGTTCTATTTTCTCAGTTCTATTTCCTGAATCCAACTTCCTGTGTTCTCCTTAATGCGTCCTATTTCCTGAATGCTACTTCCTGTGTTCTACATATGGAATTCAATTTCCTGAATCCTACTTCCTGTGCTCTACTTCCTGAGTTCTATTTCCTGAATCCTACTTCCTGTATTCTATTTCAGGAATACTATACCGTGAATATGAATCCTCCTTCCTGTGTTCTGCTTTCTGAGGCCTATTTACTGAATCCTACTTCCTGTGTTCTCCTTCATCAGGCTCATGTACTGAATCCTACATCCTGTGTTCTATTATTGGAATACTATTTCCTGAATCCTTCTTCCTGGGTTCTACTTCTGGAGTTCTATTTTCTGAATCCCACTTCCTGTGTTCTCCTTCATGCGGTCTATTTCTTGAATCCTACTTCCTGTGATCTAGTTCCTGAGTCCTATTTCCTGAATCCTACATCCTGTGTTCTATTACGAGAATAGCATTTCCTGAATCCTAATTCCTGTGGTATACTTCCTGAGTTCTATTTCTTGAATCCTACTTCCTGTATCCTCTATCATGAGGCCTATTTCGTGAATCCTACTTCCCGTTTTCTACTTCTGGAATTCTATTTCCTGAAACCTACCTCCTGTGTTCTCCATCATGAGGCCTATTTCCTGAATACTGCTTCCTGTGTTCTACCACCGGGATTCCATTTTCCTAAATCTGATTTACTGTGTTCTACATCATGAGGTCTATTTCCTGAATATTACTTCCTGTATTCTCCTTCCTGTGTTCTATATCCTGAATCGTACTTCCTGTGTTCTTCTTCCGGAATTCTATTTCCTGAATCCTCCTTCGTGTGCTACTTCCTGAGACCTATTTCCTGAATCCTACTTCCTGTGTTCTACTTCCGGAATTCCACTTCCTGAATCTTACTTCCTGCCTTTTTCTCCCGAGTTCTATTTCCTGAATTCTACTTCCCGTGTTTTTCTTCCTGTGTCCTATTTCCTGAATCTTAAATCCTTGGTTCTCCTTCCTGAATTTTATTTTTTGAATCCTTCTTCCTGTGTTCTACTTCCAGAATTCTATTTGCTGAATACTATTTCCTGTGTTCTCCTTCATGAGGCCTATTTACTGAATACTACTTCCTGTGTTATACTTCTGGAATTCTATTTCCCCAATCCTATTACCTGTGTTCCACTTTGGGAATTCTACTTGCTGAATCCTACTCCGTGTGTTCTCCTACCTTAGTTCTACTTCCTGAATCTTAATTCCTGTGCCCTATTGCCTGAGTTCTATTTCCTGAATCCTACCTCATGTGTTCCACTTCTGGAATTCTATTTTTTAAATCCTATATCCTTTGTTACATGGCCAGGACTCTATTTCCTGAGTCCGACTTTTTGTGTTCTTTTTCCTGCATTCTTTTTCCTGAATCCAAATTCCTGTGCTCTCCTTCATGAGGCCAATATCCTTAATCCTACTTCGTGTGTTCTACTTCCTGAGTTCTATTTCCTGAATCCAATTTCCTGTGTTCTCTTTCTTCAGTTCTATTTCCTGAATTCTACTTCCTGTGTTCTACTTCCGGAATTCTATTTCCTAAGTTCTACTTCCTGTGTTCTCCTTCCAGAATTCTATTTCCTGAATCCTACTTCCTGTGTTCTATTTCCTGAGTTGTATTTCCAGCATCCAACTTCCTGTTCTCTCCTTCATGAGGACTATTTCGTGAATCCTTCTTCCTGTGTTGTCCTTCCTAAGTTCTATTTAATGAAACTTACTTCTCGAGTTCTACTTCTGTATTTCTCTTTCCCGAATCCAACTTCCTGTCTTCTCTATCATTAGTCCTATTTCCTGAATCCTACTTCCTGTGTTCTCCTTCCTGAGTTCTATTTCCTGAATGTTAATTCCTGTGTTCTCCTTCTTGAGTTCTATTTCGTGAATCCTAATTCCATGTTGTACTTCCGGAATTCTTTTTCCTGAATCCGAATTCGTGTGCTCTAATACAGGAATTCCATTTCCTGAATCATACTTCCTCTGTTCTCCTTCCTGAGTGCTATTTCCTGAATCTTACTTCCTGTGTCATACTTCCGGAATTGTACTTCCTGAATCCTACTTCTTGGGTTTACTTCTGGAATTCTATTCCATGAATCCTACTTCCTGTGTTGTCCTTAATGAATACTTTCTGAATACTACTTCCTGTTTCCTGCTTCCGGAATTCTATTTCCTGAATCCTACTTCTTATATTCTCTTTCATGAGGATTATTTCCTGAATACTACTTCCTGTGTTCTACTTCTGGAATCCTGTTCCCTGAATGCTACTTTACTTGTTCTACTTCCAGAATTCTTTTCTGCGAATCCCACTTCCTGTGTTCTCCTTCATGAGGCCTATTTCCTAAATACTACTTCCTGTGTTCTACTTAGGCAATTCTATTTCCTGAATCCTAATTCCTGTGTTGTACTTCCGGAATTCTACTTCCTGAAGCTTACTACCTGTGTTCTCCTTTCTGAGTTCTATTTCCTGAATCAGCTTCCTGTTCTCTCCTTCATGAGACCTATTTCCTGAATCTTACTTCCTGTGTTCTACTTCCTGAGTTCGATTTCCTGAATTCTACTTCCTGTGTTCTATTTTCTCAGTTCTATTTCCTGAATCCAACTTCCTGTGTTCTCCTTAATGCGTCCTATTTCCTGAATGCTACTTCCTGTGTTCTACATATGGAATTCAATTTCCTGAATCCTACTTCCTGTGCTCTACTTCCTGAGTCTAATTTCCTGAAGCCTACTTCCTGTATTCTATTTCAGGAATACTATACCGTGAATATGAATCCTCCTTCCTGTGTTCTGCTTTCTGAGGCTTATTTACTGAATCCTACTTCCTGTGTTCTCCTTCATCAGGCTCATGTACTGAATCCTACATCCTGTGTTCTATTATTGGAATACTATTTCCTGAATCCTTCTTCCTGGGTTCTACTTCTGGAGTTCTATTTTCTGAATCCCACTTCCTGTTTTTTCCTTCATGCGGTCTATTTCTTGAATCCTACTTCCTGTGATCTGGTTACTGAGTCCTATTTCCTGAATCCTACATCCTGTGTTCTATTACCAGAATAGTATTTCCTGAATCCTAATTCCTGTGTTATACTTCCTGAGTTCTATTTCTTGAATCCTACTTCCTGTATCCTCTATCATGAGGCCTATTTCGTGAATCCTACTTCCCGTTTTCTACTTCTGGAATTCTATTTCCTGAAACCTACCTCCTGTGTTCTCCATCATGAGGCCTATTTCCTGAATACTGCTTCCTGTGTTCTACCACCGGGATTCCATTTTCCTAAATCTGATTTACTGTGTTCTACATCATGAGGTCTATTTCCTGAATATTACTTCCTGTATTCTCCTTCCTGTGTTCTATATCCTGAATCGTACTTCCTGTGTTCTTCTTCCGGAATTCTATTTCCTGAATCCTCCTTCGTGTGCTACTTCCTGAGACCTATTTCCTGAATCCTACTTCCTGTGTTCTACTTCCAGAATTCCACTTCCTGAATCTTACTTCCTGCGTTTTTCTCCCGAGTTCTATTTCCTGAATTCTACTTCCCGTGTTTTTCTTCCTGTGTCCTATTTCCTGAATCTTAAATCCTTGGTTCTCCTTCCTGAATTTTATTTTTTGAATCCTTCTTCCTGTGTTCTACTTCCAGAATTCTATTTGCTGAATACTATTTCCTGTGTTCTCCTTCATGAGGCCTATTTACTGAATACTACTTCCTGTGTTATACTTCTGGAATTCTATTTCCCCAATCCTATTACCTGTGTTCCACTTTGGGAATTCTACTTGCTGAATCCTACTCCGTGTGTTCTCCTACCTTAGTTCTACTTCCTGAATCTTAATTCCTGTGCCCTATTGCCTGAGTTCTATTTCCTGAATCCTACCTCATGTGTTCCACTTCTGGAATTCTATTTTTTAAATCCTATATCCTTTGTTACATGGCCAGGACTCTATTTCCTGAGTCCGACTTTTTGGGTTCTTTTTCCTGCATTCTTTTTCCTGAATCCAAATTCCTGTGCTCTCCTTCATGAGGCCAATATCCTTAATCCTACTTCGTGTGTTCTACTTCCTGAGTTCTATTTCCTGAATCCAATTTCCTGTGTTCTCTTTCTTCAGTTCTATTTCCTGAATTCTACTTCCTGTGTTCTACTTCCGGAATTCTATTTCCTAAGTTCTACTTCCTGTGTTCTCCTTCCAGAATTCTATTTCCTGAATCCTACTTCCTGTGTTCTATTTCCTGAGTTGTATTTCCAGCATCCAACTTCCTGTTCTCTCCTTCATGAGGACTATTTCGTGAATCCTTCTTCCTGTGTTGTCCTTCCTAAGTTCTATTTAATGAGACTTACTTCTCGAGTTCTACTTCTGTATTTCTCTTTCCCGAATCCAACTTCCTGTCTTCTCTATCATTAGTCCTATTTCCTGAATCCTACTTCCTGTGTTCTCCTTCCTGAGTTCTATTTCCTGAATGTTAATTCCTGTGTTCTCCTTCTTGAGTTCTATTTCGTGAATCCTAATTCCATGTTGTACTTCCGGAATTCTTTTTCCTGAATCCGAATTCGTGTGCTCTAATACAGGAATTCCATTTCCTGAATCATACTTCCTCTGTTCTCCTTCCTGAGTGCTATTTCCTGAATCTTACTTCCTGTGTCATACTTCCGGAATTGTACTTCCTGAATCCTACTTCTTGGGTTTACTTCTGGAATTCTATTCCATGAATCCTACTTCCTGTGTTGTCCTTCATGAATACTTTCTGAAAACTACTTCCTGTTTCCTGCTTCCGGAATTCTATTTCCTGAATCCTACTTCTTATATTCTCTTTCATGAGGATTATTTCCTGAATACTACTTCCTGTGTTCTACTTCTGGAATCCTGTTCCCTGAATGCTACTTTACTTGTTCTACCTCCAGAATTCTTTTCTGCGAATCCCACTTCCTGTGTTCTCCTTCATGAGGCCTATTTCCTAAATACTACTTCCTGTGTTCTACTTAGGCAATTCTATTTCCTGAATCCTAATTCCTGTGTTGTACTTCCGGAATTCTACTTCCTGAATCTTACTACCTGTGTTCTCCTTTCTGAGTTCTATTTCCTGAATCAGCTTCCTGTTCTCTCCTTCATGAGACCTATTTCCTGAATCTTACTTCCTGTGTTCTACTTCCTGAGTTCGATTTCCTGAATTCTACTTCCTGTGTTCTATTTTCTCAGTTCTATTTCCTGAATCCAACTTCCTGTGTTCTCCTTAATGCGTCCTATTTCCTGAATGCTACTTCCTGTGTTCTACATATGGAATTCAATTTCCTGAATCCTACTTCCTGTGCTCTACTTCCTGAGTCTAATTTCCTGAAGCCTACTTCCTGTATTCTATTTCAGGAAAACTATACCGTGAATATGAATCCTCCTTCCTGTGTTCTGCTTTCTGAGGCCTATTTACTGAATCCTACTTCCTGTGTTCTCCTTCATCAGGCTCATGTACTGAATCCTACATCCTGTATTCTATTATTGGAATACTATTTCCTGAATCCTTCTTCCTGGGTTCTACTTCTGGAGTTCTATTTTCTGAATCCCACTTCCTGTGTTCTCCTTCATGCGGTCTATTTCTTGAATCCTACTTCCTGTGATCTAGTTCCTGAGTCCTATTTCCTGAATCCTACATCCTGTGTTCTATTACCAGAATAGTATTTCCTGAATCCTAATTCCTGTGTTATACTTCCTGAGTTCTATTTCTTGAATCCTACTTCCTGTATCCTCTATAATGAGGCCTATTTCGTGAATCCTACTTCCCGTTTTCTACTTCTGGAATTCTATTTCCTGAAACCTACCTCCTGTGTTCTCCATCATGAGGCCTATTTCCTGAATACTGCTTCCTGTGTTCTACCACCGGGATTCCATTTTCCTAAATCTGATTTACTGTGTTCTACATCATGAGGTCTATTTCCTGAATATTACTTCCTGTATTCTCCTTCCTGTGTTCTACATCCTGAATCGTACTTCCTGTGTTCTTCTTCCGGAATTCTATTTCCTGAATCCTCCTTCGTGTGCTACTTCCTGAGACCTATTTCCTGAATCCTACTTCCTGTGTTCTACTTCCGGAATTCCACTTCCTGAATCTTACTTCCTGCGTTTTTCTCCCGAGTTCTATTTCCTGAATTCTACTTCCCGTGTTTTTCTTCCTGTGTCCTATTTCCTGAATCTTAAATCCTTGGTTCTCCTTCCTGAATTTTATTTTTTGAATCCTTCTTCCTGTGTTCTACTCCCAGAATTCTATTTGCTGAATACTATTTCCTGTGTTCTCCTTCATGAGGCCTATTTACTGAATACTACTTCCTGTGTTATACTTCTGGAATTCTATTTCCCCAATCCTATTACCTGTGTTCCACTTTGGGAATTCTACTTGCTGAATCCTACTCCGTGTGTTCTCCTACCTTAGTTCTACTTCCTGAATCTTAATTCCTGTGCCCTATTGCCTGAGTTCTATTTCCTGAATCCTACCTCATGTGTTCCACTTCTGGAATTCTATTTTTTAAATCCTATATCCTTTGTTACATGGCCAGGACTCTATTTCCTGAGTCCGACTTTTTGTGTTCTTTTTCCTGCATTCTTTTTCCTGAATCCAAATTCCTGTGCTCTCCTTCATGAGGCCAATATCCTTAATCCTACTTCGTGTGTTCTACTTCCTGAGTTCTATTTCCTGAATCCAATTTCCTGTGTTCTCTTTCTTCAGTTCTATTTCCTGAATTCTACTTCCTGTGTTCTACTTCCGGAATTCTATTTCCTAAGTTCTACTTCCTGTGTTCTCCTTCCAGAATTCTATTTCCTGAATCCTACTTCCTGTGTTCTATTTCCTGAGTTGTATTTCCAGCATCCAACTTCCTGTTCTCTCCTTCATGAGGACTATTTCGTGAATCCTTCTTCCTGTGTTGTCCTTCCTAAGTTCTATTTAATGAAACTTACTTCTCGAGTTCTACTTCTGTATTTCTCTTTCCCGAATCCAACTTCCTGTCTTCTCTATCATTAGTCCTATTTCCTGAATCCTACTTCCTGTGTTCTCCTTCCTGAGTTCTATTTCCTGAATGTTAATTCCTGTGTTCTCCTTCTTGAGTTCTATTTCGTGAATCCTAATTCCATGTTGTACTTCCGGAATTCTTTTTCCTGAATCCGAATTCGTGTGCTCTAATACAGGAATTCCATTTCCTGAATCATACTTCCTCTGTTCTCATTCCTGAGTGCTATTTCCTGAATCTTACTTCCTGTGTCATACTTCCGGAATTGTACTTCCTGAATCCTACTTCTTGGGTTTACTTCTGGAATTCTATTCCATGAATCCTACTTCCTGTGTTGTCCTTCATGAATACTTTCTGAAAACTACTTCCTGTTTCCTGCTTCCGGAATTCTATTTCCTGAATCCTACTTCTTATATTCTCTTTCATGAGGATTATTTCCTGAATACTACTTCCTGTGTTCTACTTCTGGAATCCTGTTCCCTGAATGCTACTTTACTTGTTCTACCTCCAGAATTCTTTTCTGCGAATCCCACTTCCTGTGTTCTCCTTCATGAGGCCTATTTCCTAAATACTACTTCCTGTGTTCTACTTAGGCAATTCTATTTCCTGAATCCTAATTCCTGTGTTGTACTTCCGGAATTCTACTTCCTGAATCTTACTACCTGTGTTTTCCTTTCTGAGTTCTATTTCCTGAATCAGCTTCCTGTTCTCTCCTTCATGAGACCTATTTCCTGAATCTTACTTCCTGTGTTCTACTTCCTGAGTTCGATTTCCTGAATTCTACTTCCTGTGTTCTATTTTCTCAGTTCTATTTCCTGAATCCAACTTCCTGTGTTCTCCTTAATGCGTCCTATTTCCTGAATGCTACTTCCTGTGTTCTACATATGGAATTCAATTTCCTGAATCCTACTTCCTGTGCTCTACTTCCTGAGTCTAATTTCCTGAAGCCTACTTCCTGTATTCTATTTCAGGAAAACTATACCGTGAATATGAATCCTCCTTCCTGTGTTCTGCTTTCTGAGGCCTATTTACTGAATCCTACTTCCTGTGTTCTCCTTCATCAGGCTCATGTACTGAATCCTACATCCTGTGTTCTATTATTGGAATACTATTTCCTGAATCCTTCTTCCTGGGTTCTACTTCTGGAGTTCTATTTTCTGAATCCCACTTCCTGTGTTCTCCTTCATGCGGTCTATTTCTTGAATCCTACTTCCTGTGATCTAGTTCCTGAGTCCTATTTCCTGAATCCTACATCCTGTGTTCTATTACCAGAATAGTATTTCCTGAATCCTAATTCCTGTGTTATACTTCCTGAGTTCTATTTCTTGAATCCTACTTCCTGTATCCTCTATAATGAGGCCTATTTCGTGAATCCTACTTCCCGTTTTCTACTTCTGGAATTCTATTTCCTGAAACCTACCTCCTGTGTTCTCCTTCATGAGGCCTATTTCCTAAATACTACTTCCTGTGTTCTACTTAGGCAATTCTATTTCCTGAATCCTAATTCCTGTGTTGTACTTCCGGAATTCTACTTCCTGAATCTTACTACCTGTGTTCTCCTTTCTGAGTTCTATTTCCTGAATCAGCTTCCTGTTCTCTCCTTCATGAGACCTATTTCCTGAATCTTACTTCCTGTGTTCTACTTCCTGAGTTCGATTTCCTGAATTCTACTTCCTGTGTTCTATTTTCTCAGTTCTATTTCCTGAATCCAACTTCCTGTGTTCTCCTTAATGCGTCCTATTTCCTGAATGCTACTTCCTGTGTTCTACATATGGAATTCAATTTCCTGAATCCTACTTCCTGTGCTCTACTTCCTGAGTCTAATTTCCTGAAGCCTACTTCCTGTATTCTATTTCAGGAATACTATACCGTGAATATGAATCCTCCTTCCTGTGTTCTGCTTTCTGAGGCCTATTTACTGAATCCTACTTCCTGTGTTCTCCTTCATCAGGCTCATGTACTGAATCCTACATCCTGTGTTCTATTATTGGAATACTATTTCCTGAATCCTTCTTCCTGGGTTCTACTTCTGGAGTTCTATTTTCTGAATCCCACTTCCTGTGTTCTCCTTCATGCGGTCTATTTCTTGAATCCTACTTCCTGTGATCTAGTTCCTGAGTCCTATTTCCTGAATCCTACATCCTGTGTTCTATTACCAGAATAGTATTTCCTGAATCCTAATTCCTGTGTTATACTTCCTGAGTTCTATTTCTTGAATCCTACTTCCTGTATCCTCTATAATGAGGCCTATTTCGTGAATCCTACTTCCCGTTTTCTACTTCTGGAATTCTATTTCCTGAAACCTACCTCCTGTGTTCTCCATCATGAGGCCTATTTCCTGAATACTGCTTCCTGTGTTCTACCACCGGGATTCCATTTTCCTAAATCTGATTTACTGTGTTCTACATCATGAGGTCTATTTCCTGAATATTACTTCCTGTATTCTCCTTCCTGTGTTCTACATCCTGAATCGTACTTCCTGTGTTCTTCTTCCGGAATTCTATTTCCTGAATCCTCCTTCGTGTGCTACTTCCTGAGACCTATTTCCTGAATCCTACTTCCTGTGTTCTACTTCCGGAATTCCACTTCCTGAATCTTACTTCCTGCCTTTTTCTCCCGAGTTCTATTTCCTGAATTCTACTTCCCATGTTTTTCTTCCTGTGTCCTATTTCCTGAATCTTAAATCCTTGGTTCTCCTTCCTGAATTTTATTTTTTGAATCCTTCTTCCTGTGTTCTACTTCCAGAATTCTATTTGCTGAATACTATTTCCTGTGTTCTCCTTCATGAGGCCTATTTACTGAATACTACTTCCTGTGTTATACTTCTGGAATTCTATTTCCCCAATCCTATTACCTGTGTTCCACTTTGGGAATTCTACTTGCTGAATCCTACTCCGTGTGTTCTCCTACCTTAGTTCTACTTCCTGAATCTTAATTCCTGTGCCCTATTGCCTGAGTTCTATTTCCTGAATCCTACCTCATGTGTTCCACTTCTGGAATTCTATTTTTTAAATCCTATATCCTTTGTTACATGGCCAGGACTCTATTTCCTGAGTCCGACTTTTTGTGTTCTTTTTCCTGCATTCTTTTTCCTGAATCCAAATTCCTGTGCTCTCCTTCATGAGGCCAATATCCTTAATCCTACTTCGTGTGTTCTACTTCCTGAGTTCTATTTCCTGAATCCAATTTCCTGTGTTCTCTTTCTTCAGTTCTATTTCCTGAATTCTACTTCCTGTGTTCTACTTCCGGAATTCTATTTCCTAAGTTCTACTTCCTGTGTTCTCCTTCCAGAATTCTATTTCCTGAATCCTACTTCCTGTGTTCTATTTCCTGAGTTGTATTTCCAGCATCCAACTTCCTGTTCTCTCCTTCATGAGGACTATTTCGTGAATCCTTCTTCCTGTGTTGTCCTTCCTAAGTTCTATTTAATGAAACTTACTTCTCGAGTTCTACTTCTGTATTTCTCTTTCCCGAATCCAACTTCCTGTCTTCTCTATCATTAGTCCTATTTCCTGAATCCTACTTCCTGTGTTCTCCTTCCTGAGTTCTATTTCCTGAATGTTAATTCCTGTGTTCTCCTTCTTGAGTTCTATTTCGTGAATCCTAATTCCATGTTGTACTTCCGGAATTCTTTTTCCTGAATCCGAATTCGTGTGCTCTAGTACAGGAATTCCATTTCCTGAATCATACTTCCTCTGTTCTCCTTCCTGAGTGCTATTTCCTGAATCTTACTTCCTGTGTCATACTTCCGGAATTGTACTTCCTGAATCCTACTTCTTGGGTTTACTTCTGGAATTCTATTCCATGAATCCTACTTCCTGTGTTGTCCTTCATGAATACTTTCTGAAAACTACTTCCTGTTTCCTGCTTCCGGAATTCTATTTCCTGAATCCTACTTCTTATATTCTCTTTCATGAGGATTATTTCCTGAATACTACTTCCTGTGTTCTACTTCTGGAATCCTGTTCCCTGAATGCTACTTTACTTGTTCTACCTCCAGAATTCTTTTCTGCGAATCCCACTTCCTGTGTTCTCCTTCATGAGGCCTATTTCCTAAATACTACTTCCTGTGTTCTACTTAGGCAATTCTATTTCCTGAATCCTAATTCCTGTGTTGTACTTCCGGAATTCTACTTCCTGAATCTTACTACCTGTGTTCTCCTTTCTGAGTTCTATTTCCTGAATCAGCTTCCTGTTCTCTCCTTCATGAGACCTATTTCCTGAATCTTACTTCCTGTGTTCTACTTCCTGAGTTCGATTTCCTGAATTCTACTTCCTGTGTTCTATTTTCTCAGTTCTATTTCCTGAATCCAACTTCCTGTGTTCTCCTTAATGCGTCCTATTTCCTGAATGCTACTTCCTGTGTTCTACATATGGAATTCAATTTCCTGAATCCTACTTCCTGTGCTCTACTTCCTGAGTCTAATTTCCTGAAGCCTACTTCCTGTATTCTATTTCAGGAATACTATACCGTGAATATGAATCCTCCTTCCTGTGTTCTGCTTTCTGAGGCCTATTTACTGAATCCTACTTCCTGTGTTCTCCTTCATCAGGCTCATGTACTGAATCCTACATCCTGTGTTCTATAATTGGAATACTATTTCCTGAATCCTTCTTCCTGGGTTCTACTTCTGGAGTTCTATTTTCTGAATCCCACTTCCTGTGTTCTCCTTCATGCGGTCTATTTCTTGAATCCTACTTCCTGTGATCTAGTTCCTGAGTCCTATTTCCTGAATCCTACATCCTGTGTTCTATTACCAGAATAGTATTTCCTGAATCCTAATTCCTGTGTTATACTTCCTGAGTTCTATTTCTTGAATCCTACTTCCTGTATCCTCTATCATGAGGCCTATTTCGTGAATCCTACTTCCCGTTTTCTACTTCTGGAATTCTATTTCCTGAAACCTACCTCCTGTGTTCTCCATCATGAGGCCTATTTCCTGAATACTGCTTCCTGTGTTCTACCACCGGGATTCCATTTTCCTAAATCTGATTTACTGTGTTCTACATTATGAGGTCTATTTCCTGAATATTACTTCCTGTATTCTCCTTCCTGTGTTCTATATCCTGAATCGTACTTCCTGTGTTCTTCTTCCGGAATTCTATTTCCTGAATCCTCCTTCGTGTGCTACTTCCTGAGACCTATTTCCTGAATCCTACTTCCTGTGTTCTACTTCCGGAATTCCACTTCTTGAATCTTACTTCCTGCCTTTTTCTCCCGAGTTCTATTTCCTGAATTCTACTTCCCGTGTTTTTCTTCCTGTGTCCTATTTCCTGAATCTTAAATCCTTGGTTCTCCTTCCTGAATTTTATTTTTTGAATCCTTCTTCCTGTGTTCTACTTCCAGAATTCTATTTGCTGAATACTATTTCCTGTGTTCTCCTTCATGAGGCCTATTTACTGAATACTACTTCCTGTGTTATACTTCTGGAATTCTATTTCCCCAATCCTATTACCTGTGTTCCACTTTGGGAATTCTACTTGCTGAATCCTACTCCGTGTGTTCTCCTACCTTAGTTCTACTTCCTGAATCTTAATTCCTGTGCCCTATTGCCTGAGTTCTATTTCCTGAATCCTACCTCATGTGTTCCACTTCTGGAATTCTATTTTTTAAATCCTATATCCTTTGTTACATGGCCAGGACTCTATTTCCTGAGTCCGACTTTTTGTGTTCTTTTTCCTGCATTCTTTTTCCTGAATCCAAATTCCTGTGCTCTCCTTCATGAGGCCAATATCCTTAATCCTACTTCGTGTGTTCTACTTCCTGAGTTCTATTTCCTGAATCCAATTTCCTGTGTTCTCTTTCTTCAGTTCTATTTCCTGAATTCTACTTCCTGTGTTCTACTTCCGGAATTCTATTTCCTAAGTTCTACTTCCTGTGTTCTCCTTCCAGAATTCTATTTCCTGAATCCTACTTCCTGTGTTCTATTTCCTGAGTTGTATTTCCAGCATCCAACTTCCTGTTCTCTCCTTCATGAGGACTATTTCGTGAATCCTTCTTCCTGTGTTGTCCTTCCTAAGTTCTATTTAATGAAACTTACTTCTCGAGTTCTACTTCTGTATTTCTCTTTCCCGAATCCAACTTCCTGTCTTCTCTATCATTAGTCCTATTTCCTGAATCCTACTTCCTGTGTTCTCCTTCCTGAGTTCTATTTCCTGAATGTTAATTCCTGTGTTCTCCTTCTTGAGTTCTATTTCGTGAATCCTAATTCCATGTTGTACTTCCGGAATTCTTTTTCCTGAATCCGAATTCGTGTGCTCTAGTACAGGAATTCCATTTCCTGAATCATACTTCCTCTGTTCTCTTTCCTGAGTGCTATTTCCTGAATCTTACTTCCTGTGTCATACTTCCGGAATTGTACTTCCTGAATCCTACTTCTTGGGTTTACTTCTGGAATTCTATTCCATGAATCCTACTTCCTGTGTTGTCCTTCATGAATACTTTCTGAAAACTACTTCCTGTTTCCTGCTTCCGGAATTCTATTTCCTGAATCCTACTTCTTATATTCTCTTTCATGAGGATTATTTCCTGAATACTACTTCCTGTGTTCTACTTCTGGAATCCTGTTCCCTGAATGCTACTTTACTTGTTCTACCTCCAGAATTCTTTTCTGCGAATCCCACTTCCTGTGTTCTCCTTCATGAGGCCTATTTCCTAAATACTACTTCCTGTGTTCTACTTAGGCAATTCTATTTCCTGAATCCTAATTCCTGTGTTGTACTTCCGGAATTCTACTTCCTGAATCTTACTACCTGTGTTCTCCTTTCTGAGTTCTATTTCCTGAATCAGCTTCCTGTTCTCTCCTTCATGAGACCTATTTCCTGAATCTTACTTCCTGTGTTCTACTTCCTGAGTTCGATTTCCTGAATTCTACTTCCTGTGTTCTATTTTCTCAGTTCTATTTCCTGAATCCAACTTCCTGTGTTCTCCTTAATGCGTCCTATTTCCTGAATGCTACTTCCTGTGTTCTACATATGGAATTCAATTTCCTGAATCCTACTTCCTGTGCTCTACTTCCTGAGTCTAATTTCCTGAAGCCTACTTCCTGTATTCTATTTCAGGAAAACTATACCGTGAATATGAATCCTCCTTCCTGTGTTCTGCTTTCTGAGGCCTATTTACTGAATCCTACTTCCTGTGTTCTCCTTCATCAGGCTCATGTACTGAATCCTACATCCTGTGTTCTATTATTGGAATACTATTTCCTGAATCCTTCTTCCTGGGTTCTACTTCTGGAGTTCTATTTTCTGAATCCCACTTCCTGTGTTCTCCTTCATGCGGTCTATTTCTTGAATCCTACTTCCTGTGATCTAGTTCCTGAGTCCTATTTCCTGAATCCTACATCCTGTGTTCTATTACCAGAATAGTATTTCCTGAATCCTAATTCCTGTGTTATACTTCCTGAGTTCTATTTCTTGAATCCTACTTCCTGTATCCTCTATAATGAGGCCTATTTCGTGAATCCTACTTCCCGTTTTCTACTTCTGGAATTCTATTTCCTGAAACCTACCTCCTGTGTTCTCCATCATGAGGCCTATTTCCTGAATACTGCTTCCTGTGTTCTACCACCGGGATTCCATTTTCCTAAATCTGATTTACTGTGTTCTACATCATGAGGTCTATTTCCTGAATATTACTTCCTGTATTCTCCTTCCTGTGTTCTACATCCTGAATCGTACTTCCTGTGTTCTTCTTCCGGAATTCTATTTCCTGAATCCTCCTTCGTGTGCTACTTCCTGAGACCTATTTCCTGAATCCTACTTCCTGTGTTCTACTTCCGGAATTCCACTTCCTGAATCTTACTTCCTGCCTTTTTCTCCCGAGTTCTATTTCCTGAATTCTACTTCCCGTGTTTTTCTTCCTGTGTCCTATTTCCTGAATCTTAAATCCTTGGTTCTCCTTCCTGAATTTTATTTTTTGAATCCTTCTTCCTGTGTTCTACTTCCAGAATTCTATTTGCTGAATACTATTTCCTGTGTTCTCCTTCATGAGGCCTATTTACTGAATACTACTTCCTGTGTTATACTTCTGGAATTCTATTTCCCCAATCCTATTTCCTGTGTTCCACTTTGGGAATTCTACTTCCTGAATCCTACTCCGTGTGTTCTCCTACCTTAGTTCTACTTCCTGAATCTTAATTCCTGTGCCCTATTGCCTGAGTTCTATTTCCTGAATCCTACCTCATGTGTTCCACTTCTGGAATTCTATTTTTTAAATCCTATATCCTTTGTTACATGGCCAGGACTCTATTTCCTGAGTCTGACTTTTTGTGTTCTTTTTCCTGCATTCTTTTTCCTGAATCCAAGTTCCTGTGCTCTCCTTCATGAGGCCAATATCCTTAATCCTACTTCGTGTGTTCTACTTCCTGAGTTCTATTTCCTGAATCCAATTTCCTGTGTTCTCTTTCTTCAGTTCTATTTCCTGAATTCTACTTCCTGTGTTCTACTTCCGGAATTCTATTTCCTAAGTTCTACTTCCTGTGTTCTCCTTCCAGAATTCTATTTCCTGAATCCTACTTCCTGTGTTCTATTTCCTGAGTTGTATTTCCAGCATCCAACTTCCTGTTCTCTCCTTCATGAGGACTATTTCGTGAATCCTTCTTCCTGTGTTGTCCTTCCTAAGTTCTATTTAATGAAACTTACTTCTCGAGTTCTACTTCTGTATTTCTCTTTCCCGAATCCAACTTCCTGTCTTCTCTATCATTAGTCCTATTTCCTGAATCCTACTTCCTGTGTTCTCCTTCCTGAGTTCTATTTCCTGAATGTTAATTCCTGTGTTCTCCTTCTTGAGTTCTATTTCGTGAATCCTAATTCCATGTTGTACTTCCGGAATTCTTTTTCCTGAATCCGAATTCGTGTGCTCTAATACAGGAATTCCATTTCCTGAATTATACTTCCTCTGTTCTCATTCCTGAGTGCTATTTCCTGAATCTTACTTCCTGTGTCATACTTCCGGAATTGTACTTCCTGAATCCTACTTCTTGGGTTTACTTCTGGAATTCTATTCCATGAATCCTACTTCCTGTGTTGTCCTTCACGAATACTTTCTGAAAACTACTTCCTGTTTCCTGCTTCCGGAATTCTATTTCCTGAATCCTACTTCTTATATTCTCTTTCATGAGGATTATTTCCTGAATACTACTTCCTGTGTTCTACTTCTGGAATCCTGTTCCCTGAATGCTACTTTACTTGTTCTACCTCCAGAATTCTTTTCTGCGAATCCCACTTCCTGTGTTCTCCTTCATGAGGCCTATTTCCTAAATACTACTTCCTGTGTTCTACTTAGGCAATTCTATTTCCTGAATCCTAATTCCTGTGTTGTACTTCCGGAATTCTACTTCCTGAATCTTACTACCTGTGTTCTCCTTTCTGAGTTCTATTTCCTGAATCAGCTTCCTGTTCTCTCCTTCATGAGACCTATTTCCTGAATCTTACTTCCTGTGTTCTACTTCCTGAGTTCGATTTCCTGAATTCTACTTCCTGTGTTCTATTTTCTCAGTTCTATTTCCTGAATCCAACTTCCTGTGTTCTCCTTAATGCGTCCTATTTCCTGAATGCTACTTCCTGTGTTCTACATATGGAATTCAATTTCCTGAATCCTACTTCCTGTGCTCTACTTCCTGAGTCTAATTTCCTGAAGCCTACTTCCTGTATTCTATTTCAGGAATACTATACCGTGAATATGAATCCTCCTTCCTGTGTTCTGCTTTCTGAGGCCTATTTACTGAATCCTACTTCCTGTGTTCTCCTTCATCAGGCTCATGTACTGAATCCTACATCCTGTGTTCTATTATTGGAATACTATTTCCTGAATCCTTCTTCCTGGGTTCTACTTCTGGAGTTCTATTTTCTGAATCCCACTTCCTGTGTTCTCCTTCATGCGGTCTATTTCTTGAATCCTACTTCCTGTGATCTAGTTCCTGAGTCCTATTTCCTGAATCCTACATCCTGTGTTCTATTACCAGAATAGTATTTCCTGAATCCTAATTCCTGTGTTATACTTCCTGAGTTCTATTTCTTGAATCCTACTTCCTGTATCCTCTATCATGAGGCCTATTTCGTGAATCCTACTTCCCGTTTTCTACTTCTGGAATTCTATTTCCTGAAACCTACCTCCTGTGTTCTCCATCATGAGGCCTATTTCCTGAATACTGCTTCCTGTGTTCTACCACCGGGATTCCATTTTCCTAAATCTGATTTACTGTGTTCTACATCATGAGGTCTATTTCCTGAATATTACTTCCTGTATTCTCCTTCCTGTGTTCTGTATCCTGAATCGTACTTCCTGTGTTCTTCTTCCGGAATTCTATTTCCTGAATCCTCCTTCGTGTGCTACTTCCTGAGACCTATTTCCTGAATCCTACTTCCTGTGTTCTACTTCCGGAATTCCACTTCCTGAATCTTACTTCCTGCCTTTTTCTCCCGAGTTCTATTTCCTGAATTCTACTTCCCGTGTTTTTCTTCCTGTGTCCTATTTCCTGAATCTTAAATCCTTGGTTCTCCTTCCTGAATTTTATTTTTTGAATCCTTCTTCCTGTGTTCTACTTCCAGAATTCTATTTGCTGAATACTATTTCCTGTGTTCTCCTTCATGAGGCCTATTTACTGAATACTACTTCCTGTGTTATACTTCTGGAATTCTATTTCCCCAATCCTATTTCCTGTGTTCCACTTTGGGAATTCTACTTCCTGAATCCTACTCCGTGTGTTCTCCTACCTTAGTTCTACTTCCTGAATCTTAATTCCTGTGCCCTATTGCCTGAGTTCTATTTCCTGAATCCTACCTCATGTGTTCCACTTCTGGAATTCTATTTTTTAAATCCTATATCCTTTGTTACATGGCCAGGACTCTATTTCCTGAGTCTGACTTTTTGTGTTCTTTTTCCTGCATTCTTTTTCCTGAATCCAAATTCCTGTGCTCTCCTTCATGAGGCCAATATCCTTAATCCTACTTCGTGTGTTCTACTTCCTGAGTTCTATTTCCTGAATCCAATTTCCTGTGTTCTCTTTCTTCAGTTCTATTTCCTGAATTCTACTTCCTGTGTTCTACTTCCGGAATTCTATTTCCTAAGTTCTACTTCCTGTGTTCTCCTTCCAGAATTCTATTTCCTGAATCCTACTTCCTGTGTTCTATTTCCTGAGTTGTATTTCCAGCATCCAACTTCCTGTTCTCTCCTTCATGAGGACTATTTCGTGAATCCTTCTTCCTGTGTTGTCCTTCCTAAGTTCTATTTAATGAAACTTACTTCTCGAGTTCTACTTCTGTATTTCTCTTTCCCGAATCCAACTTCCTGTCTTCTCTATCATTAGTCCTATTTCCTGAATCCTACTTCCTGTGTTCTCCTTCCTGAGTTCTATTTCCTGAATGTTAATTCCTGTGTTCTCCTTCTTGAGTTCTATTTCGTGAATCCTAATTCCATGTTGTACTTCCGGAATTCTTTTTCCTGAATCCGAATTCGTGTGCTCTAATACAGGAATTCCATTTCCTGAATCATACTTCCTCTGTTCTCCTTCCTGAGTGCTATTTCCTGAATCTTACTTCCTGTGTCATACTTCCGGAATTGTACTTCCTGAATCCTACTTCTTGGGTTTACTTCTGGAATTCTATTCCATGAATCCTACTTCCTGTGTTGTCCTTCATGAATACTTTCTGAATACTACTTCCTGTTTCCTGCTTCCGGAATTCTATTTCCTGAATCCTACTTCTTATATTCTCTTTCATGAGGATTATTTCCTGAATACTACTTCCTGTGTTCTACTTCTGGAATCCTGTTCCCTGAATGCTACTTTACTTGTTCTACCTCCAGAATTCTTTTCTGCGAATCCCACTTCCTGTGTTCTCCTTCATGAGGCCTATTTCCTAAATACTACTTCCTGTGTTCTACTTAGGCAATTCTATTTCCTGAATCCTAATTCCTGTGTTGTACTTCCGGAATTCTACTTCCTGAATCTTACTACCTGTGTTCTCCTTTCTGAGTTCTATTTCCTGAATCAGCTTCCTGTTCTCTCCTTCATGAGACCTATTTCCTGAATCTTACTTCCTGTGTTCTACTTCCTGAGTTCGATTTCCTGAATTCTACTTCCTGTGTTCTATTTTCTCAGTTCTATTTCCTGAATCCAACTTCCTGTGTTCTCCTTAATGCGTCCTATTTCCTGAATGCTACTTCCTGTGTTCTACATATGGAATTCAATTTCCTGAATCCTACTTCCTGTGCTCTACTTCCTGAGTCTAATTTCCTGAAGCCTACTTCCTGTATTCTATTTCAGGAATACTATACCGTGAATATGAATCCTCCTTCCTGTGTTCTGCTTTCTGAGGCCTATTTACTGAATCCTACTTCCTGTGTTCTCCTTCATCAGGCTCATGTACTGAATCCTACATCTTGTGTTCTATTATTGGAATACTATTTCCTGAATCCTTCTTCCTGGGTTCTACTTCTGGAGATCTATTTTCTGAATCCCACTTCCTGTGTTCTCCTTCATGCGGTCTATTTCTTGAATCCTACTTCCTGTGATCTAGTTCCTGAGTCCTATTTCCTGAATCCTACATCCTGTGTTCTATTACCAGAATAGTATTTCCTGAATCCTAATTCCTGTGTTATACTTCCTGAGTTCTATTTCTTGAATCCTACTTCCTGTATCCTCTATCATGAGGCCTATTTCGTGAATCCTACTTCCCGTTTTCTACTTCTGGAATTCTATTTCCTGAAACCTACCTCCTGTGTTCTCCATCATGAGGCCTATTTCCTGAATACTGCTTCCTGTGTTCTACCACCGGGATTCCATTTTCCTAAATCTGATTTACTGTGTTCTACATCATGAGGTCTATTTCCTGAATATTACTTCCTGTATTCTCCTTCCTGTGTTCTGTATCCTGAATCGTACTTCCTGTGTTCTTCTTCCGGAATTCTATTTCCTGAATCCTCCTTCGTGTGCTACTTCCTGAGACCTATTTCCTGAATCCTACTTCCTGTGTTCTACTTCCGGAATTCCACTTCCTGAATCTTACTTCCTGCCTTTTTCTCCCGAGTTCTATTTCCTGAATTCTACTTCCCGTGTTTTTCTTCCTGTGTCCTATTTCCTGAATCTTAAATCCTTGGTTCTCCTTCCTGAATTTTATTTTTTGAATCCTTCTTCCTGTGTTCTACTTCCAGAATTCTATTTGCTGAATACTATTTCCTGTGTTCTCCTTCATGAGGCCTATTTACTGAATACTACTTCCTGTGTTATACTTCTGGAATTCTATTTCCCCAATCCTATTTCCTGTGTTCCACTTTGGGAATTCTACTTCCTGAATCCTACTCCGTGTGTTCTCCTACCTTAGTTCTACTTCCTGAATCTTAATTCCTGTGCCCTATTGCCTGAGTTCTATTTCCTGAATCCTACCTCATGTGTTCCACTTCTGGAATTCTATTTTTTAAATCCTATATCCTTTGTTACATGGCCAGGACTCTATTTCCTGAGTCTGACTTTTTGTGTTCTTTTTCCTGCATTCTTTTTCCTGAATCCAAATTCCTGTGCTCTCCTTCATGAGGCCAATATCCTTAATCCTACTTCGTGTGTTCTACTTCCTGAGTTCTATTTCCTGAATCCAATTTCCTGTGTTCTCTTTCTTCAGTTCTATTTCCTGAATTCTACTTCCTGTGTTCTACTTCCGGAATTCTATTTCCTAAGTTCTACTTCCTGTGTTCTCCTTCCAGAATTCTATTTCCTGAATCCTACTTCCTGTGTTCTATTTCCTGAGTTGTATTTCCAGCATCCAACTTCCTGTTCTGTCCTTCATGAGGACTATTTCGTGAATCCTTCTTCCTGTGTTGTCCTTCCTAAGTTCTATTTAATGAAACTTACTTCTCGAGTTCTACTTCTGTATTTCTCTTTCCCGAATCCAACTTCCTGTCTTCTCTATCATTAGTCCTATTTCCTGAATCCTACTTCCTGTGTTCTCCTTCCTGAGTTCTATTTCCTGAATGTTAATTCCTGTGTTCTCCTTCTTGAGTTCTATTTCGTGAATCCTAATTCCATGTTGTACTTCCAGAATTCTTTTTCCTGAATCCGAATTCGTGTGCTCTAATACAGGAATTCCATTTCCTGAATCATACTTCCTCTGTTCTCCTTCCTGAGTGCTATTTCCTGAATCTTACTTCCTGTGTCATACTTCCGGAATTGTACTTCCTGAATCCTACTTCTTGGGTTTACTTCTGGAATTCTATTCCATGAATCCTACTTCCTGTGTTGTCCTTCACGAATACTTTCTGAAAACTACTTCCTGTTTCCTGCTTCCGGAATTCTATTTCCTGAATCCTACTTCTTATATTCTCTTTCATGAGGATTATTTCCTGAATACTACTTCCTGTGTTCTACTTCTGGAATCCTGTTCCCTGAATGCTACTTTACTTGTTCTACCTCCAGAATTCTTTTCTGCGAATCCCACTTCCTGTGTTCTCCTTCATGAGGCCTATTTCCTAAATACTACTTCCTGTGTTCTACTTAGGCAATTCTATTTCCTGAATCCTAATTCCTGTGTTGTACTTCCGGAATTCTACTTCCTGAATCTTACTACCTGTGTTCTCCTTTCTGAGTTCTATTTCCTGAATCAGCTTCCTGTTCTCTCCTTCATGAGACCTATTTCCTGAATCTTACTTCCTGTGTTCTACTTCCTGAGTTCGATTTCCTGAATTCTACTTCCTGTGTTCTATTTTCTCAGTTCTATTTCCTGAATCCAACTTCCTGTGTTCTCCTTAATGCGTCCTATTTCCTGAATGCTACTTCCTGTGTTCTACATATGGAATTCAATTTCCTGAATCCTACTTCCTGTGCTCTACTTCCTGAGTCTAATTTCCTGAAGCCTACTTCCTGTATTCTATTTCAGGAATACTATACCGTGAATATGAATCCTCCTTCCTGTGTTCTGCTTTCTGAGGCCTATTTACTGAATCCTACTTCCTGTGTTCTCCTTCATCAGGCTCATGTACTGAATCCTACATCCTGTGTTCTATTATTGGAATACTATTTCCTGAATCCTTCTTCCTGGGTTCTACTTCTGGAGTTCTATTTTCTGAATCCCACTTCCTGTGTTCTCCTTCATGCGGTCTATTTCTTGAATCCTACTTCCTGTGATCTAGTTCCTGAGTCCTATTTCCTGAATCCTACATCCTGTGTTCTATTACCAGAATAGTATTTCCTGAATCCTAATTCCTGTGTTATACTTCCTGAGTTCTATTTCTTGAATCCTACTTCCTGTATCCTCTATCATGAGGCCTATTTCGTGAATCCTACTTCCCGTATTCTACTTCTGGAATTCTATTTCCTGAAACCTACCTCCTGTGTTCTCCATCATGAGGCCTATTTCCTGAATACTGCTTCCTGTGTTCTACCACCGGGATTCCATTTTCCTAAATCTGATTTACTGTGTTCTACATCATGAGGTCTATTTCCTGAATATTACTTCCTGTATTCTCCTTCCTGTGTTCTGTATCCTGAATCGTACTTCCTGTGTTCTTCTTCCGGAATTCTATTTCCTGAATCCTCCTTCGTGTGCTACTTCCTGAGACCTATTTCCTGAATCCTACTTCCTGTGTTCTACTTCCGGAATTCCACTTCCTGAATCTTACTTCCTGCCTTTTTCTCCCGAGTTCTATTTCCTGAATTCTACTTCCCGTGTTTTTCTTCCTGTGTCCTATTTCCTGAATCTTAAATCCTTGGTTCTCCTTCCTGAATTTTATTTTTTGAATCCTTCTTCCTGTGTTCTACTTCCAGAATTCTATTTGCTGAATACTATTTCCTGTGTTCTCCTTCATGAGGCCTATTTACCGAATACTACTTCCTGTGTTATACTTCTGGAATTCTATTTCCCCAATCCTATTTCCTGTGTTCCACTTTGGGAATTCTTCTTCCTGAATCCTACTCCGTGTGTTCTCCTACCTTAGTTCTACTTCCTTAATCTTAATTCCTGTGCCCTATTGCCTGAGTTCTATTTCCTGAATCCTACCTCATGTGTTCCACTTCTGGAATTCTATTTTTTAAATCCTATATCCTTTGTTACATGGCCAGGACTCTATTTCCTGAGTCCGACTTTTTGTGTTCTTTTTCCTGCATTCTTTTTCCTGAATCCAAATTCCTGTGCTCTCCTTCATGAGGCCAATATCCTTAATCCTACTTCGTGTGTTCTACTTCCTGAGTTCTATTTCCTGAATCCAATTTCCTGTGTTCTCTTTCTTCAGTTCTATTTCCTGAATTCTACTTCCTGTGTTCTACTTCCGGAATTCTATTTCCTAAGTTCTACTTCCTGTGTTCTCCTTCCAGAATTCTATTTCCTGAATCCTACTTCCTGTGTTCTATTTCCTGAGTTGTATTTCCAGCATCCAACTTCCTGTTCTCTCCTTCATGAGGACTATTTCGTGAATCCTTCTTCCTGTGTTGTCCTTCCTAAGTTCTATTTAATGAAACTTACTTCTCGAGTTCTACTTCTGTATTTCTCTTTCCCGAATCCAACTTCCTGTCTTCTCTATCATTAGTCCTATTTCCTGAATCCTACTTCCTGTGTTCTCCTTCCTGAGTTCTATTTCCTGAATGTTAATTCCTGTGTTCTCCTTCTTGAGTTCTATTTCGTGAATCCTAATTCCATGTTGTACTTCCGGAATTCTTTTTCCTGAATCCGAATTCGTGTGCTCTAATACAGGAATTCCATTTCCTGAATCATACTTCCTCTGTTCTCATTCCTGAGTGCTATTTCCTGAATCTTACTTCCTGTGTCATACTTCCGGAATTGTACTTCCTGAATCCTACTTCTTGGGTTTACTTCTGGAATTGTATTCCATGAGTCCTACTTCCTGTGTTGTCCTTCACGAATACTTTCTGAATACTACTTCCTGTTTCCTGCTTCCGGAATTCTATTTCCTGAATCCTACTTCTTATATTCTCTTTCATGAGGATTATTTCCTGAATACTACTTCCTGTGTTCTACTTCTGGAATCCTGTTCCCTGAATGCTACTTTACTTGTTCTACCTCCAGAATTCTTTTCTGCGAATCCCACTTCCTGTGTTCTCCTTCATGAGGCCTATTTCCTAAATACTACTTCCTGTGTTCTACTTAGGCAATTCTATTTCCTGAATCCTAATTCCTGTGTTGTACTTCCGGAATTCTACTTCCTGAATCTTACTACCTGTGTTCTCCTTTCTGAGTTCTATTTCCTGAATCAGCTTCCTGTTCTCTCCTTCATGAGACCTATTTCCTGAATCTTACTTCCTGTGTTCTACTTCCTGAGTTCAATTTCCTGAATTCTACTTCCTGTGTTCTATTTTCTCAGTTCTATTTCCTGAATCCAACTTCCTGTGTTCTCCTTAATGCGTCCTATTTCCTGAATGCTACTTCCTGTGTTCTACATATGGAATTCAATTTCCTGAATCCTACTTCCTGTGCTCTACTTCCTGAGTCTAATTTCCTGAAGCCTACTTCCTGTATTCTATTTCAGGAATACTATACTGTGAATATGAATCCTCCTTCCTGTGTTCTGCTTTCTGAGGCCTATTTACTGAATCCTACTTCCTGTGTTCTCCTTCATCAGGCTCATGTACTGAATCCTACATCCTGTGTTCTATTATTGGAATACTATTTCCTGAATCCTTCTTCCTGGGTTCTACTTCTGGAGTTCTATTTTCTGAATCCCACTTCCTGTGTTCTCCTTCATGCGGTCTATTTCTTGAATCCTACTTCCTGTGATCTAGTTCCTGAGTCCTATTTCCTGAATCCTACATCCTGTGTTCTATTACCAGAATAGTATTTCCTGAATCCTAATTCCTGTGTTATACTTCCTGAGTTCTATTTCTTGAATCCTACTTCCTGTATCCTCTATCATGAGGCCTATTTCGTGAATCCTACTTCCCGTTTTCTACTTCTGGAATTCTATTTCCTGAAACCTACCTCCTGTGTTCTCCATCATGAGGCCTATTTCCTGAATACTGCTTCCTGTGTTCTACCACCGGGATTCCATTTTCCTAAATCTGATTTACTGTGTTCTACATCATGAGGTCTATTTCCTGAATATTACTTCCTGTATTCTCCTTCCTGTGTTCTGTATCCTGAATCGTACTTCCTGTGTTCTTCTTCCGGAATTCTATTTCCTGAATCCTCCTTCGTGTGCTACTTCCTGAGACCTATTTCCTGAATCCTACTTCCTGTGTTCGACTTTCGGAATTCCACTTCCTGAATCTTACTTCCTGCCTTTTTCTCCCGAGTTCTATTTCCTGAATTCTACTTCCCGTGTTTTTCTTCCTGTGTCCTATTTCCTGAATCTTAAATCCTTGGTTCTCCTTCCTGAATTTTATTTTTTGAATCCTTCTTCCTGTGTTCTACTTCCAGAATTCTATTTGCTGAATACTATTTCCTGTGTTCTCCTTCATGAGGCCTATTTACTGAATACTACTTCCTGTGTTATACTTCTGGAATTCTATTTCCCCAATCCTATTTCCTGTGTTCCACTTTGGGAATTCTACTTCCTGAATCCTACTCCGTGTGTTCTCCTACCTTAGTTCTACTTCCTGAATCTTAATTCCTGTGCCCTATTGCCTGAGTTCTATTTCCTGAATCCTACCTCATGTGTTCCACTTCTGGAATTCTATTTTTTAAATCCTATATCCTTTGTTACATGGCCAGGACTCTATTTCCTGAGTCTGACTTTTTGTGTTCTTTTTCCTGCATTCTTTTTCCTGAATCCAAATTCCTGTGCTCTCCTTCATGAGGCCAATATCCTTAATCCTACTTCGTGTGTTCTACTTCCTGAGTTCTATTTCCTGAATCCAATTTCCTGTGTTCTCTTTCTTCAGTTCTATTTCCTGAATTCTACTTCCTGTGTTCTACTTCCGGAATTCTATTTCCTAAGTTCTACTTCCTGTGTTCTCCTTCCAGAATTCTATTTCCTGAATCCTACTTCCTGTGTTCTATTTCCTGAGTTGTATTTCCAGCATCCAACTTCCTGTTCTCTCCTTCATGAGGACTATTTCGTGAATCCTTCTTCCTGTGTTGTCCTTCCTAAGTTCTATTTAATGAAACTTACTTCTCGAGTTCTACTTCTGTATTTCTCTTTCCCGAATCCAACTTCCTGTCTTCTCTATCATTAGTCCTATTTCCTGAATCCTACTTCCTGTGTTCTCCTTCCTGAGTTCTATTTCCTGAATGTTAATTCCTGTGTTCTCCTTCTTGAGTTCTATTTCGTGAATCCTAATTCCATGTTGTACTTCCGGAATTCCTTTTCCTGAATCCGAATTCGTGTGCTCTAATACAGGAATTCCATTTCCTGAATCATACTTCCTCTGTTCTCCTTCCTGAGTGCTATTTCCTGAATCTTACTTCCTGTGTCATACTTCCGGAATTGTACTTCCTGAATCCTACTTCTTGGGTTTACTTCTGGAATTCTATTCCATGAATCCTACTTCCTGTGTTGTCCTTCATGAATACTTTCTGAAAACTACTTCCTGTTTCCTGCTTCCGGAATTCTATTTCCTGAATCCTACTTCTTATATTCTCTTTCATGAGGATTATTTCCTGAATACTACTTCCTGTGTTCTACTTCTGGAATCCTGTTCCCTGAATGCTACTTTACTTGTTCTACCTCCAGAATTCTTTTCTGCGAATCCCACTTCCTGTGTTCTCCTTCATGAGGCCTATTTCCTAAATATACTTCCTGTGTTCTACTTAGGCAATTCTATTTCCTGAATCCTAATTCCTGTGTTGTACTTCCGGAATTCTACTTCCTGAATCTTACTACCTGTGTTCTCCTTTCTGAGTTCTATTTCCTGAATCAGCTTCCTGTTCTCTCCTTCATGAGACCTATTTCCTGAATCTTACTTCCTGTGTTCTACTTCCTGAGTTCGATTTCCTGAATTCTACTTCCTGTGTTCTATTTTCTCAGTTCTATTTCCTGAATCCAACTTCCTGTGTTCTCCTTAATGCGTCCTATTTCCTGAATGCTACTTCCTGTGTTCTACATATGGAATTCAATTTCCTGAATCCTACTTCCTGTGCTCTACTTCCTGAGTCTAATTTCCTGAAGCCTACTTCCTGTATTCTATTTCAGGAATACTATACCGTGAATATGAATCCTCCTTCCTGTGTTCTGCTTTCTGAGGCCTATTTACTGAATCCTACTTCCTGTGTTCTCCTTCATCAGGCTCATGTACTGAATCCTACATCCTGTGTTCTATTATTGGAATACTATTTCCTGAATCCTTCTTCCTGGGTTCTACTTCTGGAGTTCTATTTTCTGAATCCCACTTCCTGTGTTCTCCTTCATGCGGTCTATTTCTTGAATCCTACTTCCTGTGATCTAGTTCCTGAGTCCTATTTCCTGAATCCTACATCCTGTGTTCTATTACCAGAATAGTATTTCCTGAATCCTAATTCCTGTGTTATACTTCCTGAGTTCTATTTCTTGAATCCTACTTCCTGTATCCTCTATCATGAGGCCTATTTCGTGAATCCTACTTCCCGTTTTCTACTTCTGGAATTCTATTTCCTGAAACCTACCTCCTGTGTTCTCCATCATGAGGCCTATTTCCTGAATACTGCTTCCTGTGTTCTACCACCGGGATTCCATTTTCCTAAATCTGATTTACTGTGTTCTACATCATGAGGTCTATTTCCTGAATATTACTTCCTGTATTCTCCTTCCTGTGTTCTGTATCCTGAATCGTACTTCCTGTGTTCTTCTTCCGGAATTCTATTTCCTGAATCCTCCTTCGTGTGCTACTTCCTGAGACCTATTTCCTGAATCCTACTTCCTGTGTTCTACTTCCGGAATTCCACTTCCTGAATCTTACTTCCTGCCTTTTTCTCCCGAGTTCTATTTCCTGAATTCTACTTCCCGTGTTTTTCTTCCTGTGTCCTATTTCCTAAATCTTAAATCCTTGGTTCTCCTTCCTGAATTTTATTTTTTGAATCCTTCTTCCTGTGTTCTACTTCCAGAATTCTATTTGCTGAATACTATTTCCTGTGTTCTCCTTCATGAGGCCTATTTACCGAATACTACTTCCTGTGTTATACTTCTGGAATTCTATTTCCCCAATCCTATTTCCTGTGTTCCACTTTGGGAATTCTACTTCCTGAATCCTACTCCGTGTGTTCTCCTACCTTAGTTCTACTTCCTGAATCTTAATTCCTGTGCCCTATTGCCTGAGTTCTATTTCCTGAATCCTACCTCATGTGTTCCACTTCTGGAATTCTATTTTTTAAATCCTATATCCTTTGTTACATGGCCAGGACTCTATTTCCTGAGTCCGACTTTTTGTGTTCTTTTTCCTGCATTCTTTTTCCTGAATCCAAATTCCTGTGCTCTCCTTCATGAGGCCAATATCCTTAATCCTACTTCGTGTGTTCTACTTCCTGAGTTCTATTTCCTGAATCCAATTTCCTGTGTTCTCTTTCTTCAGTTCTATTTCCTGAATTCTACTTCCTGTGTTCTACTTCCGGAATTCTATTTCCTAAGTTCTACTTCCTGTGTTCTCCTTCCAGAATTCTATTTCCTGAATCCTACTTCCTGTGTTCTATTTCCTGAGTTGTATTTCCAGCATCCAACTTCCTGTTCTCTCCTTCATGAGGACTATTTCGTGAATCCTTCTTCCTGTGTTGTCCTTCCTAAGTTCTATTTAATGAAACTTACTTCTCGAGTTCTACTTCTGTATTTCTCTTTCCCGAATCCAACTTCCTGTCTTCTCTATCATTAGTCCTATTTCTTGAATCCTACTTCCTGTGTTCTCCTTCCTGAGTTCTATTTCCTGAATGTTAATTCCTGTGTTCTCCTTCTTGAGTTCTATTTCGTGAATCCTAATTCCATGTTGTACTTCCGGAATTCTTTTTCCTGAATCCGAATTCGTGTGCTCTAATACAGGAATTCCATTTCCTGAATCATACTTCCTCTGTTCTCCTTCCTGAGTGCTATTTCCTGAATCTTACTTCCTGTGTCATACTTCCGGAATTGTACTTCCTGAATCCTACTTCTTGGGTTTACTTCTGGAATTCTATTCCATGAATCCTACTTCCTGTGTTGTCCTTCATGAATACTTTCTGAATACTACTTCCTGTTTCCTGCTTCCGGAATTCTATTTCCTGAATCCTACTTCTTATATTCTCTTTCATGAGGATTATTTCCTGAATACTACTTCCTGTGTTCTACTTCTGGAATCCTGTTCCCTGAATGCTACTTTACTTGTTCTACCTCCAGAATTCTTTTCTGCGAATCCCACTTCCTGTGTTCTCCTTCATGAGGCCTATTTCCTAAATACTACTTCCTGTGTTCTACTTAGGCAATTCTATTTCCTGAATCCTAATTCCTGTGTTGTACTTCCGGAATTCTACTTCCTGAATCTTACTACCTGTGTTCTCCTTTCTGAGTTCTATTTCCTGAATCAGCTTCCTGTTCTCTCCTTCATGAGACCTATTTCCTGAATCTTACTTCCTGTGTTCTACTTCCTGAGTTCGATTTCCTGAATTCTACTTCCTGTGTTCTATTTTCTCAGTTCTATTTCCTGAATCCAACTTCCTGTGTTCTCCTTAATGCGTCCTATTTCCTGAATGCTACTTCCTGTGTTCTACATATGGAATTCAATTTCCTGAATCCTACTTCCTGTGCTCTACTTCCTGAGTCTAATTTCCTGAAGCCTACTTCCTGTATTCTATTTCAGGAATACTATACCGTGAATATGAATCCTCCTTCCTGTGTTCTGCTTTCTGAGGCCTATTTACTGAATCCTACTTCCTGTGTTCTCCTTCATCAGGCTCATGTACTGAATCCTACATCCTGTGTTCTATTATTGGAATACTATTTCCTGAATCCTTCTTCCTGGGTTCTACTTCTGGAGTTCTATTTTCTGAATCCCACTTCCTGTGTTCTCCTTCATGCGGTCTATTTCTTGAATCCTACTTCCTGTGATCTAGTTCCTGAGTCCTATTTCCTGAATCCTACATCCTGTGTTCTATTACCAGAATAGTATTTCCTGAATCCTAATTCCTGTGTTATACTTCCTGAGTTCTATTTCTTGAATCCTACTTCCTGTATCCTCTATCATGAGGCCTATTTCGTGAATCCTACTTCCCGTTTTCTACTTCTGGAATTCTATTTCCTGAAACCTACCTCCTGTGTTCTCCATCATGAGGCCTATTTCCTGAATACTGCTTCCTGTGTTCTACCACCGGGATTCCATTTTCCTAAATCTGATTTACTGTGTTCTACACCATGAGGTCTATTTCCTGAATATTACTTCCTGTATTCTCCTTCCTGTGTTCTGTATCCTGAATCGTACTTCCTGTGTTCTTCTTCCGGAATTCTATTTCCTGAATCCTCCTTCGTGTGCTACTTCCTGAGACCTATTTCCTGAATCCTACTTCCTGTGTTCTACTTTCGGAATTCCACTTCCTGAATCTTACTTCCTGCCTTTTTCTCCCGAGTTCTATTTCCTGAATTCTACTTCCCGTGTTTTTCTTCCTGTGTCCTATTTCCTGAATCTTAAATCCTTGGTTCTCCTTCCTGAATTTTATTTTTTGAATCCATCTTCCTGTGTTCTACTTCCAGAATTCTATTTGCTGAATACTATTTCCTGTGTTCTCCTTCATGAGGCCTATTTACTGAATACTACTTCCTGTGTTATACTTCTGGAATTCTATTTCCCCAATCCTATTTCCTGTGTTCCACTTTGGGAATTCTACTTCCTGAATCCTACTCCGTGTGTTCTCCTACCTTAGTTCTACTTCCTGAATCTTAATTCCTGTGCCCTATTGCCTGAGTTCTATTTCCTGAATCCTACCTCATGTGTTCCACTTCTGGAATTCTATTTTTTAAATCCTATATCCTTTGTTACATGGCCAGGACTCTATTTCCTGAGTCTGACTTTTTGTGTTCTTTTTCCTGCATTCTTTTTCCTGAATCCAAATTCCTGTGCTCTCCTTCATGAGGCCAATATCCTTAATCCTACTTCGTGTGTTCTACTTCCTGAGTTCTATTTCCTGAATCCAATTTCCTGTGTTCTCTTTCTTCAGTTCTATTTCCTGAATTCTACTTCCTGTGTTCTACTTCCGGAATTCTATTTCCTAAGTTCTACTTCCTGTGTTCTCCTTCCAGAATTCTATTTCCTGAATCCTACTTCCTGTGTTCTATTTCCTGAGTTGTATTTCCAGCATCCAACTTCCTGTTTTCTCCTTCATGAGGACTATTTCGTGAATCCTTCTTCCTGTGTTGTCCTTCCTAAGTTCTATTTAATGAAACTTACTTCTCGAGTTCTACTTCTGTATTTCTCTTTCCCGAATCCAACTTCCTGTCTTCTCTATCATTAGTCCTATTTCCTGAATCCTACTTCCTGTGTTCTCCTTCCTGAGTTCTATTTCCTGAATGTTAATTCCTGTGTTCTCCTTCTTGAGTTCTATTTCGTGAATCCTAATTCCATGTTGTACTTCCGGAATTCTTTTTCCTGAATCCGAATTCGTGTGCTCTAATACAGGAATTCCATTTCCTGAATCATACTTCCTCTGTTCTCCTTCCTGAGTGCTATTTCCTGAATCTTACTTCCTGTGTCATACTTCCGGAATTGTACTTCCTGAATCCTACTTCTTGGGTTTACTTCTGGAATTCTATTCCATGAATCCTACTTCCTGTGTTGTCCTTCATGAGGCCTATTTCCTAAATACTACTTCCTGTGTTCTACTTAGGCAATTCTATTTCCTGAATCCTAATTCCTGTGTTGTACTTCCGGAATTCTACTTCCTGAATCTTACTACCTGTGTTCTCCTTTCTGAGTTCTATTTCCTGAATCAGCTTCCTGTTCTCTCCTTCATGAGACCTATTTCCTGAATCTTACTTCCTGTGTTCTACTTCCTGAGTTCGATTTCCTGAATTCTACTTCCTGTGTTCTATTTTCTCAGTTCTATTTCCTGAATCCAACTTCCTGTGTTCTCCTTAATGCGTCCTATTTCCTGAATGCTACTTCCTGTGTTCTACATATGGAATTCAATTTCCTGAATCCTACTTCCTGTGCTCTACTTCCTGAGTCTAATTTCCTGAAGCCTACTTCCTGTATTCTATTTCAGGAATACTATACCGTGAATATGAATCCTCCTTCCTGTGTTCTGCTTTCTGAGGCCTATTTACTGAATCCTACTTCCTGTGTTCTCCTTCATCAGGCTCATGTACTGAATCCTACATCCTGTGTTCTATTATTGGAATACTATTTCCTGAATCCTTCTTCCTGGGTTCTACTTCTGGAGTTCTATTTTCTGAATCCCACTTCCTGTGTTCTCCTTCATGCGGTCTATTTCTTGAATCCTACTTCCTGTGATCTAGTTCCTGAGTCCTATTTCCTGAATCCTACATCCTGTGTTCTATTACCAGAATAGTATTTCCTGAATCCTAATTCCTGTGTTATACTTCCTGAGTTCTATTTCTTGAATCCTACTTCCTGTATCCTCTATCATGAGGCCTATTTCGTGAATCCTACTTCCCGTTTTCTACTTCTGGAATTCTATTTCCTGAAACCTACCTCCTGTGTTCTCCATCATGAGGCCTATTTCCTGAATACTGCTTCCTGTGTTCTACCACCGGGATTCCATTTTCCTAAATCTGATTTACTGTGTTCTACACCATGAGGTCTATTTCCTGAATATTACTTCCTGTATTCTCCTTCCTGTGTTCTGTATCCTGAATCGTACTTCCTGTGTTCTTCTTCCGGAATTCTATTTCCTGAATCCTCCTTCGTGTGCTACTTCCTGAGACCTATTTCCTGAATCCTACTTCCTGTGTTCTACTTCCGGAATTCCACTTCCTGAATCTTACTTCCTGCCTTTTTCTCCCGAGTTCTATTTCCTGAATTCTACTTCCCGTGTTTTTCTTCCTGTGTCCTATTTCCTGAATCTTAAATCCTTGGTTCTCCTTCCTGAATTTTATTTTTTGAATCCTTCTTCCTGTGTTCTACTTCCAGAATTCTATTTGCTGAATACTATTTCCTGTGTTCTCCTTCATGAGGCCTATTTACTGAATACTACTTCCTGTGTTATACTTCTGGAATTCTATTTCCCCAATCCTATTTCCTGTGTTCCACTTTGGGAATTCTACTTCCTGAATCCTACTCCGTGTGTTCTCCTACCTTAGTTCTACTTCCTGAATCTTAATTCCTGTGCCCTATTGCCTGAGTTCTATTTCCTGAATCCTACCTCATGTGTTCCACTTCTGGAATTCTATTTTTTAAATCCTATATCCTTTGTTACATGGCCAGGACTCTATTTCCTGAGTCTGACTTTTTGTGTTCTTTTTCCTGCATTCTTTTTCCTGAATCCAAATTCCTGTGCTCTCCTTCATGAGGCCAATATCCTTAATCCTACTTCGTGTGTTCTACTTCCTGAGTTCTATTTCCTGAATCCAATTTCCTGTGTTCTCTTTCTTCAGTTCTATTTCCTGAATTCTACTTCCTGTGTTCTACTTCCGGAATTCTATTTCCTAAGTTCTACTTCCTGTGTTCTCCTTCCAGAATTCTATTTCCTGAATCCTACTTCCTGTGTTCTATTTCCTGAGTTGTATTTCCAGCATCCAACTTCCTGTTCTCTCCTTCATGAGGACTATTTCGTGAATCCTTCTTCCTGTGTTGTCCTTCCTAAGTTCTATTTAATGAAACTTACTTCTCGAGTTCTACTTCTGTATTTCTCTTTCCCGAATCCAACTTCCTGTCTTCTCTATCATTAGTCCTATTTCCTGAATCCTACTTCCTGTGTTCTCCTTCCTGAGTTCTATTTCCTGAATGTTAATTCCTGTGTTCTCCTTCTTGAGTTCTATTTCGTGAATCCTAATTCCATGTTGTACTTCCGGAATTCTTTTTCCTGAATCCGAATTCGTGTGCTCTAATACAGGAATTCCATTTCCTGAATCATACTTCCTCTGTTCTCCTTCCTGAGTGCTATTTCCTGAATCTTACTTCCTGTGTCATACTTCCGGAATTCTACTTCCTGAATCCAACTTCTTGGGTTTACTTCTGGAATTGTATTCCATGAATCCTACTTCCTGTGTTGTCCTTCATGAATACTTTCTGAATACTACTTCCTGTTTCCTGCTTTCGGAATTCTATTTCCTGAATCCTACTTCTTATATTCTCCTTCATGAGGATTATTTCCTGAATGCTACTTCCTGTGTTTTACTTCCGGAATTCTGTTCCCTGAATGCTACTTCCGTTGTTCTACCTCCAGAATTCATTTCTGTGAATCCCACTTCCTGTGTTCTCCTTCATGAGGCCTATTTCCTAAATACTACTTCCTGTGTTCTACTTAGGCAATTCTGTTTCCTGAATCCTAATTCCTGTGTTGTACTTCCGGAATTCTACTTCCTGAATTCTACTACCTGTGTTCTCCTTTCTGAGTTCTATTTCCTGAATCAATTTTCTGTGCTCTCCTTCATGAGACCTATTTCCTGACTCTTACTTCCTGTGTTCTACTTCCTGAGTTCTATTTCCTGAATTCTACTTCCTGTCTTCTATTTTCAGTTCTATTTCCTGAATCCAACTTCCTGGGTTCTACTTAATGAGTCCTATTTCCTGAATCCTACTTCCTGTGTTCTTCTTCCTGTGTTCTCTTTCCTGAATCCTACTTCCTGTATTCTATTTCCGGAATACTATACTGTGAATCTGAATCCTCCTTCCTGTGTTCTACTAGCTGAGCCTATTTACTGAATCCTACTTCCTGTGTTTTCCTTCATCAGGCTCATTTCCTGAATCCTACATCCCGTGTCTATTATTGGAATACTATTTCCTGAATCCTTCTTCCTGTGTTCTACTTCTGGAGTTCTATTTTGTGAATCCTACTTCCTGTGTTCTCCTTCATGCGGTCTATTTCTTGAATCCTACATCCTGTGTTCTAGTTCCTGAGTCCTATTTACTGAATCCTACATCCTCTGTTCTCCTCCATGAGGCCCATTTCCTGAATCCTACATCCTGTGTTCTATTATTGGAATACTATTTACTGAATCCTACTTCCTGTGTTATACTTCCTGAGTTCTATTTCTTGAATCCTACTTGCTGTATCCTCTATAATGAGGCCTATTTCGTGAATCCTACTTCCTGGGTTCTACTTCCGTAATTCTATTTCCTGAAACCTACCTCCTGTGTTCTCCATCATGAGGCCTATATCCTGAATACTACTTCCTGTGTTGTACCACCGGGATTCTATATCCTAACTCTGATTTACTGTGTTCTACATCATGAGGTCTATTTCCTGAATATTACTTCCTGTATTCTCCTTCCTGTGTTCTGTATCCTGAATCCTACTTCCTGTGTTCTTCTTCCGGAATTCTATTTCCTGAATCCTCCTTTGTGTGCTACTTCCTGAGACCAATTTCCTGAATCCTACTTCCTGTGTTCTCCTTCATGAGGCCTATTTCCTGATTCCTACTTCCTGTGTTCTACTTCCGGAATTCCACTTCCTGAATCCTACTTCCTGCATTTTACTTCCCGAGTTCTATTTCCTGAATTCTACTTCCTGCGGTTTTCTTCCTGTGTCCTATTTCCTGAATCTTAAATCCTTGGTTCTCCTTCCTGAATTCTATTTTGTGAATCCTTCTTCCTGTGTTCTACTTTCAGTATTCTATTTCCTGAATCTTACTTCATGTGTTCTACTTCTGGATTGCTATATCCTGAATTCTACTTTCTGTGTTCTACTTAGGGAATAATTCTATTTCCTGAATCCTACTTACTGTGTTCTCCTTTCTGAGTTGTATTTCCTAAATCTTACTTCCTGTGTTGTACTTCCGGAATTCTATTTCCTGAATACTACTTCCTGTGTTCTACTTCCAGAATGCTATTTGCTGAGTACTATTTTCTGTGTTCTCCTTCTTGAGGCCTACTTACTTAATACTACTTCCTGTGTTATACTTCTGGAATTCTATTTCCCCAATCCTATTTCCTGTGTTACACTTTGGGAATTCTACTTCCTGAATCGTACTGCGTGTGTTCTCCTACCTTAGTTCTACTTCCTGAATATTAATTCCAGTGCTCTATTGCCTGAGTTCTATTTCCTGAATCCTACCTCATGTGTTCCACTTCTGGAATTCTATTTTTTAAATCCTACATCGAGTGTAATACGGCCCGGACTCTATTTCCTGAATCCGACTTCCTGTGTTCTTTTTCCTGCATTCTCCTTCCTGAATCCAACTTCCTGTGCTCTCCTTCATGAGGCCTATACCCTTAATCCTATTTCGTGTGTTCTACATCCTGAGTTCTATTTCCTGAATCCATTTTCCTGTGTTCTCTTTCTTCAGTTCTATTTCTTGAATTCTACTTCCTGTGTTCTACCTCAGTATTTCTATTTCCTGAATCCTACTTCCTGTGTTCTCCTTATTGAGGCCTATTTCCTGAATGCTTTTTCATGTGTTCTACTTCCTGTGTTCGATTTCCTGAATCCAACTTCCTGTACTCCTTTCATGGGGCACATTTCATGAATCTGACATCCTGTGTTCTACGTCCTGAGTTCTATTTCCTGAATCCTATTTCCTGTGTTTTATTTCCTGAATTCTATTCCTTGAATCCTACTTTCTGTGTTCTACTTTTTAAGTTCTATTTCCTGAATCCTACTTCCTGTATTCTATTTCTGGAATACTATACCGTGAATCTGAATCCTCCTTCCTGTGTTCTACTATCTGAGGCCTATTTACTGAATCCCACTTCCTGTGTTCTCCTTCATCAGGCTCATTTCCTGAATCATACATCCTGTGTTCAATTATTGGAATACTATTTCCTGAATCCTTCTTCCTTTGTTCTACTTCTTGAGCTCTATTTTCTGAATCCTACTTCCTGTGTTCTCATTCATGCGGTCTATTTCGTGAATCCTACTTCCTGTGTTCTACTTCCTGAGTTATATTTCCTGAAACCTACCTCCTGTGTTCTCCATCATGAGGCCTATTTCCTGAATACTTCTTCCTGTGTTCTACCACCAGGATTCTATTTCCTAAATCTGATTTACTGTGTTCTACATCATGAGGTCTATTTCCTGAATATTACTTCCTGTATTCTCCTTCCTGTGTTCTATATCCTGAATCCTACTTCCTGTGTTATTCTTCCAGAATTTTATTTCCTGAATCCTTCTTCGTGTGCTATTTCCTGAGACCTATTTCCTGAATCCTACTTCCTGTGTTCTCCTTCATCATGCTCATCTCCTGAATCCTACATCCTGTGTTCTATTATTGGAATACTATTTCCTGAATCCTTCTTCCTGTGTTCTACTTCTTGAATTCTTTTTTCTGAATCCTACTTCCTGTGTTCTCCTTCATGCGGTCTATTTCTTGAATCCTACTTCCTGTGTTCTAGTTCCTGAGTCCTATTTACTGAATCCTACATCTTGTGTTCTCCTCCATGAGGCCCATTTCCTGAATCCTACATCCTGTGTTCTATTACCAGAATAGTATTTCCTGAATCCTACATCCTGTGTAATACTTCCAGTGTTCTATTTCTTGAATCCTACTTCCTGAGTCCTCTATAATGAGGCCTATTTCGTCACTCGTACTTCTTGTTTTCTACTTCCGGAATTCTATTTCCTGAAACCTACCTCTTGTGTTCTCCATCATGAGGCCTATTTCCTGAATACTGCTTCCTGTGTTGTACCACCGGGATTCTATATCCTAACTCTGATTTACTGTGTTCTACATCATGAGGTCTATTTCCTGAATATTACTTCCTGTATTCTCCTTCCTGTGTTCTGTATCCTGAATCCTACTTCCTGTGTTCTTCTTCCGGAATTCTATTTCCTGAATCCTCCTTTGTGTGCTACTTCCTGAGACCAATTTCCTGAATCCTACTTCCTGTGTTCTCCTTCATGAGGCCTATTTCCTGATTCCTACTTCCTGTGTTCTACTTCCGGAATTCCACTTCCTGAATCCTACTTCCTGCATTTTACTTCCCGAGTTCTATTTCCTGAATTCTACTTCCTGCGGTTTTCTTCCTGTGTCCTATTTCCTGAATCTTAAATCCTTGGTTCTCCTTCCTGAATTCTATTTTGTGAATCCTTCTTCCTGTGTTCTACTTTCAGTATTCTATTTCCTGAATCTTACTTCATGTGTTCTACTTCTGGATTCCTATATCCTGAATTCTACTTTCTGTGTTCTACTTAGGGAATAATTCTATTTCCTGAATCCTACTTACTGTGTTCTCCTTTCTGAGTTGTATTTCCTAAATCTTTCTTCCTGTGTTGTACTTCCGGAATTCTATTTCCTGAACACTACTTCCTGTGTTCTACTTCCAGAATGCTATTTGCTGAGTACTATTTTCTGTTTTCTCCTTCTTGAGGCCTACTTACTTAATACTACTTCCTGTGTTATACTTCTGGAATTCTATTTCCCCAATCCTATTTCCTGTGTTACACTTTGGGAATTCTACTTCCTGAATCGTACTGCGTGTGTTCTCCTACCTTAGTTCTACTTCCTGAATATTAATTCCAGTGCTCTATTGCCTGAGTTCTATTTCCTGAATCCTACCTCATGTGTTCCACTTCTGGAATTCTATTTTTTAAATCCTACATCGAGTGTAATACGGCCCGGACTCTATTTCCTGAATCCGACTTCCTGTGTTCTTTTTCCTGCATTCTCCTTCCTGAATCCAACTTCCTGTGCTCTCCTTCATGAGGCCTATACCCTTAATCCTATTTCGTGTGTTCTACATCCTGAGTTCTATTTCCTGAATCCATTTTCCTGTGTTCTCTTTCTTCAGTTCTATTTCTTGAATTCTACTTCCTGTGTTCTACCTCAGTATTTCTATTTCCTGAATCCTACTTCCTGTGTTCTCCTTATTGAGGCCTATTTCCTGAATGCTTTTTCATGTGTTCTACTTCCTGTGTTCGATTTCCTGAATCCAACTTCCTGTACTCCTTTCATGGGGCACATTTCATGAATCTGACATCCTGTGTTCTACGTCCTGAGTTCTATTTCCTGAATCCTATTTCCTGTGTTTTATTTCCTGAATTCTTTTCCTTGAATCCTACTTTCTGTGTTCTACTTTTTAAGTTCTATTTCCTGAATCCTACTTCCTGTATTCTATTTCTGGAATACTATACCGTGAATCTGAATCCTCCTTCCTGTGTTCTACTATCTGAGGCCTATTTACTGAATCCCACTTCCTGTGTTCTCCTTCATCAGGCTCATTTCCTGAATCATACATCCTGTGTTCAATTATTGGAATACTATTTCCTGAATCCTTCTTCCTTTGTTCTACTTCTTGAGTTCTATTTTCTGAATCCTACTTCCTGTGTTCTCATTCATGCGGTCTATTTCGTGAATCCTACTTCCTGTGTTCTACTTCCTGAGTTATATTTCCTGAAACCTACCTCCTGTGTTCTCCATCATGAGGCCTATTTCCTGAATACTTCTTCCTGTGTTCTACCACCAGGATTCTATTTCCTAAATCTGATTTACTGTGTTCTACATCATGAGGTCTATTTCCTGAATATTACTTCCTGTATTCTCCTTCCAGTGTTCTATATCCTGAATCCTACTTCCTGTGTTCTTCTTCCAGAATTCTATTTCCTGAATCCTTCTTCGTGTGCTATTTCCTGAGACCTATTTCCTGAATCCTACTTCCTGTGTTCTCCTTCATGAGGCCTATTTCCTGATTCCTACTTCCTGTGTTCTACTTCCGGATTTCCACTTCCTGAATCCTACTTCCTGCGTTTTACTTCCCGAGTTTTATTTCCTGAAATCTACTTCCTGTGTTTTTCTTCCTGTGTCCTATTTCCTGAATCTTAAATCCTTGGTTCTCCTTCCTGAATTCTATTTTGTGAATCCTTCTCCCTGTGTTCTACTTCCAGTATTCTATTTCCTGAATCTTACTTCATGTGTTCTACTTCTGGATTCCTATATCCTGAATTCTACTTTCTGTGTTCTACTTAGGGAATAATTCTATTTCCTGAATCCTACATCCTGTGTTCTCCTTCCTGAGTTGTATTTCCTAAATCTTACTTCCTGTGTGGTACTTCCATATTCTATTTCCTGAATCCTACTTCCTGTGTTCTACCTCCAGAATTCTATTTGCTGAATTCTATTTCCTGTGTTCTCCTTCTTGAGGCCTATTTACTGAATACTACTTCCTGTGTTATACTTCTGGAATTCTATTTCCCCAATCCTATTTCCTGTGTTCCACTTTGGGAATTCTACTTCCTGAATCCTACTCTGTGTGTTCTCCTACCTTAGTTCTACTTCCTGAATCTTAATTCCTGTGCCCTATTGCCTGAGTTCTATTTCTTGAATCCTACCTCATGTGTTCTACTTCTGGAATTCTATTTTTAAAATCCTACATCCTGTGTTATACGTCCCGGAATCTATTTCCCAAATCCAAATTCCTGGGCTCTCCTTCATGAGGGCTATGCCCTTAATATTACTTCGTGTGTTCTACTTCCTGAGTTCTATTTCCTGAATCCAATTTCCTGTGTTCACTTTCCTGAATTCTAATTGCTGTGTTCTAGCTCAGTGTTTCTATTTCCTGAATCCTACTTACTGTGTTCTCCTTCTTGAGGCCTATTTCCTGAATGCTTTTTCGTGGGTTCTACTTCCTGAGTTCGATTTCCTGAATCCAACTTCCTGTGCTCTCTTTCATGGGGCCCATTTCATGAATCTGACATCCTGTGTTCTACTTCCTGAATCCTATTTCCTGTGTTCTATTTCCTGAATTCTATTCCTTGAATCCTACTTCCTGTGTTCTCCTTCATGAGGCCTATTTCCTAAATACTACTTCCTGTGTTCTACTTAGGCAATTCTATTTCCTGAATCCTAATTCCTGTGTTGTACTTCCGGAATTCTACTTCCTGAATCCTACTACCTGTGTTCTCCTTTCTGAGTTCTATTTCCTGAATCAACTTCCTGTGCTCTCCTTCATGAGACCTATTTCCTGAATCTTACTTCCTGTGTTCTACTTCCTGAGTTCTATTTCCTGAATTCTACTTCCTGTCTTCTATTTTCAGTTCTGTTTCCTGAATCCAACTTCCTGGGTTCTACTTAATGAGTCCTATTTTCTGAATCCTACTTCCTGTGTTCTTCTTCCTGAGTTCTCTTTCCTGAATCCTACTTCCTGTATTCTATTTCCGGAATACTATACCATGAATCTGAATCCTCCTTCCTGTGTTCTACTATGTGAGCCTATTTACTGAATCCTACTTCCTGTGTTTTCCTTCATCAGGCTCCTTTACTGAATCCTACCTCCTGTGTTCTATTATTGGAATACTATTTCCTGAATCCTTCTTCCTGTGTTCTACTTCTTGAATTCTTTTTTCTGAATCCTACTTCCTGTGTTCTCCTTCATGCGGTCTATTTCTTGAATCCTACTTCCTGTGTTCTAGTTCCTGAGTCCTATTTACTGAATCCTACATCCTGTGTTCTCCTCCATGAGGCCCATTTCCTGAATCCTACATCCTGTGTTCTATTACCAGAATAGTATTTCCTGAATCCTACTTCCTGTGTTATACTTCCTGAGTTCTATTTCCTGAATCCTACTTCCTGTATCCTCTATAATGAGGCCTATTTCGTGAATCCTACTTCCTGTGTTCTACTTCCGGAATTCTATTTCCTGAAACCTACCTCCTGTGTTCTCCATCATGAGGCCTATATCCTGAATACTGCTTCCTGTGTTGTACCACTGGGATTCTATATCCTAACTCTGATTTACTGTGTTCTACATCATGAGGTCTATTTCCTGAATATTACTTCCTGTATTCTACTTCCTGTGTTCTGTATCCTGAATCCTACTTCCTGTGTTCTTCTTTAGGAGGCCGATTTCCTGAATACTACTTCATGTGTTCTACCTCTGGAATTCTATTTTCTGAATCTTGCTTCCTGTGTTCCACTTCTGGAATTCTATTTCCTGTATCCTACTCCCTGTGTTCTGCTTCCAGAGTTCTCTTTCTGAATCTGAATCCTGTGTTCTACTTCCTAAGTTCTATGTCCTGAATCCTACTTCCTGTGTCCTACTCCCTGAGTTATCATTCCTGAATTTTATTCTTGTGTTCTACTTCCTCAGATCTATTTCCTGAATCCTACTTCCTGTGTTCTACTTCCAGAATTCTATTTCCTAAATTCTACTTCCTGTGTTCTCCTTCCAGAATTCTATTTCCTGAATCCTACTTCCTGTGTTCTATTTCCTGAGTTGTATTTCCTGCATCCAACTTCCTGTGCTCTCCTTCATGAGGACTATTTTGTGAATCCTACTTCCTGTGTTCTGCTTCCTGAGTTCTATTTCCTGAATCCTTCTTCTTGTGTTGTCCTTCCTGAGTTCTATTTAATGAAACTTATTTCTCTAGTTCTACTTCTGTATTTCTCTTTCCCTAATCCAACTTCCTGTCTTTTCTATCATTGGTCCTATTTCCTGAATCCTACTTCCTGTGTTCTGCTTCCGGAGATTTATTTCCTGACTCCTACTTCCTGTGTTGTGCTTCCTGAATTCTATTTCCTGAATCGTAATTCCTGTGTTCTACTTCAGGAATTCTATTTCCTGAATTCTACTTCCTGTGTTCTACTCCATAAGATCTATTTCCTAAAACCTATTTCCTGTGTTCTACTTTCGGAATTCTATTCCCTGAACACTACTTCCTGTGTTCTCCTTCATGAGACCTATTTCCTAAATACAACTTCCTGTGTTCTACTTCGGGAATTCTATTTCCTGAATCTTGCTACCTGTGTTATACTTCCAGAATTCTATTTCCTGAATCCTTCTCCCTGTGTTCTCTTCCTGAGTTCTATTTTTTAATCTGAATTCCTGTATTCTACTTCCTAAGATCTATTTCCTGAATTCTAATTCCTGTGTTCTACTTCTGGAATCCTATTTCCTAAATCCTACTTTCTGTGTTCGAATTCCAGAATTCTATTTCTTGAATCCTACATCCTTTGTTGTGCTTCCTGAGGTCTACTTCCTCAATGCAACTTCCTGTGCCCTCTTTCATGAGGCCTATTTCCAGTATCCTACATCCTGTGTTCTACTTCCTGAGATCTATTTACAGAATCCTACTTCCTGTGTTCTACTTCTGGAATTGTATTCCCTGAATCCTACTTCCTGTGTTCTACTTCCTGAGTTCTATTTCCTCAATCCTAATTCCTGTGTTCTGCTTCCTGAGTTTCGTTTCTTGAATCTTACTTCGTGTGTTCTCCTTTGGGAGTTCTATTTCCTAAATTTTATTTCCTGTGTTGTAATCCAGGAATTCTATTTCCTGAATCCTATTTCCTGTGTTCTACTCTCTGAGTTCTATTTCCTGAATTCTACTTCCTGTGTTCTTCTTCCGGAATTCTGCTTCCTGAATCCTACTTCCTGTGTTCTCCTTCCTGAATTCTATTTCCTGAATGTTAATTCCTGTGTTCTCCTTCCTGAGTTCTATTTCCTGAATGTTAATTCCTGTGTTCTCCTTCCTGAGTTCTATTTCGTGAATCCGAATTCCAGTGTAGTACTTCCGGAATTCTCTTTCATGAATCCTACTTCTGAGATCTACTTCTGGGATTCTATTTCCTGAATTTTACTTCCTGTGTTGTACTTCCGGAATTCTATTTCCTGAATCCTTGTTCCTGTGTTCTACTTCTGGAATTCTTGTCCCTGAATGCAACTTCCTATTTTATCCTTCATGAGGATTAATTCCTGAATACTACTTCCTGTGTTCTACTTCTGGAATTCTGTTTCCTGAATCCTACTTCCTGTGTTCTCCTTCCTGAGTTCTATTTCCTGAATGTTAATTCCTGTGTTCTCCTTCTTGAGTTCTATTTCGTGAATCCTAATTCCATTTTGTACTTCTGGAATTCTTTTTCCTGAATCCGAATTAGTGTGCTCTAATACACGAATTCCATTTCATGAATCATATTTCCTCTGTTCTCCTTCCTGAGTGCTATTTCCTGAATCTTACTTCCTGTGTCATACTTCCGGAATTGTACTTCCTGAATCCTACTTCTTGGGTTTACTTCTGGAATTCTATTCCATGAATCCTACTTCCTGTGTTGTCCTTCATGAATACTTTCTGAATACTACTTCCTGTTTCCTGCTTCCGGAATTCTATTTCCTGAATCCTACTTCTTATATTCTCCTTCATGAGGATTATTTCCTGAATACTACTTCCAGTGTTCTACTTCCGGAATTCTGTTCCCTGAATGCTACTTCCGTTGTTCTACCTCCAGAATTCATTTCTGTGAATCCCACTTCCTGTGTTCTCCTTCATGAGGCCTATTTCCTAAATACTACTTCCTGTGTTCTACTTAGGCAATTCTATTTGCTGAATCCTAATTCCTGTGTTGTACTTCCGGAATTCTACTTCCTGAATCCTTCTACCTGTGTTCTCCTTTCTGAGTTCTATTTCCTGAATCAACTTCCTGTGCTCTCCTTCATGAGACCTATTTCCTGAATCTTACTTCCTGTGTTCTACTTCCTGAGTTCTATTTCCTGAATTCTACTTCCTGTCTTCTATTTTCAGTTCTGTTTCCTGAATCCAACTTCCTGGGTTCTACTTAATGAGTCCTATTTCCTGAATCCTACTTCCTGTGTTCTTCTTCCTGAGTTCTCTTTCCTGAATCCTACTTCCTGTATTCTATTTCCGGAATACTATACCATGAATCTGAATCCTCCTTCCTGTGTTCTACTATATGAGCCTATTTACTGAATCCTACTTCCTGTGTTTTCCTTCATCAGGCTCATTTGCTGAATCCTACCTCCTGTGTTCTATTATTGGAATACTATTTCCTGAATCCTTCTTCCTGTGTTCTACTTCTGGAGTTCTATTTTGTGAATCCTACTTCCTGTGTTCTCCTTCATGCGGTCTATTTCTTGAATCCTACTTCCTGTGTTCTAGTTCCTGAGTCCTATTTACTGAATCCTACATCCTGTGTTCTCCTCCATGAGGCCCATTTCCTGAATCCTACATCCTGTGTTCTATTACCAGAATAGTATTTCCTGAATCCTACTTCCTGTGTTATACTTCCTGAGTTCTATTTCCTGAATCCTACTTCCTGTATCCTCTATAATGAGGCCTATTTCGTGAATCCTACTTCCTGTGTTCTACTTCCGGAATTCTATTTCCTGAAACCTACCTCCTGTGTTCTCCATCATGAGGCCTATATCCTGAATACTGCTTCCTGTGTTGTACCACTGGGATTCTATATCCTAACTCTGATTTACTGTGTTCTACATCATGAGGTCTATTTCCTGAATATTACTTCCTGTATTCTCCTTCCTGTGTTCTGTATCCTGAATCCTACTTCCTGTGTTCTTTTTAGGAGGCCGATTTCCTGAATACTACTTCATGTGTTCTACCTCTGGAATTCTATTTTCTGAATCTTGCTTCCTGTGTTCCACTTCTGGAATTCTATTTCCTGTATCCTACTCCCTGTGTTCTGCTTCCAGAGTTCTCTTTCTGAATCTGAATCCTGTGTTCTACTTCCTAAGTTCTATTTCCTGAATCCTACTTCCTGTGTCCTACTCCCTGAGTTATCATTCCTGAATTTTATTCTTGTGTTCTACTTCCTCAGATCTATTTCCTGAATCCTACTTCCTGTGTTCAACTTCCAGAATTCTATTTCCTAAGTTCTACTTCCTGTGTTCTCCTTCCAGAATTCTATTTCCTGAATCCTACTTCCTGTGTTCTATTTCCTGAGTTGTATTTCCTGCATCCAACTTCCTGTGCTCTCCTTTATGAGGACTATTTCGTGAATCCTACTTCCTGTGTTCTGCTTCCTGAGTTCTATTTCCTGAATCCCTCTTCTTGTGTTGTCCTTCCTGAGTTCTAATTAATGAAACTTATTTCTCGAGTTCTACTTCTGTATTTCTCTTTCCCGAATCCAACTTCCTGTCTTTTCTATCATTAGTCCTATTTCCTGAATCCTACTTCCTGTGTTCTGCTTCCGGAGATTTATTTCATGACTCCTACTTCCTGTGTTGTGCTTCCTGAATTCTATTTCCTGAATCGTAATTCCTGTGTTCTACTTCAGGAATTCTATTTCCTGAATTCTACTTCCTGTGTTCTACTCCATAAGATCTATTTCCTAAAACCTATTTCCTGTGTTCTACTTTCGGAATTCTATTCCCTGAACCCTACTTCCTGTGTTCTCCTTCATGAGACCTATTTCCTAAATACAACTTCCTGTGTTCTACTTCCGGAATTCTATTTCCTGAATCTTGCTACCTGTGTTATACTTCCAGAATTCTATTTCCTGAATCCTTCTCCCTGTGTTCTCTTCCTGAGTTCTATTTCTTTATCTGAATTCCTGTATTCTACTTCCTAAGATCTATTTCCTGAATTCTAATTCCTGTGATCTACTTCTGGAATCCTATTTCCTAAATCCTACTTTCTGTGTTCGAATTCCAGAATTCTATTTCTTGAATCCTACATCCTTTGTTGTACTTCCTGAGGTCTATTTCCTCAATCCAACTTTCTGTGCCCTCTTTCATGAGGCCTATTTCCAGTATCCTACATCCTGTGTTCTACTTCCTGAGATCTATTTACAGAATCCTACTTCCTGTGTTCTACTTCTGGAATTGTATTCCCTGAATCCTACATCCTGTGTTCTACTTCCTGAGTTCTATTTCCTCAATCCTAATTCCTGTGTTCTCCTTCCTGAGTTGTATTTCCTAAATCTTACTTCTTGTGTGGTACTTCCAGAATTCTATTTCCTGAATCCTACTTCCTGTGTTCTACCTCCAGAATTCTATTTGCTGAATACTATTTCCTGTGTTCTACTTCTTGAGGCCTATTTACTGAATACTACTTCCTGTGTTATACTTCTGGAATTCTATTTCCCCAATCCTATTTCCTGTGTTCCACTTTGGGAATTCTACTTCCTGAATCCTACTCCGTGTGTTCTCCTACGTTAGTTCTACTTCCTGAATCTTAATTCCTGTGCTCCACTGCCTGAGTTCTATTTCCTGAATCCTACCTCATGTGTTATACTTCTGGAATTCTATTTTTTAAATCCTACATCCTGTGTTATATGGCCAGGACTCTATTTCCCGAATCCAACTTCCTGTGCTCTCCTTCATGAGGACTATGCCCTTAATATTACTTCGTGTGTTCTACTTCCTGAGTTCTATTTCCTGAATCCAATTTCCTGTGTTCTCTTTCCTGAATTCTAATTGCTGTGTTCTACCTCAGTGTTTCTATTTCCTGAATCCTACTTACTGTGTTCTCCTTCTTGAGCTCTATTTCCTGAATGCTTTTTCGTGTGTTCTACTTCCTGAGTTCGATTTCCTGAATCCAAATTCCTGTGCTCTCTTTCATGGGGCCCATTTCATGAATCTGACATCCTGTGTTCTACTTCCTGAATCCTATTTCCTGTGTTCTATTTCCTGAATTCTATTCCTTGAATCCTACTTCCTGTGTTCTCCTACATGAGGCCGCTTTCCTGAATACTACTTCATGTGTTCTTCCTCCGGAATTCTATTTTCTGAATCTTGCTTCCTGTGTTCCACTTCTGGAATTCTATTTCCTGTATCCTACTCCCTGTGTTCTGCTTCCTGAGTTCTCTTTCTGAATCTGAATCCTGTGTTCTACTTCCTAAGTTCTATTTCCTGAATCCTACATCCTGTGTTCTATTACCAGAATAGTATTTCCTGAATCCTAATTCCTGTGTTAAACTTCCTGAGTTCTATTTCCTGAATCCTACTTCCTGTATCCTCTATAATGAGGCCTATTTCGTGAATCCTACTTCCCGTTTTCTACTTCTGGAATTCTATTTCCTGAAACATACCTCTTGTGTTCTCCATCATGAGGCCTATTTCCTTAATACTGCTTCCTGTGTTCTACCACCGGGATTCTATTTCCTAAATCTGATTTACTGTGTTCTACATCAAGAGGTCTATTTCCTGAATATTACTTCCTGTATTCTCCTTCCTGTTTTCTATATCCTGAATCCTACTTCCTGTGTTTTTCTTCCGGAATTCTATTTCCTGAATCCTCCTTCGTGTGCTACTTCCTGAGACCTATTTCCTGAATCCTACTTCCTGTGTTTTCCTTCCGGAATTCCACTTCCTGAATCTTACTTCCTGCGTTTTTCTCCCGAGTTCTATTTCCTGAATAATACTTCCCGTGTTTTTCTTCCTGTGTCCTATTTCCTGAATCTTAAATCCTTGGTTCTCCATCCTGAATTTTATTTTGTGAATCCTTCTTCCTGTGTTCTACTTCTAGAGTTCTATTTCCTGAATCCTACTTCCTGTGTTCTCATTCATGCGGTCTATTTCGTGAATCCTACTTCCTGTGTTCTAGTTCCTGAGTTGTATTTCCTGAAACCTACCTCCTGTGTTCTCAATCATGAGGCCTATTTCCAGAATACTTCTTCCTGTGTTCTACCACCGGGATTCTATTTCCTAAATCTGATTTACTGTGTTCTACATCATGAGGTCTATTTCCTGAATATTACTTCCTGTAATCTCCTTCCTGTGTTCTATATCCTGAATCCTACTTCCTGTGTTCTTCTTCCGGAATTGTATTTCCTGAATCCTTCTTCGTGTGCTATTTCCTGAGACCTATTTCCTGAATCCTACTTCCTGTGTTCTCCTTCATGAGGCCTATTTCCTGATTCCTACTTCCTGTGTTCTACTTCCGGAATTCCACTTCCTGAATCCTACTTCCTGCATTTTACTTCCCGAGTTCTATTTCCTGAATTCTACTTCCTGTGGTTTTCTTCCTGTGTCCTATTTCCTGAATCTTAAATCCTTGGTTCTCCTTCCTGAATTCTATTTTGTGAATCCTTCTCCCTGTGTTCTACTTCCAGTATTCTATTTCCTGAATCTTACTTCATGTGTTCTACTTCTGGATAACTATATCCTGAATTCTACTTTCTGTGTTCTACTTAGGGAATAATTCTATTTCCTGAATCCTACATCCTGTGTTCTCCTTCCTGAGTTGTATTTCCTAAATCTTACTTCCTGTGTGGTACTTCCAGAATTCTATTTCCTGAATCCTACTTCCTGTGTTCTACCTCCAGAATTCTATTTGCTGAATACTATTTCCTGTGTTCTACTTCTTGAGGCCTATTTACTGAATACTACTTCCTGTGTTATACTTCTGGAATTCTATTTCCCCAATCCTATTTCCTGTGTTCCACTTTGGGAATTCTACTTCCTGAATCCTACTCCGTGTGTTCTCCTACGTTAGTTCTACTTCCTGAATCTTAATTCCTGTGCTCCACTGCCTGAGTTCTATTTCCTGAATCCTACCTCATGTGTTATACTTCTGGAATTCTATTTTTTAAATCCTACATCCTGTGTTATACGGCCAGGACTCTATTTCCCGAATCCAACTTCCTGTGCTCTCCTTCATGAGGACGATGCCCTTAATATTACTTCGTGTGTTCTACTTCCTGAGTTCTATTTCCTGAATCCAATTTCCTGTGTTCTCTTTCCTGAATTCTAATTGCTGTGTTCTACCTCAGTGTTTCTATTTCCTGAATCCTACTTACTGTGTTCTCCTTCTTGAGGCCTATTTCCTGAATGCTTTTTCGTGGGTTCTACTTCCTGAGTTCGATTTCCTGAATCCAAATTCCTGTGCTCTCTTTCATGGGGCCCATTTCATGAATCTGACATCCTGTGTTCTACTTCCTGAATCCTATTTCCTGTGTTCTATTTCCTGAATTCTATTCCTTGAATCCTACTTCCTGTGTTCTCCTACATGAGGCCGCTTTCCTGAATACTACTTCATGTGTTCTTCCTCCGGAATTCTATTTTCTGAATCTTGCTTCCTGTGTTCCACTTCTGGAATTCTATTTCCTGTATCCTACTCCCTGTGTTCTGCTTCCTGAGTTCTCTTTCTGAATCTGAATCCTGTGTTCTACTTCCTAAGTTCTATTTCCTGAATCCTACATCCTGTGTTCTATTACCAGAATAGTATTTCCTGAATCCTAATTCCTGTGTTAAACTTCCTGAGTTCTATTTCCTGAATCCTACTTCCTGTATCCTCTATAATGAGGCCTATTTCGTGAATCCTACTTCCCGTTTTCTACTTCTGGAATTCTATTTCCTGAAACATACCTCTTGTGTTCTCCATCATGAGGCCTATTTCCTTAATACTGCTTCCTGTGTTCTACCACCGGGATTCTATTTCCTAAATCTGATTTACTGTGTTCTACATCAAGAGGTCTATTTTCTGAATATTACTTCCGGTATTCTCCTTCCTGTTTTCTATATCCTGAATCCTACTTCCTGTGTTTTTCTTCCGGAATTCTATTTCCTGAATCCTCCTTCGTGTGCTACTTCCTGAGACCTATTTCCTGAATCCTACTTCCTGTGTTTTCCTTCCGGAATTCCACTTCCTGAATCTTACTTCCTGCGTTTTTCTCCCGAGTTCTATTTCCTGAATAATACTTCCCGTGTTTTTCTTCCTGTGTCCTATTTCCTGAATCTTAAATCCTTGGTTCTCCATCCTGAATTTTATTTTGTGAATCCTTCTTCCTGTGTTCTACTTCTTGAGTTCTATTTCCTGAATCCTAATTCCTGTGTTCTCATTCATGCGGTCTATTTCGTGAATCCTACTTCCTGTGTTCTAGTTCCTGAGTTGTATTTCCTGAAACCTATCTCCTGTGTTCTCAATCATGAGGCCTATTTCCAGAATAATTCTTCCTGTGTTCTACCACCGGGATTCTATTTCCTAAATCTGATTTACTGTGTTCTACATCATGAGGTCTATTTCCTGAATATTACTTCCTGTATTCTCCTTCCTGTGTTCTATATCCTGAATCCTACTTCCTGTGTTCTTCTTCCGGAATTGTATTTCCTGAATCCTTCTTCGTGTGCTATTTCCTGAGACCTATTTCCTGATTCCTACTTCCTGTGTTCTACTTCCGGAATTCCACTTCCTGAATCCTACTTCCCGCGTTTTACTTCCCGAGTTCTATTTCCTGAATTCTACTTCCTGTGGTTTTCTTCCTGTGTCCTATTTCCTGAATCTTAAATCCTTGGTTCACCTTCCTGAATTCTATTTTGTGAATCCTTCTCCCTGCGTTCTACTTCCAGTATTCTATTTCCTGAATCTTACTTCATGTGTTCTACTTCTGGATTCCTATATCCTGAATTCTTCTTTCTGTGTTCTACTTAGGGAATAATTCTATTTCCTGAATCCTACATCCTGTGTTCTCCTTCCTGAGTTGTATTTCCTAAATCTTACTTCCTGTGTGGTACTTCCAGAATTCTATTTCCTGAATCCTACTTCCTGTGTTCTACCTCCAGAATTCTATTTGCTGAATACTATTTCCTGTGTTCTCCTTCATGAGGCCTGTTTACTGAATACTACTTCCTGTGTTATACTTCTGGAATTCTATTTCCCCAATCCTATTTCCTGTGTTCCGCTTTGGGAATTCTACTCCCTGAATCGTACTCCGTGTGTTCTCCTACCTTAGTTCTACTTCCTGAATCTTAATTCCTGTGCTCTACTGCCTGAGTTCTATTTCCTGAATCCTACCTCATGTGTTCTACTTCTAGAATTCTATTTTTTAAATCCTACATCCTGTGTTATACGGTCCGGACTCTATTTCCCGAATCAAACTTCCTGTGCTCTCCTTCATGAGGACTATGCCCTTAATATTACTTCGTGTGTTCTACTTCCTGAGTTCTATTTCCTGAATCCAATTTCCTGTGTTCTCTTTCCTGAATTCTAATTGCTGTGTTCTACCTCAGTGTTTGTATTTCCTGAATCCTACTTACTGTGTTCTCCTTCTTGAGGCCAATTTCATGAATGCTTTTTCGTGTGTTCTACTTCCTGAGTTCGATTTCCTGAATCCAAATTCCTGTGTTTTCTTTCATGGGGCCCATTTCATGAATCTGACATCCTGTGTTCTACTTCCTGAATCCTATTTCCTGTGTTCTATTTCCTGAATTCTATTCCTTGAATCCTACTTCCTGTGTTCTCCTTCATGAGGCCACTTTCCTGAATACTACTTCATGTGTTCTTCCTCCGGAATTCTATTTTCTGAATCTTGCTTCCTGTGTTCCACTTCTGGAATTCTATTTCCTGTATCCTACTCCCTGTGTAATGCTTCCTGAGTTCTCTTTCTGAATCTGAATCCTGTGTTCTACTTCCTAAGTTCTATTTCCTGAATCCTACTTCCTGTGTCCTACTCCCTCAGTTATCTTTCCTGAATTTTATTCTTGTGTTCTACTTCCTCAGACCTATTTCCTGAATCCTACTTCCTGTGTTCTACTTCCGGAATTCTATTTCCTAAATTCTACTTCCTGTGTTCTCCTTCCAGAATTCTATTTCCTGAATCCTACTTCCTGTGTTCTGCTTCCTGAGTTCTATTTCCTGAATCCTTCTTCCTGTGTTGTCCTTCCTGAGTTCTATTTAATGAAACTTACTTCTCGAGTTCTACTTCTGTATTTCTCTTTCCCGGATCCAACTTCGTGTCTTTTCTATCATTAGTCCTATTTCCTGAATCCTACTTCCTGTGTTCTCCTTCCTGAGTTCTATTTCCTGAATGTTAATTCCTGTGTTCTCCTTCTTGAGTTCTATTTCATGAATCCTAATTCCATGTTGTACTTCCGGAATTCTTTTTCCTGAATCCGAATTCATGTGCTCTAATAGAGGAATTCCATTTCCTGAATCATACTTCCTCTGTTCTCCTTCCTGAGTGCTATTTCCTGAATCTTACTTCCTGTGTCATACTTCTGGAATTCTACTTCCTGAAACCTACTTCTTAGGTTTACTTCTGGAATTCTATTCCATGAATCCTACTTCCTGTGTTGTCCTTCATGAATAATTTCTGAATACTACTTCCTGTTTCCTGCTTCCGGAATTCTATTTCCTGAATCCTACTTCTTATGTTCTCTTTCATGAGGATTATTTCCTAAATACTACTTCCTGTGTTCTACTTCTGGAATTCTGTTCCCTGAATGCTACTTTACTTGTTCTACCTCCAGAATTCTTTTCTGTGTATCCCACTTCCTGTGTTCTCCTTCATGAAGCCTATTCCCTAAATACTACTTCCTGTGTTCTACTTAGGCAATTCTATTTCCTGAATCCTAATTCCAGTGTTGTACTTCCAGAATTCTACTTCCTGAATCTTACTACCTGTGTTCTCCTTTCTGAGTTCTATTTCCTGAATCAGCTTCCTGTTCTCTCCTTCATGAGACCTATTTCCTGAATCCTACTTCCTGTGTTCTACTTCCTGAGTTCGATTTCCTGAATTCTACTTCCTATGTTCTATTTTCTCAGTTCTATTTCCTGAATCCAACTTCCTGTGTTCTCCTAAATGAGTCCTATTTCCTGAATGCTACTTCCTGTGTTCTACATATGGAATTCTATTTCCTGAATCCTACTTCCTGTGCTCTACTTCCTGAGTCTAATTTCCTGAATTCTACTTAATGTATTGTATTACTGGAATACTATACCGTGAATATGAATCCTCCTTCCTGTGTTCTACTTTCTGAGGCCTATTTACTGAATCCTACTTCCTGTTTTCTCCTTCATCAGGCTCATGTACTGAATCCTACATTCTGTGTTCTATTATTGGAATACTATTTCCTGAATCCTTCTTCCTGTGTTCTACTTCTTGAGTTCTATTTTCTGAATCCTACTTCCTGTGTTCTCATTCATGTGGTCTATTTCATGAATCCTACTTCCTGTGTTCTAGTTCCTGAGTTCTATTTCCTGAAACCTACCTCCTGTGTTCTCCATCATGAGGCCTTTTTCCTGAATACTTCTTCCTGTGTTCTACCACCGGGATTCTATTTCCTAAATCTGATTTACTGTGTTCTACATCATGAGGTCTATTTCCTGAATATTACTTCCTGTATTCTCCTTCCTGTGTCCTATATCCTGAATCCTACTTCCTGTGTTCTTCTTCCGGAATTCTATTTCCTGAATCCTCCTTCGTGTGCTACTTCCGGAGACCTTTTTCCTGAATCCAACTTCCTGTGTTCTCCTTCATGACGCCTATTTCCTGAATCCTACTTCCTGTGTTCTACATATGGAATTCTATTTCCTGAATCCTACTTCATGTGTTCTACTTCCTGAGTTCTATTTCTTGAATCCTACTTCCTGTATCCTCTATAATGAGGCCTATTTCGTGAATCCTACTTCCTGCTTTCTACTTCCGGAATTCTATTTCTTGAAACCTACCTCCTGTGTTCTCCATCATGAGCCCTATTTCCTGAATACTGCTTCCTGTGTTCTACCACCGGGATTCTATTTCCTAAATGTGATTTACTGTGTTCTACATCATGAGGTCTATTTCCTGAATATTAGTTCCTGTATTCTCTTTCCTGTGTTCTATGTCCTGAATCCTCCTTCCTGTGTTCTTCTTCCGGAATTCTATTTCATGAAGCCTACTTCGTGTGCTACTTCCTGAGACCTATTTTCTGAATCCTACTGCCTGTGTTCTCCTTCATGAGGCCTATATCCTGATTCCTACTTCCTGTGTCCTACTTCCGGAATTCCACTTCCTGCATCCTACTTCCTGCGTTTTCCTTCCCGAGTTCTATTTCCTGAATTCTACTTCCTGTGTTTTTCTTCCTGTGTCCTATTTCCTGAATCTTCAATCCTTAGTTCTCCTTCCTGAATTCTATTTTGTGAATCCTTCTTCCTGTGTTCTACTTCCAGTATTCTATTTCCTGAATCTTACTTCATGTGTTCTACTTCTGGATTCCTATATCCTGAATTCTACTTTCTGTGTTCTACTTAGGGAATAATTCTATTTCCCGAATCGTACTTCCTGTGTTCTCCTTCCTGAGTTGTATTTCCTAAATCTTACTTCCTGTGTTATACTTCTAGAATTCTATTTCCTGAATCCTACTTCCTGTGTTCTACTTCCAGAATTCTATTTGCTGAATACTATTTTCTGTGTTCTCCTTCTTGAGGCCTATTTACTGAATACTACTTCCTGTGTTATACTTCTGGAATTCTATTTCCCCAATCCTATTTCCTGTGTTCCACTTTGGGAATTCTACTTCCTGAATCGTACTCTGTGTGTTCTCCTACCTTAGCTCTACTTCCTGAATCTTAATTCCAGTGCTCTATTGCCTGAGTTCTATTTCCTGAATCCTACCTCATGTGTTCCACTTCTCGAATTCTATTTTTTAAATCCTACATCCTGTGTTAAACGGCCAGGATTCTATATCCTGAATCCGACTTCCTGTGTTGTTTTTCCTGCATTCTTTTTCCTGAACCCAACTTCCTGTGCTCTCCTTCATGAGGCCTATACCCTTAATCCTACTTCGTGTGTTCTACATCCTGAGTTCTATTTCCTGAATTCTACGACCTGTGTTCTACCTCAGTATTTCTATTTCCTGAATCCTACTTCCTGTGTTCTCCTTCTTGAGGCCTATTTCCTGAATGCTTTTTCGTGTGTTCTACTTCCTGAGTTCGATTTCCTGAATCCAACTTCCTCTGCTCTCTTTCATGGGTCCCATTTCATGAATCTGACATCCTGTGTTCTACTTAATGAGTTCTATTTCCTGAATCCTATTTCCTGTGTTCTATTTCTGGAATTGTATTCCTTGAATCCTACTTCCTGTGTTCTCCTTTATGAGGCTTATTTCCTGAATACTACTTCATGAGTTCTACCTCCGGAATTCTATTTTCTGAATCTTGCTTCCTGTGTTCCACTTCTGCAATTCTATTTCCTGTATCCTACTCCCTGTGTTCTGCTTCCTGAGTTCTCTTTCTGAATCTGAATCCTGTGTTCTACTTCCTAAGTTCTATTTCCTGAATCCTACTTCCTGTGTCCTACTCCCTCAGTTATCTTTCCTGAATTTTATTCTTGTGTTCTACTTCCTCATATCTATTTCCTGAATCCTACTTCCTGGGTTCTACTTCCGGAATTCTATTTCCTAAATTCTACGTCCTTTGTTCTCCTTCCAGAATTCTATTTCCTGAATCCTACTTCCTGTGTTCTATTTCCTGAGTTCTATTTCCATTATCCAACTTCCTGTGCTCTCCTTCATGAGGACTATTTCTTGAATCCTACTTCCTGTGTTCTGCTTCCTGAGTTCTATTTCCTGAATCCTTCTTCTTGTGTTGTCCTTCCTGAGTTCTATTTAATGAAACTTAATTCTCGAGTTCTACTTCTGTATTTCTCATTCCCGAATTCAACTTCCTGTCTTTTCTATCATTAGTCCTATTTCCTGAATCCTACTTCCTGTGTTCTGGTTCCGGAGATTTATTTCCTGACTCCTACTTCCTGTGTTGTGCTTCCTGAATTCTATTTCCGGAATCGTAATTCCTGTGTTCTATTTCAGGAATTCTATTTCCTGAATTCTACTTCCTGTGTTCTACTCCATAAGATCTATTTCCTAAAACCTATTTCCTGTGTTCTACTTTCGGAATTCTATTCCGTGAACCCTACTTCCTGTGTTCTCCTTCATGAGACCTATTTCCTAAATACTACTTCCTGTGTTATACTTCCGGAATTCTATTTCCTGAATCTTGCTACCTGTGTTATACTTCTGGAATTCTATTTCCTGAATCCTTCTCCCTGTGTTCTCTTCCTGAGTTCTATTTCTTAATCTGAATTCCTGTATTCTACTTCCTAACATCTATTTCCTGAATTCTAATTCCTGTGTTCTACTCCCTGAATCCTATTTCCTAAATCCTACTTTCTGTGTTCAAATTCCAGAATTCTATTTCTTGAATCCTACTTCATTTGTTGTACTTCCTGAGGTCTATTTCCTCAATCCAACAACCTGTGCCCTCTTTCATGAGGCCTATTTCCAGTATCCTACAACCTGTGTTCTACTTCCTGATATCTATTTACAGAATCCTACTTCCTGTGTGCTACTTCTGGAATTGTATTCCCTGAACACTACTTCCTGTGTTCTACTTCCTGAGTTCTATTTCCTCAATCCTAATTCCTGTGTTCCCCTTCCTGAGTTTCGTTTCTTGAATCTTACTTCGTGTGTTCTCCTTTGGGAGTTCTATTTCCTAAATTTTATTTCCTGTGTTGTAATCCAGGAATTCTATTTCCTGAATCCTATTTCCTGTGTTCTACTTCCTGAGTTCTATTCCCTGAATTCTACTTCCTGTGTTCTTCCGGAATTCTGTTTCCTGAATCCTACTTCCCGTGTTCTTCTTCCTGAGTTCTATTTCCTGATTGTTAATTCCTGTGTTCTCCTTCCTGAGTTCTATTTCTTGAATCCGAATTCCAGTGTTGTACTTCCGGAATTCTCTTTCGTGAATCCTACATTCTGAGATCTACTTCCCGGATCCTATTTCCTGCATTTTACTTCCTAGGATGTACTTCCGGAAATCTATTTCCTGAATCCTTGTTTCTGTTTTCTACTTCTGGAATTCTTGTCCCTGAATGCTACTTCACATTTTATCCTTCATGAGGATTAATTCCTGAATACTACTTCCTGTGTTCTACTTCTGGAATTCTGTTTCCTGAATCCTACTTCCTGTGTTCTCCTTCCTGAGTTCTATTTGTTGAATGTTATTTCCTGTGTTCTCCTTCTTGAGTTCTATTTCGTGAATCCTAATTCCGTGTTTTACTTCCGGAATTCTTTTTCCTGAATCCGAATTCGTGTGCTCTAATACTGGAATTCCATTTCCTGAATATTACTTCCTCTGTTCTCCTTCCTGAGTGCTATTTGCTGAATCTTACTTCCTGTGTCATACTTCCGGAATTCCATTTCCTGAATCCCACTTCTTGTGTTTACTTCTGGAATTCTATACCATGAATCCTTCTTCCTGTGTTGTCCTTCATGAATACTTTCTGAATACTACTTCCTGTTTCCTGCTTCCGGAATTCTATTTCCTGAATCCTACTTCTTATATTCTCCTTCATGAGGATTATTTCCTGAATACTACTTCCTGTGTTCTACTTCCGGAATTCTGTTCCCTGAATGCTACTTCCCTTGTTCTACCTGCAGAATTCTTTTCTGTGAATCCCAGTTCCTGTGTTGTCCTAAATGAGGCCTATTTCCTAAATACTACTTCCTGTGTTCTACTTAGGCAATTCTATTTCCTGATCCTAGTTCCTGTGTTGTACTTCCGGAATTCTACTTCCTGAATCCTACTACCTGTGTTCTCCTTTCTGAGTTCTATTTCCTGAATCAATTTCCTGTGCTCTCCTTCATGAGACCTATTTCCTAAATACTACTTCCCGTGTTCTACTTCCGGAATTCTATTTCCTGAATCTTGCTACCTGTGTTATACTTCGGGAATTCTATTTCCTGTATCCTTCTCCCTGTGTTCTCTTCCTGAGTTCTATTTCTTAATCTGAATTCCTGTATTCTACTTCCTAAGATCTATTTCCTGAATTCTAATTCCTGTGTTCTACTTCCGGAATCCTATTTCCTAAATCCTACTTCCTGTGTTCTAATTCCAGAATTCTATTTCTTGAATCCTACTTCCTTTGTTGTACTTCCTGAGGTCTATTTCCTCATGCAACTTCCTGTGCCCTCTTTCATGAGGCCTATTTCCAGTATCCTACATCCTGTGTTCTTCTTACTGAGATCTATTTACAGAATCCTACTTCCTGTGTTCTACTTCTAGAATTGTATTCCCTGAATCCTACGTCCTGTGTTCTACTTCCTGAGTTCTATTTCCTCAATCCTAATTCCTGTGTTCTCCTTCCTGAGTTTCGTTTCTTGAATCTTACTTCGTGTGTTCTCTTTGGGAGTTCTATTTCCTAAATTTTATTTCCTGTGTTGTAATCCAGGAATTCTATTTCCTGAATCCTACTTCCTGTGTTCAACTTCCTGAGTTCTATTTCCTGAATTCTACTTCCTGTGTTCTTCTTCCGGGATTCTGCTTCCTGAATCCTACCTCCTGTGTTCTCCTTCCTGAGTTCTATTTCCTGATTGTTAATTCCTGTGTTCTCCTTCCTGAGTTCTATTTCGTGAATCCGAATTCCAGTGTTGTACTTCCGGAATTCTCTTTCGTGAATCCTACATTCTGAGATCTACTTCCTGGATCCTATTTCCTGCATTTTACTTCCTATGTTGTACTTCCGGAAATCTATTTCCTGAATCCTTGTTCCTGTGTTCTACTTCTGGAATTCTTGTTCCTGAATGCTACTTCCCATTTTATCCTTCATGAGGATTAATTCCTGAATACTACTTCCTGTGTTCTACTTCTGGAATTCTGTTTCCTGAATCCTACTTCCTGTGTTCTCCTTCCTGAGTTCTATTTCCTGAATGTTAATTCCTGTGTTCTCCTTCTTGAGTTCTATTTCGTGAATCCTAATTCCATGTTGTACTTCCGGAATTCTTTTTCCTGAATCTGAATTCGTGTTCTCTAATACAGGAATTCCATTTCCTGAATCATACTTCCTCTGTTCTCCTTCCTGAGTGCTATTTCCTGAATCTTACTTCCTGTGTCATACTTCTGGAATTCTACTTCCTGAATCCTACTTCTTGGGTTTACTTCTGGAATTCTATTCCATGAATCCTACTTCCTGTGTTGTCCTTCATGAATACTTTCTGAATACTACATCCTGCTTCCTCCTTCCGGAATTCTATTAACTGAATCCTACTTCTTATATTCTCCTTAATGAGGATTATTTCCTGAATACTACTTCCTGTTTTCTACTTCTGGAATTCTGTTCCCTGAATGCTACTTCCCTTGTTCTACTTCCAGAATTTTTTGCTGTGAATCCTACTTCCTGTGTTCTCCTTCATGAGGCCTGTTTCCTAAATACTACTTCCTGTGTTCTACTTAGGCAATTTTATTTCCTGAAGCCTAATTCCTGTGTTGCACTTCCGGAATTCTACTTCCTGAATCCAACTACCTGTGTTCTCCTTTATGAGTTCTATTTCCTGAATCAACTTCCTATGCTCTCCTTCATGAGTCCTATTTCCTGAATTTTACTTCCTGTGTTCTACTTCCTGAGTTCTATTTCCTGAATTCTACTGCCTGTGTTCTATTTTCTCAGTTTTATTTCCTGAATCCAATTTCCTGTGTTCTCCTTAATGAGTCCTATTTCCTGAATCCTACTTCCTGTGTTCTACATATGGAATTCTATTTCCTGAATCCTACTTCCTGTGTTCTACTTCCTGAGTTCTATTTCCTGAATCCTACTTCCTGTATTCTATTTCCAGAATACTATACCGTGAATCTGAATCCTCATTCCTGTGTTCTACTATCTGAGCCTATTCACTGAATCCTACTTCCTGTGTTCTCCTTCATCATGCTCATCTCCTGAATCCTACATCCTGTGTTCTATTATTGGAATACTATTTCCTGAATCCTTCTTCCTGTGTTCTACTTCTTGAATTCTTTTTTCTGAATCCTACTTCCTGTGTTCTCCTTCATGCGGTCTATTTCTTGAATCCTACTTCCTGTGTTCTAGTTCCTGAGTCCTATTTACTCAATCCTACATCCTGTGTTCTCCTCCATGAGGCCCATTTCCTGAATCCTACATCCTGTGTTCTATTACCAGAATAGTATTTCCTGAATCCTACATCCTGTGTAATACTTTCTGAGTTCTTTTTCTTGAATCCTACTTCTGAATCCTCTATAATGAGGCCTATTTCGTCAGTCGTACTTCTTGTTTTCTACTTCCGGAATTCTATTTCCTGAAACCTACCTCCTGTGTTCTCCATCATGAGGCCTATTTCCTGAAAACTGCTTCCTGTGTTCTACCACCGGGATTCTATTTCCTAAATCTGATTTACTGTGTTCTACATCATGAGGTCTATTTCCTGAATATTACTTCCTGTATTCTCCTTCCTGTGTCCTATATCCTGAATCCTACTTCCTGTGTTCTTCTTCCGGAATTCTATTTCCTGAATCCTCCTTCGTGTGCTACTTCCGGAGACCTTTTTCCTGAATCCAACTTCCTTTGTTCTCCTTCATGACGCCTATTTCCTGAATCCTACTTCCTGTGTTCTACATATGGAATTCTATTTCCTGAATCCTACTTCATGTGTTCTACTTCCTGAGTTCTATTTCCTGAATCCTACTTCCTGTATTCTGTTTCCGGAATACTATACCGTGAATCTGAATCCTCCTTCCTGTGTTCTGCTATCTGAGGCCTATTTACTGGATCCTACTTCCTGTGTTCTCCTTTATCAGGCTCATTTCCGGAATGCTACATCCTGTATTCTATTATTGGAATACTATTTCCTGAATCCTTCTTCCTGTGTTCTACTTCTTGAGTTCTATTTTCTGAATCCTAACTTCCTGTGTTCTCCTTCATGCGGTCTATTTCTTGAATCCTACTTCCTTTGTGGTACTTCCTGAGGTCTATTTCCTCAATCCACCTTCCTGTGCCCTCTTTCATGAGGCCTATTTCCAGTATCCTACATCCTGTGTTCTACTTCCTGAGATCTATTGACAGAATGCTATTTCCTGTGTTCTACTTCTGGAATTGTATTCCCTGAATCCTACTTCCTGTGTTCTACGTCCTGAGTTCTATTTCCTCAATCCTAATTCCTGTGTTCTCCTTCCTGAGTTTCGTTTCTTGAATCTTACTTCGTGTGTTCTCCTTTGGGAGTTCTATTTCCTAAATTTTATTTCCTGTGTTGTAATCCAGGAATTCTATTTCCTGAATCCTATTTCCTGTGTTCTACTCTCTGAGTTCTATTTCCTGAATTCTACTTCCTGTGTTCTTCTTCTGGAATTCTATTTCCTGAATCCTAGTTCCTGTGTTCTACTTCCTGAGTTCTATTTCCGGCATCTAACTTTCTGTGCTCTCCTTCATGAGGACTATTTCGTGAATCCTACTTCCTGTGTTCTACTTCCGGAATTCTATTTCCTGACTCCTACTTCCTGTGTTGTGCTTCCTGAATTCTATTTCCTGAATCGTAATTCCTGTGTTCTACTTCAGGAATTCTATTTCCTGAATTCTACTTCCTGTATTCTACTTCCTAAGATCTATTTCCTGAATTCTAATTCCTGTGTTCTACTTCTGGAATCCTATTTCCTAAATCCTAATTTCTGTGATTGAATTCCAGAATTCTATTTCTTGAATCCTACTTCCTTTGTTGTACTTCCTGAGGTCTATTTCCTCAATCCAACTTCCTATGCCCTCTTTCATGAGGCCTATTTCCAGTATCCTACATCCTTTGTTCTACTTCCTTTGATCTATTGACAGAATCCTAATTCCTGTGTTCTACTTCTGGAATTGTATTCCCTGAATCATACTTCCTGTGTTCTAATTCCTGAGTTCTGTTTCCTCAATCCTAATTCCTGTGTTCTCCTTCCTGAGTTTCGTTTTTTGAATCTTACTTCGTGTGTTCTCCTTTGGGAGTTCTATTTCCTAAATTTTATTTCCTGTGTTGTAATCCAGGAATTCTATTTCCTGAATCCTATTTCCTGTGTTCTACTCTCTGAGTTCTATTTCCTGAATTCTACTTCCTGTGTTCTTCTTCCGGAATTCTGCTTCCTGAAGACTACTTCCTGTGTTCTCCTTCCTGAATTCTATTTCCTGAATTATAATTCCTGTGTTCTCCTTCCTGAGTTCTATTTCGTGAATCCGAATTCCATTGTTTTACTTCCGGGATTCTCTTTCATGAATCCTACTTCCTGAGATCTACTTCCGGGATTCTATTTCCTGAATATTACTTCCTATGTTGTACTTCCGGAATTCTTTTTCATGAATCCTTATTCCTGTGTTCTACTTCTGGAATTCTTGTCCCTGAATGCTACTTCCTATTTTATCCTTCATGAGGATTAATTCCTAAATACTACTTGCTGTGTTCTACTTCTGGAATTCTGTTTCCTGAATCCTACTTCCTGTGTTCTCCTTCCTGAGTTCTATTTCCTGAATGTTAATTCCTGTGTTCTCCTTTTTGAGTGCTATTTCGTGAATCCTAATTCCGTGTTGTACTTCCGGAATTCTTTTTCCTGAATCCGAATTCGTGTGCTCTAATACAGGAATTCCATTTCCTGAATCATACTTCCACTGTTCTCCTTCCTGAGCGCTATTTCCTGAATCTTACTTCCTGTGTCATACTTCCGGAATTGTACTTCCTGAATCCTACTTCTTGGGTTTACTTCTGGAATTCTATTCCCTGAATCCTACTTCCTGTGTTGTCCTTCATGAATACTTTCTGAATACTACTTCCTGTTTCCTGCTTCCGGAATTCTATTTCGTGAATCCTACTTCTTATATTCTCCTTCATGAGGATTATTTCCTGAATATTACCTCCTGTGTTCTACTTCCGGAATTTTGTTCCCTGAATGCTACTTCCTTGTTCTACCACCAGAATTCTTTTCTGTGAATCCCACTTCCTGTGTTCTCCTTCATGAGGCCTTTTTCCTAACTACTACTTCCTGTGTTCTACTTAGGCAATTCTATTTCCTGAATCCTAATTCCTGTGTTGTACTTCCGGAAATCTACTTCCTGAATCCTACTACCTATGTTCTCCTTTCTGAGTTCTATTTCCTGAATCAACTTCCTGTGCTCTCCTTCATGAGACCTATTTCCTGAATCTTACTTCCTGTGTTCTACTTCCTGAGTTCTATTTCCCGAATTCTACTTCCTGTGTTCTATTTAGTGAATCTTAATTCCTTTGTTCTCCTTCCTGAATTCTATTTTGTGAATCCTTCTTCCTGTGTTCTACTTCCAGTATTCTATTTCCTGAATCTTACTTCATGTGTTCTACTTCTGGATTCCTATTTCCTGAATTCTACTTTTTGTGTTCTACTTAGGGAATAATTCTATTCCTGACTCCTACTTCCTGTGTTCTCCTTTCTGAGTTGTATTTCCTAAATCTTACTTCCTGTGTTGTACTTCCAGAATGCTATTTCCTGAATCCTACTGCCTGTGTTCTACTTCCAGAATTCTATTTGCTGAATACTATTTCCTGTGTTCTCCTTCTTGAGGCCTATTTACTGAATACTACTTCCTGTGTTATACTTCTGGAATTCTATTTCCCCAATCCTATTTCCTGTGTTCCACTTTGGGAATTCTACTTCCTGAATCGTACTCTGTGTGTTCTCCTACCTTAGTTCTACTTCCTGAATCTTAATTCCTGTGCTCTATTGCCTGAGTTCTATTTCCTGAATCCTACCTCATGTATTCCACTTCTGGAATTCTATTTTTTAAATCCTATATCCTGTGTTATACGGCCAGGACTCTATTTCCTGAATACTACTTCCTGTGTTCTTTTTCCTGCATTCTTTTTCCTGAATCCAACGTCCTGTGCTCTCCTTCACGAGGCCTATACCCTGAACCCTACTTCGTGTGTTCTACTTCTTGAGTTCTATTTCCTGAATGCAATTTCCTGTGTTCTCTTTCTTCAGTTCTATTTCCTGATTTCTACTTCCTGTGTTCTACCTCAGTATTTCTATTTCCTGAATCCCACTTCCTGTGTTCTCCTTCTTGAGGCCTATTTCCTGAATGCTTTTTCGTGTGTTCTACTTCCTGAGTTCGATTTGCTGAATCGAACTTCCTGTGCTCTCTTTCATGGGGCCCATTTCATGAATCTAACATCCTGTGTTCTACTTCCTGCGTTCTATTTCCTGAATCCTGTTTCCTGTGTCCTATTTCCTGAATTCTATTCCTTGAATTCTACTTCCTGTGTTTTCCTTCATGAGGCGTATTTCCTGATTCCTAATTCCTGTGTTCTACTTCCGGAATTCCACTTCCTGAATCCTACTTCCTGCGTTTTACTTCCCGAGTTCTATTTCCTGAATTCTACTTCCTGTGTTTTTCTTCCTGTGTCCTATTTCCTGAATCTGAAATCCTTGGTTCTCCTTCCTGAATTCTATTTTGTGAATCCTTCTTCCTGTGTTCTACTTCCAGTATTCTATTTCCTGAATCTTACTTCATGTGTTCTACTTCTAGATTCCTATTTCCTGAATTCTGCATTCTGTGTTCTACTTAGGAAATAATTCTGTTCCTGAATCCTACTTCCTGTGTTCTCGTTTCTGAGATGTATTTCCTAAATCTTACTTCCTGTGTTGTACTTCCAGAATTCTATTTCCTGAATCCTACTTCCTGTGTTCTACTTCCAGAATTCTATTTGCTGAATACTATTTCCTGTGTTCTCCTTCTTGAGGCCTATTTACTTAATACTACTTCCTATGTTATACTTCTGGAATTCTATTTCCCCAATCCTATTTCTGTGTTCCACTTTGGGAATTCTACTTCCTGAATCCTACTCCGTGTGTTCTCCTACCTTAGTTCTACTTCCTGAATCTTAATTCCTGGGCTCTATTGCCTGAGTTCTATTTCCTGAATCCTACCTCATGTGTTCCACTTCTGGAATTCTATTTTTTAAATCCTACATCCTGTGTTATACGGCCAGGACTCTATTTCCTGAATCCGACTTCCTGTGTTCTTTTCCTGCATTCTTTTTCCTGAATCCAACTTCCTGTGCTCTCCTTCACGAGGCCCATACCTTTAATCCTACTTCGTGTGTTCTACATATGGAATTCTATATCCTGAATCCTACTTCCTGTGTTCTACTTCCGGAATACTATTTCCTGAACCCTACTTCCTGTGTTCTCCTTCCTGAATTCTATTTCCTGAATCTTAATTCCTTTGTTCTCCTTCCTGAGTTGTATTTCGTGAATCCTACTTCCTGTGTTCTACTTCCAGTATTCTATTCGCTGAATACTATTTCCTGTGTTCTCCTTCATGAGGCCTATTTCCTGAGTACTACCTCCTGTGTTATACTGCTGGAATTCTATTTCCTGAATCCTACTTCCTCTGTTGAACTTTGGGAATTGTACTTTCAGAATCCTACTCCCTGTGTTCTCCTTCCTGAGTTCTATTTCCTGAATATTAATTCTTGTTCTCTACTTCCTGAGTTGTTTCCTGAATCCAACTTCCAGTGCTCTCTTTCATGGGGCCTATTTCCCAGATCCTACATCTTGTGTTCTACTTCCTGAGTTCTATTTCCTGAATCTTACTTCATGTTCCCCTTCCTGAGTTCTATTTCTTGAATTATCCTTCCTGTGTCGTACTTCCGTAATACTGTTTCCTGAATTCTACTTCCTGTGTCCTACTTCTGGAATTCTATTTCCTGAATCCTACTTCCTCTGTTCTACTTCCTAAGGTCTATTTCCTGAATGCTACTTCCTGTGTTCTACTTCCTGAGTTCTATTTTCTGAATCCAACTTACTGTGCTTTCTTTCACGAGGCCTATTTCCAGAATCCTACCTCCTGTGTTTTACATCCTGAGTTCTATGTCCTGTCTGCTACTTCCGGAATTCTATTCCTTGAATCCTACTTCCTGTGTTCTCTATATGAGGCCGATTTCCTGAGTAGTAATTCCTGTGTTCTACTTCTGGAATTCTATTTCCTGAATCCTGCTTCCTGTGTTCGACTTCTGGAATTCTATTTCCTGAATCCTACTCCCTGTGTTCTCCTTCCTGAGTTCTATTTCCTGAATCTTAATGTTTTGTTCTACATCCTGAGTTCCATTTCCTGACTCCTAATTCCTGTGTTCCACTTCTGGAATTCTAGTTCATGAAAGCTACTCCCTGTGTACTTCTTCCTGAGTTCTATTTCTGAATCTGAATTCCTGTTTTCTGCTTCCTATGTTCTATTCCTGAATCCTACTTCCTGTGTTCTACTTCCTGAGTTCTATTTCCTGAATCCAACTTCCTGTGCTTTCTTTCATGAGGCCTATTTGCAGAATACTACATGCTGCGTTGTACTTCCTGAGTTCTATTTCCTGAATCCTACATCCAGTGTTCTCCTTCCTCAGTTCTATTTCCTGAATCTTACTTCCTGTGTTATACTGCTGGAATTCTATTTCCAAATCCTACTTCCTTTGTTCTACTTGAGGATTTCTATATCCTGAATCCTAGCTCCTGTATTCTGCTTCATGAGGCCTATTTCCTGAATATTGCTTCCTGTGTTCTACTTCCATAATTCTATTGCCTGAATCCTACTTTCTGTGTTCTCCCTCTTGAGGCCTGTTTCCTGAATGCTTTTTAGTGTGTCCTACTTCCTGAGTTCGATTTCCTGAATCCAACTTCCTGTCCTCTCTTTCATGGGGCCTATTTCATGAATCTGACATCCTGTGTTCTACTTCCTGAGTTCTATTTCCTGAATCCTATTTCCTGTGTTCTATTTCCTGAATTCTATTCCTTGAATCCTACTTCCTGTGTTCTCCTTTATGAGGCCGATTTCCTGAATACTACTTCATGTGTTCTACCTCCGGAATTCTATTTTCTGAATCTTGCTTCCTGTGTTCCACTTCTGGAATTCTATTTCCTGTATCCTACTCCCTGTGTTCTGCTTCCGGAGTTCTCTTTCTAAATCTGAATCCTGTGTTCTACTTCCTAAGTTCTACTTCCTGAATCCTACTTCCTGTGTCCTACTCCCTGAGTTATCTTTCCTGAATTTTATTCTTGTGTTCTACTTCCTCTGATCTATTTGCTGAATCCAACTTCCTGTGTTCTACTTCCTGAATTCTATTTCCTAAATTCTACTTCCTGTGTTCTCCTTCTAGAATTCTATTTCCTGTATCCTACTTCCTGTGTTCTATTTCCTGAGATGTATTTCCTGCATCCAACTTCCTGTGCTCTCCTTCATGAGGACTATTTCGTGAATCCTACTTCCTGTGTTCTGCTTCCTGAGTTCTATTTCCTGAATCCTTCTTCCTGTGTTGTCCTTCCTGAGTTCTATTTAATGAAACTTACTTCTTGAGTTCTACTTTGGTATTTCTTTTTCCCGAATCCAACTTCCTGTCTTTTCTAACATTAGTCCTATTTCTTGAATCCTACTTCCTGTGTTCTGCTTCCCGAGTTTTATTTCCTGACTCCTACTTCCTGTGTTGTGCTTCCTGAATTCTATTTCCTGAATCGTAATTCCTGTGTTCTACTTCAGGAATTCTATTTCCTGAATTCTACTTCCTGTGTTCTACTCCATAAGATCTATTTCCTAAAACCTATTTCCTGTGTTCTACTTTCGGAATTCTGTTCCCTGAACCCTACTTCCTGTGTTCTCCTTCATGAGACCTATTTCTTAAATACTACTTCCCGTGTTCTACTTACGGAATTCTATCTCCTGAATCTTGCTACCTGTGTTATACTTCCAGAATTCTATTTCCTGAATCCTTCTCCCTGTGTTCTCTTCCTGAGTTCTATTTCTTAATCTGAATTCCTGTATTCTACTTCCTAAGATCTATTTCAGGAATTCTAATTCCTGTGTTCTACTTCCGGAATCTTATTTCCTAAATCCTACTTCCTGTGTTCTAATTCCAGAATTCTATTTCTTGAATCCTACTTCCTTTGTTGTACTTCCTGAGGTCTATTTCCTCAATGCAACTTCCTGTGCCCTCTTTCATGAGGCCTATTTCCAGTATCCTACATCCTGTGTTCTTCTTACTGAGATCTATTTACAGAATCCTACTTCCTGTGTTCTACTTCTGGAATTGTATTCCCTGAATCGTACGTCCTGTGTTCTACTTCCTGAGTTCTATTTCCTCAATCCTAATTCCTGTGTTCTCCTTCCTGAGTTTCGTTTCTTGAATCTTACTTCGTGTGTTCTCCTTTGGGAGTTCTATTTCCTAAATTTTATTTCCTGTGTTGTAATCCATGAATTCTATTTCCTGAATCCTATTTCCTGTGTTCTACTTCCTGAGTTCTATTTCCTGAATTCTACTTCCTGTGTTCTTCCGGAATTCTGTTTCCTGAATCCTACTTCCTGTGTTCTTCTTCCTGAGTTCTATTTCCTGAATGTTAATTCCTGTGTTCTCCTTCCTGAGTTCTATTTCTTGAATCCGAATACCAGTGTTGTACTTCCGGAATTCTCTTTCGTGAATCCTACATTCTGAGATCTACTTCCCGGATCCTATTTCCTGCATTTTACTTCCTAGGTTGTACTTCCGGAAATCTATTTCCTGAATCCATGTTTCTGTTTTCTACTTCTGGAATTCTTGTCCCTGAATGCTACTTCCCATTTTATCCTTCATGAGGATTAATTCGTGAATACTACTTCCTGTGTTCTACTTCTGGAATTCTGTTTCCTGAATCCTACTTCCTGTGTTCTCCTTCCTGAGTTCTATTTGTTGAATGTTATTTCCTGTGTTCTCCGTCTTGAGTTCTATTTCGTGAATCCTAATTCCGTGTTTTACTTCCGGAATTCTTTTTCCTGAATCCGAATTCGTGTGCTCTAATACCGGAATTCCATTTCCTGAATATTACTTCCTCTGTTCTCCTTCCTGAGTGCTATTTGCTGAATCTTACTTCCTGTGTCATACTTCCGGAATTCCATTTCCTGAATCCCACTTCTTGTGTTTACTTCTGGAATTCTATTCCATGAATCCTTCTTCCTGTGTTGTCCTTCATGAATACTTTCTGAATACTACTTCCTGTTTCCTGCTTCCGGAATTCTATTTCCTGAATCCTACTTCTTATATTCTCCTTCATGAGGATTACTTCCTGAATACTACTTCCTGTGTTCTACTTCCGGAATTCTGTTCCCTGAATGCTACTTCCCTTGTTCTACCTGCAGAATTCTTTTCTGTGAATCCCACTTCCTGTGTTGTCCTAAATGAGGCCTATTTCCTAAATACTACTTCCTGTGTTCTACTTAGGCAATTCTATTTCCTGATCCTAGTTCCTGTGTTGTACTTCCGGAATTCTACTTCCTGAATCCTACTACCTGTGTTCTCCTTTCTGAGTTCTATTTCCAGAATTCAACTTCCTGTGCTCTCCTTCATGAGACCTATGTCCTGAATCTTACTTCCTGTGTTCTACTTCCTGAGTTCTATTTCCTGAATTCTACTTCCTGTGTTCTATTTTCTCAGTTCTATTTCCTGAACCCAACTTCCTGTGTTCTCCTTAATGAGTCCTATTTCCTGAATCCTACTTCCTGTGTTCTACATATGGAATTCTATTTCCTGAATCCTACTTCCTGTGTTCAACTTCCTGAGTTCTATTTCCTGAATCCTACTTCCTGTATTCTATTTCCGGAATACTATTCCATGAATCTGAATCCTCCTTCCTGTGTTCTACTATGTGAGGCGTATTTACTGAATCCTACTTCCTGTGTTTTCCTTCATCAGGCTAATTTCCTGAATCCTACATCCTGTGTTCTATTCTTGGAATACTGTTTCCTGAATCCTTCTTCCTGTGCTCTACTTCTTGAGTTCTATTTCCTGAATCCTACTTCCTGTGTTCTCCTTCATGCAGTCTCTTTCTTGAATCCTATTTCCTGTGTTCTAGTTCCTGAGTCCTATTTTCTGAATCCTACATCCTGTGTTCTCCTCCATGAGGCCCATTTCCTGAATCCTACATCTTATGTTCTATTACCAGAATAGTATTTCCTGAATCCTACTTCCTGTGTTATACTTCCTGAGTTCTATTTCTTGAATCCTACTTCCTGTATCCTCTATAATGAGGCCTGTTTCGTGAATCCTACTTCCTGTGTTCTACTTCCGGAATTCTATTTCCTGAAACCTACCTCCTGTGTACTCCATCATGAGGCCTATTTCCTGAACACTGCTTCCTGTGTTCTACCACCGGGATTCTATTTCCTAAATCTGATTTACTGTGTTCTATATCATGAGGTCTATTTCCTGAATATAACTTCCTGTATTCTCCTTCCTGTGTTCCATTTCATGAATCCTACTTCCTTGTTCTTCTTCCAGAATTCTATTTCCTGAATCCTCCTTCATGTGATACTTCCTGAGACCTATTTCCTGAATCCTCTTTCCTGTGTTCTCCTTCATGAGGCCTATTTCCTGATTCTTACTTCCTGTGTTCTACTTCCGGAATTTCACTCCCTGAATCTTGCTTCCTGCATTTTGCTTCCCTAGTTCTATTTCCCGAATTCTACTTCCTGTGTTCTATTTAGTGAATCTTAATTCCTTGGTTCTCCTTCCTGAATTCTATTTTGTGCATCCTTCTTCCGGTGTTCTACTTCCGGTATTCTATTTGCTGAATCTTACTTCATGTGTTCTACTTCTGGATTCCTATATCCTGAATTCTACTTTCTGTGTTCTACTTCCAGAATTCTATTTCCTGAATGCTACTTCCTGTGTTTTCCTTCCTGAGTTGTATTTCCTAAATCTTACTTCCTGTGTTGTACTTCCAGAATTCTATTTCCTGAATCCTACTTCCTGTGTTCTACTTCCAGAATTCTATTTGCTGAATTCTATTTCCTGTGTTCTCCTTCATGAGGCCTATTTACTGAATACTACTTCCTGTGTTATACTTCTGGAATTCTATTTCCCGCATCCTATTTCCTGTGTTCCACTTCGGGAATTCTACTTCCTGAATCCTACTCCGTGTGTTCTCCTACCCTAGTTCTACTTCCTGAATCTTAATTCCTGTGCTCTATTGCCTGAGTTCTATTTCCTGAATCCTACCTCATGTGTTCCACTTCTGGAATTCTATTTTTTAAATCCTACATCCTGTGTTATACGGCCAGGACTCTATTTCCTGAATCCGACTTCCTGTGTTCTCTTTCCTGCATTCTTTTTCCTGAATCCAACTTCCTGTGCTCTCCTTCACGGGGCCCATACCTTTAATCCTACTTTGTGTGTTCTACTTCCTGAGTTCTATTTCCTGAATGCAATTTCCTGTGTTCTCTTTCTTCAGTTCTATTTCCTGATTTCTACTTCCTGTGTTCTACCTCAGTATTTCTATTTCCTGAATCCAACGTCCTGTGTTCTCCTTCATGTGTCCTATTTCCTGTATCCTATTTCATGTGTTCTACTTCCTGAGTTCTATTTCCTGAATCCTACATCCTGTGATATGCTTCCTCAGTTTTATTTCCTGAATCCTACATCCTGTGTTATACTTATGGAATTCTATATCCTGAATCCTGCTTCCTGTTTTCTTCTTCCTGAGTTCCTTTTCCTCAATCTTACATCCTTTGTTCTCCTTCCTAGTATCAATTTCCTGAATCTTATGTCCTATGATCTATTTCTGAGTTCTATTTCCTGAATCCTACTTCCTGTGTTGTACTTCTGGAATTCTATTCCCTGAATCCTACTTCCTGTGTTCTCCTTCCTGAGTTCTATTTCCTGAATCTTAATTCCTGTGTTATACTTCCTGATTTCTATTTCCTTAATTTTACTTCCTGTATTCTACTTCTGGAATTCTATTTCCTAAATCCTACTTCCTGTATTCTACTTCCAGAATTCTATTTCCTGAATGCTACTTAATGTGTTCCACTTCCTGAGTTCTATTTAATGAATCCTACATCCAGTGTTCTCCTTTATGAGGCCTATTTTGTGAATCCTACTTCCTGTGTACTCTTCCCGTATCCTATTTCCAGAAACGTACTTCCTGTGTTTTCCATCATGAGGCCTATTTCCTGAATCCTGCTTCCTGTGTTCTACCTGCAGTATTCTATTTCGTGAGTCCTAATTCCTGTGTTGTACTTCCATAATTCTACTTCCTTAATCCTACTCTCTGTGTTGTCCTTCCTGAGTTCTATTACCTGAATCTTAATTCCTGTGTTCTACTTCCTAAGTTCTATTTCCTGAATTCTACTTCCTTTTTCTACCTCTGTAATTCTATTTCCCACATCCTACTTCCTGTGTTCTAGTTCCAGAATTCAATTTCCTGAATCCTACATCCTGTGATCTATTACCTAAGTTCTATTTCCTGAATCCAACTTGCTGCGCTCTCCTTCATGAGGTCTATTTCCTGAATATTACTTTGTGTTCTACTTCCTGAGTTTTATTTCCTGAATCCTACTTCCTGTCTTTTCCTTCCTGAGTTCTATTTCCTGAATCTACTTCCTTTGTTCTACTTCCGTATATCTATTTCCTGAATCCAACTTCCTTTGTTCTCCTTTTGAGTCCTATTTCCTGACTCTTACATCCTGTGTTCCACTTACTGAGTTATATATCCTCAAACCTACTTCCTGTGTTGTGCTTCCTGAATTCTGTTTCCTGAATCCTACTTCCTGTGTTTTACATATGGAATTCTATATCCTGAATCCTACTTCCTGTGTTCTACTTCCGGAATAGTATTTCCTGAACCCTACTTCCTGTGTTCTCCTTCCTGAATTCTATTTCCTGAATCTTAATTCCTGTGTTCTCCTTCCTGAGTTGTATTTCGTGAATCCTACTTGCTGTGCTCTCTTTCATGGGGCCTATTTCATGAATCTGACATCCTGTGTTCTACTTCCTGAGTTGTATTTCCTGAATCCTATTTCCTGTGTTCTATTTCCTGAATTCTATTCCTTGAATCCTACTTCCTGTGTTCCCCTTTAGGAGGCCGATTTCCTGAATACTACTTCATGTGTTCTACCTCCGGAATTCTATTTTCTCAATGTTGCTTCCTGTGTTCCACTTCTGTAATTCAATTTCCTGTATCCTACTCCCTGTGTTCTGCTTCCTGAGTTCTCTTTCTGAATCTGAATCCTGTGTTCTACTTCCTAAGTTCTACTTCCTGAATCCTACTTCCTGTGTCCTACTCCCTGAGTTATCATTCCTGAATTTTATTCTTGTGTTCTACTTCCTCAGATCTATTTGCTGAATCCTACTTCCTGTGTTCTACTTGCGGAATTCTATTTCCTAAATTCTACTTCCTGTGTTCTCCTTCCAGAATTCTATTTCCTGAATCCTACTTCCTGTGTTCTATTTCCTGAGTTGTGTTTCCTGCATCCAACTTCCTGTGGTCTCCTTCATGAGGACTATTTGGCGAATCCTACTTCCTGTGTTCTGCTTCCTGAGTTCTATTTCCTGAATCCTTCTTCCTGTGTTGTCCTTCCTGAGTTCTATTTAATGAAACTTACTTCTCGAGTTCTACTTCTGTATTTCTCTTTCCCGAATCCAACTTCCTGTCTTTTCTATCATTAGTCCTATTTCCTGAATCCTACTTCCTGTGTTCTGCTTCCCGAGTTTTATTTCCTGACTCCTACCTCCTGTGTTGTGCTTCCTGAATTCTATTTCCTGAATCATAATTCCTGTGTTCTACTTCAGGAATTCTATTTCCTGAATTCTACTTCCTGTGTTCTACTCCATAAGATCTATTTCCTAAAACCTATTTCCTGTGTTCTACTTTCGGAATTCTGTTCCCTGAACCCTACTTCCTGTGTTCTCCTTCATGAAACCTATTTCCGAAACACTACTTCCTGTGTTCTACTTCCGGAATTCTATTTCCTGAATCTTGCTACCTGTGTTATACTTCGGGAATTCTATTTCCTGTATCCTTCTCCCTGTGTTCTCTTCCTGAGTACTATTTCTTTATCTGAATTCCTGTATTCTACTTCCTAAGATCTATTTCCTGAATTCTAATTCCTGTGTTCTACTTCCGGAATCCTATTTCCTAAATCCGACTTCCTGTGTTCGAATTCCAGATTTCTATTTCTTGAATCCTACTTCCTGTATCCTCTATAATGAGGCCTATTTCGTGAATCCTACTTCCTGTGTTCTACTTCCGGAATTCTATTTCCTGAACCCTACCTCCTGTGTTCTCCATCATGAGGCCTATTTCCTAAATACTGCTTCCTGTGTTCTACCACCGGGATTCTATTTCCTAAATCTGATTTATTGTGTTCTACATCATGAGGTCTATTTCCTGAATATTACTTCCTGTATTCTCCTTCCTCTGTTCTATATCCTGAATCCTACTTCCTTGTTCTTCTTCTGGAATTCTATTTCCTGAATCCTCCTTCGTGTCCTACTTCCTGAGACCTATTTCCTGAATCCTCTTTCCTGTGTTCTTCATGAGGCCTATTTCCTGATTCCTACTTCCTGTGTTCTACTTCCGGAATTTCACTTCCTGAATCTTACTTCCTGCATTTTACTTCCTGAGTTCTATTTCCCGAATTCTACTTCCTGTGTTCTATTTAGTGAATCTTAATTCCTTGGTTCTCCTTCCTGAATTCTATTTTGTGAATCCTTCTTCCTGTGTTCTACTTCCGGTATTCTATTTCCTGAATCTTACGTCACGTGTTCTACTTCTGGATTCATATATCCTGAATTCTACTTTCTGTGTTCTACTTATGGAATTCTATTTCCTGAATGCTACTTCTTGTGTTCTCCTTCCTGAGTTGTATTTCCTAAATCTTACTTCCTGTGTTGTACTTCCAGTATTCTATTTCCTGAATCCTACTTCCTGTGTTCTACTTCCAGAATTCTATTTGCTGAATACTATTTCCTATGTTCTCCTTCATGAGGCCTATTTCCTGAATACTACTTCCTGTGTTATTCTTCTGGAATTCTATTTCCCGCATCCTATTTCCTGTGTTCCACTTCGGGAATTCTACTTCCTGAATCCTACTCCGTGTGTTCTCCTACCTTAGTTCTACTTCCTGAATCTTAATTCCTGTGCTCTATTGCCTGAGTTCTATTTCCTGAATCCTACCTCATGTGTTCCACTTCTGGAATTCTATTTTTTAAATCCTGCATCCTGTGTTATATGGCCAGGACTCTATTTCCTGAATCCGACTTCCTGTGTTCTTTTTCCTGCATTCTTTTTCCTGAATCCAACTTCCTGTGCTCTCCTTCACGAGGCCCATACCTTTAATCCTACTTCGTGTGTTCTATATATGGAATTCTATATCCTGAATCCTACTTCCTGTGTTCTACTTCCGGAATACTATTTCATGAACCCTACTTCCTGTGTTCTCCTTCCTGAATTGTATTTCCTGAATCTTAATTCCTTTGTTCTCCTTCCTGAGTTGTATTTCGTGAATCCTACTTCCTGTGTTCTACTTCCAGTATTCTATTCGCTGAATACTATTTCCTGTGTTCTCCTTCATGAGGCCTATTTCCTGAGTACTACCTCCTGTGTTATACTGCCGGAATTCTATTTCCTGAATCCTACTTCCTCTGTTGAACTTTGGGAATTGTACTTTCAGAATCCTACTCCCTGTGTTCTCCTTCCTGAGTTCTATTTCCTGAATATTAATTCTTGTTCTCTACTTCCTGAGTTGTTTCCTGAATCCAACTTCCAGTGCTCTCTTTCATGGGGCCTATTTCCCAGATCCTACATCTTGTGTTCTACTTCCTGAGTTCTATTTCCTGAATCTTACTTCATGTTCCCCTTCCTGAGTTCTATTTCTTGAATTATCCTTCCTGTGTCGTACTTCCGTAATACTGTTTCCTGAATTCTACTTCCTGTGTCCTACTTCTGGAATTCTTTTTCCTGAATCCTACTTCCTCTGTTCTACTTCCTAAGGTCTATTTCCTGAATGCTACTTCCTGTGTTCTACTTCCTGAGTTCTATTTTCTGAATCCAACTTACTGTGCTTTCTTTCACGAGGCCTATTTCCAGAATCCTACCTCCTGTGTTTTACATCCTGAGTTCTATGTCCTGTCTGCTACTTCCGGAATTCTATTCCTTGAATCCTACTTCCTGTGTTCTCTATATGAGGCCGATTTCCTGAGTAGTAATTCCTGTGTTCTACTTCTGGAATTCTATTTCCTGAATCCTGCTTCCTGTGTTCGACTTCTGGAATTCTATTTCCTGAATCCTACTCCCTGTGTTCTCCTTCCTGAGTTCTATTTCCTGAATCTTAATGTTTTGTTCTACATCCTGAGTTCCATTTCCTGACTCCTAATTCCTGTGTTCCACTTCTGGAATTCTATTTCATGAAAGCTACTCCCTGTGTACTGCTTCCTGAGTTCTATTTCTGAATCTGAATTCCTGTTTTCTGCTTCCTATGTTCTATTCCTGAATCCTACTTCCTGTGTTCTACTTCCTGAGTTCTATTTCCTGAATCCAACTTCCTGTGCTTTCTTTCATGAGGCCTATTTGCAGAATACTACATGCTGCATTGTACTTCCTGAGTTCTATTTCCTGAATCCTACTTCCAGTGTTCTCCTTCCTCAGGTCTATTTCCTGAATCCTACTTCCTGTGTTATATTGCTGGAATTCTATTTCCTGAATCCTACTTCCTTTGTTCCACTTGAGGATTTCTATATCCTGAATCCTAGCTCCTGTATTCTGCTTAATGACGCCTATTTCCTGAATATTGCTTCCTGTGTTCTACTTCCATAATTCTATTGCCTGAATCCTACTTTCTGTGTTCTCCTTCTTGAGGCCTGTTTACTGAATGCTTTTTAGTGTGTTCTACTTCCTGAGTTCGATTTCCTGAATCCAACTTCCTGTCCTCTCTTTCATGGGGCCTATTTCATGAATCTGACATCCTGTGTTCTACTTCCTGAGTTCTATTTCCTGAATCCTATTTCCTGTGTTCTATTTTCTGAATTCTATTCCTTGAATCCTACTTCCTGTGTTCTCCTTTATGAGGCCGATTTCCTGAATACTACTTCATGTGTTCAACCTCTGAATTCTATTTTCTGAATCTTGCTTCCTGTGTTCCACTTCTGGAATTCTATTTCCTGTATCCTATTCCCTGTGTTCTGCTTCCTGAGTTCTCTTTCTGAATCTGAATCCTGTGTTCTACTTCCTAAGTTCTACTTCCTGAATCCTACTTCCTGTGTCCTACTCCCTGAGTTATCTTTCCTGAATTTTATTCTTGTGTTCTACTTCCTCTGATCTATTTGCTGAATCCTACTTCCTGGGTTCTACTTCCGGAATTCTATTTCCTAAATTCTACTTCCTGTGTTCTCCTTCCAGAATTCTATTTCCTGAATCCTACTTCCTGTGTTCTATTTCCTGAGTTGTATTTCCTGCATCCAACTTCCTGTGCTCTCCTTCATGAGGACTATTTCGTGAATCCTACTTCCTGTGTTCTGCTTCCTGAGTTCTATTTCCTGAATCCTTCTTCCTGTGTTGTCCTTCCTGAGTTCTATTTAATGAAACTTACTTCTCGAGTTCTACTTCTGTATTTCTCTTTCCCGAATCCAACTTCCTGTCTTTTCTATCATTAGTCCTATTTCCTGAATCCTACTTCCTGTGTTCTGCTTCCCGAGTTTTATTTCCTGACTCCTACTTCCTGTGTTGTGCTTCCTGAATTCTATTTCCTGAATCGTAATTCCTGTGTTCTACTTCAGGAATTCAATTTCCTGAATTCTACTTCCTGTGTTCTACTCCATAAGATCTATTTCCTAAAACCTATTTCCTGTGTTCTTCTTTCGGAATTCTGTTCCCTGAACCCTATTTCCTGTGTTCTCCTTCATGAGACCTATTTCCTAAATACTACTTCCCGTGTTCTACTTCCGGAATTCTATTTCCTGAATCTTGCTACCTGTGTTATACTTCGGGAATTCTATTTCCTGTATCCTTCTCCCTGTGTTCTCTTCCTGAGTACTATTTCTTTATCTGAATTCCTGTATTCTACTTCCTAAGATCTATTTCCTGAATTCTAATTCCTGTGTTCTACTTCCGGAATCCTATTTCCTAAATCCGACTTCCTGTGTTCGAATTCCAGATTTCTATTTCTTGAATCCTACTTCCTGTATCCTCTATAATGAGGCCTATTTCGTGAATCCTACTTCCTGTGTTCTACTTCCGGAATTCTATTTCCTGAACCCTACCTCCTGTGTTCTCCATCATGAGGCCTATTTCCTAAATACTGCTTCCTGTGTTCTACCACCGGGATTCTATTTCCTAAATCTGATTTATTGTGTTCTACATCATGAGGTCTATTTCCTGAATATTACTTCCTGTATTCTCCTTCCTCTGTTCTATATCCTGAATCCTACTTCCTTGTTCTTCTTCTGGAATTCTATTTCCTGAATCCTCCTTCGTGTCCTACTTCCTGAGACCTATTTCCTGAATCCTCTTTCCTGTGTTCTTCATGAGGCCTATTTCCTGATTCCTACTTCCTGTGTTCTACTTCCGGAATTTCACTTCCTGAATCTTACTTCCTGCATTTTACTTCCTGAGTTCTATTTCCCGAATTCTACTTCCTGTGTTCTATTTAGTGAATCTTAATTCCTTGGTTCTCCTTCCTGAATTCTATTTTGTGAATCCTTCTTCCTGTGTTCTACTTCCGGTATTCTATTTCCTGAATCTTACGTCACATGTTCTACTTCTGGATTCATATATCCTGAATTCTACTTTCTGTGTTCTACTTATGGAATTCTATTTCCTGAATGCTACTTCTTGTGTTCTCCTTCCTGAGTTGTATTTCCTAAATCTTACTTCCTGTGTTGTACTTCCAGTATTCTATTTCCTGAATCCTACTTCCTGTGTTCTACTTCCAGAATTCTATTTGCTGAATACTATTTCCTATGTTCTCCTTCATGAGGCCTATTTCCTGAATACTACTTCCTGTGTTATTCTTCTGGAATTCTATTTCCCGCATCCTATTTCCTGTGTTCCACTTCGGGAATTCTACTTCCTGAATCCTACTCCGTGTGTTCTCCTACCTTAGTTCTACTTCCTGAATCTTAATTCCTGTGCTCTATTGCCTGAGTTCTATTTCCTGAATCCTACCTCATGTGTTCCACTTCTGGAATTCTATTTTTTAAGTCCTGCATCCTGTGTTATATGGCCAGGACTCTATTTCCTGAATCCGACTTCCTGTGTTCTTTTTCCTGCATTCTTTTTCCTGAATCCAACTTCCTGTGCTCTCCTTCACGAGGCCCATACCTTTAATCCTACTTCGTGTGTTCTATATATGGAATTCTATATCCTGAATCCTACTTCCTGTGTTCTACTTCCGGAATACTATTTCATGAACCCTACTTCCTGTGTTCTCCTTCCTGAATTGTATTTCCTGAATCTTAATTCCTTTGTTCTCCTTCCTGAGTTGTATTTCGTGAATCCTACTTCCTGTGTTCTACTTCCAGTATTCTATTTGCTGAATACTATTTCCTGTGTTCTCCTTCATGAGGCCTATTTCCTGAGTACTACCTCCTGTGTTATACTGCCGGAATTCTATTTCCTGAATCCTACTTCCTCTGTTGAACTTTGGGAATTGTACTTTCAGAATCCTACTCCCTGTGTTCTCCTTCCTGAGTTCTATTTCCTGAATATTAATTCTTGTTCTCTACTTCCTGAGTTGTTTCCTGAATCCAACTTCCAGTGCTCTCTTTCATGGGGCCTATTTCCCAGATCCTACATCTTGTGTTCTACTTCCTGAGTTCTATTTCCTGAATCTTACTTCATGTTCCCCTTCCTGAGTTCTATTTCTTGAATTATCCTTCCTGTGTCGTACTTCCGTAATACTGTTTCCTGAATTCTACTTCCTGTGTCCTACTTCTGGAATTCTTTTTCCTGAATCCTACTTCCTCTGTTCTACTTCCTGAGGTCTATTTCCTGAATGCTACTTCCTGTGTTCTACTTCCTGAGTTCTATTTTCTGAATCCAACTTACTGTGCTTTCTTTCACGAGGCCTATTTCCAGATTCCTACCTCCTGTGTTTTACATCCTGAGTTCTGTGTCCTGTCTGCTACTTCCAATTCTATTCCTTGAATCCTACTTCCTGTGTTCTCTATATGAGGCCGATTTCCTGAGTAGTAATTCCTGTGTTCTACTTCTGGAATTCTATTTCCTGAATCCTGCTTCCTGTGTTCGACTTCTGGAATTCTATTTCCTGAATCCTACTCCCTGTGTTCTCCTTCCTGAGTTCTATTTCCTGAATCTTAATGTTTTGTTCTACATCCTGAGTTCCATTTCCTGACTCCTAATTCCTGTGTTCCACTTCTGGAATTCTATTTCATGAAAGCTACTCCCTGTGTACTGCTTCCTGAGTTCTATTTCTGAATCTGAATTCCTGTTTTCTGCTTCCTATGTTCTATTCCTGAATCCTACTTCCTGTGTTCTACTTCCTGAGTTCTATTTCCTGAATCCAACTTCCTGTGCTTTCTTTCATGAGGCCTATTTGCAGAATACTACATGCTGCATTGTACTTCCTGAGTTCTATTTCCTGAATCCTACATCCAGTGTTCTCCTTCCTCAGTTCTATTTCCTGAATCCTACTTCCTGTGTTATACTGCTGGAATTCTATTTCCAAATCCTACTTCCTTTGTTCTACTTGAGGATTTCTATATCCTGAATCCTAGCTCCTGTATTCTGCTTCATGAGGCCTATTTCCTGAATATTGCTTCCTGTGTTCTACTTCCATAATTCTATTGCCTGAATCCTACTTTCTGTGTTCTCCTTCTTGAGGCCTGTTTACTGAATGCTTTTTAGTGTGTTCTACTTCCTGAGTTCGATTTCCTGAATCCAACTTCCTGTCCTCTCTTTCATGGGGCCTATTTCATGAATCTGACATCCTGTGTTCTACTTCCTGAGTTCTATTTCCTGAATCCTATTTCCTGTGTTCTATTTCCTGAATTCTATTCCTTGAATCCTACTTCCTGTGTTCTCCTTTAGGAGGCCGATTACCTGAATACTACTTCATGTGTTCTACCTCTGGAATTTATTTTCTGAATCTTGCTTCCTGTGTTCCACTTCTGGAATTCTATGTCCTGTATCCTACTCCTTGTGTTCTGCTTCCTGTGTTCTCTTTCTGAATTCGAATCCTGTGTTCTACTTCCTAAGTTCTATTTCCTGAATCCCACTTCCTGTGTCCTACTCCCTGAGTTATCTTTCCTGAATTTTATTCTTGTGTTCTACTTCCTCAGATCTATTTGCTGAATCCTACTTCCTGTGTTCTACTTCCTGAATTCTATTTCCTAAATTCTACTTCCTGTGTTCTCCTTCCATAATTCTATTTCCTGAATCCTACTTCCTGTGTTCTATTTCCTGAGTTGTGTTTCCTGCATCCAACTTGCTGTGCTCTCCTTCATGAGGACTATTTTGTGAATCCTACTTCCTGTGTTCTGCCTCCTGAGTTCTATTTCCTGAATCCTTCTTCCTGTGTTGTCCTTCCTGAGTTCTATTTAATTAAACTTACTTCTCGAGTTCTACTTCTGTATTTCTCTTTCCCGAATCGAACTTCCTATCTTTTCTATCATTAGTCCTATTTCCTGAATCCTACTTCCTGTGTTCTGCTTCCCGAGTTTTATTTCCTGACTCCTACTTCCTGTGTTGTGCTTCCTGAATTCTATTTCCTGAATCGTAATTCCTGTGTTCTACTTTAGCAATTCTATTTCCTGAATTCTACTTCCTGTGTTCTACTCCATAAGATCTATTTCCTAAAACCTATTTCCTGTGTTCTACTTTCGGAATACTATTCCCTGAACCCTACTTCCTGTGTTCTCCTTCATGAAACCTATTTCCTAAATACTACTTCCTGTGTTCTACTTCCGGAATTCTATTTCCTGAATCTTGCTACCTGTGTTATACTAAAGGAATTCTATTTCCTGAATCCTTCTCCCTGTGTTCTCTTCCTGAGTTCTATTTCTTTATCTGAATTCCTGTATTCTACTTCCTAAGATCTATTTCCTGAATTCTAATTCCTGTGTTCTACTTCCGGAATCCTATTTCCTAAATCCGACTTCCTGTGTTCTAATTCCAGAATTCTATTTCTTGAATCCTACTTCCTGTATCCTCTATAATGAGGCCTATTTCGTGAATCCTACTTCCTGTGTTCTACTTCCGGAATTCTATTTCCTGAAACCTACCTCCTGTGTTCTCCATCATGAGGCCTATTTCCTGAATACTGCTTCCTGTGTTCTACCTCCGGAATTCTATTTTCTCAATGTTGCTTCCTGTGTTCCACTTCTGGAATTCTATTTCCTGAATCCTACTTCCTGTGTTCTCCTTCCTGAGTTCTATTTCCTGAATGTTAACTCCTGTGTTCTCCTTCTTGAGTTCTATTTCGTGAATCCTATTTCCACGTTGTACTTCTGAAATTCTTTTACCTGAATCCGAATTCGTGTGCTCTAATACCGGAATTCCATTTCCTGAATATTACTTCCTCTGTTCTCCTTCCTGAGTGCTATTTCCTGAATCTTACTTCGTGTGTCATACTTCCGGAATTCTATTTCCTGAATCCTACTTCTTGTGTTTACTTCTGGAATTCTATTCCTTTGAATCCTACTTCCTGTGTTGTCCTTCATGAATACTTTCTGAATATTACTTCCTGTTTCCTGCTTCCAGAATTCTATTTCCTGAGTCCTACTTCTTATATTCTCCTTCATGAGGATTATTTCCTGAATACTACGTCCTGTGTTCTACTTCCAGAATTCTGTTCCCTGAATGCTACATTCCTTGTTCTACCTCCAGAATTCTTTTCTCCAAATCCCACTTCCTGTGTTCTCCTTCATGAGGCCTATTTTCTAAATACTAATTCCTGGGTTCTACTTAGGCAATTCTATTTCCTGAATCCTAATTCCTGTGTTGTACTTCCGGAATTCTACTTCCTGAATCCTACTAGCTGTGTTCTCCTTTCTGAGTTCTATTTCCTGAATTCAACATCCTGTGCTCTACTACATGTGACCTATTTCCTGAATCTTACTTCCTGTGTTCTACTTCCTGAGTTCTATTTCCTGAATTCTACTTCCTGTGTTGTATTTTCTCAGTTCTATTTCCTGAATCCAACTTCCTGTGTTCTAATTCCTAAGTTCTATTTCCTGAATACTACTTCCTGTATTCTATTTACGGAATACTATTCAGTGAACCTGAATCCTCCTTCTTGAGGCCTATTTACTGAAATCTACTTCCTGTGTTCTAGTTCATCAGGCTCATTTCCTGAATCCTACATCCTGTGTTTTATTACCGGAATACTATTTCCTGAATCCTTCTTCCTGTGTTCTACTTCTTGAGTTCTATTTCCTGAATCCTGCTTCCTGTGTTCTCCTTCATGCGGTCTATTTCTTGAATCCTACTTCCTGTGTTCTAGTTCCTGAGTTCTATTTACTGAATCCTACATCCTGTGTTCTCCTCCATGAGGCCCATTTCCTGAATCCTACATCCTGTGTTCTATTTCCTAAGTTCTATTTCCTGAATCCCACTTCCTGTGTTCTATTTCCTGAATTCTATTCCTTGAATCCTACTTCCTGTGTTCTCCTTTAGGAGGCCGATTACCTGAATACTACTTCATGTGTTCTACCTCTGGAATTTATTTTCTGAATCTTGCTTCCTGTGTTCCACTTCTGGAATTCTATGTCCTGTATCCTACTCCTTGTGTTCTGCTTCCTGAGTTCTCTTTCTGAATTCGAATCCTGTGTTCTACTTCCTAAGTTCTATTTCCTGAATCCCACTTCCTGTGTCCTACTCCCTGAGTTATCTTTCCTGAATTTTATTCTTGTGTTCTACTTCCTCAGATCTATTTGCTGAATCCTACTTCCTGTGTTCTACTTCCTGAATTCTATTTCCTAAATTCTACTTCCTGTGTTCTCCTTCCATAATTCTATTTCCTGAATCCTACTTCCTGTGTTCTATTTCCTGAGTTGTGTTTCCTGCATCCAACTTGCTGTGCTCTCCTTCATGAGGACTATTTTGTGAATCCTACTTCCTGTGTTCTGCTTCCTGAGTTCTATTTCCTGAATCCTTCTTCCTGTGTTGTCCTTCCTGAGTTCTATTTAATGAAACTTACTTCTCGAGTTCTACTTCTGTATTTCTCTTTCCCGAATCGAACTTCCTATCTTTTCTATCATTAGTCCTATTTCCTGAATCCTACTTCCTGTGTTCTGTTTCCAGAGTTTTATTTCCTGACTCCTACTTCCTGTGTTGTGCATCCTGAATTCTATTTCCTGAATCGTAATTCCTGTGTTCTACTTCAGGGATTCTATTTCCTGAATTCTACTTCCTGTGTTCTACTCCATAAGCTCTATTTCCTAAAACCTATTTCCTGTGTTCTACTTTCGGAATTCTATTCCCTGAACCCTACTTCCTGTGTTCTCCTTCATGAGACCTATTTCCTAAATACTACTTCCTGTGTTCTACTTCCGGAATTCTATTTCCTGAATCTTGCTACCTGTGTTATACTTCTGGAATTCTATTTCCTGAATCCTTCTCCCTGTGTTCTCTTCCTGAGTTCTATTTCTTAATCTGAATTCCTGTATTCTACTTCCTAAGATCTATTTCCTGAATTCTAATTCCTGTGTTCTACTTACTGTATCCTATTTCCTAAATCCTACTGTCTGTGTTCGAATTCCAGAATTCTATTTCTTGAATCCTACTTCCTTTGTTGTACTTCCTGAGGTCTATTTCCTCGATCCAACTTCCCGTGCCCTCTTTCATGAGGCCTATTTCCAGTATCCTACATCCTGTGTTCTACTTCCTGAGATCTATTTACAGAATCCTACTTCCTGTGTTCTACTTCTGGAATTGTATTCCCTGAATCATCCTTCCTGTGTTCTTCTTCCTGAGTTCTCTTTCCTCAATCCTAATTCCTGTGTTCTCCTTCCTGAGTTTCGTTTCTTGAATCTTATTTCGTGTGTTCTCCTTTGGGAGTTCTATTTCCCAAATTTTATTTCCTGTGTTGTAATCCAGGAATTCTATTTCCTGAATTCTATTTCCTGTGTTCTACTTCCTGAGATCTATTTCCTGAATTCTACTTCCTATGTTCTTCTTCCGGAATTCTGTTTCCTGAATCCTACTTCCTGTGTTCTCCTTCCTGTGTTCTATTTCCTGAATGTTAATTCCTGTGTTCTTGTTCCTGAGTTCTGTTTCCTGAATCCTATTTCCTGTGTTCTATTTCCTGAATTCTATTCCTTGAATCCTACTTCCTGTGTTCTCCTTTAGGAGGCCGATTACCTGAATACTACTTCATGTGTTCTACCTCTGGAATTTATTTTCTGAATCTTGCTTCCTGTGTTCCACTTCTGGAATTCTATGTCCTGTATCCTACTCCTTGTGTTCTGCTTCCTGTGTTCTCTTTCTGAATTCGAATCCTGTGTTCTACTTCCTAAGTTCTATTTCCTGAATCCCACTTCCTGTGTCCTACTCCCTGAGTTATCTTTCCTGAATTTTATTCTTGTGTTCTACTTCCTCAGATCTATTTGCTGAATCCTACTTCCTGTGTTCTACTTCCTGAATTCTATTTCCTAAATTCTACTTCCTGTGTTCTCCTTCCATAATTCTATTTCCTGAATCCTACTTCCTGTGTTCTATTTCCTGAGTTGTGTTTCCTGCATCCAACTTGCTGTGCTCTCCTTCATGAGGACTATTTTGTGAATCCTACTTCCTGTGTTCTGCCTCCTGAGTTCTATTTCCTGAATCCTTCTTCCTGTGTTGTCCTTCCTGAGTTCTATTTAATTAAACTTACTTCTCGAGTTCTACTTCTGTATTTCTCTTTCCCGAATCGAACTTCCTATCTTTTCTATCATTAGTCCTATTTCCTGAATCCTACTTCCTGTGTTCTGCTTCCGGAGTTTTATTTCCTGACTCCTACTTCCTGTGTTGTGCTTCCTGAATTCTATTTCCTGAATCGTAATTCCTGTGTTCTACTTTAGCAATTCTATTTCCTGAATTCTACTTCCTGTGTTCTACTCCATAAGATCTATTTCCTAAAACCTATTTCCTGTGTTCTACTTTCGGAATACTATTCCCTGAACCCTACTTCCTGTGTTCTCCTTCATGAAACCTATTTCCTAAATACTACTTCCTGTGTTCTACTTCCGGAATTCTATTTCCTGAATCTTGCTACCTGTGTTATACTAAAGGAATTCTATTTCCTGAATCCTTCTCCCTGTGTTCTCTTCCTGAGTTCTATTTCTTTATCTGAATTCCTGTATTCTACTTCCTAAGATCTATTTCCTGAATTCTAATTCCTGTGTTCTACTTCCGGAATCCTATTTCCTAAATCCGACTTCCTGTGTTCTAATTCCAGAATTCTATTTCTTGAATCCTACTTCCTGTATCCTCTATAATGAGGCCTATTTCGTGAATCCTACTTCCTGTGTTCTACTTCCGGAATTCTATTTCCTGAAACCTACCTCCTGTGTTCTCCATCATGAGGCCTATTTCCTGAATACTGCTTCCTGTGTTCTACCTCCGGAATTCTATTTTCTCAATGTTGCTTCCTGTGTTCCACTTCTGGAATTCTATTTCCTGAATCCTACTTCCTGTGTTCTCCTTCCTGAGTTCTATTTCCTGAATGTTAACTCCTGTGTTCTCCTTCTTGAGTTCTATTTCGTGAATCCTATTTCCACGTTGTACTTCTGAAATTCTTTTACCTGAATCCGAATTCGTGTGCTCTAATACCGGAATTCCATTTCCTGAATATTACTTCCTCTGTTCTCCTTCCTGAGTGCTATTTCCTGAATCTTACTTCGTGTGTCATACTTCCGGAATTCTATTTCCTGAATCCTACTTCTTGTGTTTACTTCTGGAATTCTATTCCTTTGAATCCTACTTCCTGTGTTGTCCTTCATGAATACTTTCTGAATATTACTTCCTGTTTCCTGCTTCCAGAATTCTATTTCCTGAGTCCTACTTCTTATATTCTCCTTCATGAGGATTATTTCCTGAATACTACGTCCTGTGTTCTACTTCCAGAATTCTGTTCCCTGAATGCTACATTCCTTGTTCTACCTCCAGAATTCTTTTCTCCAAATCCCACTTCCTGTGTTCTCCTTCATGAGGCCTATTTTCTAAATACTAATTCCTGGGTTCTACTTAGGCAATTCTATTTCCTGAATCCTAATTCCTGTGTTGTACTTCCGGAATTCTACTTCCTGAATCCTACTAGCTGTGTTCTCCTTTCTGAGTTCTATTTCCTGAATTCAACATCCTGTGCTCTACTACATGTGACCTATTTCCTGAATCTTACTTCCTGTGTTCTACTTCCTGAGTTCTATTTCCTGAATTCTACTTCCTGTGTTGTATTTTCTCAGTTCTATTTCCTGAATCCAACTTCCTGTGTTCTAATTCCTAAGTTCTATTTCCTGAATACTACTTCCTGTATTCTATTTACGGAATACTATTCAGTGAACCTGAATCCTCCTTCTTGAGGCCTATTTACTGAAATCTACTTCCTGTGTTCTAGTTCATCAGGCTCATTTCCTGAATCCTACATCCTGTGTTTTATTACCGGAATACTATTTCCTGAATCCTTCTTCCTGTGTTCTACTTCTTGAGTTCTATTTCCTGAATCCTGCTTCCTGTGTTCTCCTTCATGCGGTCTATTTCTTGAATCCTACTTCCTGTGTTCTAGTTCCTGAGTTCTATTTACTGAATCCTACATCCTGTGTTCTCCTCCATGAGGCCCATTTCCTGAATCCTACATCCTGTGTTCTATTTCCTAAGTTCTATTTCCTGAATCCCACTTCCTGTGTTCTATTTCCTGAATTCTATTCCTTGAATCCTACTTCCTGTGTTCTCCTTTAGGAGGCCGATTACCTGAATACTACTTCATGTGTTCTACCTCTGGAATTTATTTTCTGAATCTTGCTTCCTGTGTTCCACTTCTGGAATTCTATGTCCTGTATCCTACTCCTTGTGTTCTGCTTCCTGAGTTCTCTTTCTGAATTCGAATCCTGTGTTCTACTTCCTAAGTTCTATTTCCTGAATCCCACTTCCTGTGTCCTACTCCCTGAGTTATCTTTCCTGAATTTTATTCTTGTGTTCTACTTCCTCAGATCTATTTGCTGAATCCTACTTCCTGTGTTCTACTTCCTGAATTCTATTTCCTAAATTCTACTTCCTGTGTTCTCCTTCCATAATTCTATTTCCTGAATCCTACTTCCTGTGTTCTATTTCCTGAGTTGTGTTTCCTGCATCCAACTTGCTGTGCTCTCCTTCATGAGGACTATTTTGTGAATCCTACTTCCTGTGTTCTGCTTCCTGAGTTCTATTTCCTGAATCCTTCTTCCTGTGTTGTCCTTCCTGAGTTCTATTTAATGAAACTTACTTCTCGAGTTCTACTTCTGTATTTCTCTTTCCCGAATCGAACTTCCTATCTTTTCTATCATTAGTCCTATTTCCTGAATCCTACTTCCTGTGTTCTGTTTCCAGAGTTTTATTTCCTGACTCCTACTTCCTGTGTTGTGCATCCTGAATTCTATTTCCTGAATCGTAATTCCTGTGTTCTACTTCAGGGATTCTATTTCCTGAATTCTACTTCCTGTGTTCTACTCCATAAGCTCTATTTCCTAAAACCTATTTCCTGTGTTCTACTTTCGGAATTCTATTCCCTGAACCCTACTTCCTGTGTTCTCCTTCATGAGACCTATTTCCTAAATACTACTTCCTGTGTTCTACTTCCGGAATTCTATTTCCTGAATCTTGCTACCTGTGTTATACTTCTGGAATTCTATTTCCTGAATCCTTCTCCCTGTGTTCTCTTCCTGAGTTCTATTTCTTAATCTGAATTCCTGTATTCTACTTCCTAAGATCTATTTCCTGAATTCTAATTCCTGTGTTCTACTTACTGTATCCTATTTCCTAAATCCTACTGTCTGTGTTCGAATTCCAGAATTCTATTTCTTGAATCCTACTTCCTTTGTTGTACTTCCTGAGGTCTATTTCCTCGATCCAACTTCCCGTGCCCTCTTTCATGAGGCCTATTTCCAGTATCCTACATCCTGTGTTCTACTTCCTGAGATCTATTTACAGAATCCTACTTCCTGTGTTCTACTTCTGGAATTGTATTCCCTGAATCATCCTTCCTGTGTTCTTCTTCCTGAGTTCTCTTTCCTCAATCCTAATTCCTGTGTTCTCCTTCCTGAGTTTCGTTTCTTGAATCTTATTTCGTGTGTTCTCCTTTGGGAGTTCTATTTCCCAAATTTTATTTCCTGTGTTGTAATCCAGGAATTCTATTTCCTGAATTCTATTTCCTGTGTTCTACTTCCTGAGATCTATTTCCTGAATTCTACTTCCTATGTTCTTCTTCCGGAATTCTGTTTCCTGAATCCTACTTCCTGTGTTCTCCTTCCTGTGTTCTATTTCCTGAATGTTAATTCCTGTGTTCTTGTTCCTGAGTTCTGTTTCCTGAATCCTATTTCCTCTGTTCTATTTCCTGAATTCTATTCCTTGAATCCTACGTCCTGTGTTCTCCTTTATGTGGCCGATTTCCTGAATACTACTTAATGTGTTCTACCTCCGGAATTCTATTTTCTGAAACTTGCTTCCTGTGTTCCACTTCTGGAATTGTATTTCCTGTATCCTACTCCCTGTGTTCTGCTTCCTGAGTTGTCTTTCTGAATCTGAATCCTGTGTTCTACTTCCTAAGTACTATTTCCTGAATCCTACTTCCTTTGTCCTACTCCCTGAGTTATCTTTCCTGAATTTTATTCTTGTGTTCTACTTCCACAGATCTATTTCCTGAATCCTACTTCCTGTGTTCTTCTTCCGCAATTCTATTTCCTAAATTCTACTTCCTGTGTTCTATTTCCTGAGTTGTATTTCCTGCATCCAACTTCCTCTGCTCTCCTTCATGAGGACTATTTCGTGAATCCTACTTCCTGTGTTCTGCTTCCTGAGTTCTATTTCCTGAATCCTTCTTCCTGTGCTGTCCTTCTTAAGTTCTATTTAATGAAACTTACTTCTCGAGTTCTACTTCTGTATTTCTCTTTCCCAAATACAACTTCCTGTCTTTTCTATCATTAGTCCTATTTCCTGAATCCTGCTTCCTGTGTTCTGCTTCCGGAGATTTATTTCCTGACTCCTACTTCCTGTGTTGTGCTTCCTGAATTCTATTTCCTGAATCGTAATTCCTGTGTTCTACTTCAAGAATTCTATTTCCTGAATTCTACTTCCTGTGTTCTACTCCATAAGATCTATTTTCTTAAACCTATTTCCTGTGTTCTACTTTTGGAATTCTATTCCCTGAAACCTACTTCCTGTATTCTCCTTCATGAGGTCAATTTCGTGAATCCGAATTCCATTGTTGTACTTCCGGAATTCTCTTTTGTGAATCCTACTTCCTGAGTTCTACTTCCGGGATTCTATTTCCTGAATTTTACTTCCTATGTTTTACTTCCGGAATTCTATTTCCTGAATCCTTGTTCCTGTGTTCTACTTCTGGAACTCTTGTCCCTGAATGCTACTTCCTATTTTATCCTTCATGAGGATTAATTCCTGAATACTACTTCCTGTGTTCTACTTCTGGAATTCTGTTTCCTGAATCCTACTTCCTGTGTTCTCCTTCCTGAGTTCTATTTCCTGAATGTTAATTCCTGTGTTCTCCTTCATGAGTTCTATTTCGTGAATCCTAATTCCATGCTGTACTTCCGGAATTCTTTTTCCTGAATCTGAATTCGTGTGCTCTAATACAGGAATTCCATTTCCTGAATCATACTTCCTCTGTTCTCCTTCCTGAGTGCTATTTCCTGAATCTTACTTCCTGTGTCATACTTCTGGAATTCTACTTCCTGAATCCTACTTCTTGGGTTTACTTCTCGAATTCTATTCCATGAATCCTACTTCCTGTGTTGTCCTTCATGAATACTTTCTGAATACTACTTCCTGTTTCCTGCTTCTGGAATTCTATTAACTGAATCCTACTTCTTATATTCTCCTTAATGAGGATTATTTCCTGAATTCTACTTCCTGTTTTCTACTTCCGGAATTCTGTTCCCTGAATGCTAATTCCCTTGTTCTAGTTCCAGAATTTTTTGCTGTGAATCCTACTTCCTGTGTTGTCCTTCATGAGGCCTGTTTCCTAAATACTACTTCCTGTGTTCTACTTAGGCAATTCTATTTCCTGAATCCTAATTCCTGTGTTGCACTTCCGTATTTCTACTTCCTGTATCCAACTCCCTGTGTTCTCCTTTATGAGTTCTATTTCCTGAATCAACTTCCTATGCTCTCCTTCATGTGACCTATTTCCTGAATCTTACTTCCTGTGTTCTACTTCCTGAGTTCCATTTCCTGAATTCTACTGCCTGTGTTCTATTTTCTCAGTTCTATTTCCTGAATCCAATTTCCTGTGTTCTCCTTATTGAGTCCTATTTCCTGAATCCTACTTCCTGTGTTCTACATATGGAATTCTATTTCCTGAATCCTACTTCATGTGTTCTACTTCCTGAGTTCTATTTCCTGAATCCTACTTCCTGTATTCTATTTCCAGAACACTATACCATGAATCTGAATCTTCCTTTCTGTGTTCTACTATCTGAGCCTATTCACTGAATCCTACTTCCTGTGTTCTCCTTCATCATGCTCATCTCCTGAATCCTACATCCTGTGTTCTATTATTGGAATACTATTTCCTTAATCCTTCTTCCTGTGTTCTACTTCTTGAGTTCTTTTTTCTGAATCCTACTTCCTGTGTTCTCCTTCATGCGGTCTATTTCTTGAATCCTACTTCCTGTGTTCTAGTTCCTGAGTCCTATTTACTCAATCCTACATCCTGTGTTCTCCTCCATGAGGCCCATTTCCTGAATCCTACATCCTGTGTTCTATTACCAGAATAGTATTTCCTGAATCCTACATCCTGTGTAATACTTCCAGTGTTCTATTTCTTGAATCCTACTTCCTGAGTCCTCTATAATGAGGCCTATTTCGTCACTCGTACTTCTTGTTTTCTACTTCCGGAATTCTATTTCCTGAAACCTACCTCTTGTGTTCTCCATCATGAGGCCTATTTCCTGAATACTGCTTCCTGTGTTCTACCACCGGAATTGTATTTCCTAAATCTGATTTACTATGTTCTACATCATGAGGTCTATTTCCTGAATATTACTTCCTGTATTCTCCATCCTGTGTCCTATATCCTGAATCCTACTTCCTGTGTTCTTCTTCCGGAAATCTATTTCCTGAATCCTCCTTCGTGTGCTACTTCCAGAGACCTTTTTCCTGAATCCAACTTCCTGTGTTCTCCTTCATGAGGGCTATTTCCTGAATCCTACTTCCTGTGTTCTACATATGGAATTCTATTTCCTGAATCCTACTTCGTGTGTTCTACTTCTTGAGTTCTATTTCCTGAATCCTACTTCCTGTATTCTATTTCCGGAATACTATGCCGTGAATCTAAATCCTCCTTCCTGTGTTCTACTATCTGAGGCCTATTTACTGGATCCTACTTCGTGTGTTCTCCTTCATCAGGCTCATTTCCGGAATGCTACATCCTGTGTTCTATTATTGGAATACTATTTCCTGAATCCTTCTTCCTGTGTTCTACTTCTGGAGTTCTATTTTCTGAATCCTACTTCCTGTGTTCTCCTTCATGCGGTCTATTTCTTAAATCCTACTTCCTTTGTTGTACTTCCTGAGGTCTATTTCCTCAATCCAACTTCCTGTGCCCTCTTTCATGAGGCCTATTTCTAGTATCCTACATCCTGTGTTCTACTTCCTGAGATCTATTTACAGAATGCTACTTCCTGTGTTCTACTTCTGGAATCGTATTCCCTGAATCCTACTTCCTGTGTTCTACTTCCTGAGTTCTATTTCCTCAATCCTAATTCCTGTGTTCTCCTTCCTGAGTTTTGTTTCTTGAATCTTACTTCGTGTGTTCTCCTTTGGGAGTTCTATTTCCTAAATTTTATTTCCTGTGTTGTAATCCAGGAATTCTATTTCCTGAATGCTATTTCCTGTGTTCTACTTCCTGAGTTCTATTTCCTGAATTCTACTTCCTGTGTTCTTCTTCCGGAATTCTGCTTCCTGAATCCTACTACCTGTGTTCTACTTCCGGAATTCTATTTCCTGAAACCTACATCCTGTGTTCTCCATCATGAGGCCTATATCCTGAATACTGCATCCTGTGTTGTACCACCGGGATTCTATATCCTAACTCTGATTTACTGTGTTCTACATCATGAGGACTATTTCCTGAATATTACTTCCTGTATTCTCCTTCCTGTGTTCTGTATCCTGAATCCTACTTCCTGTGTTCTCATTAATGAGGCCTATTTCCTGATTCCTACTTGCTGTGTTCTACTTCCAGAATTCCACTTCCTGAATCCTGCTTCCTGCATTTTACTTCCCGAGTTCTATTTCCTGAATTCTACTTCCTGTGGTTTTCTTCCTGTGTCCTATTTCCTGAATCTTCAATCCTTGGTTCTCCTTCCTGAATTCTATTTTGTGAATCCTTCTTCCTGTGTTCTACTTCCAGTATTCTATTTCCAGAATCTTACTTCATGTGTTCTACTTCTGGATTCCTATATCCTGAATTCTAGTTTCTGTGTTCTACTTAGGGAATAATTCTATTTTCTGAATCCTACTTGCTGTGTTCTCCTTTTTGAGTTTTATTTCCTAAATCTTACTTCCTGTGTTGTACTTCCAGAATTCTATTTCCTGAATCCTACTTCCTGTGTTCTACTTCCAGAATTCTATTTGCTGAATACTATTTCCTGTGTTCTCCTTCTTGAGGCCTATTTACTGAATACTACTTCCTGTGTTATACTTCTGGAATTCTATTTCCCCAATCCTATTTCCTGTGTTCCACTTTGAGAATTCTACTTCCTGAATCGTACTCCATGTGTTCTCCTACCTTAGCTCTACTTCCTGAATCGTAATTCCTGTGCTCTATTGCCTGAGTTCTATTTTCTGAATCCTACCTCATGTGTTCCACTTCTGGAATTCTATTTTTTAAATCCTACATCCTGTGTTATACGGCCAGGACTCTATTTCCTGAATCCGACTTCTTGTGCTCTTTTTCCTGCATTCTTTTTCCAGAATCCAACTTCCTGTGCTCTCCTTCATGAGGACTATACCTTAATCCTACTTCGTGTGTTCTATATCCTGAGTTCTATTACCTGAATCCAATTTCCTGTGTTCTCTTTCTTCAGTTCTATTTCCTGAATTTTACTTCCTGTGTTCTAACTCAGTATTTCTATTTCCTTTATCCTACTTCCTATGTTCTCCTTCTTGAGGCCTATTTCCTGAATGCTTTTTCGTGTGTTCTACTTCCTGAGTTCGATTTCCTGAATCCAACTTCCTGTGCTCTCTTTCATGGGGCCCATTTCATGAATCTGACATCCTGTGTTCTACTTCCTGAGTTCTATTTCCTGAATGTTAATTCCTGTGTTCTCCTTCTTGAGTGCTATTTCGTGAATCCTAATTCCGTGTTGTACTTCCGGAATTCTTTTTCCTGAATGCGAATTCGTGTGATCTAATACAGGAATTCCATTTCCTGAATCTTACTTCCACTGTTCTCCTTCCTGAGCGCTATTTCCTGAATCTTACTTCCTGTGTCATACTTCCGGAATTCTACTTACTGAATCCTACTTCTTGGGTTTACTTCTGGAATTCTATTCCATGAATCCTACTTCCTGTGTTGTCCTTCATGAATACTTTCTGAATACTACTTCCTGTTTCCTGCTTCCGGAATTCTATTTCCTGAATCCTACTTCTTATGTTCACTTTCATGAGGATTATTTCCTAAATACTACTTCCTGTGTTCTACTTCTGGAATTCTGTTCCCTGAATGCTTCTTCCCTTGTTCTACCTCCAAAATTCTTTTCTGTGAATCCCACTTCCTGTGTTCTCCTTCATGAGGCCTTTTTCCTAAATACTACTTCTTGTGTTCTACTTAGGCAATTCTATTTCCTGAATCCTAATTCCTGTGTTGTACTTCCGGAATTCTACTTCCTGAATCCTACTACCTGTGTTCTCCTTTCTGAGTTCTATTTCCTGAATCAACTTCCTGTGCTCTCCTTCATGAGACCTATTTCCTGAATCTTACTTCCTGTGTTCTACTTCCTGAGTTCTATTTCCCGAATTCTACTTCCTGTGTTCTATAGAGTGAATCTTAATTCCTTGTTTCTCCTTCCTGAATTCTATTTTGTGAATCCTTCTTCCTGTGTTCTACTTCCTGTATTCTATTTCCTGAATCTTACTTCATGTGTTCTACTTCTGGATTCCTATTTCCTGAATTCTACTTTCTGTGTTCTACTTAGGGAATAATTCTATTCCTGAATCCTACTTCCTGTGTTCTCCTTCCTGAGTTGTATTTCCTAAATCTTACTTCCTGTGTTGTACTTCCAGAATTCTATTTCCTGAATCCTACTTCCTGTGTTCTACTTCCAGAATTCTATTTGCTGAATACTATTTCCTGTGTTCTCCTTCTTGAGGCCTATTTACTGAATACTACTTCCTGTGTTATACTTCTGGAAATCTATTTCCCCAATCCTATTTCCTGTGTTCCACTTTGGGAATTCTACTTCCTGAATCCTACTCCATGTGTTCTCCTACCTTAGTTCTACTTCCTGAATCTTAATTCCTGTGCTCTATTGCCTGAGTTCTATTTCCTGAATCCTACCTTATGTGTTCCACTTCTGGAATTCTATTTTTTAAATCCTACATCCTGTGTTATACGGCCAGGACTCTATTTCCTGAATCCGACTTCCTGTGTTCTTTTTCCTGCATTCTTTTTCCTGAATCCAACGTCCTGTGCTCTCCTTCATGAGGCCTATACCCTGAACCCTACTTCGTGTGTTCTACTTCCTGAGTTCTATTTCCTGAATGCAATTTCCTGTATTCTCTTTCTTCAGTTCTATTTCCTGATTTCTACTTCCTGTGTTCTACCTCAGTATTTCTATTTCCTGAATCCTACTTCCTGTGTTCTCCTTCTTGAGGCCTATTTCCTGAATGCCTTTTCGTGTGTTCTATTTCCTGAGTTCGATTTGCTGAATCCAACTTCCTGTGCTCTCTTTCATGGGGCCCATTTCCTGAATCTAACATCCTGTGTTCTATTTCCTACGTTCTATTTCCTGAATCCTGTTTCCTGTGTTCTATTTCCTGTATTCTATTCCTTGAATCCTACTTCCTGTGTTCTCCTTCATGAGGTGTATTTCCTGATTCCTACTTCCTGTGTTCTACTTCCGGAATTCCACTTCCTGAATCCTACTTCCTGCGTTTTACTTTCCGAGTACTATTTCCTGAATTCTACTTCCTGTGTTTTTCTTCCTGTGTCCTATTTCCTGAATCTTAAATCCTTGGTTCTAATTCCTGAATTCTATTTTGTGAATCCTTCTTCCTGTGTTCTACTTCCAGTATTCTATTTCCTGAATCTTACTTCATGTGTTCTACTTCTAGATTCCTATTTCCTGAATTCTGCATTCTGTGTTCTACTTAGGGAATAATTCTGTTCCTGAATCCTACTTCCTGTGTTCTCCTTTCTGAGTTGTTTTTCCTAAATCTTACTTCCTGTTTTGTACTTCCAGAATTCTATTTCCTGAATCCTACTTCCTGTGTTCTACTTCCAGAATTCTATTTGCTGAATACTATATCCTGTGTTCTCCTTCTTGAGGCCTATTTACTGAATACTACTTCCTGTGTTATACTTCTGGAATTCTATTTCCCCAATCCTATTTCCTGTGTTCCACTTTGGGAATTCTACTTCCTGAATCCTACTCCGTGTGTTCTCCTACCTTAGTTCTACTTCCTGAATCTTAATTCCTGTGCTCTATTGACTGAGTTCTATTTCCTCAATCCAATTTCCGGTGTTCTCTTTCTTCAGTTCTATTTCCTGATTTCTACTTCCTGTGTTCTACCTCAGTATTTCTATCTCCTGAATCCTACTTCCTGTGTTCTCCTTCTTGAGGCCTATTTCCTGAATGCTTTTTCGTGTGTTCTACTTCCTGAGTTCGATTTCCTGAATCCAACTTCCTGTGCAATCTTTCATGGGGCCCATTTCATGAATCTAACATCCTGTGTTCTACTTCCTGAGTTCTATTTCCTGAATACTATTTCCTGTGTTCTATTTCCTGAATTCTATTCCTTGAATCCTACTTGCTGTGTTCTCCTTTATGAGGCCGATTTCTTGAATACTACTTCATGTGTTCTACCTCCAGAATTCTATTTTCTGAATCTTGCTTCCTGTGTTCCACTTCTGCAATTCTATTTCCTGTATCCTACTCCCTGTGTTCTGCTTCCTGAGTTCTCTTTCTGAATCTGAATCCTGTGTTCTACTTCCTAAGTTCTATTTCCTGAATCCTACTTCCTGTGTCCTACTCCATGAGTTATCTTTCCTGAATTTTATTCTTGTGTTCTACTTCCTCAGATCTATTTCCTGAATCCTACGTCCTGTGTTCTACTTCCGGAATTATATTTCCTAAATTCTACTTCCTGTGTTCTCCTTCCAGAATTCTATTTCCTGAATCCTATTTCCTGTGTTCTATTTCCTGAGTTGCATTTCCTGCATCCAACTTCCTGTGCTCTCCTTCATGAGGACTATTTCGTGAATCCTACATCCTGTGTTCTGCTTCCTGAGTTCTATTTCCTGTATCCTTCTTCCTGGGTTGTCCTTCCTGAGTTCTATTTAATGAAACTTACTTCTCCAGTTCTACTTCTGTATTTCTCTTTCCCCAATCCAACTTCCTGTCTTTTCTATCATTAGTCTTATTTCCTGACTCCTACTTCCTCTGTTGTTCTTCCTGAATTCTATTTCCTGAATCGTAATTCCTGTGTTCTACTTCAGGAATTCTATTTCCTGAATTCTACCTCCTGTGTTCTCCTCCATAAGATCTATTTCCTAAAACCTATTCTGTGTTCTACTTTCGGAATTCTATTCCCTGAAGCCTACTTCCTGTATTCTCCTTCATGAGAACTATTTCCTAAATACTACTTCCTGTGTTCTACTTAGGCAATTCTATTTCCTGATCCTAATTCCTCTGTTGTACTTCCGGAATTCTACTCCCTGAATCCTACTACCCGTGTTCTCCTTTCTGAGTTCTATTTCCTGAATTCAACTTCCTGTGCTCTCCTTCATGAGACCTATTTTCTGAATCTTACTTCCTGTGTTCTACTTACTGAGTTCTATTTCCTGGATTCTACTTCCTGTGTTCTATTTTCTCAGCTCTATTTCCTGAACCCAACTTCCTGTGTTTTCCTTAATGAGTCCTATTTCCTGAATCCTACTTCCTGTGTTCTACATATGGAATTCTATTTCCTGAATCCTACTTCCTGTGTTCTACTTCCTGAGTTCTATATCCTGAATCCTACTTCCTGTATTCTATTTCCGGACTACTATTCCATGAATCTGAATCCTCCTTCCTGTGTTCTACTATCTGAGGCCTATTTACTGAATCCTACTTCCTGTGTTCTCCTTCATCACTCTCATTTCCTGAATCCTACATCCTGTGTTCTATTCTCGGAATACTGTTTCCTGAATCCTTCTTCCTGTGTTCTACATCTTGAGTTCTATTTCCTGAATCCTACTTCTTGTGTTCTCCTTCATGCAGTCTATTTCTTGAATCCTATTTCCTGTGTTCTAGTTCCTGAGTCCTATTTTCTGAATCCTACATCCTGTGTTCTCCTCCATGAGGCCCATTTCCTGAATCCTACATCCTGTGTTCTATTTCCTAAGTTCTATTTCCTGAATCCCACTTCCTGTGTTCTATTTCCTGAATTCTATTCCTTGAATCCTACTTCCTGTGTTGTCCTTCATGAATACTTTCTGAATATTACTTCCTGTTTCCTGCTTCCAGAATTCTATTTCCTGAGTCCTACTTCTTATATTCTCCTTCATGAGGATTATTTCCTGAATACTACGTCCTGTGTTCTACTTCCAGAATTCTGTTCCCTGAATGCTACATTCCTTGTTCTACCTCCAGAATTATTTTCTCCAAATCCCACTTCCTGTGTTCTCCTTCATGAGGCCTATTTTCTAAATACTAATTCCTGGGTTCTACTTAGGCAATTCTATTTCCTGAATCCTAATTCCTGTGTTGTACTTCCGGAATTCTACTTCCTGAATCCTACTAGCTGTGTTCTCCTTTCTGAGTTCTATTTCCTGAATTCAACATCCTGTGCTCTACTACATGTGACCTATTTCCTGAATCTTACTTCCTGTGTTCTACTTCCTGAGTTCTATTTCCTGAATTCTACTTCCTGTGTTGTATTTTCTCAGTTCTATTTCCTGAATCCAACTTCCTGTGTTCTAATTCCTAAGTTCTATTTCCTGAATACTACTTCCTGTATTCTATTTACGGAATACTATTCAGTGAACCTGAATCCTCCTTCTTGAGGCCTATTTACTGAAATCTACTTCCTGTGTTCTAGTTCATCAGGCTCATTTCCTGAATCCTACATCCTGTGTTTTATTACCGGAATACTATTTCCTGAATCCTTCTTCCTGTGTTCTACTTCTTGAGTTCTATTTCCTGAATCCTGCTTCCTGTGTTCTCCTTCATGCGGTCTATTTCTTGAATCCTACTTCCTGTGTTCTAGTTCCTGAGTTCTATTTACTGAATCCTACGTCCTGTGTTCTCCTCCATGAGGCCCATTTCCTGAATCCTACATCGTGTGTTCTATTACCAGAATAGTATTTCCTGAATCCTACTTCCTGTGTTATACTTCCTGAGTTCTGTTTCTTGAATCCTACTTCCTGTGTCCTCTATAATGAGGCCTATTTCGTGAATCCTTCTCCCTGTGTTCTACTTCCAGAATTCTATTTCCTGAAACCTACCTCCTGTGTTCTCCATCATGAGGCCTATTTCCTGAATACTGCTTCCTGTGTTCTACCACCGGGATTCTATTTCCTAAATCTGATTTACTGTGTTCTACATAATGAGGTCTATTTCCTGAATATTACTTCCTGTATTCTCCTTCCTGTGTTCTATATCCTGAATCGTACTTCCTTGTTCCTCTTCCAGAATTATATTTCCTGAATCCTCATTTGTGTGCTACTTCCTGAGACCTATTTCCTGAATCCTCTTTCCTGTGTTCTCCTTCATGAGGCCTATTTCCTGATTCTTACTTCCTGTGCTCTACTTCCGGAATTTCACTTCCTGAATCTTAATTCCTGCGTTTTGCTTCCCGAGTTCTATTTACCGAATTCTACTTCCTGTGTTCTATTTAGTGAATCTTAATTCCTTGTTTCTCCTTTCTGAATTCTATTTTGTGAATCCTTCTTCCTGTGTTCTACTTCCGGTATTCTGTTTCCTGAATCTTACTTCATGTGTTCTACTTCTGGATTTCTATATCCTGAATTCTACTCTCTGTGTTCTACTTCCAGAATTCTATTTCCTGAATGCTACTTCCTGTGTTCTCCTTCCTGAGTTGTATTTCCTAAATCTTACTTCCTGTGTTGTACTTCCAGAATTCTATTTCCTGAATCCTACTTCCTGTGTTCTACTTCTAGAATTCTATTTGCTGAATACGATTTCCTGTTTTCTCCTTCATGAGGCCTATTTACTGAATACTACTTCCTGTGTTATACTTCTGGAATTCTATTTCCCACATCCTATTTCCTGTGTTCCACTTCGGGATTTCTAATTCCTGAATCCTACTCCGTGTGTTCTCCTACCTTAGTTCTACTTCCTGAATCTTAATTCCTATGCTCTATTGCCTGAGTTCTATTTCCTGAATCCTACCTTATGTGTTCCACTTCTGGAATACTATTGTTTAAATTCTACATCCTGTGTTACACGGCCAGGAATCCATTTCCTGAATCCTACTTCCTGTGTTCTAGTTCCTTAGTTCTATTTCCTCAATCCTAATTCCTGTGTTCTCCTTCCTGAGTTTCGTTTCTTGAATCTTACTTCCTGTGTTCTCCTTTGGAAGTTCTATTTCCTAAATTTTATTTCCTGTGTTGTAATCCAGGAATTCTATTTCCTGAATCCTACTTCCTGTGTTCTACTTCCTGAGTTCAATTTCCTGAATTCTACCTCCTGTGTTCTTCTTCCGGGATTCTGTTTCCTGAATCCTACTTCCTGTGTTCTTCTTCCTGAGTTCTATTTCCTGAATTTTAATTCCTGTGTTCTCCTTCCTGAGTTCTATTTCATGAATCCGAATTCCAGTGTTGTACTTCCGGAATTCTCTTTCGTGAATCCTACTTCCTGTGATCTACTTCCTGCATCCTATTTCCTGCATTTTACTTCCTATGTTGTACTTCCGGAAATCTATTTCCTGAATCCTTGTTCCTGTGTTCTACTTCTGGAATTCTTGTCCCTGAATGCTACTTCCCATTTTATCCTTCATGAGGATTAATTCCTGAATACTACTTCCTGTGTTCTACTTCTGGAATTCTGTTTCCTGAATCCTACTTACTGTGTTCTCCTTCCTGAGTTCTATTTCTTGAATGTTAATTCCTATGTTCTCCTTCTTGAGTTCTATTTTGTGAATCCTAATTCCGTGTTGTACTTCCGGAATTCTTTTTCCTGAATCCGAATTCGTGTGCTCTAATATCGGAATTCCATTTCCTGAATATTACTTCCTCTGTTCTCCTTCCTGAGTGCTATTTCCTGAATCTTACTTCCTGTGTCAAACTTCCGGAATTCCATTTCCTGAATCCCACTTCTTGTGTTTACTTCTGGAATTCTATTCCATGTATCCTACTTCCTGTGTTGTCCTTCATGAATACTTTCTGAATACTACTTCCTGTTTCCTGCTTCCGGAATTCTATTTCCTGAATCCTACTTCTTATATTCTCCTTCATGAGGATTATTTCCTGAATACTACTTCCTGTGTTCTACTTCCGGAATTCTGTTCCCTGAATGCTACTTCCCTTGTTCTACCTCCAGAATTCTTTTCTGCAAATCCCACTTCCTGTGTTGTCCTAAATGAGGCCTATTTCCTAAATACTACTTCCTGTGTTCTACTTAGGCAATTCTATTTCCTGATCCTAATTCCTGTGTTGTACTCCCGGATTTCTACTTCCTGAATCCTACTACCTGTGTTCTCCTTTCTGAGTTCTATTTCCTGAATTCAACTTCCTGTGCTCTCCTTCATGAGACCTATTTCCTGAATCTTACTTCCTGTGTTCTACTTCCTGAGTTCGATTTCCTGAATTCTACTTCCTGTGTTCTATTTTCTCAGTTCTATTTCCTGAACCCAACTTCCTGTGTTCTCCTTAATGAGTCCTATTTCCTGAATCCTACTTCCTGTGTTCTACATATGGAATTCTATTTCCTGAATCCTACTTCCTGTGTTCTACTTCCTGAGTTCTATTTCCTGAATCCTACTTCCTGTATTCTATTTTCGGAATACTATTCCATGAATCTGAATCCTCCTTCCTGTGTTCTACTATCTGAGGCCTATATACTGAATCCTACTTCCTGTGTTCTCCTTCATCAGGCTCATTTCCTGAATCCTACATCCTGTGTTCTATTCTCGGAATACTGTTTCCTGAATCCTGCTTCCTGTGTTCTACTTCTTGAGTTCTATTTCCTGAATCCTCCTTCCTGTGTTCTCCTTCATGCAGTCTCTTTCTTGAATCCTATTTCCTGTGTTCTAGTTCCTGAGTCCTATTTTCTGGATCCTACATCCTGTGTTCTCCATGAGGCCCATTTCCTGAATCCTACATCGTGTGTTCTATTACCAGAATAGTATTTCCGGAATCCTAATTCCTGTGTTATACTTCCTGAGTTCTATTTCTTGAATCCTACTTCCTGTATCCTCTATAATGAGGCCTATTTCGTGAATCCCACTTCCTGTGTTCTAATTCCGGAATTCTATTTCCTGAAACCTACCTCCTGTGTTCTCCATCATGAGCGCTATTTCCTGAATACTGCTTCCTGTGTTCTACCACTGGGATTCTATTTCCTAAATCTGATTTACTGTGTTCTACATAATGAGGTCTATTTCCTGAATATTACTTCCTGTATTCTCCTTCCTGTGTTCTATATCCTGAATCCTACTTCCTTGTTCCTCTTCCGGAAATATATTTCCTGAATCCTCCTTCGTGTGCTACTTCCTGAGACCTATTTCCTGAATCCTCTTTCCTGTGTTCTCCTTCATGAGGCCTATTTCCTGATTCTTACTTCCTGTGCTCTACTTCCGGAATTTCACTTCCTGAATCTTAATTCCTGCGTTTTGCTTCCCGAGTTCTATTTCCTGAATTCTACTTCCTGTGGTCTATTTAGTGAATCTTAATTCCTTGGTTCTCCTTCCTGAATTCTATTTTGTGAATCCTTCTTCCTGTGTCATACTTCCGGAATTCTATTTCCTGAATCCTACTTCTTGTGTTTACTTCTGGAATTCTATTCCATGAATCCTACTTCCTGTGTTGTCCTTTAATAATACTTTCTGAATACTACTTCCTGTTTCCTGCTTCCGGGATTCTATTTCCTGAATCCTACTTCTTATATTCTCCTTCATGAGGATTATTTTCTGAATACTACTTCCTGTGTTCTACTTCCGGAATTCTGTTCCCTGAATGCTACTTCACTTGTTCTACCTCCAGAATTCTTTTCTGTGAATCCCACTTCCTGTGTTCTCCTTCATGAGGCCTATTTCCTAAATACTACTTCCTGTGTTCTACTTAGGCAATTCTATTTCCTGATCCTAATTCCTGTGTTGTACTTCCGGAATTCTACTTCCTGAATCCTACTACCTGTGTTCTCCTTTCTGAGTTCTATTTCCTGAATTCAACTTCCTGTGCTCTCCTTCATGAGACCTATTTCCTGAATCTTACTTCCTGTGTTCTACTTCCTGAGTTCGATTTCCTGAATTCTACTTCCTGTGTTCTATTTTCTCAGTTCTATTTCCTGAACCCAACTTCCTGTGTTCTCCTTAATGAGTCCTATTTCCTGAATCCTACTTCCTGTGTTCTACATATGAAATTCTATTTCATGAATCCTACTTCCTGTGTTCTACTTCCTGAGTTCTATTTCCTGAATCCTACTTCCTGTATTCTATTTTCGGAATACTATTCCATGAATCTGAATCCTCCTTCCTGTGTTCTACTATCTGAGGCCTATTTACTGAATCCTACTTCCTGTGTTCTCCTTCATCAGGCTCATTTCCTGAATCCTACATCCTGTGTTCTATTCTCGGAATACTTTTTCCTGAATCCTTCTTCCTGTGTTCTACTTCTTGAGTTCTATTTCCTGAATCCTACTTGCTGTGTTCTCCTTCATGCAGTCTCTTTCTTGAATCCTATTTCCTGTGTTCTAGTTCCTGAGTCCTATTTTCTGAATCCTACATCCTGTGTTCTCCTCCATGAGGCCCATTTCCTGAATCCTACATCGTGTGTTCTATTACCAGAATAGTATTTCCTGAATCCTACTTCCTGTGTTATACTTCCTGAGTTCTATTTCTTGACTCCTACTTCCTGTATCCTCTATAATGAGGCCTATTTCGTGAATCCTACTTCATGTGTTCTACTTCCGGAATTCTATTTCCTGAAACCTACCTCCTGTGTTCTCCATCATGAGGCCTATTTCCTGAATACTGCTTCCTGTGTTCTACCACCGGGATTCTATTTCCTAAATCTGATTTACTGTGTTCTACATAATGAGTTCTATTTCCTGAATATTACTTCCTGTATTCTCCTTCCTGTGTTCTATATCCTGAATCGTACTTCCTTGTTCCTCTTCCAGAATTATATTTCCTGAATCCTCATTCGTGTGCTACTTCCTGAGACCTATTTCCTGAATCCTCTTTCTTGTGTTCTCCTTCATGAGGCCTATTTCCTGATTCTTACTTCCTGTGCTCTACTTCCGGAATTTCACTTCCTGAATCTTACTTCCTGCGTTTTGCTTCCCGAGTTCTGTTTACCGAATTCTACTTCCTGTGTTCTATTTAGTGAATCTTAATTCCTTGTTTCTCCTTTCTGAATTCTATTTTGTGAATCCTTCTTCCTGTGTTCTACTTCCGGTATTCTGTTTCCTGAATCTTACTTCATGTGTTCTACTTCTGGATTTCTATATCCTGAATTCTACTCTCTGTGTTCTACTTCCAGAATTCTATTTCCTGAATGCTACTTCCTGTGTTCTCCTTCCTGAGTTGTATTTCCTAAATCTTACTTCCTGTGTTGTACTTCCAGAATTCTATTTCCTGAATCCTACTTCCTGTGTTCTTCTTCTAGAATTCTATTTGCTGAATACGATTACCTGTTTTCTCCTTCATGAGGCCTATTTACTGAATACTACTTCCTGTATTATACTTCTGGAATTCTATTTCCCACATCCTATTTCCTGTGTTCCACTTCGGGATTTCTAATTCCTGAATCCTACTCCGTGTGTTCTCCTACCTTAGTTCTACTTCCTGAATCTTAATTTCTATTCTCTATTGCCTGAGTTCTATTTCCTGAATCCTACCTCATGTGTTCCACTTCTGGAATTCTATTTTTTAAATTCTACATCCTGTGTTACACGGCCAGGAATCCATTTCCTGAATCCTACTTCCTGTGTTCTAGTTCCTTAGTTCTATTTCCTCAATCCTAATTCCTGTGTTCTCCTTCCTGAGTTTCGTTGCTTGAATCTTACTTCCTGTGTTCTCCTTTGGGAGTTCTATTTCCTAAATTTTATTTCCTGTGTTGTAATCCAGGAATTCTATTTCCTGAATCCTACTTCCTGTGTTCTACTTCCTGAGTTCTATTTCCTGAATTCTACTTCCTGTGTTCTTCTCCCAGAATTATGTTTCCTGAATCCTACTTCCTGTGTTCTTCTTCCTGAGTTCTATTTCCTGAATGTTAATTCCTGTGTTCTCCTTCCTGAGTTCTATTTCATGAATCCGAATTCCAGTGTTGTACTTCCAGAATTCTCTTTCGTGAATCCTACTTCCTGTGATCTACTTCCTGCATTCTATTTCCTGCATTTTACTTCCTATGTTGTACTTCCTGAAATCTATTTCCTGAATCCTTGTTCCTGTGTTCTACTTCTGGAATTCTTGTCCCTGAATGCTACTTCCCATGTTATCCTTCATGAGGATTAATTCCTAACTACTACTTCCTGTGTTCTCCTTCCTGAGTTCTATTTCATGAATCCGAATTCCAGTGTTGTACTTCCAGAATTCTCTTTCGTGAATCCTACTTCCTGTGATCTACTTCCTGCATTCTATTTCCTGCATTTTACTTCCTGTGTTGTACTTCCTGAATTCTATTTCCTGAATCCTTCTTCCTGTGTTGTCCTTCCTGAGTTCTATTTAATGAAACTTACTTCTCGAGTTCTACTTCTGTATTTCTCTTTCCCGAATCCAACTTCCTGTCTTCTCTATCATTAGTCCTATTTCCTGAATCCTACTTCCTGTGTTCTCCTTCCTGAGTTCTATTTCCTGAATGTTAATTCCTGTGTTCTCCTTCTTGAGTTCTATTTCGTGAATCCTACTTCCATGTTGTACTTCCGGAATTATTTTTCCTGAATCCAAATTCGTATGCTCTAATACAAGAATTCCATTTCCCGAATCATACTTCCTCTGTTCTCCTTCCTGAGTGCTATTTCTTGAATCTTACTTCCTGTGTCATACTTCCGTAATTCTATTTCCTGAATCCTACTTCTTGTGTTTACTTCTGGAATTCTATTCCATGAATCCTACTTCCTGTGTTGTCCTTTAATAATACTTTCTGAATACTACTTCCTGTTTCCTGCTTCCGGGATTCTATTTCCTGAATCCTACTTCTTATATTCTCCTTCATGAGGATTATTTTCTGAATACTACTTCCTGTGTTCTACTTCCGGAATTCTGTTCCCTGAATGCTACTTCACTTGTTCTACCTCCAGAATTCTTTTCTGTGAATCCCACTTCCTGTGTTCTCCTTCATGAGGTCTATTTCCTAAATACTACTTCCTGTGTTCTACTTAGGCAATTCTATTTCCTGATCCTAATTCCTGTGTTGTACTTCCGGAATTCTACTTCCTGAATCCTACTACCTGTGTTCTCCTTTCTGAGTTCTATTTCCTGAATTCAACTTCCTGTGCTCTCCTTCATGAGACCTATTTCCTGAATCTTAATTCCTGTGTTCTACTTCCTGAGTTCTATTTCCTGAATTCTACTTCCTGTGTTCGATTTTCGCAGTTCTATTTCCTGAATCCAACCTCCTGTGTTCTCCTTAATGAGTCCTATTTCCTGAATCCTACTTCCTGTGTTCTAATACCTGAGTTCTATTTCCTGAATCCTACTTCCTGTATTCTATTTCTGGAATACTATTCCATGAATCTGAATCCTCCTTCCTGTGTTCTACTATCTGAGGCCTATTTACTGAATCCTACTTCCTGTGTTCTCCTTCATCAGGCTCATTTCCTGAATCCTACATCCTATTTTCTAATCTCGTAATACTGTTTCCTGAATCCTTCTTTCTGTGTTCTACTTCTTGAGTTCTATTTCCTGAATCCTACTTCCTGTGTTCTCCTTCATGTGGTCTATTTCTAGAATCCTATTTCATGTGTTCTAGTTCCTGAGTCCTATTTTCTGAATCCTACATCCTGTGTTCTCCTCCATGAGACCCATTTCCTGAATCCTACATCCTGTGTTCTATTACCAGAATAGTATTTCCTAAATCCTACTTCCTGTGTTATACTTCCTGAGTTCTATTTCTTGAATCCTTCTTCTTGTATCCTCTATAATGATGCCTATTTCGTAAATCCTACTTCCTATGTTCTACTTCTGGAATTCTATTTCCTGAAACCTACCTCCTGTTTTCTCCATCATGAGGCCTATTTCCTGAATACTGCTTCCTGTGTTCTACCACCGGGTTTCTATTTCCTAAATCTGATTTACTGTGTTCTACATCATGAGGTCTATTTCCTGAATATTACTTCCTGTATTCTCCTTCCTCTGTTCTATATCCTGAATCCTACTTCCTTGTTCTTCTTCCGGAATTCTATTTCCTGTATTCTCCTTCGTGAGCTACTTCCTGAGACCTATTTCCTGAATCCTCTTTCCTATGTTCTGCTTCATGAGGCCTATTTCCTGATTCTTACTTCCTGTGTTCTACTTCCGGAATTTCACTTCCTGAATCTTACTTCCAGCGTTTTGCCTCCCGAGTTCTATTTCCCAAATTCTACTTCCTGTGTTCTATTTAGTGAATCTTAATTCCTTGGTTCTCCTTCCTGAATTCTATTTTGTGAATCCTTCTTCCTGTGTTCTCCTTCCGGTATTCTATTTCCTGAATCTTACTTCATGTGTTCTACTTCTGGATTCCTATATCCTGAATTCTACTCTCTGTGTTCTACTTGCAGAATTCTATTTCCTGTATGCTACTTCCTGTGTTCTCCTTCCGGAGTTGTATTTCCTAAATCTTACTTCCTGTGTTGTACTTCCAGAATTCTATTTCCTGAATCCTACTTCCTCTGTTCTACTTCCAGAATTCTATTTGCTGAATACTATTTCCTGTGTTCTCCTTCATGAGGCCTATTTACTGAATACTACTTCCTGTGTTATACTTCTGGAATTCCATTTCCCGCATCCTATTTCCTGTGTTCCACTTCGGGACTTCTACTTCCTGAATCCTAATCCGTGTGTTCTCCTACCTTAGTTCTACTTCCTGAAACTTAATTCCTATTCTCTATTGCGTGAGTTCTATTTCCTGAATCCTACCTCATGTGTTCCCCTTCTGGAATTCTATTTTTTAAATCCTACATCCTGTGTTATATGGCCAGGACTCTATTTCCTGAATCCAACATCCTGTGTTCTTTTTCCTGCATTCTTTTTCCTGAATCCAACTTCCTGTGCTCTCCTTCTTGAGGCCTATACCTTTAATCCTACTTCGTGTGTTGTACTTCCTGAGTTCTATTTCCTGAATGCAATTTCCTATGTTCTCTTTCTTCAGGTCTATTTCCTGATTTCTACTTCCTGTGTTCTACTCCCTGAGTTCTATTTCCTGAATCCTACATCCTGTGTTATGCTTCCTCAGTTTTATTTCCTGAATCCTATATCCTGTGTTATACTTATGGAATTTTATTTCCTGAATCCTGCTTCCTGTTTTCTTCTTCCTGAGTTCCTTTTCCTGAATATTACATTCTTTGTTCTCCTTCCTAGTATCAATTTCATGAATCTTATGACCTATGATCTATTTCTGAGTTCTATTTCCTGAATCCTACTTCCTTTGTTGTACTCCTGGAATTCTATTCCCTGAATCCTACTTCCTGTGTTCTCCTTCCTGAGTTCTATTTCCTGAATCTTAATTCCTGTGTTATACTTCCTGATTTCTATTTCCTTAATCTTACTTCCTGTATTCTTCTTCTGGAATTCTATTTCCTAAATCCTACTTCCTGTATTCTACTTCCAGAATTCTATTTCTGAATGCTACTTAATGTGTTCAAAGTCTTGAGTTCTATTTAATGAATCCTACATCCAGTGTTCTCCGTTATGAGGCCTATTTGTTGAATCCTACTTCCTGTGTACTCTTCCTGTATCCTATTTCCAGAAACGTACTTCCTGTGTTTTCCATCATGAGGCCTATTTCCTGAATCCTGCTTCCTGTGTTCTACCTCCAGTATTCTATTTCGTGAGTCCTAATTCCTGTGTTGTACTTCCATAATTCTACTTCCTTAATCCTACTCTCTGTGTTGTCCTTCCTGAGTTCTATTTCCTGAATCTTAATTCCTGTGTTCTACTTCCTGAGTTCTATTTCCTGAATCCTACTTCCTTTTTCTACCTCTTTAATTCTATTTCCCACATCCTACTTCCTGTGTTCTAGTTCCAGAATTCTATTTCCTGAATCCTACATCCTGTGATCTATTTCCTAAGTTCTATTTCCTGAATCCAACTTGCTGTGCTCTCCTTCATGAGGTCTATTTCCTGAATCTTACTTCGTGTTCTACTTCCTGAGTTTTATTTCCTGAATCCTACTTCCTGTCTTTTCCTTCCTGAGTACTATTGCCTGAATCTACTTCCTTTGTTCTACTTCCGTATTTCTATTTCCTGACTCCAACTTCCTTTGTTCTCCTTTTGAGTCCTATTTCCTGACTCTTACATCCTGTGTTCCACTTCCTGAGTTATATATCCTCAAACCTACTTCCTGTGTTGTGCTTCCTGAGTTCTGTTTCCTGAATCCTACTTCCTGTGTTCTACTTATGGAATTCTATATCCTGAATCCTACTTCCTGTGTTCTCCTTCCTCAATTATATTTCCTGAATCTTAATTCCTGTGTTCTCCTTCCTGAGTTGTATTTCATGAATCCTACTTCCTGTGTTCTACTTCCAGTATTCTATTCGCTGAATACTATTTCCCGTGTTCTCCTTCATGAGGCCTATTTCCTGAGTACTACCTCCTGTGTTATACTGCCGGAATTCTATTTCCTGAATCCTACTTCCTGTGCTGAACTTTGGGAATTGTACTTTCAGAATCCTACTCCCTGTGTTCTCCTTCCTGAGTTCTATTTCCTGAATATTAATTCCTGTCCTCTACTTCCTGAGTTGTTTCCTGAATCCAACTTCCTGTGCTCTCTTTCATGGGGCCTATTTCCCAGATCCTACATCTTGTGTTCTACTTCCTGAGTTCTATTTCCTGAGTCTTACTTCGTGTTCCCCTTCCTGAGTTCTATTTCTTGAACTTTACTTACTGGGTCGTAGTTCTTGAATACTGTTTCCTGAATTCTACTTCCTGTGTCCTACTTCTGGAATTCTATTTCCTGAATCCTACTTCCTCTGTTCTACTTCCTAAGTTCTATTTCCTGAATCATACTTCCTGTTTTCTACTTCTGGAATTCTATTCCCTGAATCCTACTTCCTCTGTTCTCTTTCCTGAGTTCTATTTCCCAAATCGTACTTCCTGTGTTCGACTTCCAGAATTCTATATCCTAAATCCTACATCTTGTGTTTTACTTCCAGAATTCTATTTCCTGAATCCTACATCGTGTGTTCTACTTCCTGAGTACTATTTCATGAATCCTACTTCCTGTGTTCTCTTTCATGAGGCCTATTTGGTGAATCCTACTTCCTGTGTTCTACTTCCGGAATTCTATTTCCTGAAACCTACTTCCTGTGTTCTCCATCATGAGGCCTATTTGCTGAATCCTGCTTCCTGTGTTCTATCTCCGGAATTCTTTTTCCTGAATCCTAATTCCTGTGTTCTACTTCTGGAAATCTACTTCCTGAATCCTACTCCCTGTGTTCTCCTTCCTGAGTTGTATTTCCTGAATCTTAATTCCTGTGTTCTACTTCCTCAGTTCTGTTTCCTGAATCCTAATTCCTTTGTTCTACTTCCGAAATTCCATTTCCTAAATCCTACTCCCTGTGTTCTACTTCCAGAATTCTATTTCCTGAATCCTATTTCATGTGTTCTCTTTCCTGAGTTCTTTTTGCTGCATCCACAATCCTGTGCTCTCCTTCATGACGCCGAATTCCTGAATCCTACTTCCTTTGGTCTACTTCCTGAGTTCTATTTCCTGAATTCTACATCCTGCGGTTTCATTCCTGAGTTCTATTTTCTGAAACTTACTTCTTGTGTTCTACTTCTGTATTTCTATTTCCCAAATCCAACTTTCTGTCTTCTCCTTCATGAGTCCTATTTCCTGAATCCTATTTCCAGTGTTCCACTTCCTTAGTTCTATTTCCTGAATGCAACTTGCTGTGCTCTTTTTCATGGGGCCTATTTCCTGAATCTTACATGCTGTCTTCTTCTTCTTGAGTTCTAGTTCCTGAACCCTGCCTCATGTGTTCTACTTCTGGAATTCTACTTCCTGAAGCCTACTTCCTCTGTTCTCCAACCTGAGTTCTATTTCCTGAATCTTAGTTCCTGTGTTCTACTTTGTGCGTTCTATTTCCTGAATCCTTCTTCCTGTGTTCTACTTCCATAATTCTATTTCCTGAATCCTGCTTCCTGTGTTCCACTTCCCGAATTCTATTTCCTGAATCCTACTCCATGTGTTCTCCTTCATGAGTTCTATTTCTGAATCTGAATTCCTGTGTTCTACTTCCTAAGTACTATTTCCCGAATCCTACATCCTGTGTTCTACTTCAGGAATTCTATTTCCTGAATCCTACTTCCTGAGTTCTCCATCCTGAATTCTATTTCCTGAATAGTATTTCCTGTGTTCTCCTTCTTGAGTTATATTTCCTGATTCTTACTTCCTTTGTTCTCCTTCTGGAGTTCTACTTCCTGAATTCTACTTCCTGTGTTTTATTTCGAGAATTCTATTTCCTGAATCCTACATCCTGTGTTCTCCTTCCTGAGTTCTATTTCCTGAATCTTATTTCCTATGTTCTACTTCGTGCGTTCTATTTCCTGCATCCTACTTCCTGTGTTCTACTTCCATAATTCTATTTCCTGAATCCTACTTCCCATGTTCTATGTTTTGAGGTCTATTTCTTGCAGCCAACTTCTGTGCTCTCCTTCTTGAGGACTATTTCTTGAATCCTACTTTCTGTGTTCTACTTCCTGATTTCTATTTTCTGAACCCTACTTCCTGTGTTGTTCTTCCTGATTTCTATTTCCTTAATATTTACTTTCTGTGTTCTGCTTCCGTATTTCTATTTCTCGAGTCCAAGTTCTTGTCTTCTCCTTCATGAGTCCTATTTCCTGAATCCTACTTCCTGTGTTCTACATCCTGAGTTCTATTTCCTGATTCCTAATTCCTGTGTTCTACTTCCGGAATTCTACTTCCTGAATCCTACTTCCTGCGTTTTACTTCCCAAGTTCTATTTCCTGAATTCTTCTTCCTGTGTTTTTCTTCCTGTGTTCTATTTCCTGAATCTTAATTCCTTGGTTCTCCTTCCTGAATTCTATTTTGTGAATCCTTCTTCCTGTGTTCTACTTCCAGTATTCTATTTCCTGAATCTTACTTCATGTGTTCTACTTCTGGATTCCTATATCCTGAATTCTACTTTCTGTGTTCTACTTACGGAATTCTATTTCCCGAATCCTACTTCCTGTGTTCTCCTCCCTGAGTTGTATTTCCTAAATCTTACTTCCTGTGTTGTACTTCCAGAATTCTATTTCCTGAATCCTACTTCCTGTGTTCTACTTCCAGAATTCTATTTGCTGAATACTATTTCCTGGGTTCTCCTTCATGAGGCCTATTTACTGAATACTACTTCCTGTGTTATACTTCTGGAATTTCTATTTCCTGAATCCTATTTCCTTTGTTCCACTTCGGGAATTCTACTTCCTGAGTCCTACTCCGTGTGTTCTCCTACCTTAGTTCTACTTCCTGAATCTTAATTCCTGGGCTCTATTGCCTGAGTTCTATTTCCTGAATCCTACCTCATGTGTTCCACTTCTGGAATTCTATTTTTTAAATCCTTCATCCTGTGTTATACGGCCAGGACTCTATTTCCTGAATCCGACTTCCTGTGTTCTTTTTCCTGCATTCTTTTTCCTGAATCCAACTTCCTGTGCTCTCCTTCACGAGGCCTATACCCTTAATCCTACTTTGTGTGTTCTACTTCCTGAGTTCTATTTCCTGAATGCAATTTCCTGTGTTCTCTTTCTTCAGTTCTATTTCCTGAATTCTACTTCTTGTGTTCTACTTCTGTATTTCTATTTCCTGAATCCAACTTTCTGTCTTCTCCTTCATGAGTCCTATTTCCTGAATCCTTTTTCCAGTGTTCCACTTCCTTAGTTCTATTTCCTTAATGCAACTTGCTGTGCTCTTTTTCATGCGGCCTATTTCCTGAATCTTACATGCTGTCTTCTTCTTCCTGAGTTCTAGTTCCTGAACCCTACCTCATGTGTTGTACTTCTGGAATTCTACTTCCTGAAGCCTACTTCCTCTGTTCTCCAACCTGAGTTCTATTTCCTGAGTCTTACTCCCTTTGTTCTCCTTCCTGAGTTCTATATTGTGGATCCTACTTCTTGTGTTCTACTTCTGGAATTCTATTTCCTGAATCCTAATTCCTGTGTTCTTCTTCCGGAATTCTATTTCCTGAATCCTACCTCCTGTGTTCTCCTTCCTGAGTTCCATTTCCTGAATCTTACTTTCTTTATTCTCCTCCTGAGTTCTATTTCGTGGACCTACTTCTTGTGTTCTACTTCCAGAATTCTATTTCCTGAATCCTAATTCCTGTGTTCTACTTCTGGAATTGTATTTCCTGAGTCCTACCTCTTGTGTTCCCCTTCCTGAGTTCCATTTCCTGAATCTTACTTCCTTTGTTCTCATCCTTTGTTCTATTTCCTGAATCATACTTCCTGTGAAGTACTTCTGGAATTCTGTTTCCAGAATAATACATCTTCTGCTCTACTTCCGGAATTCCATTTCCTCAATCCTATTTCGTCTGTTTTCCTACCTGAATTCTATTTCCTGAATCTTCCTTCCTTTGTTTTCCATTCTGAGTTGTATTTCGTGGATCCTACTTCTTTTGTTCTACTTTCAGAATTCTATTTCCTGAATCCTACTTCCTGTGTTCTACTTCAAGAATTCTGTTTCCTGAATCCTACTTCCTGTGTTCTGCTTCCTGAGTTCAATTTCCTAAATCTTACTTCCTGTGTTCTCCTCCAGAGTTCTATTTCCTGAATCCTACTTCCTGTGTTATACTTCCGGAATTCTATTTCCTAAATCCTCCTTCCTGTGTTTTACTGACTAAGACCTTTTTCCTGAATATTACTTCCTGTGTTCTACCTCTGGAATTCTATTACCTGAATCCTGCTTCCTCTGTTCTCCTTCCTGAGGGCTATGTCCTGAATACTACTTCCTGTGTTCTACTTCCAGAACTCTATTTCCTGCATCCTACTTCCTGTGTTCTACTGCATGTGTCCTATTTCGTGGATCCTACATCCTGTGTTCTACTTCTGGAATTCTATTTCCTCAAACCCACTTCCTGTGTTCTCTATCATGAGGCCTATTTCCTGAACCATGCTTCCTGTCTTGTACCTCTGGAATTCTATTTCCTGAATCGTACTTGGCATGTTCTACTTCCAGAAATTAATTTCCTGAATCCTACTTGCTGTGTTCTCCTTGCTGAGTTCTATTTCCTGAATCTTACTTCTTGTGATGTACTTCCAGAATTCTATTTCATGAATCCTACTTCCAGTGTTCTACTTCCAGAATTCTGTTCCCTGAATCCTACTTCCTGTTTTCTCATTCATGAGGCCTATTTCCTGAACACTACTTCCTGTATTATAATTCCGGATTTCTATTTTCTGAATCCTCCTTCCTGTGTTTTACTTTGGGAATTCTCCTTCATGTATCCTACTCCCTGTGTTCTCCTTCCTGAGTTGTATTACCTGAATATTAATTCCTGTGCTCTACTTCCTGAATTCTATTTTCTGAGTCCTACATCCTGTGTTCCACTTCCAGAATTCTATTTTTTAAATTCTGCATCCTGTGTTCTACTTCAAGGACTCTATTTCCTGAATCCTACTTCCTGTGTTCTACTTCCTCAGTCCTATTTCCTGAATCCTTCATCCTGTGTTTGATTTCCAGCATTCTATTTACTACATCCTACTTCCTTTGTTTGACTTCTAGAATTCTATTTTCAGAATCCTACTTCCTGTGTTCTACCTCTGGAATTCTATTCCCTGAATCCTAATTCCTGTGTTCTCCTTCCTGTGTTCTATTTCCTGAATTGCACTTCCTGTGTTCTACTTCCTGAGAGCAATTTTCTGAATTCTACTTCCTGTATTCTTCTTCCTGTGGCCTATTACCTGAATGCTACTTCCTGTGTTCTACTACCCAAATACTATTTCCAGAATCCTACATCCTGTGATCTACTTAGTGAGTTCTGTTTCCTGAATCCTACCTTCTGTGTTCTACTTCATGATCCCTATTTCCTTAATCCTAATTCCTGTATTCTACTTCCTGAGTTCTATTTCCTCAATCCTATTTCTTGTGTTCTCTTTCATGAGGCCTATTTTGTGAATCCTATTTACTGTGTTCTCCTTCTGGAATTCTAAATGCTGAATCATACTTCCTGTGTTCTCCACAAGGAGGCCTATTTCCTGAATCCTGCTTCCTGTCTTCTACCTCTGGAAAACTATTTCCTGAATCCTACTTCCTGTGTACTACTTCCTGGGTTCTATTTCCTGAATCCTACTTCCTTTTTCTTCCTCCGTAATTCTATTTCCCACATCCTACATCCTGTGTTCTAGTTCCAGAATTCTATTTCCTGAATCCTACATCCTGTGTTCTATTTCCTAAGTTCTATTTCCTGAATCCTACTTCCTGTGTTCTCCTTTCGGAATTCTATTCCCTGAATCCTACTTCCCGTGTTCTTCTCAATAAGGCCTATTTCCTGAATACTACTTCCAGAATTCTATTTGATGAATCCTACTTCCTGTGTTCTACTTCCGGAATACTTTTTTCTGAATCCTACTTCCTGTGTTCTCCTTCTTGAGTTCAATTTCCTGAATACTACTCCCTGTGTTGTAGTTCCGGAATTCTATTCACTAAATCCTACTTCCTGTGTACTCCTTCCTGAGTTCTACTTCCTGAATCTTAATTCCTGTGTTATACTTCCTGGGTTCTATTTCTTTAATCTTACTTCCTGTGTTTTACTTCCAGAATTCTATTTGCTAAATCCTACTTCCTGTGTTCTACTTCCACAATTCTATTTCCTGAATCCTACTTTCTGTGTTCGAATTCCTGAGTTCTATTTCATGAATCCTACTTCCTGTGTTCTGCTTCATGAGGCCTATTTTGGGAATCTTATTTCCTGTGTTTTCCTTTTGGAATTCTATTTCTGGAAACCTACTTCCTGTGTTTTCCATCATGAGGCCTATTTCCTGAATCCTGCTCCCTGTTTTCTACCTCCAGAATTCTATTTCCTGAATGCTACTTCCAATGTTCTACTTCCAGAATTCTATTTCCTTAATCCTACTTCCTGTGTTCTCCTACTTGAGTTCTATTTCCTGAATCTTACTTCCTGTGTTGTACTTCCGGAATTCTATTTCCTGAATCCTACTTCCTGTGTTCTACTTCCACAATTCTATTCTGTGAATCCTACTTCCTGTGTTCTCCTTCATGAAGCCTATTTTCTGAATTCTATTTCCTGTGTTATCCTTGTGGAATTTCCTGATTCCTAATTTCTGTGTTCTACTTCTGGAATTCTACTTCCTGAATCCTACTCCCTGTGTTCTCCTTCCTGAGTTCTATTTTCTGAATCTTAATTCCTGTGTTCTAATTCCTGAGTTCTATTTCCTGAATCCAGCTTTCTGTGTTCTACTTCCAGAATTCCATTTCCTAAATCCTACTTCCTGTGTCCTACTTCCAGAATTCTATTCCCTGAATCCTACTTCTTGTTTTCTATTTCCTGAGATCTAATATCTGAATCCAACTTCTGTGCTCTCCTTCATGAGGCCTATTTCTTGAATCCTAGTTCCTGTGTTCTACTTCCTGAGTCCTATTTCCTGAATCCTACTTCCTGTGTTCTACTTTCTGAGTTATATTTCCTCAAACCTATTACCTGTTTTGTGCTTCCTTAGTTCTATTTCTTAAATCCTACTTCCTCTCTTCTACTTTCAGAATTCTATTTCCTGAATCCTACTTCCTGTGCTCTACTTCCAGAATTCTATTTCCTGAAACCTACATCCTGTGTTATCCATCACGAGGCGTATTTCCCGAATCCTGCTTCCTGTGTTCCACTGGCAAAATTCTGTTTACTGAATCCATGTCACATGTCCTGTGTCACATGTCACACGTGTGACATGTCACATTTCATGTTTCACACGTGTGACATGTGACACGTGCCATGTGTGACACATGTCACACGTGTGACACGTTACATGTGTCACACATAGCACACGTGACATGTCACATGTTTGACACATGTTTGACACACGTGTGATATGTAACATGTGTAACACATGCCATGTCACATGTGTCATGTAACATGTCACACATGTGAGATGGCATATTTCACACGTGTGACATGTGACATGTGTGCATGTGACATGTGTCACATGTCACATGTCACACGTGTGAAATATGACATGTGTCACACAAGTCAAATGTCACATGTCACATGTCATATGTGTCACATTTGACATGTGTCACATATTGGACATGTCACATGTAACATGTGTGACACCTACAACATGTCACATGTAACACATTTGACATGTTACCTGTGTGACACAGTCTACATGTGACATGTGACATGCGAGATATGTGACACATGTGTCACCCATGTGATGTGTCACACGTGTTACATGTCATGTGTCACACATGGGTGACACATGTCACATGTCACACATTTATGTGACACATGTCACAAGCGACACATGTGTGACACATATCACATGTCACAAATCACATTTATGTCACATGTCACAAGTCACTCGTGTGCCATGTGACATATTTCACACATGTCACATGTCACATGGGTGACATCAGACATGTGAAATGTGTGACACATGATGTCACACGGGTGATATCAGACATGTGAAATGTGTGACACATGTGACATGTGTGACACGTGTAAAAGTAACACATGTGACATGTGACATGTGTCACACATGTCACATGTCACATAATGTGATGTGTGACATATGTCACATGTCACATAGCACACGTGTAATGTGTGATCCAGAGTGCACGACATTTTCCTGATTTGGTGGAGAGCTTCCCTATGCGCACCATCCCGTGATGTTTTTCACAATCCTACATTTTACTGCCTTGTGAAGAACCTCCCAATGCGAACCACCCCTTGGTGTTTTCACACTCTTACATTTTCCCTGCGTCATTTAGACCCTCTATATTAGGAGCACACCATAGGTTTTTTCTCTGCTAGAATTCCCTTGCCTGATTCAGACCCTCCCTCTGTGCACCACCTGTGACACGTCACACGTGTCACATGTGACATATGTGTGACATGTAACATGTGTGGCATGTGTGACACATGCCACATTTCACATGTGACATGTAACATGTGACATGTGTCACACATGTCTCATGTCACACATGACATATGACATATGTCACTCATGTGACATGTGATATTTGACATGTGACACATGTGTGACATGTGACAGATGACATCCCAATGCACACCACCAAGTGATCTTTTTTTCACACCTACATTTTCCTTATCTGTTTCAGACTTCCCTCTGCACACCAGCCTGTGGTGTTTTTCTCAACCCTATATTTTTGCAGCCTTGTTCAGACCCACCCAATGTTCACCACCCCATGGTTTTCTTATCACATGTGGATTTTAAAACCTGGTACACAACATCCCAATGCCCACGACCCAGTGGTCTTTTTCTCACTCCGACATTTCCTGATCTGGTTCAGTCTTCCCTATTCTCACCACCCTGTGATGTTTTTCACAATCCTACTTTTCTACTGCCTGGTTCAGACCCCCCTGAGGCACTACAACCGTGATGTTTTTCTCACTTGTACATTTCCACTGCCAGGTTCAGACCTTCCTGATGAGCACCACCCCGTGGTGTTTTTCTCAGTCTTACATTTTTCTGGCCTGGTTCAGACCCTTCTGATGCGCACCATCCCGTGCTGTTTTTCTCATTCCTACATTTACCAGGACTGGTTCTGAAGATCCCTATGTACACCACTCCTGGATGATTTTCTCATTCGAACATTTTCCCAGCCTGGTTTAGACATTCCTGATGAGCACCACACTGTGGTGTTTTTCTGACTGCTACATTTTCCTCGCCTGGTTCAGACCCTCCCGAAGTGCACAACACGGTGGTGTTTTTCTCACTCCTACATATTCCATGCCTGCTTCAGAGCCAACCGATGCGCACAAATACGTTGGGTTTTTTTCACTCCTACATTTTCCCGGCCTGGTTCAGATCCTCCCGATAAGCACCACACTGTGGTGCTTTTCACACTCGCACCACCAATGGTGTTTTTCTCCAACATTTTACCTGCCTACATCAGACCCTCCGATGCGCACCACCCCGTGGTGTTATTCTCACTGGTACATATTCCGGCCTTGTTCACACCCACCTGATGTGCAACACCCCGTGGGGTTTTCTCACTCATACATTTTTCCGGCCTGGATCAGACACACCTGGTGCACCCCAGCCTGTGGTACTTTTCTCACTTGTATATTTTCCCTGCCTTGTTAACAACATACCGATGCGCACCATCCAGTGGTCTTTTTTTCACTCCTACATTTTCCTGATCTGGTTCAGACTTCCCTATGCACACCACCCCATGATGTTATTCACAACCCTACATTTCCACTCCCTGGTTCGGAACTTCCCGATGCGAACTACCCTGTGGTGTTTTTCTAAATCCTACATTTCCCCTGCCTGTTTCAGACCCTAACGATGCGCACCACCCCATGATGTTTTTCTCACTCCTACATTTCCACTGCGTGATTCAGACCATCCTGATGTGCTCACCCCATGGTGTTTTTCTCACTAATACATTTCGACTGCCTGGTCAGGACTATCCAGATGTGCTCCAACCCTTGGTGTTTTTCTCACTCCTATGTTTTTCCTTCCTGGATCTGACCCACCCAATGCGCACCACCCCGTTGTGTTTTTCTCACTTATACATTTTCCCAGCCTGATTCACAACATCTGGATGCGCACCACCCAGTAGTCTTTTTCTCATTCTTACATTTTCCCGATCTGGTTGGAACTTTCTGTATGCCCACCACCCCATAATGTTTTTCACAATCCTACATTTCCACTGCCTGGTTCTGAACCTCCCAATGTGAACATCACCATCGTGTTTTTCTCACTCCTACATTTCCCCTGCATGGTTTAGATGCTACCTATTCCCAGCATAACATAGGGTTTTTCTCACTCCTACATTCCCATTGCCTCGTTCAGACCATTTCGATGTGCTCCCCCCGGGGTTTTTTTCTAACTACTACATTTCGACTGCCTGGTTCAGATCATCCCGATGGGCTTCACCCCGTGCTGAATTTCTCACACCTACAATGTTCCAGCCTGGATCAGACACACCCGATGCGAACCACCCGTGGTGTTTTTCTCACTCGTACATTTTCCTGGCCTGGTTCACAACATCATGATGTGCACCACCCAGTGGTCTTTTTTTCACTTTTACATTTTCCCGATCTGGTTCAGACTTCCCTATGCGCACCACCCCTTGATGTGGTTCACAATGCTACATTTCCACTGCCTGGTTCAAAACCTCCTGATGTGCTACATCCTGTGGGGTTTATCTCACTTCTACATTTCCACTGCCAGGTTCAGACCCTCTCGATGCGCTCCTCCCCATGGTGTTTTTCTCACTACTGCATTTCCACTGCCTGGTTCAGACCCTCCTGATGTGCACCACCCCTGGTGTTTTTCTCATTCCAACATTTTACTGGCCTGTTTTAGACATTCCTGATGAGGACCACACTGTGGTATTTTTCTGACTCATACATTTTCCCAGCCTAGTTCAGACCTTTCTGAAGAGCACCACCCTGTTGGTTTTTTCTCACGCCTATATTTTCCCGGCTTCGTTCAGATCCTCCTGATATGCACCACCCCCTGGTGTTTTTCTCAGCCCTACATTTTCCTGGCCTGCTTCAAACTGTCCTGAAGTGCACAACCTGGTGCTGTTTTTCTCACTCCTACATATTCCCTGCCTGTTTCAGTCACTCCCAATGTGCACAAATACGTTGGGTTTTTCACCCTTCTACATTTTCTGGCCTGGTTCAGATCCTTCATATAAGCACCACACCATGGTGCTTTTCACACTCACAACACCCATGGTGTTTTTCTCACTCCTACATTTTCCCTGCCTGCATCAGACCCTCCGATGCGCACCACCCTGTGTTGTTATTCTCACCAGTACATTTTCTCTGCCTTGTTCAGACCCACCTGATGCGCAACACCCTGTGGGGGTTTCTCACTCATACATTTTCCTGCCTGGATCAGACCCACCCAATGCGGACCACCCCATGATGTTTTACTCACTCGTATATTTTTCCTGCCTGATTCACAACATCCCAATGTGCACCACCAAGTGGTCTTTATTTCACTCCTACATTTTCCAGATCTGGTTCAGACTTCCCTATGCGCACCACCCAATGATGTTTTTCACAATCCTACATTTCTACTGCCTGGTTCGGAACCTCCCATTGCGAACCACGCCATAGTGATTTTCTTACTCCTACATAGCCCCTGCCTGGTTTAGACCCTGCCTATTCCCAGCACACCATAGAGTTTCTCTCACTCCTACAATTAACCTGCCTTATTCAGAACCTCCCCCTACGCACCACCCCGTGGTGTTTTGCTCACTCCTACATTCTAATGGTCTGGTACAGACCCTCCTGCTGCACACTACCTCATGATGTTTTTCTCACTCCTATATTTTACCAGTCTGGTTCAGACCCTCACAATGTGCACAACCCCTGGTACTTTTCTCACTCCTACGTTCCCACTACCTGGTTCAGACCATCCCAATGCGCTTCCTCCGTGGTGTTTTTCTCACTACTACACTTCGAATGTCTGGTTCAAACCCTCCTGATGCGCTCCACCCCATGGTGTTTTTCTCACTTCTATATTTTTCAGCCTGGATTAGACCCATCCTGTGCGCACCACCCCGTGGTATTTTTCTTACTCATACATTTTCCCAGCCTGGTTCACAACATCCTGTTGCACACCACCCAGTGCTCTTTATCTCACTCCTACATTTTCCCGATCTGGTTCAGTCTCCCCTATGCTCACCACCCCGTGATGTTTTTCACAATGTACCTTTTCGAGAGGAGGGGCTGGGCTGATCTGGGGCACCTGTATTGGCCTCCCCATGTGTCTGGAGGACTGTGGATGTCTCGGCGGGCGGCGGAGCATTGTGGGTTCCAGAGGCCCTGAAGCCTGTGGTGAGTGCTCAGCACACTCTGCCCAAATCTCAGACTGTTCCAGACCCTCCAGGCTTCCGGGTGCAGTGAAGTGGAGAAGTGGGTTGGAGGCCTCTACATCCAGCTCCCCATCCCGGCTGCACTTGGAGAACTTCCGATGGGTGGGCGGGCCCATACTGTCACTGGAGCCCAGGCTGTTTCAGACTGCTGCGCTTAGCCATCAGTGTGCAGAGGAGGGGCTGGGAGGATCTGGGGCGCCTGCATCGGCCTCCCCATATGTCTGGAGGACTGTGGAAGTCTCAGCGGGCAGTGGAGCATCACGAGTTCTGGAGGCCCTGCAGCCTGTGGTGAGTGCTCAGCACACACTGCCCAGAGCCCAGAATGCTTGGGTCCCTCCAGGCTTCCAGGTGCAGTGAAGTGGAGAGGTGGGGTTGAGGCATCTACATCTGCCTCCACATCCTGGCTGCGATTGGAGTGCTGTGGAGCTTCCAAGGGGCAGGTGGGCACACAGTGTCCCTGAGGCCCAGCTTGTCTGGAACTGTGGAGTTCTGAGCAGGCAGAGGAGGGCCACTGGCTCTGCAGGCCCAGTGGCTTGGGGTAGCGTGGTGCCAGAGTCTAAGTACCTGAAAACATAGAAGGGGATTTACAACAGATCCTGAGGAACCTTTCAAATAACACTTGAAACACAGAAATATAGGAAAATGACAAAATGAAAGACCAAATGACAACCTCAAATGTCCAGCCCCTCTCAAGAAACCCTGGGAGCGATGTATACAGAAGAAAATATATGCCATTCACCTCAAATATCAGACACAATAGCTACTGAAATTGACAAGCAACTCCAGGAAGCTTTAAAGAAATTCAAACTCAAAATAATCTTCCAGGTAAAAGAAGAAATGATAAAAGAAATGAAAGAGATTCTGAATATATCTAAAGAAAACACAGATAAAAAATTGGAGGAACTAAACAAAAAGATAGAATCCCTAGATGAGCAATATAAGAAACAAACAGAATATATAATGCAAATGCACAGAGATATACAGGAAATAAAAAACTCCACTGAAAGTTGTAAAAACTGCCTTAATGAAAGTGAAGATAGAATTTCAGACCTTGAAGACAGGATTGCAGCTAGTGAACAGGAAAGGAAAGATCTTTTAAAAATAACAAAGAATCAGGAAACAACAATTCAACAACTGCAAGATGATGCAAAGAAGAATAACAGAAGAATGATAGGGATTAATGAAAAAGAAGGAGACAACATAAAGGATGTCAAGAGGATATTTAGAGAAGTAATAGCTGAAAATTTCCCAAGCATGAGATCAGAAACTGACATCAGGATCAGTGAAGCATATAGAACTCCAAATAGTCATAACCAAAATAAAACTACACCCAGACATATAATAATCACCATCCCAGGAATCCAACACAAGAATAGATTATTAAAAGCTGTCAGAGAGAAAAGACAGACCACTTATAAAGGAAAACCTATCAGAATCACAGCACACTTCTCAGCACAAACAATAAAGTCAAGAAGAGCACGGAGTGAAGTATTCCAGATCCTAAAGCAAAATGATTTCCAACCTAGATTGATATATCCTGCAAAACTATCATTCAAAATTGATGGTGAAATATGATACTTCCATGACAAAGAACAGCTGAAGAGCTTCATGAACACCAAACCGAACCTGCAAAAAATATTGAAAGACAGTTTAGATACTCAGAGGAAAAAACCACTAAGCAAAGCAAATAATTAAACAGAACAGAAAGATAAAGATGCAACAGCAGAGAGATAACATTCCAACAATAAACCGGCATTTAACAGTAATAACCATTAATGTAAATGGTCTCAATGCACCAATCAAAAGAAACAGACTAGCAGAATGGATCAAGAAACAAAATCCAAACATATGCTGTTTACAGGAAACCCATCTAACCCAGAAGGATACTCACAGACTGAATGTCAAAGGATGGAAAACAATACTTCACGCAGCAGGGATCCAAAAAAGGCAGAAGTAGCCATTGTGTTTGCAGAGAATGTGAATTTTAAACCAACAATGACCATAAAGGACAAAGAAGGTCACTACATACTTATTAGGGGAAAACTCCAAGAGGAAGAGATAACTATCTTAAATATATACGCACCAAACTCCAGAGCACCCAGTTATATAAAACAACTATTAACAGAAATGAAAACTCAAATTATCAGTAACACAATTGTAACAGGAGACCTTAATGCGCCATTGACACCAAGGGACAGATCAATCAGACAGAAAATGAGCAAAGAAATAACAGAACTGAATCATACCTGTGAACAAATGGGTTTGATAGACATATACAGAAAGTTCCACCCAACAACATCAGAATACACATTCTTCTCAGCAGTACATGGATCATTCTCTAAAATAGACCATATATTCGCTCACAGAACATATTTAAACAAATGCAAAAGAGTTGAAATCATCCCTTGCATGTTATCGGATCATAGTGCTCTGAAACTAGATATTAATGATAAAAGATACTGCAAAAATCCTGCAAACACATGGGAACTGAATAACACACTCTTGAGTAATCAATGGGTCACAGAAGAAATAAAGAAGAAATTAAACAATACCTAAAAGAAAATGAAAATGCAGATACAACTTACTGGAATCTGTGGGATGCAATGAAAGCCATCCTGAGAGGAAAATTTATTGCACTGAGTTCCCACATCAGGAAAACAGAATGAATACAAATAAATAACTTGATGCTACACCTCAAACAGCTAGAAAAAGAAGAGCAAGTCAAGCCCAAAGCCAAAAGAAGAGAGGAAATTATAAAAATCAGAGCAGAAATTAATGCAATAGAGACTAAGAAAATAATCCAAAGAATCAACGAATCAAAGAGTTGGTTCTTTGAATGAATAAATAAAATCGATAAGCCCCTAGCCAACCTTATTTAAAAAGGGAAGAAAAAGCTCAAATTCATGCAATAAGAAATGAAAAAGGTGAAATCACTACAGACCCAATAGAAATACAGAAGATCATCAACACTTACTTTGAAAACTTCTACTCTCAAAAGTTTGATAACACAGAAGAAATACAGATTCTTAGAAACATATGAAGTACCAAAGCTAGATCAAGAGGATATAAAACTGTTGAATAACCCAATCTCTGTTAATGAAATTGAAAATGTAATTAAGTCCTTACCCACCAAGAAGAGCCCAGGCCCAGATGGATTCACTCCAGAATTCTACAAGAAATACAAAGAAGACCTAATGCCGACACTCCTCAAACTATTCAATGAAATTGAAAGGGAAGCAATCCTTCCTAAGTCATTCCTAGAAGCAAATATTACTCTAGTACCAAAACCTGAGAAAGACCCAACTAAAATAGAGAACTATAGACCTATCTCCCTAATGAACACAGATGCAAAAATCCTCAATAAAATATTGGCAAATAGGATGCAGCAAATCCTCAAGAAGATTATACACCATGACCAAGTAGGATTCATCCCAGGAATGCAAGGATCGTTCAACATATGCAAATCAATAAATGTAATCCACCATATCAATAAAGCCAAAAATAAGAATCACATGATCATTTCTATAGATGCAGAAAAAGCCTTCGATAAGGTCCAACATTTATTCATGGTAAGAACTTTACAGAAAATTGGAATAGATGGTCTTTACCTCAATATAGTAAAGGCCATTTATGACAAACCAACAGCCAGCATCATACTAAATGGCCAAAAAATGAAAGCCTTTACTTTAAAATCAGGCACAAGACAAGGATGTCCTTTATCACCACTCCTATTTAATATAGTACTGGAAGTACTATCCAGAGCAATCAGGCAAGAGAGAGAAATAAAAGGGGTAAAGATAGGAAAAGAAGAAGTTAAATTATCATTGTTTGCAGATGACATGATACTCTACATAGAAGACCCCCTAAACTCCATTGAAAGACTCTTAGATACAATAAATAAATTCAGTAATGTGGCTGGATACAAAATCAATACTCAGAAATCAATAACATTCCTATACACGAACAACAAAATCACAGAGAGGGAAATAAGAGAAACTACACACTTCACATTAGAAAGCAAAAACAATGAAATATTTAGGAATTACTCTTATGAAAGAAGCGAAAGACTTATACAGTGAAAATTATAATACACTGAAAAAGGAAATTGAGGATGATCTCAGAAATTGGAAAGACATCCCTTGCTCATGGATAGGAAGAAGAAACATTGTGAAGATGGCCCTTCTCCCAAAACTGTTGTACAGATTCAATGCAATCCCAATAGAAATGCCATCAACATACCTTATAGATCTAGAGAAATCACTCCTAAATTTCATCTGGAACCAGAAGAGACCTAGAACAGCAAAGGCAATTCTAAGCAGGAAAGACAAAGCAGGAGGCATCACAATCCCTGACTTGAAGTTATACTACAAAGCAACAGTGGTAAAATCAACATGGTATTGGAAACAAAACAGAGCCGAAGATCAATGGAATAGATTAGAAGATACAACCACAACTACAACCACACTCAACCACCTTATCTTTGATAAAGGAGCCAAGCAGGTTCACTGGAAGAACGACAGTCTCTTTAATAAATGGTGCTGGAAAAACTGGCTCTCCATTTGCCGAAAACTAAAGCTAGACCAATGTCTATCACCATGTACTAAATTAAAATCTAATTGGGTCAAAGATCTGAATATGAAAAGAGAAACACTAAATCTATTGGAAGACAAATTGGGTAGAAACCTTGAAGACATAGGAGTAGGTAGAGAATTCATGAACAGGACTCAAACCGCACAGGAAATACTTCCCAGAATCAATAACTGGGACCACTTCTTATTTAAAAATTTCTGCATGTCAAAAGAAATCTCCAGCATAGTGAAAAGAAAACCCACAAACTGGAAAAAGATTTTAGTGAACTCTCTCTCAGACAAGGGATTCTTGTCTAAAGCATATAAAGAATTAAAAAAAAAAAACTCAGACCCCCAAAATTCAAAGATCCAATCCCAAAATGGGCATCTGAGGTGAATACGCACTTCTCAGATGAAGAAATGCAAATGGCAAATAAATACATGAAAAAATGTTCATCATCATTGGTCATTAGAGAAATGCAAATTAAAACCACACTGAGATACCATCTCACTCCTGAAAGAATGGCCAGGATCAAGAAAACCAACAACAAATGCTGGAGAGGCTGTGGGGAAAAAGGAACTCTCCTGCACTGTTGGTGGGAGTGTAGACTGGTACAGCCTTTGTGGAGGTCTGTTTGGAGATTTCTCAAAAATTTGGGATTGGAAATCCCATTTATTCCAGCTATCCCACTTCTAGGCATATTCCCAGAAGAACTGAAAGCATCATACCACAGTGATATATGTGCACCTATGTTTATAGCAGCACAATTTGTAATCGCCAGATCTTGGAAACAACCCAAGTGTCCATCAACTGAGGAATGGATCAAAAAGTTGTGGTATTTCTATACAATGGAGTATTATTCAACTATAAAGAAGGATCACATTGAGATATTTATCAATAAATGGGCACAGCTTGAGACCATACTCATAAGTGAAATAAATCAATCTCGAATGTGTGAATACCGAATAGATTCCCTAATGTAATTAATGATTCAAATATATAAAAATATGTGGTAATCATGATTCCCCATTATGTGGCCTTGAAGCCTTATAAAGTTTTCACTTATTAATTGTAAAGGCTTTATTCTGGGCTTCTTGATATGGAAATATTTGAAGCTAGAGTATATGAAGTTTTATTCAAATATTTCAAGGAAAAAGACAGACACTATGGTAACTAGTACTAAGTCGGGTTATATGGTGGTGAAGCACTAGGTTGCTGAAACAGTCATGCTTTGACCTATATTGTTATATTGTTATGTCCTGTTTCATCTCAATCTCTCCCTTTTTCTTTAAAAAATTATTTAGTTATTTCTTATGTTTGTTTTAATTCAGGGGAAAATTTTTAAAAAATTAGCAGGATATATAATAGTAACTTTTTTTTGATTTCCTATTAACTTGTTTTGAAGTCCTGTAATACTCCCACGATCTTGTTTTGACTGATTAGATCTGTTCCATTCTGTATGATAGCCTCAAGTTTGAGGGTATAGACCACTACTTTGAAGGCAATAAGACTCACTAAGATGCCCATTCTGGTTTGAATATTGTCTCCTTTGGAAGTCCTGTAATGTTTACAATGCCTAAGTTTTATTGGTCTTGTTCTCTACTGTTTTGTTCAACTTTATAATATCTAATGAGATAGACAATTCTTTTTAAGGAAACGAGAGACATTGTTGATAACCATTGTTGATAACCTTGTACTCTGTTTTACATCATGTGCTATGTCTGTCCTTGGTTTTGACTGACAGCTTTGTTTTGCCATATTTGACTTTATTCTCTCCCCCCCAAAAAGTAATAAGAACTAAGGAGTAATAAAACCCAAAAATGCGTAAATTTTGTTGTAAAAGAGAGAGAGAGAGAGAGAGAGAGAGAGAGAGAGAGAAAGAACTCTAAAGGATAGAACAGCAAGTGTGTTTAGGGGTGTTAAATAGCTGACCATATTTATGTTTTTGGTTGGATCATTGAACACAACTGTTTGCAGTCTCACTGTTTGAATGTCCACTTTGTATTCTTTGATACTGTGATTTGAGCAACTATTTCTAAGATGATAATATGTAATCTATTAACTGGTGATCTCTTACTTTTTTTTTGTAGTTCTGTATTACTTGTACACTTACACCACTTTGTTTTGTTTTGTGCTTTTCTCTTTTTCCTTTTAAATAAAATTAAAACTAAATATACAAAAAAACTACGCTACATTATCACTGCCTGCTTCAAACATTCCCAGTGCATGTTACACATGTGTGGCATGTGACATGTGACATGTGTGAAACATGCGACATGTGTGACACATGTCACATGTGACATGTTAGAGGTGTCATGGTTCATGTATCACACATGTCACATGTCACATGTCACAAGAATGACATTTCACATGCATCACGTGTCAAACGTCACATGTCACAGTGTAACATGTGACATGTGCATACCTGTCGCATGTGACATGTTACATGTGTCACACATGTCACGTCATATGTCACACGTATGACATGTGTCATGTGTCACCCATGTCACATGTCAAACGTCACAAGTGTGACCCATGACCTGTGTCAAACATGTCACACGTAACATGTCACATGTGTGACATTTCACATGTATCATATGTGTCACATGTCACATGTCACACATGTAACATGTGTCATCCTGTCACACATCATATGATACATGTGTCACACATCATATGTCACAAGTGTGACATGTCATGTGTCACCCATGTCATGTCAAATGTCACACATCTGACTGGTGACATGTGTCCAACATGTCACATGTCACATGTCTCACATGTCACATGTGACATGTATCACACATGTCACACGTATGAAATGTGACAAGTGTCATACATGTCACATGTCAAATATCAGACGTGTGACATGTGACTTGTGTCACATATGTCACATGTCACTTTTAACACGTGTGACAAGTGACGTGTCACACAAGTCACATGTCACATGTTAAGAACCTCCAGATGCAAACCATCCCGTGGTTTTTTTTCTCATTCCTACATTTCCCCTGCCTGGTTTATACCTTCTAAATTGTGAGCACACTGTAAGATTTTTCTCACTGCTAGAATTCCCCTGCCTGATTCAGACCCTCCTGACATGAACCATGCTGTAGTGATTTTCTCACACCTGCATATCCCATGCCTGGTTTATACCCTGGCTATTCCCAGCACACCATAGGGTTTCTCTTATTCCTACAATTCCCCTGCCTCATTCAGAACCCCCTGCTGCGCTCCACCCAGTGGTGTTTTTCTGACATCTACGTTTTTTGGCCTGGATCAGGCCCATCCTGTGGGCACCAACCCGTGGTGTTTTTCTTGTACATTTTCCTGGCCTGGTTCACAACATCCAGATACACACCACCCAGTGGTCTTTTTCTCACTCCTACTCTCCTCACTCCTCTCAATCCTCACTCCTCCTGAGCTGGTTCAGAGTTCCCCAGGCACACCACTCCATGATGATTTTTTAGAAACCTACATTTCCATTGCCTGTTTTGGAACCTCCTGATGCAAACCACCCCATGGTCCTTTTCTGAATCCTAAATTTCCACTGCCTATTTCAGACCCTCCCGATGTGAACCAACCAGTGATGTTGATGTTTCTCTCACTCCTACATGTTAATGGCCTGTTTGAGACCCTCCCTATGCACACCAACCCGTCATGTTTTTCACAATCCTACATTTTAACTGCTTGCTTTAGACATTTCTGATGTGTGTCACATGTGTCATATGTGACATGTGTGACCCATGTCACACGTCACACATGTGACATTTGTCATGTGACATGTGACACATGTAAAATGAAACACGTGTGATATGTGACCTGTGTCAAACGTCACAAGTCAAATATCAGACGTGTGACTTATGACAAGTGTCACACATGTGTCAAGTGTCACATGTTGCACCAACCCATGGGGTTTTTCTCACTGGTACATTTTCCCAGCCTTTTTCTGACCCTTCTGATGCGCAACACCTTGTGGTGTTTTTCACACTCATATATTTTTCCTGCCTGATTCACAACATCCCAATGCGCACCACAAGGGGTCTTTTTTTCACTTCTAGATTTTCCCGATCTTTTTCAGACTTCCCTATGCACACCACCCTTGATGATTTTTAGAAATGTATATTTCCACTTCCTGCTTTGGAACCTTCCGATGCAAACCACCCCATGGTGCTTTTCTCTATCCTATATTACCAATGTCTATTTCAGACCCTCTCGATGTGCACCACCCCGTGATGTTTCTCTCACTACTACACGTTAGCATCCTGTTTGAGACACTCCCGATTCGCACCACGCCAGGGTGTTTTTCTCACTTGTACAATTTAATGGCCTGTTTCTGACGATGCGTGTCACACATGTGTGACATGTGACATATGACAAGTGTAACATTTGACATGTGACCTGTGTGACACATGTAAAATGAAATACATTTGACATGTGACAGGTGTCACAAATGTAACATGCCATGTGATATTTGACATGTATCACACCTGTCATATGTCACATGTTACACGTGTGTCACATGTGTGTCACATGTTGCATGTCACACATGTGACATATGACATGCGAGACACATGTCACATGTCCTAGGTCACATGTGACATTTGTGACACGTCACATGTCACATGTGTGAAATGTGCCATAAATGTCACATGTCACATGTCACACGTGTGTCATGTGACATGTGTGACAAATGTTATAAATGTGACAAATGTCATAAATGTCACATGTCACATGTCACACGTGTGTCATGTGACATGTGTGACAAATGTCACATGTCAAATGTGTGACATGTGACGTGTCTCATGTATGTCACATATCAAATTTCACACCTGTGACCCATGACTTGTGACATGTGTGACGCATGTCACATTTGTGACATTTGACATGTGTCACACCTGTCACATGTAACATGTCACATATCACTCATTGTGACATGTGACATGTGTGGAACATGTCATATATCACACCTCTGACTTTGACATGTGTGACACGTCACATGTCACACATCACAAACATGTGTCAAACATGTCACATGTCAAATATCAGACATGTGACATGTGCCATGTGTCACACATGTCACATGTCACGTGTTACACCAACCAGTGGGGTTTTTCTCACTGGTACATTTTCTGGCATGTTTCTGACCCTTCTGATGCACAACTTCAAGTGGTGTTTTTCTCACTTGTATATTTTTCCTGCCTGATTCACAACATCCCAATGCGCACCACCAAGTGGTCTTTTATTCACTCCTAGATATTCTCAATGTGGTTCACACTTTGCTATGTGCAACAGCCTGTAATGTTTTTAGTATCCTACATTTCCACTGGCTGTTTTGGAACACCCTGATGCGCACCACCCCATGGTGTTTTTCTCACTCCTACATTTTAATGGCCCTTTTCTGACCATTCTGATGCATGTCACACGAGTGTGAGAAGTGACATGTGACAGGTCACCTGTATCACACGTGTGACATGTGTGACACATGTCACATGTCCCATGTCTCATGCGACATACGTCACACGTCACATGTCATACATGTGACATGTGTCATAAATGTCACATGTCATATGTCACATGTGTCATTTGACATGTGTGACACATGTCACATGCCACATGTCCAACGTATGTTACATCACGTCACACCTGTGAAATATGACATGTGACATGTGTGACACACATCACAAGTCTCATGTCACATGTGATATCTGTGACACATGTCACATATCACATGTCACAATCGTGACATGTGTCATAAATGTCACATGTCATGTGTCACATGTATGTCACATGTCACACGCCACACATGTGACATGTGACATGTATCACACATGTTACAGGTCACATGTCACACCTGTAACATGTGACATGTTTGACACAGGCCGGGAGATGTGACCAGGGAATGGCAGGGCTTCCTCCTCCCTGCAGGTCAGCAGCAACCAGACAACAGACAGTTGCCAAGGCTGGAACAAGCAGTCCCCACCATGGGCCACACTGGCCTCACCCCACTCATCGCCACCCTAAAAACACCATCTGGAGCTCCCGGTCTGCACAACCCTTCCAAGACCTCTCCAAGACCTCTCTCAGACCTTTGGGCTCCAGAACTAGTCAGTTCCCATCCCCGGAGATGGCCTCCAGCTCCTCATCCTCAGCCAGGAGTAGGACACCCCAGATGGCCTCTCTTCCAAGGAAGCCCTGGCAACACCACCCTGACCCTCTGGATTGCATCCATCACTGAGTCACCTCCACTGAGAGATTCCCAGCAGAGCAGCACCTGTGGGCAGCCCTGGGCAGTGGAGGACTCTGCTCTGGGGAGACCACCAGCCCTGCCTGCCACTCCTCTCTCAGGAAGGGGCCCCTGCACCCTTCCCCTCCAGCAGAGCTGATCCAGACTCAGACTCCAGGGCACAGGTTGTGGGGCTGGCCAGGCATGGGGGTCAGAGAGAGCCCAAAGCCCTGATCCCTGAGAGTGAGGCAGGGCTGCCAGGAGGACCTGTCATGCAGGGTGCAGGGCAGAGGGCTGGGAGGGAGGGGATCTGAGAGGAGAGGAGAGGACAGGAGAGGATAGGGGAGAAGAGGGAGGGGAGGGAAGGGAGGAGGGAGGAGGGGGAGGGGAAGGGAGCAGGGGCCTGGCCTCTGCACACCTGCTGGCCCTGCTGCAAGCCTAGCTGACAGAGACTAAAGGAGGAGGCGGCCCAGCACCAGCCAGGATTCCCTGCTGTTGCCCTGGCCAAGCTCCACTTGTTTCCTGGTCAAACAGTGCCCACCTCCAGTCCAGTGGGCAGCAGAGAAACCGGCTGCTCCCGCCCCTAAGGAGAATAGAGGCTGAGACCTGGATCTGAGGCACAATGGCACAATGGACAGCCAAGGAACACACTGGGCTGCAAAAGGAGAGGCTGCACAGGGCTTTCTTGGCCACCGCTGAGCGCCCCAGGCACCAAAGACTGGGGGGCCCACAGCACGGTGAGGGCCATGCCTCACGGGTCTCATGTGCAGACACACCCACCCACAAACACTCAAGAAAGAAAGCCGGCAGAGTCCCAGCTGGCACCTGCTGGGGGAAGGAGCAGTGTGTGCCAGGTGATGTGCACAGTCTCCCCAGCGCACCCCTTGCTCGCTGCCTCCTAGGCTGGCTGCCAAGGCCAGGCCCTAGCCACTGGGCACACCTAGAGCTCTGCCAGCCCAAGGCTATGCAGTCGCTCACCTTCCTGCTTGGCCTGGAACGGGTTTGTTGGCCTCAATGACCTTGATGGGGTACGTGATCTTCTCACTCTGCAGGATGTCATCCTTGAGACTCTGGTCGGACAAGGCCAGCTGGAACACCCTGTCATCCTTGGCTGCTTTCTCCTCAAAGATGGCACCTGGAGGATTACTAGGGTCAAGGCTGGGCCTGGAGAGGACCCCACCTCTCCCACTCCAGTGAGTCAGGCCACCAGTAAGAGGAGGTCTGGGCTGGAATCGCCTTAAAGGCTATCCCCCAAAACCCGCAAAAATGGCCCTAGCCCTGCACACACGTGCACACCATTGACGTGAGTCAGGCGTGCACATCCCACGGGCACCCACCAGGTCACACGCATGGCTCACACCCCAAGCACCACATGGGCGCACCATGCCCAATTCGAGGGACTGTGCCAAGCCGGGGCGGCCTCAATCCACACCCACATGCCCCTTAACTTGGTTTCCTGAGACCCATCCCAGGAACCAGAAAGTTCCTAGGGAGGGCCTTGTCCCCCAAGCCTGATCCCAGGTGTAAGATGCTTCCTTTGCGGGATGTACCCAGCTGAGGGAGGTGCACTCGGTGACCACAGCGGGCGCCTGGCACAGGAGGCTTCCGCGGGCACAGGGCCTGGCACCCTGGATTCCTGCCCTCCCGCCTCCTCTACCTGTTGGGGTGGTGGAGGAAGTGGGGGCGGGGACAGTCCCACAGCTCCCTGCACTCTCAGGGCCAGCTCAGGCAGCTGAGCATCTGGAAGTGGCGGCTGGGGAGAGGAGCCTCTGGGGCGCCCTCCGGCCAGCACAGGGCGCTGCTTCTGCCATCTCTGTGCCCACAGTGAAGACAGGTGCACCTCCCTGGAGCCAACCCTGCACCAGAACAGCTGAGGAGTCCCCACCTTACCCGCTGCAGGTTCACAGAGCTCCCATGGCTTAGCTGGACTTGCCTTGAGCTGATTGGTGGGCAGGAGGAGAGAGACCCAGCTCCTCAGGTCCTCCAGACCCCAGAGCGGCACTGTCCACCATGCGACCCACGCTGTCCCGCACTGCCATGCTGTCACCCCTGCCTCCTCCTCGAGCCTCCCAACTCCCCAGTTTCTTCTAGCCTGCCTGTCTTTCCCAACTTCCAATAGGGCCACTGAGCAAGGGTTCCCCACAGTGGCCCCATCACCCTCGAACTTGTTCTGGCTTTCTTGATTCCACACTGCTGATCCTGACTCCCACCCTGGGCTCCAAGTCCCTTCCCTGGGTCTTCACTGCCTTATGCCTCCTTGCACTCAGTGCCCCTTTCCTCCACCTCGCCTCTTCCCTCGACCTCCCAGCCCTGGCTGGCAATCTGGCTCCAAGGATTGGAACTCGCCCAACTCCAGGGCTGTCTAGGACAGGGCTTCAGCTTCCACCCCTGTGTACACACACAACCGCGTGGACATGCTGGGCACAGGCAGACGCCTGGCTGCTCTAACAGGCTGGTGGCATTGTGTGTGGGACACATGTTTACCTGGCCCAGCACTCCCCAACGCCCTCTCTCAGTGACAATGAAATGGAGACAGGGGCACATGCACTGACACAAGGGCCACAAGGGTGGCCTTGCTCAGCTCCGGGCCAGCCTCTTCATTGTGGCTGGGCCAACTTGGAGAGCTCCCGGCCCCGTGTGCCCCATCCTCTGGGCCGTGGCCCAGGCCCGCCCGAGCTGTTCCCATTGACTCCTAGCCTGGCGCGGGTCTCCACGCACCCCCACCATGGCGTCCCCCCACACTGTGGCCCCGAGTGTGGGCAGAGGCCGCAGGGCCTTGCGCGGACATGGGCGCCCCTGGGAGCGTGGTGCCGTCGCTGCATGACTCTTCTGTGGGGCAGCGGGACATGGCCCTTCCGGAGCACTGCCTGCACAGCCCGGGGAACAGTCCAAGCCTGGTTGCCCACCGCACTCACCATTGTGGATTAATGGAGTCAGCCCACATCGTAAAGCACTGGCAGATCCAGGCGAGAGGCCACAGAATCAGCACTTCCATGTCCCCTGGGCGCGCGGTTCATTGGCCAGGGCCTGGGGCGAGGCGGAGGACAGTGCAGAGCGGCCAGGAGCCTGTTGGGGTGCAGCCCTGGACAGGTCCAGGAGAACCGAGCAGGCCTTGCCTCTCCCCCGTGCACCCTGCGCCCGCCCCAGCGCGGCGCAGTGCAGTGCAGCCCAGTCCAGCGCAGCGTGCTTGATCCCGCGCCGGCTCCAGGGGGGGGCCCGCGGCCCGAGCACGCGCTGTCGAGGCGGGGGCGGCTGGCGGTGCGTCTGAGCCTGGCACGGAGCGAACTGAGGCGGACGCCCCCTCCCCTGCTCCGCGCCCGCCTCAGCACGTGACTGTGGAGCTCAGCCCCCGCATGCGCATCCCACTGCTTGGCTTGCAGGGGCTTGGCACCGCTGTGCCCGCCCTGGGGTCGCTGTGCGGAGGCGTGCTGCCGGGGCGCGGCAGGCGGTGGGGCCTGTGGCTGGCGGGAAGGGCAGAGGGGCAGATGGGCGGCCTGTGCGCACTCGGGGTGTCGGGGCGCCCTGAATGTTCTGGGCCAGACTGGCCCGGGCGGACCAGAGGGCGAACTGGTCGCGGCGCCATTCGGGGGCTGGAACCAGGGCGGCTAACGCAGGGACCAGAGCCCATCCCCCGCCCGCGGGCGCCGCTCTCCGCCAAGCAGGGCGGGAGCCATGGCCTCTGGAGCCCAATTCATGGCCAGGGGCCATCGCAGCCCTGATCAGGTACCGGACGTGAGGAGCCTCCCAAGCAGCCGGCCTTGACGCAGAAGCCGGCCCTGCGGGCCCCACCCAACCCGGAGTGTGCTGCGGTGCCACCGCCAGGCTCTCTATCACTCGGATTGGGGCACACAGCGCGCTGAGCCAGGGGTTGCTGGACTGGTCTCCCCTGGCACACCCACGGCTTTGGGAAGACCGCATGGCCTGGCTGGGGAGTGTGGGCGTGGGGGTCATGAGGGCCCCGGAAAGGCAAGGCCGGCCTGGCCTGGAGTGCCCAGCTCAGGACCCTGAGTGTTCTGGGCCCCTGGCCAGGCCCTGTCTGCAGGAAGTGCAGGGCGACTCCTGGAGGCTAGGATGGTTCCAAAGTCTGGGTGTGGTTCCCGAGGGAGGAGGGCACAAGCCCAGGGCTCTGGGCTTGATCAGAGGCTGGAGGAGAAGGGGGAGAGGGTGTGCTCACCTTGTATAGGAGGAATGGGGAGGCTGGGGAGAGCACCTTGCTGCCTGCCCACCCCATGGAACCGGGCCCAGGAGAAGCCTGGTTGCAGAGCTGAGGGGACATTGAGGCCAGAAAGGTATCACAGGGGGATGAGCTCGGCCCAGAGAGGTCCTGCCCTGCGGCAGGGCCTCAACAAACTGTCCTCACCCCGCAGCCTGAGAGGCTGAGGCAGGAGGATCTCAAGTTGGAGCCCAACCTGTGCAACTTGGCAAATTGGTGACATTTGGCTTCAAAATAGAAAATAAAGACTTCAGCTCCAGCAAACGTCTTGAGTTCAATCCCAGATCTGGGGGAAAACAGGGAGTTGGCCTTTGTCTGAGGTTCCAGTGGTGGGACAGGCCCAGTCTACTGCTCCGCCCCACCTGGGTTCCCAGGCAGGAGGCAGAGTGGCAGAGGGTCCCCCAGCTAGGGAGAAGAGACAGATAATTAGTGGGGGCCAAGCCTCAAGGCCCCTTCCAAGTAGAAAGCTGATGCACCCCATCTGGGCATGGCTCCTCGCCTGTCTGGGGTAGATGACAAGGTCGGGAGTTCCCTGGGCTCTCCTCCCCTGCAGCCTGCAGGACTTGAATGTATGTACCTGAAAGTGCTGACCCTAGGACCCTCTTACCTGGCCGCCTGAGGATTCTACGTATGCCTCCTGCCCAAAGCTCCCGGGCAGGGCCGAGGTGACTCTCTGAGCCAGCTCACTGAACCCCTAGGCCAGGACCCTCTGGGGAGCCTGCCCCTGCCTTGGGCTGGGGACAGGCGTTCAGGGTGCTCAGAACCAAGCATTCCTGGCCCGGGTGGGGGAACCTGGCTGACACCTCAGCCCTGTGGGAGGTCAAGGCAGAAGGACTGCAGCTCAAGCCCAGCTTGGTGACCAAGTGAGACCCTGGCTCCAAATAAAACAAAGCCTAGGAAAGGCTGCAGCCCGTGTGAAGGCCCTGGTCAGTCCCAGCGATGCCAAGAGCAAGTAAACCAGCACACATGCCCAGACCCAGCACTGGTGGTGAGACAGACTGTCCTGCCCAAAGCAGCCTCAGCTACCAAGTTTGGGGCCCAGGGCCATCCACCAGAGCCACAGGGACAGTCACATGGCATCAAGAGTCCCCCTGCTCCCCCAACCAGCAAGACCTGGCCCTTCCTCTGAGGCCTCTGAAGGTTCTGGGGCAAGCAGTTTCACCCAGCGAAGGACACCAGGCCTGAGGCCAGCTGGGCACCTCCCAGCCTGGGCACATGGGTCAAGCTCCCCTCTGCCTCCCGGTGCTTGAAGCCACATCTGGCCATAACTGCACAGCCTCCAGGGGCTGCCTACTCCCTGCCACCAGGCCCGTGGGCTTCTCTGCTGTCCCCTCCCTGCACTCCAGGGACCTGTGCAGGATGAGGGGCCCAGCCAACTGTGCCTGGAGCCCCAGAGCCAGGCCCGGGAGGGGCAGAGAGCCTGGATGGGGATGCCATGCCACCTAGCTCCCAGATGCAGCTCTGTGGGAGGGACCCCAGGGCCCTGGGGAAGCCAAGGACCATCGAGACAGTGGGAAGAGTCTGGGCTGGCCCTTAACCTCACCCTGAACCCTATGCCCCACCCATGGATGCTCCTGAGCACCCGCTCTCAAGGCTGCAGAACAGGGTTTGTGGTGACCAGGAAAGGAAATGGTATGTCCTTGCCCTGTGGGCCATCGGAAGATGGCACAGCCTGGGACATGGGGCCTGACTTCCTGGAAGCCACCCAGGAGCATTGTGGGACATAGGCCACCCTGTATGTGACCCCACAAGGCCTCAGAGCTCTTATCCCCACTCTTCCTTTGTGACCCGTGGGGCTTGGGCCAGCCCGGCCACCCAAGAACACATAGTGGTGACACGGCCCCGGGTCACCACTGCAGTTGCCCGAGTTTGGCCTCATTCAGGGAGGCCCTCAGCAGCTCAAGAATGTGCAGACAGGACATAGCCCGGGGGTCCAGCTGGGCTCAAATGCCAGGATGAGCATGAGGAGTCAGGTGTGGTGGCACACACCCGTGACCCCAGCATTTGGAGAGGCTGAAGCAAGAGGGCGGTGAGTTCAAGCCCAGCATGGACAACTGAGGCTCTCAAGGCCTCAATGGTTTACAAACTGCTTTTGTCTACGCAGTGAGTTCAGGGCCAGCCTGGGCTGCAGGGTGTCTAAAACCAAACAGAAAGCTGCGAGGAGGCTTTAAATAGCCCGCCTTGAACTGTGCCAGCCTCCTGGAGCCCCCAAGGAGGGCTGGGGTGTGGTGCATGGGCAGGAGTGTCTGGGGACCCACAACCATCCTTGCCTGTTCCCAGCACACAGAGTCTCAGCACAAATGAGGCCAAGAGCGGGGAGACAGGGTCAGAGGCTCAGGACTAGAAGGACTCTCCTCTCCCTCACCCTTCTCCCCAAGCCTGAGACACGGTCCTCTGGGACCTTGAGAAGCCACACCAGCGACACTGCAAGCAGCGTCCCACCAGACTCACACCAGGCTGGTTTGCACTCACTGTGTAGTTCAGACTGGCCTTGAATGCAGGGGAATCTGCCTGCCTCAACCTCCTGAATGCTGGGATACAACCGAGTGTCACATTTCCAGGGAAAATTTACCTAGTTTTCACGTCTTTGTTGCCTCTGGTAGAAGGTAGCAAGCTGGGTAAGGAGAGGAACAACATTTATCTTAAGATGGATTTTATTTTCAGTACCTAAAACAAATGCTCCATCAGTCAGTCAGTCGGTGAGCAATTGAATGGATTTGCTTCCTGAGAATGGGGCGTGAGAGCTAGAATCTCCCCCATGACCCTGTCACACTGGCCCTCAGCAGTCACCTGCCTTTGAACTCACTTTCCTGCTGTTCTCTACCTTGAACCACACTACTCTGCAGATTTCTTCAGGATGCACACATCCACAGCCCTCTGCCTCCTCGGGGTCAGGTCCCAGAGTGGGGTGGTGGGTTGAGTCGATGAGAGCTGATTTTGGGCCACCCAGGGAACCCCAGGGACCCTGGAGTCTGGGTGGAGACTGCAGTTTCCTCATGTGTTCACTTCACGTTAGGACACAGTGAGCCTCGGGTAGCCATGGCACAATGCTATGCCCTGCCTGCTGCTGAGGGAAGCTGGGGCTAAAAACCAGTCAAGGGTTAGTTAGGTCTGGGAGCACCTGGGCTCCATGAATTGTGTGTATCACTAACTCGGTTAACTCTGGATCTGTTCTTCTTAAAGGAGGCCCTGAAGTGGGCCTCCCAGCACCCCGGGAGGCTCATGCAGGAGGAGTGAAAGATGGAACCCGCCCTGGCTACCTTAGTGACTTAGCAAGGCCCTATCTCAGAACACAGTGAAAAGGGTCAGGGGTGGCCCTGTTGGCCACTGGGATGCCAGAGATACCCAGGAACCTTGAAGTCCAGGATCCTGGGAGATCTCAGAGTCCATGAAATGAACCAGGTGACCACTTCCCGGGCTGCCTCAGGCCGAGAGCAGGAAGAACCCATGTGCAGTGCCCACCCGATGGCCCCAGCCGGCCTGGCATCCCCCAGCTTGGTGACCACTTGTTCCAGGCCCACCCTTGACCATGTCACAGGGTAGTGGTGACCACTTGCTTAACACCCCCAGCTCAGCAGTGACGCCTAGCTCAGCAATCCCCTGTCAGTAGTGATCCCCAGATCAGCACCCCCAGGTCATCATCCCCAATCCCAGCAACCCCAGCTCAGCAGTGACCAAAGAAATGAAACAAAGCCAGGGTTCAAAGAACTGATCCCGGTGCGCAGGTGCACACACCTGGTACCCTGCACTCTGGGGGCTGAGGCAGGAGTAGTTAAAGTTTGAGTCCAGCCTGGGTAACACAGGGATTTAGGGAGACCAGGACTCAGAATACATATAAAAACTTGGGATGCAGCTCAGAGCTAAGAGCCCAGGCACAGACACCGTCCTGGGGAAAAGGCAGAGGTGCACAAACAGGTGAAAAGATTCCGGTGAAAACCAGGAGGGGAGGCAGCCCTGTGGCCCCACTTGGCTGCTGTGAGTCCTGGGCAGCTGCAGCAGAGGAAAGCAGAAAGGCTTTCCTCAAAGCCTTGGCAACTAGCAGAGCTCCCACCCGCCCAGGCCAGCAAGCTCACTGCTGGGTGCACAGGGCTGGGGGCATGGCCTGGGGTCCACCGGGTCCCCAGCCCCAAAACAACTTAGGAGCAACAAAAAGCTTGTGCAGATCAACAAAATGTGGTCACCACATGCATCGGAGTGAATGCAGTGGGACATGGCAGGGCACATCTGTAGTTTCAGCACTCGAGAGACTGAGGCACGAAGATCGCCCTGAGTTTGAGGCTAGCTTAGGCTGTACAGTGAGCTCTAGGCCACTCTGAAAAGTGAGACCCTAATTCATAGGTGCAAAATAAAATACTCCAAATTGAAAGCAACACTTTACAGATCCTCTGCCTGCAGGACACAGGTCCGAATGCTGGGCTTCTGGTCCATGGGAGGGTCTGCAGGGCCGGGCCCCAGCAAGGCCACCTCCCCCAGGGCCACAGCACGGGGAAGCTCAGGCTGCAATGGGAGCCTCCCACACTCTGTGCTCGGTTCCACCCGTACATGGCCACAAGGCCCTGGCTTTGGGTCCATGTCCCATCCTCATGGCTGCCCCAGCCCTAGGAGCTGTGGGGAACAGAAAAGCAGGGAAAGCCCCATCCCCAGGCTCCCTCTCTAGCAAACAAACACAGTAAGTGAGGTGACTCACACAGTGCCAGTATCGCAAACCCAAAGGGTAAACAAAGAGCAAAATAATCGTGAAGTGACAGGAAACAGAGATAGATCTTAGGAACAGGGAAGGCAATCAAGAGGTGGAAGGAGGGGGGGGGGTGAAAATGATGTGTGGTGCCCCACACCCCACACCCCAGGAAGGGGATCACCAGGCACTGCAAATATTTACAGGACAATAAAAGTGAAGTAAAAGACTGTGACTTAGTTACTTTTCTCTCATCATTGAGACAGAATCCCCAGCCCCCACAGTAAACACAGGAAAGGTTTATTCGGCTCACAGTTCACAGAGGTTCAGTCCATAATCACCGGCTCCAAAGCAGGGAGGCTTGCCAAGGGTGATACGGAGGAGAAACAGTTCGTGGCAGGCAAGCAGGCAGCAAGCAAGGGCCTTCACAGAGTCCTCCTGTCCCTTATGTCTTATCCCAGCCACTCAGGGCAGGCAGTGACGCTGGTGCCTGGATCCTAGCGCTGTGCCATGAATCAGCTCTAGCACCCCGTACTCCAGACCCAGTGGGCTGGTAAATAGGCCACCTAGCTTTGGGGACCATCTGGACACCAGACTTAACAATGCCTAAAACAGACCTGTGAGAGCGACCGAGCTGCACATAAACAGTTCACTGGTGCTGGATGCTGGATGCTGGATGCAGCCAAGCTGTTTACCACCTAGGGCCAAGCTTACCCCGCCTACCCCTGGGAGCACCCTCCTCTGGGTGCCCTGTGGAAGGGATCCCAGTTTCAAGATGAATCCCAGGCTGGCAGCTGCACCCCTTGGAGCCGTGACCAGAGTGGCCAGCAGGCGGCGCCTATGTCTACACCCAGGCCCCCACCCTGGTCATGTGGGCAGGTGGTGTTGGTGCCTACTACCTAGCCCAGCACCCAGCAGGCAGCTGGTGCTCAGCGGTTGCTAAATGGATATCCAGACCTGAGATCCACACCATCGCACTTTCTCATGGGGAGCAACACAGGGTCCCCCCACCAACCTGGCTCCCCTGCTCTTATCCCACCTCCCAGCCTCCCCAGGCCCTGAGCCTGGCTCTGCTCAAGTGACTCACACCAGACACAGAGGCTCTGGCTCTGGAGCAGAAGGGCGAGGACCCTCCAGGAACCAGGATGACAAGGACTCTTTTCAGGCAAAGAGAAACTCGGGGAGGCATCTGGAGGAACTGGTCTCAGATGGCAGAGCCTGTGACAATGTTGCACAGTGAGTTTAAGAAGACAGAAGTGAAATCCAAGGCCCTACACATCTGTCTAGGAACAGGCGCCGCCCAGGCTGTGAGGAGGGAGGTCGGGAACTGCAGGTTTAGCTTCAGAGAATTAAAGAAAGAGGTGCAAGACAGGGTGGCTCCCAGAGGACAAAATGAGACAAGATGGCCTAATTCAGCCAGAAAATGAGACACAAGACAGGTGGCAAACTGCATAAAGTCAGTTATTATTTTAAAAACACAAACACTTTAACAAGTGTGTTAAATATGAGAGACACACATGCTTTAAATGACAAGTTGACCATCTATAGGATTTGGTTTAAATCCAACTCTACGCTGTATACAAATTCAAATCAAGAAATAGATTGAAAGTACAAGGAATAAGATCACAAGGCCATGTGAACTGTAACCTAGAAAGGACTCAATTCATTTCTAACCCCAGCTCTCTGGGAGGCTGAGGCAGGAGAATGACAAATTCTAGCCCAGGCTGGATTTTGTTGCTGGAGACAGGGAAAGCCTATCACAAAATAAAAACGAAATTAATAAATAAATAAAAATTAAAATCCCAGCATTCAGGAGGCTGAGGTAGGAGGATTGCTGCAAGTTCTAGGCCAACCTAGGCTATATAGTCTGGTCCTGTCTCAAAAAACAAACAAACAAGCAAAAAAAAAAAAGGCTCAGCTGTAGCTCATTGTGGAAACCTTGCTTCCCATTACCACAAATAACAAAAACAATAAGAGGAATCTAATATAGCTAGATTAGGCATAACAGTGGGGACAGGGCATCTACCTCAGTGGTGCAGTGTTTGCTAGCACTTAAGGCTGGGCTCAATCTCCAGCACTAAAAAATAAATTAAATGTACAGCAAAGGGCCAGGGCGCCATGGCCCATGCCTGTGATCCTCTCACTCTGGGAGGCAGAGACAGGAGCCTCAGTTTGAGCCCAGCCTTGGCAATTTAGTGGCTTTGTTGTTGTTTTCCTTTGATTTTGGGTTTTATGCAATGGTGTCTGGCTATGTAGTCCGGGCTGACCTTGAATTCACAGTGACCCTCCTGCCTAGGCCTCTGGAGTGCTGGGATCACAGGTGAGCTTGGTCTCGCCCAGCAACCCAGTGTCAGTCGCGCGATGTCCAGAGTGCTCAGATCTCAGCCTTATCCCACGGCCACTTCCAGGGCACACAGCAGCCCCTCACAGGACCTGCTGCTACCGCCTTGGGAGCGCCCCCCTCTGGCTGCTCCTGCTTGGTCCCTTCCTTTCCTGCCTGGAGGGTCCCCTCGCATTCAATGCCAGTCACAGTGGGAACTACATAGGGAGACCCCAGGCAAAAAATAAGTGCTGGGATCAAGTTTTAAAGATTTTAAACTCCCTTGGCCTAATATGGGAAGAGGAGAGGGCCAATGTCGGTTAAAGGAACAGAGGGGACCTGAAAACACGCTCAGCCCTGGTGTTGGACTAGAAAACCTGCAAAGACATGGGGCCTGGCCTGGTAGCTCAGGCCTGTAATTCCAGCACTCAGCGGGCTGAGGCAGGAGGATCCCTGTGAGTTGGAGACCAACCTGGGCCACGAAGTAAGCTCAAGGTCAGCCTGAGCTGCAGAGCTAGACGCTGTCTCAAAAAGACCAAAACAAAAATTTTAAAGAAAACAAGCAGGGCCAGAGATGGAGCTCAGCAGCACCAGGGCCTGCCTGGCAAGCTCAAGTCATGAATTTGACCCCCAATACCAAAACTAAAAGAAAAAAACAGGTTACAGGAAGGATGGGAGGGGTGGTGACAGAGGGGCAGGGTCTGGGCCTCTGTGGGCGTGTCCTCGGGCTTGATGGGCGGGACCGTGTCAGAGTGGGGGGGGTATCGCGTGTGATAGGCGGGCCCTCTGAGCTTTATGGGTGGGGCCTCGGAGGCTCCTGGGGGCGCGATGGTGGGCAGGGCCTCGTGCATGTGGGCGGGATCTGATTGGTGGCGAGGACTGCATGGGTGGGGCGACACACAGCAGGCAAGTCCCATGGTTACAGGAGGGCAACAATAGCATGTGGACCGGACTGGAAGGCTGCATCCCGGGCCGCTCCTGCTCCTGAGGTGGAGGGACCAGCTGAGGCCTTGAACATGCGACCCAGGAATCTGCGACCAGAGACTTCTGACTGAACCCAGCCCAGGGCCGCTGAGATTGAGGACTGGCCCCCGTGCCCTTCACGGGTCCCTGGGCGCTGGGCCAGGCCGGGTCCAGGTGCCTCGGCCTTTCCCGGCCGGAGCTCAAGGCCTCCATGGCCGCATGTGAAGAACCAGGACAAAGGGCAGCTGCCCTGCGATTGCGGAGGCCTCGTGGTCCGTCCAGGAAAACCCAAGCGCTTGGGGGCCATTGGGCCGCTGCCTGAGCCTGATGCAGGCTCAGAGTCTTAGCAGACGCTCCAGGGTTTCCATCCCACAGCCCCTCGACAGTCCCAGGCTTCACGGCAGGGAGTGGGGGGGCAATACTGGACACTGAGCCAAGGCCTTCGTTCAGCTGCGTCCCTCTGTGCTTTCTGATTTTAAGACAAAGCCTTGCTGAGTTGCTAGATCCTCCAGGCTGGCCTAAAACTTGGGGTGCAGGGAGCAGCTTCACAGTGTACCATAAGGGTAAACTGATTCACCTCACTCCTCTCAGTTCTCCCTGGCCCTGCTCACTGCATAGGGGACCCAGAGCTCTACATTTTTTTTAAACATGCAGAGAACAAAAAGGTAAAAAAAAAAATATGTGTCCCCTTGTGTGGAAATAACCCAGGCCATCTTTTTCTGTGGTTCTGACTCTTTTTCATAGAAACAAATCACAACATTGCATGTGAACCCAACTCTCTGCAGGCTGAAGCAGGAGGATCCCTGCAAGCTCAAGGCCAGACTGGGAAACATAGTGAGACATTGTCTTAAAAATCAAACTCCCCCAAAATCAAATCAAATTAAGTGTCCCTGCTCTTAGCGAGGATGAGTTTCATCCTGACATCACATTTGCTGTTTTGCGAACTGCTGTCCTCTTCATGTTTTAATCTAGAGGACTAGATTTTTTATTATTATTATTTTTAGGACTTTGTTGTAAACCCTATACTAATCATCAGAATGACACCTGGGTTTAGAATGACTTGGGTTTTGGAAATGCTTTCTCTTACCCAGCTTCTCCCCATTGCTGTTTAATTTATTCTTGGCCTTTCTAATAAAGAATTTATCCTTGTAAGATCACATGGTGTCTCTTTTATGAGAAACCTCAAATATAATAATTTAAAGGGCAAAATAAAAGGCAGGTGGTAGAAACAAGGAGTAAGTTTGTGGGGATGAGAAGAGGCTCTGGGAAGAGGGAGACAAGAGAAAGTGGAAGGAAGGCGAGTCAAAATATCAACATGTGGAGGGTGTGGTGGCACACATCTGTTATCCCAACTCTCCCGAGGATGAGGCAGGAGGACTGCCACAAGTTCAAGGCCAGCCTCGGCTTCACAGTCAATTCAAGACCAGCCTGAATCACAGAGCAAGACCTGTCTCAAAAACAAAAAAAAAGGAAAGAAAAGGCTGGGTGTGTTGGCATACAACTGTAAGCCCAGCACTCAGGAGGCTGAAGCAGGAGGATCTCTGCAAACTTGAGGCCATCCTAGGCTACAAAGTGATTTTAAGGGCAGCCTGAACTGCCTAGTTAAACCTTAACTCAAAAAAGAGTTGGGAATGGTGGTGCAAGCCTAAAAACCCAACACTTGAGAGATGGAGGCAGGAGGATCCCTGTGAGTCTGGGTCAACCTAGGACACATTAAGACCCTGTTTCAAAAAAAAAAAGTACAAAGAAAAATCAGATGTCATATGTATATGTCCGGATTTCCTGAGACAAAAGAGAATGTATTTACCCATCTTTACCATTTTCCTCTTTATGCCTAGAGAAAACATCTCCAATACTTTTTAATTTTTTAGATTTTGAGACAGAGTCTTTCTAATTCCCCCAGCAACACTCAGCTTGCAATCCTCCTGCCTCAATCTCCTAGTGCTAAGATTACAGGTACTCCCCATCCTGCCCAGCCATATTTTTTCTTGTTAATATTTTACAACTTTGATTTTCTTTGAAGCCACTGCTTTAGCTGCAGGCCACAAGTTCAAATTTGCAGTTTTCACTGTAGTTTGGTTTTAAGTGTTTTCTAATATATATCATAATTTCTTTCTTGGCCTCTATGTTATTTAGAAATGTTTATAATTTGCACATGAATGTGAAATTTTGCTACTTTTTGCTTTGAGTTCTTATTAGTGATTATGTAAGTTTCATGATATCAGCTCTGCGGGATTCGTTGACTCTTGGTTGCTAAGGCCGTGAGGAGTTTTTGTGGTTCCTCTGGGGCATATATTGCATTTTCTCTCTGTGCTCGTTCCTAACTTTTTTTAATATGTCCACTTTGAAAAACCTAAAATTAACAAATATTCCTTCTTCTTTTATAGTACAAGAGCTTTTTCTTCTCTTGTTTTTTTTTTTTTTTTTTTTTTTTTTTTTTTTTTTTTTTTTTTTTGGTCCTAGAGATGGAACTCATGACCTCTCATTTGCCAGGCAGGTACCTGTGCCACTGAGCTAAATGCCCAGCCCCTCAGTACCAGGATTTATCAAAGGTCTACCCTCAGCCACCCCTCACTCAGCTCATCGGTCACCTCTACTTTTATTCCTTCTAAATGAGTTTTACGGCTCACCTCATTGTGGTGACACAGTCTGGGCTGTTTGCAGTAGCCACAGGTGTTCTGGGACCTTCCCCTCCGAGTTTCCCTCGGACCCAATCCTCCCATTTCCATTCCCCTTACTTCTGCTCTGAATTTCTCCTTTGTGCTGCCAGTGACAATCTGTGTCTTAGTCTCTCCTCCCCTAAACCTGTCCTTGTTGGCCCTGACTTCTAACCGAGGGTTTAGAATGACACAAACAGACCCCCAAGACATCCCTCCGTTGTCCTGCTCCCCCCACACTGCTGCTGCAGAAAAGTGTGCTGCTGGACCTCTCCTGTGCCCTTGTGTGTGGTACACCCATTCCTGCCTGTGGTGATTAAGGTTTCATTTGGATCCTCTCCTGTTTAGTATCCTAAATGTTCATTGCCATATGCTGTGGTTTGAGTGTGGTGTTGAGGAGATACAACTTTTAAGAGGTTATCTGGGTCACTTTTCTCATGCCTGCCTGAGAAAAATACCCGATATCCAAAGTTAAAGGAAGAAATGTTGATTTTCACTCACAGTTTGTGGAGTTTTCTGTCCATAATCGGCTGCTCCAAGGCAGGGTGGCTGGGTGAGGGACCTTGCAGAGGAAAAACAACCCATGGCAGGGCAGAGAGGAGGTGGCAGCAAACAACAAGCAGCCACAGGAGTCTGCCTGTTTTTTTTAACCCCTTTACATTCTACCCAGGCTGAAAGTCCATCGATTGGCATCATCCATGCAAGAATGTGGCTCCGTTACCCACACTGTTAACCCCAGTATCTTCACACCCCCTAATCAAGCTGCCCACCTGTGAAATTCCCCACTTACGATGCTTGCTATCCTCGATCATTTTCCCAGACTAAAATCCTGAGGCAGGAGATTAGGGCACAGTAGGCTGGCTGGGGCTTTTGTGCTAAACTACATACCCAGCTCCCTTTTTATGATTTTATCTTGAGATGGTGTCTCACAAAGTCACTAAGTTGAGCTGGGTGTGGTAGGGAAGACCTGTTACCCAACACTTGGGAAACTGAGGCAGGAGAATTGCCGTGAGTTTGAGGCCAGCCTAGGCTACATAGAATGTTCAAGGCCAGCCTCAACTACAAAAGCAAAATGAAAAAGGAGGAAGAAGAAAAAGTACCATAAGATTGTGCACTATTTCTTTGCATTAGAGTGTGATTGATTCCCTGTGCCCTTATGAACTATCCTTTATTAATGACTGAAAATATCCCACTCTGTGGGAGCAGCATATATTACTTAATTGTTCTTTATTTTTAATTTTTTTTCTGTACCAGGGATTGAACTCATGACCTCACATTTGCCAGGCAGGCGCTTATGCCACTGAACTAAATCCCCGGTTTAATTGTTCCTTTAATATTATCAACTCTATCATAAATTTATTTTTAAATGAATAGTGTAAAACATCCATAATTATTTCCATAGAGCGGCCTTCTAGTATCAGAAATCCTGTAACAAAAGACTATGTGTAATTTTATTTTTTTTTTTTGTACCGAGACTCAAACTCCTGTGTTTGCCAGGCAGGCTCTGTACCACTGAGCTACATCCCTGGCCTGATCATGTGTTATTTTGTTTCATGTGTTATTTTTAGGGCCATAGAATTATTAGAAAAACCTTCAGCTGGATGTGGTGGTGTGCACCTGTGACCCCAGCACTCAGGAGGCTGAGGCAGGAGGACTGAGTTGGAGGCCAGCCCAGGCTACACAGTGAGAGTATGTTAAAAAAGAAGGAGAAGGAGGAGAAGGAGGGGGAGAGAGAGGGGGATACAGCTCAGTGGCACAGCACGTGCCTGACAAGCATGAGGTTGTGAGTTCAATTCCTCGTGCCAAAAAAAGTGAGGGAAAGAGTAGGAGGAGGAGAAATGGGCAGACTAACCCACAGTATTTTGGTTGTTGCTGTTTACTTCTGAAACAGGGTCTTGCTATGTAGTTTTGTTGTTGCTGTTGGTCTTGGTTTTCCAAGACGGAGTCTCGCTGTACAGTTCAGGCTCTGCCTGAACTCACTCTGTAGCCCAGGCTGGCCTCCACCTCAGTCTTCCTGTCAAGAGTAACATCAGGATTCACTGTACACTGCTTTCTGTGGACACTGAGTATTTGAATATGTGAGTTTCTTCAGCACACTCTGTCCTGATGGGTTGACCCCTGACTCCCTTAGAGCCGAGGCCTCCAAGGCTGCTGGGCCACAGAGGAGTCAACCAGGGAGGCCACCCAGCTGCCTGAGCAGTGGGAAGTACTGAGTTTGAATCCTGATTCTGCGCACGTGTGACTTTGTGAGCAATCGCGGTGTGTCAGCCCCTCAGTGAGGGCACAGCGGGTCCACAGCACCAGGAGCTGGCAGTGACAAGAGGGTTAATACCTGCTGCAGGCAGGGGCACCTTCCAGAGCATACCCAGAGGGCTCAGGCATATTCATGCTGGAGGCAGGCGCGTTCCTCAGACGAGGACTGGACATGTCCAGGGGCATGATTAGCATTCAAATGAGATTCTAATGAGCAAAATTTGCTCTAGGTTACTTAGAAGAGGGACGGGGTGACTTTGCTTTAAACTGGTTCTTTTCCCCACAGAGAGTGCAACTCTTAAGTACTACAAAGGTGGACTAAAAAGAATTAAAACAGTAGTAAACTGGCTCTTTATGGTTTTCTCCCAAGGGCCTCATCTGACAACAAGAAACAACATGAAAGATGTAGCAGTCATCTAAAAGGCAGCGCTTTCTTCCTGCGGAGCCGCGGGTGACACATTAATTTCTCCCCGTCCTCCCTAAGAGTTGTAGATGTCATATCGGAAGACTGACACACCTGTCAGCACACACCCATCATCCCAGGATGCTAAGGCAGGAGCATTGCCACGAGGGCAGCCTGTGCTGCATCCAGAGATGCTCTGAAAACACAAACCAAGGACAGGCACCTCTTGGCTCCTGGAAGGATTCCTGTCCCCCACTCCAGCTGTTTAAACAGAGGTGACACACACACAAAGCCTAAGGGGTCACACATCTCAGGATTTGTGCCTTGTTAGGTTGTTTTGGAACAGGGTCTCACCAAACAAGGCTTGGGGACAAGCATCCTGTCATACAGGTGACATCACAACTGTCCTGCTTGACTTCCTGCCCCCTGTAAAGGATCAGGAACCAGGTGTGTGGAATCCAGGGCAAACCTCAGTCTCCCTCTGGGTCTCACCTAATAATATCGAAAGTATCACCCATCTCCATCCAGTTTGCTGATTGGATTTAATTTAAGTTGCTTGGGGAGTAAAAGCAGCAGGAATTTGGTGCTGGGAGGGGAGAGGGGAGAAGAGCTATAATGGAGCAAAGATGCAAATGAGCAGGGGCAGGAGTAGTCCTCTTGAGAGGGCGGAGGGCAGTTCCCTGTCTGGGAAGTGAGTAAGAATTACCTGGAGCTCCTCTGAATCCGTCTCTGCAAAATGGAAAGAACACTGGCTGAGGGGCACAGCAGCCAGGGTTGAGCCCCAGCTGAGCCCTGCCCTGGATTGAGCCCTTTTGATTGGCTGAGCCCACTTGCAAATAAAGGATTGAAGGAGCATATTCCAATTGGCTACATCCATATGCAAATGAAGGATTGACTGAGCATCTTCTGATTGGTCATGTGAGCAGTAACAGATTCAGGGATGAAAACAGAACGTTATTGATTGGTTCAAAAGAGCACTTTTCGGATTGGTTCTGTGTACAGTGCCCATGGTGTCCCTGAGTTTGAAGGGTCAAAAGGGCAGGAGTCTCATGCTACAGAGTGAGACCTGGTCTCAAAAAGCCAAACACTGAAAAAACACAAAACCCCAGGAGCTCAGAACACTGACCACTGTGGATTCACAGCATCCATCCGTCTGCTGAGGACGGTGCCAGTGTGTGCCAGTCTCACTTGGGGCCCAGGCCATGCAGAGGCCCAGGCAGGACTGCAGGAGCCAGGACTTAGAGGCCTCCTGGGCAGCGAGGTCTCACATTCTTTCAAAAAGAGAGGAAGGTTTCAGCGCTGTGCGCCCCTGCCAGCCTTGGTATGTTCTGTCCTCTCGTTCTCACATGTGTATGGTTGTGTATGACTGTGGTTTGAGGTTTTATATTTTGAGATACAGCATGAATTATCCAATGTGCCTTTGATTCCTCCTGCCTCAGCCTCCTAGTAACCTGGGTCTTCAGTGTCTTGCCATGCGTGTGTGTGTGCCCATGCTACACTGAACCCAGAGCTTTTGTGGGAAGCCATGGTTTACGTTTTTTATTCTTCTGTTTTTCAGACAGGTGTTTCTGCAGGCTGAAGGGGAACTTGCAATCCTCCTGCCTCAGCCTCCCAGAGTGCTGTGGTTATAGAACTGTGTCACCAGACTAAGCTTTGGGTGCATTTTTAAGACAAAAAACCTTTTTTTCAGGAGCTGGAAAGTCGTTGGTTGGATTCTCAGCATCATGAAAATTAATTTCTTCCAATGTTTCAAGTGTTTTAACAAGACAGCACATCTAAATTCTTTCCTTGTTCATTTAGTCATGTTGCTAACTTTTTATTTCTGACAAATTGTGTAAGAACTTACTTGGAGCTTTTGCTATATTTTTCTAGGAATTATTCACTTGAAGTTAACGATTTTTATATATGCAGTAAATAACTTTTTTAATATCAATTGTAAAAAAATAATATCAAATGTTGCTATGCTTATACATTAACATTTAAACTTGATTTTGTAATTTCTCCTTTACTTCTTTCTTGGTTATTATCTCTAAAATGTACTTAGATCTTTTAAAAGTCAACTTTGGAACAAATTTTTTTACGATGTTTTATTATTGTCTGCTTATTAATGGCTGATTCAATTGCTCTTAGTCTGTCTTTAAAATGGGAACAGACAAGGTGGCTCATGTGTGTGGTCTCAGCATTCAGGAACCTGAGTCAGTAAGATCACTGTTAGTTTGAGGCTGGCCTGGTCTACATAGTAAGGACAAGGCCAGTCTGAGCTAAACAGCAGAGACCCATTTGTCCTGTGGGCTTTCCCCTCATCCTGATTTGCTTTTGTTTTTGTCGGGGCATGGGGTTCCAAGGAGTCACCCCAGGGCCTGATGTATGCTAGGCAGGAATTCCCTGACCAGCCATATCCCTGGCCTTCTGCTTTCAAATGCAACCATTGTTCACTGATCATCATTTTTTTCTGGGGGTTTTGTTTGTTTGTTTATTTACTCTAGGGTTTGGGGAGGTAGCTGAGCAGTGGAGCCTTTGCCACTCTGCCCCAGAACCAAAAACCTCTTTTCTCAGGAGTTACCAAGATGTGTGTTACATGACTACAATTTAGATTTTGTAATGAGTGCATTTATATTATCCTTTAAATAAATACTTGTGAATCCTTAAAATAGTTTTGCCTGTTCCATAAGCTTGTATAAATTAATTCCTGGGGTGTTTTTGCTTTTGTTTCCCACAATTTGTTTATCCACTAACAGAAATATGCTTTGTTTCAAGTTTTTGGCAACTGTTAATAAAACGATTATGGACATTTTCATGAGTTTTTCTGTTGAGTGTCTTCCTTGGTCCCAAAGTGGAGACTGGGTTTAACGACAGGTAGCTATTTAACCTCATAAAGAGCTGCCAAAGATTTCTCTAAAGGGTTTAGGAATTGCAAAATCCTACAGAGCTGCTCATTTGTGCTAAATTTTAAAGGGGTGGCTGCGGCACACATTGTAGTGTGGCCTCACACAAATTCCCCTCTGAGGTGACCCTGCAGGCATCTTCTCATTCTTGTTAGTGGTTGTTTGTGAAGCAGTCAAGATTTCTACCCACTGGAAGGTTGAGTCTTAAACACTGAGTTGCAGTTATCCGCGGGATGGTTCAGAAACGCCTCTCAGTGGCGGCCCTTAACCATGTTTTGAGAAACAAAACAATGCAAAACAAAAAAAAGATTTTTTTTTTCTTGAGACAGTGTCTGGCTATGTAGTTCAGGCTGTTCTGGAGCTAACTTCGTGGCCAAGGCTGGCCTGGCACACAAACTTACAGGGTGTGGACCACTGTGTCCAGCTTTTTTAAAGTTATCCATTTCTGTATCCTATCTAAAGTCTTGGACAATCACCACATACCAACTCATGCAGTTATCTTTCTGTTTTCTTCTTCGAGCTCCATATTACCTTTTCTGTTTACCTTGATTATCCATCTGGAGTTACTTTCTGTTTGGGGTAATGTAGACACAGGCTTCATGTGGGCACCCAGTTGTTTCAGAACTATTTGTTTCAAATACTGTTTAACATGCTGGGCTTGGAGGCACAATCCAGTAATCCCTCAGGAGGCTGAGGCAGGAAGATCGTCTTGAGTTCTAGGTCAGCCTGGGCTACACAGAATTCATGGCCATCCTGAATTACAGAACCTCAAGAGACAACAGTTGAACTATGTTTTATTTCCTGTGCTGAAAATACAGTGACCATATATAAAGGTAGGTCTCTTTCCAGGGTTGACACATGGAGTGGTTCACCTTTTGTTACAATAGTGGGACATACTGGTTGTTCTGGGATTTTTTGTTGTTGTTTTTGTCTTTTTGAGACAGGGTCTCGCTGTGCAGTTCAGGCTGGCCTTGAGCTCACTTTGTAGCCTAGGTTGGTCCCGAACTCGAAAGGACCCTCTTGCCTCAGCCTCCTGAGTGCTGGGATTATAGGCGTGAGCCACCATGTCTGGCTAGTTGTTCTGTTTTTGAAACAGGATGTCCCTAAGCAACCCAAGCTGGCCACAGACCCCTGAATTGCTGTCTCAGCCTCCCCAGTGCTGGGATTATGGCAGGCATCTTCACCAAAGCTACCACTACACTGGTCTTTGTGTGTTAGGCCATTCTTGTTCTCATCTAATAAAGCATGGCATAATGTACCATTATTTGTTACATACCAATTTCCTAACACTTTGACTTTGCATCTGTATTTATAAATACTGGTCCGAGGCCCGCCTTGGGACACTTTTGCCTTCTGCAGTGGAGACATACACAGCCTCGTCTTGACTGGAAAAGCTCCTCTCTCTCCTTCGAAGTTTCTGGAAGATTAGTATTAACTTGTTCCAGAATGTTTTATACAACACACTAGGGACAGGACTTTGCTTTGGACTTTTTTTTTTACAGATACAGGGCTAACATAGGCTTCGTATTTCTTGTAATTTCAAGGAATTTGTTCCCTGAGATTGTTGAAAGTTAATCTGCTTTAGTCACATCGCTGTCTGCAGGGCCTCACTGCAGCCGTACTGCAACCTTCATTTTTGACATTAGCAATTTGGTTTTCTTCATGCAAATAACCAGCATGTGGCTTGGGTAAAATTCCATGGCGCACGCTGCCTGCTCAGCCTCCTGCCCTAGCATGGTACTCCAGCTTCTCCAGGCACTAATTAATTAACACGATGCCATGCCTTCAGTGGAGCTGTAGCCCGCGAACCCCCTCTCAGCCTCCGCCAGGCTCCCTCCAAGGCCTGCACTCCACGCATTGTGGGCTTCTGATTGACAGGCAGAACCTGGAGGTGACCACAGTCATGCTCACGGTCCCCGTGCATGGGTCAGCATGGCCTACACAGGGCCTCTTCCCACACTCTGCCTCCATGGGATGTTTAATGTGAATTTAGCACTGCTTGGTGCCCTGAATGCGGGTACTTAGCACATGCACCCCCTCACCCAGTGAGGTCTCTGGTTCATCCCTGCAGGGGCAGTTTTTGTTCATATTCGCCCTTGCCACCTGTGCCCCCCCCCCAGTTAGGTAGACATTTTCAGGGCTCCACTTGGAGCACCCTGAGCTTGGGCTGTCTCTGCCTTACTTCCTCTGGCTACCGCAGGTGGTGTGGCCACCTCTGGCATGCCCTTTCACAAGGACCCAATACTGTACCACTTTACCCTGAAGTGAGGAGTCTTTCAGGGGACGAGTCCATTTTCCACCCGTGCATCACCCTGCCCTGGAGGGCACCGAGGGCCTTGGGGTCGCACTGCTAACCAGAAGCTGCTCAGTAGCAGACACAGTTCTGTCCCCTAGGCCAGGACAGCAGTCTGAGGTCTGAGCACTCACACAGCGAGCAGGACCTTCTGCAGGCAGCTGCACATCCACACTTTCCACTCTGGCAGGGCAGGCAGCCAAGCAAGCAGGGCCCTCCATGTCAGGGCATCGGGCGGGCACCAGCAAGACAGTGGAGAGGCCCAGGCCTGCTGTTTCCCCAGGCTCAGCAGTCACCACCAAACAGGAGGGGCCCAGCTCTGGAAGCAGCCTTTCTGGATGCCTGGTGTCAATGTTACCCAAATGCCCTGGACCCGGTGATGGGAGACACATGGCGTGTCCCCAGGCTGTCAAGGCATCCTGCTCCAGGCCTCCTTAAGGCACCTGGGCTCCCCCGCAGGGTGAGAGGGACAAGAGGACTGAAGCAGCCTTACTAAGCCTGCTGGGTCCCCAGGGCGCCCGGGCTCCAGCATGCTGGGCACCCTTCAGAGCCCACAAGCCCACCAAGGAGAGGTGGGAACCCACGTCACCCTGCAGGAGGCCAAGCCAGGGGAAGGAACCCGAGCAGCTGGAAAGCGAAGCAGCTGCTTTCAGTGAATCTTCTCAGCAGGGCACAGCACGCTGTGCACAGACCTGGGTACATGTGTATGGCTTTAAAGACACTCACTCAACTGACAGGGCTGATGTTTCCTCCCAAACAAGCCCAAAGACTTAAGTTACAGACAACATGTGTATTGAAATTAGCAAATTTATTTGAGTTAAAATTATTTACAAAAACCCAAACACATAGTTCATGAAACTGGTATAAACACTTTTCTTGCTGTTGGGTTTTGCTCCAAAGATCACAGCTGAGAAATACCATATAAAATAAAAATAGGATTGGATTCAGAAAAGTACTCTACTGTTCTAATTTCCAACTGGTAGTATTTACAGAAATATTTACAATGGCAAAAGCTTACTTAGAAACTTGGGTTAATTTGCAAGTCAGCCTCAAGTATCCTACAATGCAGAGTTCTCTGAGAGTTAAACACAGGGACGCACTGTAATTAGTGGTGGGGGGGTCTCCCTCACCCCCAGCCACATCCCCAAATCTGCATCTCTATTAGTGTTTGACAATTAGTTACTACTTAAACTTAAACTGTTAAAACACTGAGGAAAATCAGTTTTCAAATGATTACCAGTGTAACAGAAAACTGTAGTTCACCCTGGTTGATCGCATCTAAATGTTCTGTAACATTCCTCACTGCCTGCCACCAGTCAGCCTGACCAAAATCTGTTCTGCCCCCTACATCCAAAGACTAATAAATACCAACGTGCTGAAAAATAATTAAACCAAATATATCTAACTAATGCAGCCTATAGATGCCAGCTCCCAGTATGCTGAGAAGCTAGGTCAGTTTTTCTGCTCAGGGCAAACCCACTTTATCTTCCACGCTACACTGTGCACTGTGTCCCTAAAGGTGCCAGGGAGTGTTCAGAGGGCAGAGGAGGAAGAAAATGATTAGCCTGCGATCAGCTACTTCCTTGGAGAGTTCCCAACAATCTGCATTATCAAAAATAGGACGTCAATAGAAGGCAGCCACTGCATTAAAAACAGTGCAGCTGGCACTGGTACAAGAGCCCCGGTTTGTCACTATACATGGAAATAGAACCAAGTCTAAGTGGGCAAAAACTAGACTTTGAGCTGTTTTCCCCAGTACACACCAAACTAATATTTTATGGCTTCAAGTTTTACAAATCCAATGGAGAAACACGATGTCCCTACTGAAAGGTCATCAGAAGGATGAATGAAGGATGAATGATGGGCTTTGGAAAGCCCATCCTCCAGCTTGATTGGTTAAAAGAAAAAGGAAACCAGTGGTCGGAACAACACAAGAAAACTCTCAATGCTGTGAAATCAAGTTCACTGGATGTGTTCTGTGTGCTCCACAACTGTTTTCCAAACAAGTGTTGTATGAATAAAAAAAGGTCTTCTCTAACTCAGCAATTTTAAGGTTTTTCATTTATGCAATTGATCCTGTCACTGCAGAAGAACATGCACGTCACCTGGAAACGTGAGTCCCACATTGGTGTTTAGCTTCCTTATGGTTACTGAACTGAACATCATAAAATACCCCTAGAGATGCCCCTCTAAACCTCACGCCGTCCCAAGAGCCTCCCTAGCATCTCGCAGAAACTATCCCGGGCTCCTCTGTTTGTGAAGTCTTTCATCAATGGGGCACATGGGCTTCCTGGACATCCATCTCACTGCTGCCTGTTTCCTGCACCTACAGCTACGACATGCTGCAGTATGGCATGGAATCCATATTCAATGTATTCATGGTCTCAAGAGAGAAAAATAGTTCAATACCCAAACCTAATCAAGAATAAAAAAATACACTATCAATCCCTTGTGTCTTTGGATTCCATCTAATTTTAAATATAGACAGCAGTCCAGGGAACACAACCAAAAAATTCACAAAATTATTAAATGCTTTATTTACGATTGGAATCATTCAACAAAAAGCAAAAGCCAATGAGCCTGAAGAAGGAACTAAGCTGCTGCCTGGTGCTCAGAACCCCGGGCCCTGCTGGTGCTGTTGCCCTGCTGTGGTGCCATTGGCTCCACACAGCAGTCGCACTAGCAGCAGCACAGCATGAGCTCCCCTTGAACCTGCTGGAGTGAAGGAAGTCACAGTGGCACTGTGCAGACCAAGCTGCCAGAGCCTCTGCCAGCTGCAGGCTGACAGGAAACTGTCACTGAGCAGACACGGAGTATGGGAAGAAATCAGGTGGCCATTCGGTCCTGCCAGTGCTCCTGATGGCTCTTCAAGGACACCTGGTGACGTTCCTCTGCCTAATGGTAGCTCCTGCATCGCCAAGCACCTGAAGCAAAGGTAAAGCAGCTAGCAGTGTTCCAAATACTCGATCACTAGAGATAGACTTCTGGCCTGTCATCCCGACAGCACACCGAGGGGGAGGGGAGGAAGCACAGTTACTAGTTAATGTTCAATCAGAGCGTCCAGGCCACCTGCACAGAAACTGCTACATTGACCCTGTGACCCCCAGCCCTCGGGAGGTGGATCATGCCTTTTGCAACAGGGCACCTGGCCTTCAATCCTGATGACCCTGAAGAAAGTGCAGCATTCCAAGACTCCCTTGTCCTCCTGTCCCTACAGCATGGGAGCAGCTCTCCTGTTGGAGCACTGACTACACCGCATACCCACCTGCCAAGAGGAGCTACTTATAGTAAGATTCATGAAGCTCAGGAACTTCTTCAGGATCTCTGTCATTATGGAGAAGTCTCCTTCCTGTAGGTACTCCCGCACCGTAGTGACATTTATCTGCAGAGTGCACCGAAGAGCTCGGTCAGCTGCCAGGGCCCATGAGACGGCACCCTGCCCAGAGCTGGCCTTGGCACCCCCTGTCCCCCGTGCCCACTGAACCAAGCCACTGCTCGCAGGCACACAGATGGCCCAGGGAGTTGGGCAGTCCAGATGAAGTGACTGAAAGGACACTCATCAAGTGGGAGCGCCTTTGTGGGCCCTGGGACACTGCCTTGGGTTGCACCTGGGGAAGCCCCTACCTGTCGCCTACTGCCTCCCTTTTCATGGAACCCTGTGCCCTGCAGTACACCTGCTCTCATATTTAAAGGGCCCTCAGCAGCTCTGCTTGCTGTGCCCCCAGCAGCCTGACCCCGAGAGGCACATCAGTTCTAACACAGCCACCGAGGTCACCTGTGCACGTCACAGTTACGTGGGAAACTTGGATCCGAAAGTAAGTCAGGGTGTCCAAGGTGTTGACAGTAAGAGCACCTGGCAATCTAAAGAAAACTGCTGGGCCCAGCATATAGCTCTGAGGCTCAGTGCCCATCTGGGCATGCAAGGTTCTGAGTCTGATTCCTCATACCAAAAATAAAAAAGGAGACACCCTAAGCGTTAAACATTTTCCTACTGTTTTTTCTTCCATAGGGAAGGAATACAAGAGTATCAACAGCCCCATCATCAAAAGCTGGGCCACAACACCATGGGCACAGGAGGAGAAACTACAGACTGGATGTGTGAGGGAGTGGAGAGGCACACAGGGCCTGTGGACCATACTTATGGGGCTTTCCTGGCAGGGGCAGCTGAGGAGCAGTGCCATGTAGGAGGCCACCATGCAGTCCTCCACGTGCTTGCCAGCGTGCTGCAGAGCTGCAGGCTGAGCATGTGGTCAGGAGCGGAAACCAGGCACAGCAGGGCAGGTCGTGCATGTGCGGGGTCAGCGGACAGAGAGAGAGAGAGAGACAATCACTTCAACAGGTGACACACCGGAGCATGGGGGCCTGCCTGGCCCTGCTCACCAGGCGTGCAAGCCAAACGGAGTCACGCACTACACTTTCTTCCACCAAGATGACTCAAAGCATTTTACAAAACAGCGATTTGGAGGACTCAGAGAAGGCGGACCCCACCTGAGTGGGACTGCAAAACGCAGCAGCCGCCCTGAAAAGCTGGGCATCCCGTGGCCATTCTCCTTTCTACACATGCAGGAGATATGGGATCGGTGTCTCCAGAGGAGGTCATGTACATGGTACCACCTCGCTCCCCCAGGACGGGAGCACAGCAAGTGTTCTGGCACACAAGGAAGGGTGCATGCGGACAGGAAGAGTCTTGACGCATGGGCATATGGTGCAAGGGAACCGTGTCTCACACACACACAGACACACACACACACACACACACACACACACACACACACACACACACACGGAGCACGGCCCTGACCACAGGACTGAGCCTGGCCAGCACCGGGCCACACTCCATGTGCCCAGGAAGGGAGAGAACATGAGGCTTAGCTACTAAGCACTAAGTGGCATCTTAGGGCTGATGATAGGTATCTGGCTTTAGGTGACATTGGTGGGTGTAGGATTCTGTCACCACAAAATTGTGACTAAAAACTTCTGCATTATTGGCTTTAATCAGGAAATTTTATACTACATGAATTATAACTCAATTCTTAATTTTTAAAGACTGCTAAACAACCACAAATACAACCGTAAAAAAGGAACATGAACACTGCAGCTGTGTTTCTTAGGCAAAGAAATTGCTCCCAACACCATAGCTAATGGCATCTGCTCTGAGCAGCCAGCGGCCTCGAAGCTGGAGGAGCTGGCCACACTTCCTAGACCCCACAGCACAGGGACCAGCGCCATCCTGCAGATTCCCCACAAATGGGACCACAAGCACCAATGCCAGAGCAGAGTGCACTCCCCAGGAGCCCCTGCCTAGGACCCTGTGGTGCTGGCCTCTGGGCACTCACGCTGAAGACTGCCACTGTGACTTCCAGCATCTTTGAGCACATGTTTGAAAAACCTCAGTAAATAAACCAAAGCTGCAAACCTGTGCTCATGCTGTCCAGCAGGATTCCTTACAGCAGGAAGGCAGGGCAGATGGGACCAGAGGGGCTAACTCAGCTCTTTCCTCACTTTCCCCTGGGAGCAGCCACCAGTCCTATAGCACAGGCTTCCCTGGACTGAGCTGTGGCCCCAGCTCTACCCTGACCCAGACTGAATGTACAAACAAGAAACCCTAACCCAGTGCACCCTGAGCCAGCATAGCCCCAACATGCACGCACCCTTGTTGAGGTCCAGCTCCTGGCCGTCCTCCTCCTTCTTGTGCTTCTCCTCCTTGCCAACGGCCTTCTCCATCAACACCCACTGTATCTCCCCGCTGGTCTCCTGCCACTCTCCGATCTTATCATGCTCAGGGGTGGGTGCGTCTTTGATCAACTTACCTGTTTTGCTTTCTTCCAACTGGGCTGCTCGCTCTTGCTCAAGGAATAGCTGACAAAATTAATTTTGAAAAGCACGGAAAAGCCATTACCAACACACATACACCTAGTATTTTGCTTTACACAAGAGGCTGGGCACCATGGAGATCAGTGTGGAAATTCCTCAAAAACGTAGCTACTCCCCTTCTGGGTGTCTTCCCAAAAGAATTAAAAACATCACAGCACAGACATCCATGTGTACTCCTGTACACAGCAGCACAGTTAGTAATAGCTAGACCCTGGAAACAACCCCAGTGCCCATCAATGAGAGAAGTGAATAGAAATGGTATTTTTATACAATGGAGTACCACCCAACCATAAGCATAGGCTGGAGACTTTCATAGCTAAATGGATGCACCTTGAGAGCATACTCATTAGTGAAATAAGACAGACACACGAGTAAATATAAGATTTTCCTAGTGTGAGAAGCTGAAAGAACAAAAAGCATATGTATATGTACATAAAAATCACTAAGCCAGTTAAGCTACAGAGTTCTCTGTGCTCGCTGACGAGGAAGAGCTGGCTAGTACTGTTCAGACACTGCACGCAGGTGTCTTGTACTGTGCTGTGCCATGTGTGTGCCACTGCTGCCCCAGTTGACTTGTTCTGAAATTTTGTTGTGGTATTTTTTTCTTCTTTTTATCCTTGAAATAAAATAGGTTTGGGGCAGCAGAGCACCTGCCTAGCATATCCAAAGGCCAGGCTCCACGTCCAGCACTGACCCAACGCTGTCCCCAGCTCAGGCTACTTGGGCAGAAAGATGTGCTCAAGATGTGTCCCATCCTCACCAAACCCAGATGACAGAGGTGCTGTGTCAAGAAAGGCATCTCCGTAATTTTCCTTCCTTAATGAGATTCAATTAAAAATAATCATAAAACCCAATGGAACAGCAATTTAAGAAAACCAACCAACACACCAACTTAGGCATTCTGGAAAGAAGAACTCAGAATAAAACTAAACAGATTGGGAAATGCACGGTTGCTTCTTTAGAGGGAATTTAAAGATAAACAATCAGTGAAGAACAGAGTGAAAAGCAGAAGGTCCAACACAGGGCACAAAGGGGAACCAGGATTCCGGTGTGTTCCTTTCCCTTCCTGTCCTGTCCCACCGCAGCATCTACACCCTCACTGACTGACCTGGGAAAGAGCAGAGGCTGCTAAGGGGAACAGCATGAAACCCCCCCACCCACCCAGCAATCCACAAAGATGTGCTCTGTGCAGAGAAGAGGGCTGTAGGCATTTCACAGGTGGCTCGCATAAGACGATTCCCTAGAGAAAATGAGACAGCAGATCTCAAAATGGGTCCAAGAATCTCGGGGGTTGGGGGGACCCTGGGTTCCCAACAGGTAGTAGAGGGGTTGGTAACATTCATTCTCTGCCACACCACGGGGCCAGCTACTGTCCAGTCTTCATGTGCACAGAGGAGTTCTGCAGAATCTTAGATGAGGTATAATTAAACTCACTGCTCTAATAGCTAGTGTGATTTCCCTAGTTTTCCTATGCAATAAATATACAGGGACATGTATGCACAGTTATCAAGAGAAACGCTCTGGGTTTCCTAGTAAGAATCTAAGAAGTGCTAAGATCAAAATGTATGATCAGAGAATGATGGACTCCTAACTCAAGAAAGAATCAGTTTGTAGGTAGCTTTCTTAAATGTAAGCATTATTAGCTTTAAACTGGTCAAAAAATGAACCAGGGTGGTGGCAAATGTCCATAATCCTCGCAACTGGGAGGCTGAGGTATTAGGATTTCTCTCAGTTCAAGGTCAGCATGGCCTACATGGTGAGACCTTGTCTCAAAAAAAATAAAGTCTACTATTTTTCGGGACCTTTTCAAAATGCTATTAAATGCCATACACAAACGGTATCTAGGAAACTTCTGAAATGATAGTAACTTTAAAAATTGTAACACTGGGCCAGGTGTGATGTTGCATGGCTGTAATCCTAGCACTGAGGAGGGTGAGGTAGGAGGATCGCTGACTTTGAGGCCAGCCTGGCTGACAAAGTGAGTTCAAACCAGCCTAAACTGTGTAGTGAGACACTGTCTCAATAAAAGGAAAAGAATGGGGCTGAGGGTGTAGCTCAGGGGCACAGGTGCCTGCCTGGCGAGTGTGAGGTCCTGAGTTCCATCCCCAGTACCAAGAAAAAAGGGGGAAAGGCACTGCTGAATGTTAAGCAGCTGAGGAAATAAAGACTTGGTTTGGGCATATTTCTAGGGGAGAAGTATAAGCTTCCCTAAAAGAAGAGGAAACATGGAATTTGGTGATGGGCCGAGTACCAATTTTCAGTGTACATACTCAGAACATGTCAACTCCTAAATCAGGAAACTACCGCTCCCTCTCCCTACTTTGGAAAAATACAGTCTAAGACTTAAGAGTGTTTATCCTGTAATTTCTGTAGTAAAATAAAAAAGAACCACATAAAATAAAACGTTTATCAGTAGAGGACAAGTTAATAAAACTACTAAGTGGCCCTGCAGTGATTACGAAGCCTGAGATAACCGTGTGCTGCCAGAAACCGCTCAGGAGATGGAAGAGGAGAAGTGACCAGAACAAGCTCACTCAGTGTTTCCGCAACACAGACGGGCATGAGACAGGAACTCGGTCTGCCATTATGCCAGGAAAAGCTGCTCTCTGCCCTTTACAAACTGATGTCACACCTCATCAACAAGTTGAAGAGCAGCACCGTGAGTCTCTGTATAGTCCCACTCACGCAGAACCATTTATGTTTGTGCTGCCATATGACCCAGGGACACTAATTTCTCAGGACGCAGAACTACTACAAGTGATAACTTTAGAAAATGGAGTCAGGCATTTTAAACCTTCCTCAATGTGATTTTTAAAACATGGGGGTGAATTATTTCTGATTTTTAGATCAATTAATTAATTACTTTTAAAAAGCAGGGAAGAGAAGTTTAGGTTACAGTCAGAACTACTTAATTTTAAAATAACCGGAACAAGATCAGTGTTGGCAGTGTGAAAGACATCAATTTCAGCACTAACACTTCCCATCACTTTGCACGTTTGAATTAGGAGCGTTTCTTGATACTGGAGTATAAGGTAGTAACTTTCTAAAAGCGCAGCAGCAAAACTCATCACCTGAAAGGCACTAAAATCTAAAATCAAAAGCTTTACACAGGCTGATTCCAAAACAACACACCCTAACAGGTGGCATAAAGCCAGCCATGAAAGAGGACGGCAGCCTGAGACAAGCGGCTCCCACAGTGCAGGGTGCCTTGTGGATGAGGAACCATTTAGATTAGATTAGAGCACACGAATTCGGATTCAGGAAAAAGAATTCCGGAAGTACAACATGGAATTAGGATTCACGAAATAGAACTCAGGAAGGAGAACACGTGTATTAACATTCAGGAAATAGAACTCAGGAAGGAGAACACAGGAAATAGTATTCAGCAAATAGAATTCTGGAAGTAGAACACAGGAAGTAGGATTCAGGAAATAAAATTCTGGAAGTACAGCACAGGAAGTAAGATTTAGGAAATACAACTCAGGAAGGAGAACACAGGAAGTAGGATTCAGGAAACAGAATTATTCCCTAAGTAGAACACAGAAAGTAGAATTCAGGATAAAGGAATCCAGAAGTACAACACATGAAGTAAGATTCAGGAAATAGAATACTGGAAGTAGAACACAGGAAAAATGATTCACAAAATAGAATTCAGGAAGGAGAACCAAGGATTTAAGATTCAGGAAATAGGACACAAGAAGAAAAACACAGGAAGTAGAATTCAGGAAATAGAACTCAGAAAGTAAAACGCAGGAAGTAGGATTCAGGAAGTGGAATTCCGGAAGTAGGACACAGGAAGTAGGATTCAGGAAATAGGTCTCAGGAAGTAGCACACGAAGGAGGATTCAGGAAATAGAATTCCGGAAGAAGAACACAGGAAGTACGATTCAGGATATAGAACACAGGAAGGAGAATACAGGAAGTAATATTCAGGAAATAGACCTCATGATGTAGAACACAGTAAATCAGATTTAGGAAATAGAATCCCGGTGGTAGAACACAGGAAGCAGTATTCAGGAAATAGGCCTCATGATGGAGAACACAGGAGGTAGGTTTCAGGAAATAGAATTCCGGAAGTAGAAAACGGGAAGTAGGATTCACGAAGTAGGTCTCATTATAGAGGATACAGGAAGTAGGATTCAAGAAATAGAACTCAGGAAGTATAACACAGGATGTAGGATTCAGGAAATACTATTCTGGTAATAGAACACAGGATGTAGGATTCAGGAAATAGAACTCAAGAAGTAGAACACAGGAAGAAGGATTCAGGAAATAGTATTCCAATAATAGAACACAGGATGTAGGATTCAGGAAATGAGCCTGATGAAGGAGAACACAGGAAGTAGGATTCAGTAAATAGGCCTCAGATAGTAGAACACAGGAAGGAGGATTCAGATTCACGGTATAGTATTCCGGAAATAGAATACATTAAGTAGGATTCAGGAAATAGGACTCAGGAATTAGAACACAGGAAGTAGGATTCAGGAAATAGAATTCCATATGTAGAACACAGGAAGTAGGATTGAGGAAATATTACTCATTAAGGAGAACACAGGAAGTTGGATTCAGGAAATAGAACTGAGAAAATAGAACATAGGAAGTAGAATTCAGGAAATAGAACTCAGGAAGTAGAACACAGGAAGTAAGATTCAGGAAATAGGTCTCATGAAGGAGAGCACAGGAAGCTGATTCAGGAAATAGAACTCAGAAAGGAGAACACAGGTAGTATGATTCAGGAAGTAGAATTCCGGAAGTACAACACATGAATTAGGATTCAGGAAATAGAATTGCCTAAGTAGAACACAGGAAGTAGTATTTAGGAAATAGGCCTCATGAAGGAGAACACAGGAAGTGGGACTCGCAGAAAAGAATTCTGGAGGTAGAAGAAGTGAAGTAGCATTCAGGGAATAGAATTCCGGAAGTAGAACACAGGAAGTAGTGTTCAGGAAATAATCCTCATGAAGGAGAATATAAGAAGTAGGATTCAGGAAATAGAACTCCGGAAGCAGGAAACAGGAAGTAGTATTCAGAAAGTATTCATGAAGGACAACACAGGAAGTAAAATTCATGGAATAGAATACCAGAAGTAAACCCAAGAAGTAGGATTCAGGAAGTAGAATTCCAGAAGTATGACACAGGAAGTAAGATTCAAGAAATAGCACTCAGGAAGGAGAACAGAGGAAGTATGATTCGGGAAATGGAATTCCTGTATTAGAGCATACGAATTCGGATTCAGGAAAAATAATTCCGGAAGTACAACATGGAAGTAGGATTCCCGAAATACAACTCAAGCAGGAGAACAGAGGAATTAACATTCAGGAAATAGAACTCAGGAAGGAGAACACAGGAAGTAGCATTCAGGAAACAGAATTCCAGAAGTAAAACCCAGGAAGTAGTATTCAGGAATTAATCCTCATGTAGGATAAAATAGGAAGTAGCATTCAGGGACAAGAATTCCAGAAGTAGAACACAGGAACAAAGATTCAGGAAATAGAATTCCGGAAGAAGAACACAGGAACTAAAATTCAGGAAATAGAATCCCGGAAGTAGATCTCAGGAAGTAGGATTCACGAAAGAGAATTCCGGAAGTACAACACTGGAATTCGGATTCATGAAATAGAACTCAGGAAGGAGAACACAGGAATTAACCTTCAGGAAACAGAACTCAGGAAGTAGAACACAGGAAGTAGGATTCAGGAAATAGGTCTCAGGAAGTAGCACATGAAGGAGGATTCAGGAAATAGAATTCCAGAAGAAGAACACAGGAAGTAGGATTCAGGATATAGAACACAGAAAGGAGAACACAGGAAGTAATATTCAGGAAATAGACCTCATCAGGTAGAACACAGTAAATCCGATTTAGGAAATAGAATCCCGGTGGTAGAACACAGGAAACAGTATTCAGGAAATAGGCCTCATGATGGAGAACACAGGAGGTAGGTTTCAGGAAATAGAATTCTGGAAGTAGAAAACGGGAAGTAGGATTCACGAAATAGGCCTCATTATAGAGGATACAGGAAGTAGGATTCAAGAAACAGAACTCAGGTATTATAACACAGGAAGTAGGATTCAGGAAATACTATTGTGGTAATAGAACACAGGATGTAGGATTCAGGAAATGGGCCTCCTGGAGGAGAACACAGGATGTAGGATTCAGTAAATAGGACTCAGGAACTAGATCACAGGAAGTAGGATTCAAGAAATAGACCGCATGAAGGAGAACACAGGAATTAGGATTCAGGAAATGGAACTCAAGGAGTAGAACACAAGAAGAAGTATTCAGGAAATAGTATTCCAATTATAGAACACCAGATGTAGGATTCAGGAAATGAGCCTGATGAAGGAGAACACAGGAAATAGGATTCAGTAAATAGGCCTCAGATAGTAGAACACGGGAAGGAGGATTCAGATTCAAGGTATAGTATTCTGGAAATAGAATAGAGGAAGTAGGATTCAGGAAATAGGACTCAGGAAGTAGAGCACAGGAAGTAGGATTCAAGAAATAGACTACATGAAGGAAAACACAGGAAGTAGGATTCAGAAAATAGAACTCAAGAAGTAGAACACAGGAAGAAGGATTCAGGAAATAGTATTCCAATAATAGAACACAGAATGTAGCATTCAGGAAATGAGCCTGATGAAGGAGAACACAGGAAGTAGGATCCAGTAAATAGGCCTCAGATAGTAGAACACAGGAAGGAGGATTCAGATTCACGGTATAGTATTCCGGAAATACAATACAGGAAGTAGGATTCAGGAAATAGGACTCAGGAAGTAGAACACAGGAAGTAGGTTTCAGGAAATTGAATTCCATATGTAGAACACAGGAAGTAGGATTCAGGAAATAGGACTCATTAAGGAGAACAGAGGAAGTTGGATTCAGGAAATAGAACTGAGAAAATAGAATACAGGAAGTAGAATTCAGGAAATAGAGCTCAGGAAGTAGAACACAGGAAGTAAGATACAGGAACTAGGTCTCATGAAGGAGAGCACAGGAAGTTGATTCAGGAAATAGGACTCAGAAAGGAGAACACAGGTAGTAGGATTCAGGAAGTAGAATTCCGGAAGTACAACACAGGAATTAGGATTCAGGAAATAGAATTGCCTAAGTAGAACACAGGAAGTAGTATTTAGGAAATTGGCCTCAGGAAGGAGATCACAGGAAGTGGGATTCGCAGAAAAGAATTCTGGAGGTCGAACAAGTGAAGTAGCATTCAGGGAACAGAATTCTGGAAGTAGAACACAGGAAGTAGTATTCAGGAAATAATCCTCATGAAGGAGAATATCAGAAGTAGGATTCAGGAAATAGAATTCCGGAAGCAGGAAACAGGAAGTAGTATTCAGAAAGTATTCATGAAGGACAACACAGGAAGTAGGATTTATGGAACAGAATTCCAGAAATAAACACAAGAAGTAGGATACAGGAAGTAGAATTCCGGAAGTATGACACAGGAAGTAAGATTCAGGAAATAGCACTAAGGAAGCAGAACAGAGGAAGTAGGATTCAGGAAATAGGTCTCAGGAAGTAGCACACGAAGGAGGATTCAGGAAATAGAATTCCAGAAGAAGAACACAGGAAGTAGGATTCAGGATATAGAACACAGGAAGGAGAATACAGGAAGTAATATTCAGGAAATAGACCTCATGATGTAGAACCCAGTAAATCAGATTTAGGAAAGAGAATCCTGGTGGTAGAACACAGGAAACAGTATTCAGGAAATAGGCCTCATGATGGAGAACACAGGAGGTAGGTTCCAGGAAATAGAATTCTGGAAGTAGAAAACGGGAAGTAGGATTCACGAAATAGGCCTCATTATAGAGGATACAGGAAGTAAGATTCAAGAAATAGAACTCAGGAAGTATAACACAGGAAGTAGAATTCAGGAAATACTATTCTGGTAATAGAACACAGGATGTAGGATTCAGGAAATGGGCCTCATGGAGGAGAACACGTGATGTAGGATTCAGTAAACAGGACTCAGGAACTAGATCACAGGAAGTAGGATTCAAGAAATAGACCGCATGAAGGAGAACACAGGAAGTAGGATTCAGAAAAAAAAATCAAGAAGTAGAACACAGGAAGAAGGATTCAGGAAATAGTATTCCAATAATAGAACACAGGATGTAGGATTGAGGAAATGAGCCTGATGAAGGAGAACACAGGAAGTAGGATTCAGTAAATAGGCCTCAGATAGTAGAACACAGGAAGGAGGATTCAGATTCCCGGTATAGTATTCCGGAAATAGAATAGAGGAAGTAGGATTCAGGAAATAGGACTCAGGAAGTAGAACACAGGAAATAGGATTCAGGAAATAGAATTCCATATGTAGAACACAGGAAGTAGGATTCAGGAAATAGGACTCATTAAGGAGAACACAGGAAGTTGGATTCAGGAAATAGAACTGAGAAAATAGAACACAGGAAGTAGAATTCAGGAAGTACAATTCCGGAAGTATGACACAGGAAGTAAGATTCAGGAAATAGCACTCAGGAAGGAGAACAGAGGAAGTATGATTCAGGAAATGGAATTCCTGTATTAGAGCACACGAATTCGGATTCAGGAAAAAGAATTCCGGAAGTACAACATGGAATTAGGATTCACGAAATAGAACTCAAGAAGGAGAACACAGGAATTAACATTCAGGAAATAGAACTCAGGAAGGAGAACACAGGAAGTAGGATTCAGGAAATAGGACTAATGATAGAGAAGACAGGAAGTTGGATTCGGGAAAGAGAAATACAGAAGTAGAACTCGAGAAGTAAGTTTCATTAAATAGAACTTAGGAAGGACAACACAGGAAGAAGGATTCACGAAATAGTCCTCATGAAGGAGAGAACAGGAAGTTGGATGCTGGAAATACAACTCAGGAAATAGAACACAGGAAGTAGGATTCAGGAAATAGAATTCTGGAAGGAGAACACAGGAAGAAGAACTTAGGAAATAGAATTCCGGAAGTAGAACACAGGAAGTAGAATTCAGGAAATAGAACTGAAGAAAGAGAACACAGGAAATTGGATTCAGGAAATTGAACTCAGGAAGTAGAACACACGAAGTAGGATTAAGGATATTGGCCTCATGAAGGAGAGCACAGGGATTTGGATTCAGGAAAAAGAATGCAGGAAAAAGAACACAAAAAGTCGGACTCAGGAAATAGAGTCCTGGCCATGTAACAAAGGATATAGGATTTAAAAAATAGAATTCCAGAAGTGGAACACATGAGGTAGGATTCAGGAAATAGAACTCAGGCAATAGGGCACAGGAATTAAGATTCAGGAAGTAGAACTAAGGTAGGAGAACACACGGAGTAGGATTCAGCAAGTAGAATTCCCAAAGTGGAACACAGGAAATAGGATTGGGGAAATAGAATTCCAGAAGTATAACACAGGAAGTACTATTCAGTAAATAGGCCTCATGAAGGAGAACACAGGAAATAGTATTCAGCAAATAGAATTCTGGAAGTAGAACACAGGAAGAAGGATTCAAAAAATAAAATTCAGGAAGGAGAACCAAGGATTTAAGATTCAGGAAATAGGACACAGGAAGAAAAACACGGGAAGTAGAATTCAGGAAATAGAACTCGGGAGATAAAGGCAGGAAGTAAGATTCAGGAAGTGGAATTCCGGAAGTAGAACACAGGAAGTAGGATTCAGGAAATAGGTCTCAGGAAGTAGCACACGAAGGAGGATTCAGGAAATAGAATTCCGGAAGAAGAACACAGGAAGTACGATTCAGGATATAGAACACAGGAAGGAGAATACAGGAAGTAATATTCAGGAAATAGACCTCATGATGTAGAACACAGTAAATCAGATTTAGGAAAATGGAATCCCGGTGGTAGAACACAGGAAGCAGTATTCAGGAAATAGGCCTCATGATGGAGAACACAGGAGGTAGGTTTCAGGAAATAGAATTCCAGAAGTAGAAAACGGGAAGTAGGATTCACGAAATAGGCCTCATTATAGAGGATACAGGAAGTAGGATTCAAGAAATAGAACTCAGGAAGTATAACACAGGAATTAGGATTCAGGAAATACTATTCTGGTAATAGAACACAGGATGTAGGATTCAGGAAATAGGACTCAGGAACTAGATCACAGGAAGTAGGATTCAAGAAATAGACCGCATGAAGGAGAACACAGGAAGTGGGATTCAGAAAATAGAACTCCAGAAGTAGAACCCAGGAAGAAGGATTCAGGAAATAGTATTCCAATAATAGAACACAGGATGTAGGATTCAGTACATGAGCCTGATGAAGGAGAACACAGGAAGTAGGATTCAGTAAATAGGCCTCAGAAAGCAGAACACAGGAAGGAGGATTCATATTCACGGTATAGTATTCCTGAAATAGAATACAGGAAGTAGGCTTCAGGAAATTAGACTCAGGAAGTAGAGCACAGGAAGTAGGATTCAGGAAATTGAATTCCATATGTAGAACACAGGAAGTAGCATTCAGGATAGGACGCATTAAGGAGAACACAGGAAGTTGGATTCAGGAAATAGAACTGAGAAAATAGAACACAGGAAGTAGAATTCAGGAAATCGAACTCAGGAAGTAGAACACAGGAAGTAAGATTCAGGAAATAGGTCTCATGAAGGAGAGAACAGGAAGCTGATTCAGGAAATAGAACTCAGAAAGGAGAACACAGGTAGTAAGATTCAGGAAGTAGAATTCCGGAAGTACAACACAGGAATTAGGATTCAGGAAATAGAATTGCCTAAGTAGAACACAGGAAGTAGTATTTAGGAAATAGGCCTCATGAAGGAGAACACAGGAAGTGGGATTCGCAGAAAAGAATTCTGGAGGTAGAACAAGTAAAGTAGCATTCAGGGAACAGGATTCCAGAAGTAGAACACAGGAAGTAGTATTCAGGAAATAATCCTCATGAAAGAGAATATAAGAAGTAGGATTCAGGAAATAGAATTCCGGAAGCAGGAAACAGGAAGTAGTTTTCAGAAAGTATTCATGAAGGACAACACAGGAAGTAGGATTCATGGAATAGAATTCCAGAAGTAAACCCAAGAAGTAGGATTCAGGAAGTACAATTCCGGAAGTATGACACAGGAAGTAAGATTCAGGAAATAGCACTCAGGAAGGAGAACAGAGGAAGTATGATTCAGGAAATGGAATTCCTGTATTAGAGCACACGAATTCGGATTCAGGAAAAAGAATTCCGGAAGTACAACATGGAATTAGGATTCACGAAATAGAACTCAAGAAGGAGAACACAGGAATTAACATTCAGGAAATAGAACTCAGGAAGGAGAACACAGGAAGTAGGATTCAGGAAATAGGACTAATGATAGAGAAGACAGGAAGTTGGATTCGGGAAAGAGAAATACAGAAGTAGAACTCGAGAAGTAAGTTTCATTAAATAGAACTTAGGAAGGACAACACAGGAAGAAGGATTCACGAAATAGTCCTCATGAAGGAGAGAACAGGAAGTTGGATGCTGGAAATACAACTCAGGAAATAGAACACAGGAAGTAGGATTCAGGAAATAGAATTCCGGAAGTACAACATGGAATTAGGATTCACGAAATAGAACTCAAGAAGGAGAACACAGGAATTAACATTCAGGAAATAGAACTCAGGAAGGAGAACACAGTAAGTAGGATTCAGGAAATAGGACTAATGATAGAGAAGACAGGAAGTTGGATTCGGGAAAGAGAAATACAGAAGTAGAACTCGAGAAGTAAGTTTCATTAAATAGAACTTAGGAAGGACAACACAGGAAGAAGGATTCACGAAATAGTCCTCATGAAGGAGAGAACAGGAAGTTGGATGCTGGAAATACAACTCAGGAAATAGAACACAGGAAGTAGGATTCAGGAAATAGAATTCTGGAAGGAGAACACAGGAAGTAGAACTTAGGAAATAGAATTCCGGAAGTAGAACACAGGAAGTAGAATTCAGGAAATAGAACTGAAGAAAGAGAACACAGGAAATTGGATTCAGGAAATAGAACTCAGGAAGTAGAACACACGAAGTAGGATTAAGGATATTGGCCTCATGAAGGAGAGCACAGGGATTTGGATTCAGGAAAAAGAATGCAGGAAAAAGAACACAAAAAGTCGGACTCAGGAAATAGAGTCCTGGCCATGTAACAAAGGATATAGGATTTAAAAAATAGAATTCCAGAAGTGGAACACATGAGGTAGGATTCAGGAAATAGAACTCAGGCAATAGGGCACAGGAATTAAGATTCAGGAAGTAGAACTAAGGTAGGAGAACACACGGAGTAGGATTCAGGAAGTAGAATTCCCAAAGTGGAACACAGGAAATAGGATTGGGGAAATAGAATTCCAGAAGTATAACACAGGAAGTAGTATTCAGTAAATAGTCCTCATGAAGGAGAACACAGGAAATAGTATTCAGCAAATAGAATTCTGGAAGTAGAACACAGGAAGAAGGATTCAAAAAATAAAATTCAGGAAGGAGAACCAAGGATTTAAGATTCAGGAAATAGGACACAGGAAGAAAAACACGGGAAGTAGAATTCAGGAAATAGAACTCGGGAGAAAAAGGCAGGAAGTAAGATTCAGGAAGTGGAATTCCGGAAGTAGAACACAGGAAGTAGGATTCAGGAAATAGGTCTCAGGAAGTAGCACACGAAGGAGGATTCAGGAAATAGAATTCCGGAAGAAGAACACAGGAAGTACGATTCAGGATATAGAACACAGGAAGGAGAATACAGGAAGTAATATTCAGGAAATAGACCTCATGATGTAGAACACAGTAAATCAGATTTAGGAAAATGGAATCCCGGTGGTAGAACACAGGAAGCAGTATTCAGGAAATAGGCCTCATGATGGAGAACACAGGAGGTAGGTTTCAGGAAATAGAATTCCAGAAGTAGAAAACGGGAAGTAGGATTCACGAAATAGGCCTCATAATAGAGGATACAGGAAGTAGGATTCAAGAAATAGAACTCAGGAAGTATAACACAGGAATTAGGATTCAGGAAATACTATTCTGGTAATAGAACACAGGATGTAGGATTCAGGAAATAGGACTCAGGAACTAGATCACAGGAAGTAGGATTCAAGAAATAGACCGCATGAAGGAGAACACAGGAAGTGGGATTCAGAAAATAGAACTCCAGAAGTAGAACACAGGAAGAAGGATTCAAGAAATAGTATTCCAATAATAGAACACAGGATGTAGGATTCAGTACATGAGCCTGATGAAGGAGAACACAGGAAGTAGGATTCAGTAAATAGGCCTCAGAAAGCAGAACACAGGAAGGAGGATTCATATTCACGGTATAGTATTCCTGAAATAGAATACAGGAAGTAGGCTTCAGGAAATTAGACTCAGGAAGTAGAGCACAGGAAGTAGGATTCAGGAAATAGAATTGCCTAAGTAGAACACAGGAAGTAGTATTTAGGAAATAGGCCTCATGAAGGAGAACACAGGAAGTGGGATTCACAGAAAAGAATTCTGGTTGTAGAACAAGGGAACTAGCATTCAGGGAACAGAATTCGGAAGTAGAACACAGGAAGTAGTATTCAGGAAATAATCCTCATGAAGGAGAATATAAGAAGTAGGATTCAGGAAATAGAATTACAGAAGCAGGAAACAGGAAGTAGTATTCAGAAAGTATTCATGAAGGACAACCCAGGAAGTAGGATTCATGGAATATAATTCCAGAAGTAAACCCAAGAAGTAGGATTCAGGAAGTAGAATTCCGGAAGTATGACACAGGAAGTAAGATTCAGGAAATAGCACTCAGGAAGGAGAACAGAGGAAGTATGATTCAGGAAATGGAATTCCTGTATTAGAGCACACGAATTCGGATTCAGGAAAAAGAATTCCGGAAGTACAACATGGAATTAGGATTCACGAAATAGAACTCAAGAAGGAGAACACAGGAATTAACATTCAGGAAATAGAACTCAGGAAGGAGAACACAGGAAGTAGGATTCAGGAAATAGGACTAATGATAGAGAAGACAGGAAGTTGGATTCGGGAAAGAGAAATACAGAAGTAGAACTCGAGAAGTAAGTTTCATTAAATAGAACTCAGGAAGGACAACACAGGAAGAAGGATTCAGGAAATAGTACTCAGGAAGCCGAACACAGGAAGTAGAATTCACGAAATAGTCCTCATGAAGGCGAGCACAGGAAGTTGGATGCAGGAAATGCAACTCAGGAAATAGAACACAGGAAGTAGGATTCAGGAAATAGAATTCTGGAAGGAGAACACAGGAAGTAGAATTTAGGAAATAGAATTCCGGAAGTAGAACACAGAAAGTAGGATTCAGGAAATAGGACTAAAGTTAGAAAAGACAGGAAGTTGAATTTGGGAAAGAGAAATACAGAAGTAGAACTCGAGAACTAAGTTTCTTAAATAGAACTCAGGAAGGACAGCACAGGAAGAAGGATTCCGGAATTAGAACTCAGGAAGCAGAACACAGGACGTAGGATTCCAAACCTAATCCTAACCCTCACCCTAACCCTAAACCTAACCCTTAACTTAAACCTTATCCTTACCCCAACCCTAACCCTAAACCTAACCTAACCCCAACACTAAATCTAACCCTAACTGTAACTGTAACCCTATCCCTAACCCTAACACCTAACACTAACCCTATCCGTAACACTAACCCTAGCGCTAACATTAACACTAACACTAAACCCTAACACAAACATTAACCCTAACCCTAACAGTAACAGTAACCCTAACTCTAAACCTAACCCTATCCATAACCATACCCCTAACACAAACCATCCAATCGTCTAACCCTAGCCCTAATCCTAAACCTTAAAGTAACCCGACCTCTAACCCTAACCCTCTAACCATAAGTCTAACTATAATCCTCTAACGTGAACCCTAACCATAACCATAATCCTAACAATAACCCTCTAATGCTAACCATATCATTAACAGTAACCCGAACCCTACCCGTCTAACACTCTAACCCTAACCCTTACCCTAAACCTAACCCTAACCATAAAACTAACACCCTAACACTAACCCTATCCCTAAGCCTCTAATGCTAACCCGAACCCGAACCCTAAACCTAAACTCTAACCCTCTGACCGTAAACATGACCCTAACACTAACCCTCATGCTAAACCTAACCTCTAATCCTAAAGCTAACGCTGAATGTAAGAACAACCCTAACCCTCTAAACCTAACCCTAACCCTTAATCCACCCCTCTAAACCTAACCATAAACATAACCCTAAACCTAAACATCCAACCCTTTAACCCTAAACGTAACCCTAACCCTAACCCTAAACCTAAACCTAACCCTAACCCTAATGCTAAACATAATGCAAACCCTAACACTAACGCTAATCCTAAACCTAAGCCTGACCCTAAGCCAAATCTTAACCCTAACCCTAACACTCTAACACTAAGCCTAACCCTATCCCTAACCCTAACCCTCTAACGTTCTAACACTAACACTAACACTAAAACTAACTCTAACACTAACCCTAACCCTAACCCTAACCCTCACACTAACACTAACCCTAACCATAAACCTAACCCTAACCCTAACCCTAACCCTAACCCTAACACTCTAAGCCTAAGACTATCCCTACCCCTAACCCTAACCCACTAATGCTCTAAACCTAACACTAACACTGACACTAACCCTAACCCTAACCCTAACCCTTTTAATCTCTAAACATAACCCTAACACTTACCCTCTAATCATAACCCTTAGCCTAACCATAACCATAAACACAACCGTCACCCAAACCTAATCCTAACCCTAAACGTTACCCTAACCCTAACACTAACCCTAAGCCTAACACTTACTCTAACACTAAGCCTAACACTAACATTAACAATAACACTAACCATAAACCTAACCCTAATCATAACTCTAACCCTAACACTCTCAGCCTAAACGTAACCACAAACCTAACCCTAATCCTCACCCTAACCCTAATCCTAAACCTTAACATAAACCTTACCCTTACCCCAACCCTAACCCTAATCATAACCTAAACCTAACACTAAATCTAACCCTAACTGTAACTCTAACCCTAACCCTAATCCTAACACCTAACACTAAACCTAGCCCTAACACAAACCGTAACCCTAAACCCTAACACAAACATTAATGCTAACCCTAACAGTAACAGTAACCCTAACTCTAACCCTAACCCTATCCATAACCATAACCCTAACACTAACCATCCAATCATCTAACCCTGGACCTAAACCTAACCCTTACCCTAACCCGAACACTAACCCTAAACCTCAAACCATTAGTCTAACAATAATCCTCTAACGTGAAACCTAACCCTAACCCTAATCCTAACAATAACCCTCTAATGCTAAACATATCCCTAACACTATCCAGAACCCTAAACCTCTAACCCTCGAACCCTAACCCTAACCCTAAACCTAACCCTAAACCTAAAACTAACACACTAACTCTAACCTTATCCCTAAGCCTCTAACCCTAACCCTAATCCGAACCCTTAACCGAACCTCTAACTCTCTGACCCTAACCATAACCCTAAACCTAACCCTCACACTAAACCTAACCTCTAATCCTAACTTTAACCCTGACCCTAAGACCCACCCTAACGCTTTAAACCTAACCCTAACGCTTACCCCAACCCTCTAAACCTAACCATAAACATAATCCTATACCTAAATATCCAACACTCTAACCCTAAACCTAACCGTAACCCTAACCCTAATACTAACCATAATGCTAACCCTAACATTAACCCTACTCCTAAACCTAAGCCTTACCCTAAACCTAACCTTAACCCTAACCCTAACACTCTAACCCTAAGCCTAAATCTATCCCTAACCCTAACTCTCAAACTCTCTAACCCTAACACTAACACTAACCCTAACCCTAACCCTAAACCTAACATTAACCCTAACACTAAACCTAACCCTAACACTAAAGCTAAGCCAAACTCTAACCCTAAACCCTAACAGTAACCCTAACCCTAAAACTAACCCTAACTCTAACCCTAAACCTAACCCTATCCCTAGCCCAAACCCTCTAACGCTAACACTAATACTAACCTTCGAACCCTAACACTAACCCTTATCGTAAACCTCTAACACTAACCTTAACCTTAACCCTAACCCTCTAAGTCTCTAAACATAACCATAACCCTTACCCTCTACCCCAAACCCTCACCCTAACCCTAAACCTAACCCTTAACCAAAACCTTACCCTTACCCCAACCCTAACCCTAAACCTAACCTAACCCTAACACTATATATAACCCTAACTGTAACTCTAACCCTAACCCTAACTCTAACACCTAACACTAACCCTAGTCCTAACACTAACGCTAACACCAAGCCCTAACACAAACCTTAACCCTAACGCTAAGAGAAACGGTAACCCTAACTCTAACCCTAACCCTATCCATAACCATAACCCTAACACTAACCATCCAATCATCTAACCCTAGACCTAACCCTAAGCCTTACCATAACCTGAAACCTAACCCTAACTCTCTAACCATAAGTCTAACTATAATCCTCTAACGTGAACCCTAACCCTAACACTAATCCTAACAATAACCCTCTAATGCTAACCATATCCCTAACACTAACCCGAAATCTAACCCTCTAACCCTCTAACCCTAACAGTTTCCCTGAACCTAAAACTAACCCTAAACTAACGCTCTAACCTGAACCCTATCCCTAAGCCTCTAACCCTAACCCTAACCAGAACCGTAAACCTAACCCTCTAACCCACTAACCCTAACCATAACCCTAACCCTAACCTTAACCCTAACACTAAACCTAACCTCTAACCCTAACGCTAACCCTGACCCTAAGACCAACCCTAACCCTCTAAACCTAACCCTAATGCTTATGTGAATCCTCTAAACCTAACCATAATGATAACCCTAACACTAAACATCCAACCCTCTAACCATAACACTAAGCTTAATACTAACTGTAACGCTAACCCTAACACTAACGCTAATCCTAAACCTAAGCCTTACCCTATATTGAACCATAACCCTAACACTAACTCTCTAACAGTAAGCCTAACCCTACCCCTAACCCTAACACTATAACGCTCTAACCGAAGACTAACACTAACCCTAACCCTAACCATAAACCTAACACTAAACCTATCACTAAACCTAACTCTAACACTAAACCTAAAAATAACCTAACTCTAACCATAACCCTATCCCTAAACCCTAACCCTAACCCTAAACCTAAAACTAAACCTAACTCTAAACCTAACCCTAACCCTATCCCTAGCCGTAACCCGCTAACCCTAATACTAATACTAACCCTCAAACCCTAACACTAACGCTAACCGTAACCCTCTAACACTATCCTTAAACCTAACCCTAACCCTAATGCTCTAACTCTCTAAACATATCCCTAACACTTACCCTCTAATCCTAACCCAAAGACTAACCATAACCCTAAACCCAACCGTCACCCAAACCTAATCCTAACCCTAACCGTTACCCTAAACCTAACATTAACCAAAACCCTAACACTTACTCTAACGCTAACCCTAACACTAACACTAACCCTAATCATAAACCTAACACTAACCATAACCCTAACCCTAACACTCTCACCCTAAACGTAACCACAAACCTAACCTAACCCTTAACCCAAACCTTACCCTTACCCCAACCCTAACAATAAACCTAACCTAAACCTAACACTAAATCTAACCCTAACTGTAACTCTAACCCTAATACTAACCCTAACACCTAACACTAAACCTAGCCCTAACACTAACCCTAACACTAAACCCTAACAAAAACCTTAACCCTAACCCTAACAGTAACAGTAACCCTAACTCTAACGCTAACCCTATCCATAATGATAACCCTAACACTAACCATCCAATCGTCTAACCCTAGCCCTAACCCTAATCCTTACCCAAACCCGAACCCTAACCCTAACCCTCTAACCATAAGTCTAACTATAATCCTCTAACGTGAACCCTAACCCTAATCTTAACAATAACACTCTAATGCTAACCATATCCCTAACACTAACCTGAACCCTAACCCTCTAACACTCTAAACTTAACCCTAAACCTAAACCTAACACTAACCCTAAAAGTACCACTCTACCCCTAAACCTATCCCTAAGGCTCTAACCGTAACCCTAACCCGAACATAAATGTAACCTCTAACACTCTGACTCTAACCCTAACCCTAACCCTAACCCTAACACTAAACCTAACCTCTAATCTTAACGCTAAACCTGACCCTAAGACCAACCCTAACCCTCTAAACCTAACCCTATCGATAACCCCAACCCTCTAAACCTAACCATAACCATAACCCTAATCCTAAACATCCAACCCTCTAACCCTAAACCTAACCCTAACACTAATACTAACCATAGCGCTAACCCTAACACTAACACTAATCCTAAACTTAAGCCTTACCCTAAACCTAACCTTAAACCTATCCCTAACCCTCTACCCCTAAGCCTAACACTACGCCTAACCCTAACCCTCTAACGCTCTAACCCTATCACAAACCCTAACCCTAACCCTAACCATAAACCTAACCCTAACATAACACTAACCCTAACCCTAACCCTAACACTAAAACTAACCCTAACCCTAAACCTAACAATAAACCTAACCATGACCACAACCCTAACCCTAACACTCTCACCCTAAACGTAACCCCAAAACTAACCCTAACTCTAATCCTAAACCTAACCCTATCCGTAGCCCTAACCCTATAACGCTAACACTAATACTAAACCTCAAATCCTAACACTAACACTAACCCTAACACTAACACTAACACTAACACTCTAACGCTAAGCCTGACCCTATCCCTAAACCTAAACCTCTAACGCTCTAACCCTAACACTAAAACTAACCCTAACCCTAACCCTAAACCCTAACCCTAACCCTAACCCTAAAACTAACCCTAACTGTAACCCTAACCCTAACCCTATCCCTAGCCCTTACCCTCTATCCCTAACACTAATACTAACCCTCAAACCCTAATACTAACCCTAATCATAACCCTCTAACCATAACCTTAACCCCAACCCTAACCCTAAACCTCTAACTCCCTAAACATAACCCTAACACTTACCCTCTAATCCTAACATAAAGCCTAACCATAACCCTAAACCCAACTGTCACCCAAACCTAATCCTAACCCTATCCTTTAACCTAACCCAAACACTAACCCTAACCCTAACCCTAACACTAACACTAACCCTAACCATAAACCTAACCCTAATCAAAACCCTAACCCTAACACTCTCACACTAAACGTAACCCCAAACCTAACCCTAACCCTCACCCTAACCCTAAAACTAACCCTTAACCTAAACCTTATCCTTACCCCAACCCTAACCCTAAAACTAACCTAAACTGAACACTAAATCTAACCCTAACTGTAACTCTAATCCTAACCCTAACCATAACCCCTAACACTTACCCTAGCCCTAACTCTAACCCTAACCCTAAACCCTAACACAAACCTTAACCCTAACCCTAAGAGTAACAGTAACTCTAACTCTAACCCTAACACTATCCATAAACATAACCCTAACACTAACCATCCAATTGTCTAAAACTAGCCCTCAGCCTAATGCTAACACCAAACCTAACCCTAAACCCAACCCTAACCCTAACACTTACACTTATCCAAACCCTAATCCTAACCCTCTAACCATAAGTCTAACCATAATCCTCTAACGTGACCCCTAAACTTAACCCTAATCCTAACAATAACCCTCTTACGCTAACCATATCCCTAACACTAATCCGAAGCCCAACCCTCTAACCCACTATTCCTGGCCCTAACTCTAACACTAAACCTAACACTAACCCTAAAACTAACACTCTACGGCTTACCCTATCTCTAAGGCTCTAACCCTAACCCTATACTGAGCTCTAAACGTAACCTCTAACCCTCTAACCCTAACCCTAACCATAATCCTATGCCTTGCCCTAAACCTAACCTTAAGTCTAACCCTAATTCTCTAACCCTAAACCTAAACCTTTCCCTAACCCTAAGGCTCTAACGCTCTAACACTAACACTAACACTAACCCTAATCCTAACCATAAACTTAACCCTAAACTTAATACTAACCCAAACCCTAACACTAACACTAAAACTAACCCTAACCCTAACATAAACCCTAACCCTAAACCCTAACCCTAACCCTAACCCTAACCCTAAAACTAACCCTAACGCTAACGCTAACCCTAACCCTATCCCTAGCCTTAACCCTCTAACACTAACACTAAAACTAACCCTCAAACCCTAACACTACCCCTAACCGTAACCCTCTAACCCTAACCTTAACCCCAGCCCTAACCTTAACCCTCTGAGTCTCTAAACATAACCCTAAAGGTTACCTTCTAATCCTAACCCTAAGCCTATCCATAACCCTAAACCCAACCGTCAACCAAACCTAATCCTAACCCTAAGCGTTACCCTAACCCTAACACTAACCCTAAGCCTCTAACAATAAGTCTAACTATAATCCTCCAATGTGTACACTAACCCGAACCGTAATCCTAACAATAACCCTCTAATGCTAACCATATCCCTAACACTAACCCGATTCCTAACCCTCTAACACTCTAAACCTAACCCTAACCCTAATCCTAACCCCAACCCTAAAACTAACACCCTAACACTAACCCAATCCCTAAGCCTCTAACCCTAACCCTAACCCGAACCCTAATCCTAACACTCTAACCCTTTAACACTAACCATAACACTAACCCTAAAACTAAAACTAACCTCTAAACCTAATGCTAACCCTGACACTAAGACCAACCCTAATCCTCTAAACCTAACCGTAATGCTAGCCCCAACCCTCTAAACCTAACCATAACCGTAACCCTAACCCTAAACATCCAACCCTCTAACCCTAAACCTAACCCTAACCCTAACCCTAACCCTAATACTAACCATAACGCTAACCCTAACAGTAAACCTAATCCTAAACCTTAGCATTACCTTAAACCTAACCTTAACCTTAACACTAACACTCTAACCATAAGCCTATCCCTACCCCTAACCCTAACCCTCTAATGCTCTAACCATAACACTAACACTAACCCTAACCCTAACCATAAACCTAACCCTAACACTAACCCTAAACCTAACCCTAAACCTAACCATAACGATAACCCTAACCCTAACACTCTCACCCTAAACGTAACCCCAAAACTAACCCCAACTCTCACCCTAACCCTAAACTTAACCCTTAACCTAAACCTTACCCTTATGCCAACCCTAACCCTAAACCTAACCTAAAGCTAACTCTAAATCTAACCCTAACTTTAACTCTAACCCTAAACCTAAAACTAACACCCAACACTAACCCTAGCCGTAACACTAAGCCTAACACTAAACCCTAACACAAACCTTAACCCTAACCCAAAAAGTAACAGTAACCCTAACTCTAACCCTAACCACATCCATAACCATAACCCTAACACTAACCATCCAATCGTCTAACCCTACCCCTAACCTTAACCCTTACCCTAACCCGAACCCAACCCTAACCCTATAACCATAACTCTAACTATAATTCTCTAACGTGAAACCTAACCCTAACCCTAATCCTAACAATAACACTCTAATGCTAACCATATCCCCAATACTAACCTGAACCCAACCCTGTACCCCTCTAAACCTAACCCTAACCCTACACCTAACCCTAACCCTAAAACTAACACTCTAACATTAACCCTATCCCTAAGCCTCTAATACTAACCCTAACCCGAACCCTAAAGCTAACCTCTAACCCTCTGACCCTAACATAACCCTAAACCTAATCCTCACACTAAAGCTAACTCTAATCCTAATGCTAACCCTGACCCTATGACCCACCATAACACACTAAACCTGAACCTAACGCTTACCCCAACTATCTAAACCTAACTCTAACCCTAACCCTAACCCTAAACATCCAACCCTCAATCCCTAACCCTAACCCTAACCCTAACCCTAATACTAACCATAATGCTAACCCTAACACTAACCCTAATCCCAAACCTAAGCCTTACCCTAAAGCTAACCTTAACCCTAATCCTAACACTCTAACCCTAAGCCTAACCCTATCTCTAACCCTAACCCTCTAACGCTCTAACACTAACACTAACCCTAACCCTAAACCTAAATATAACCATAACCCCAACACTAACCTTAACCCTCTAACCCTAAGCCTAACCCTATCCCTAATCCTAACCCTCTATCGCTCTAACCTTAACTCTCACACTAACCCTAACACTAACCCTAACCCTCTAACACTAAGCCTAACCCTATCCCTAAACCTAACCCTCTAACGCTCTAACCCTAACCCTAACACTAACCCTAAACCTAAACCTAAATCTAACCCTAACCCTAACACTAACCCAAACCCTAACACTACCCCTAAAACTAACCCTAACACCAAGCCTAACACTAACCCTAAACCCTAACCATAACCCTAACCCTAAAACTAACCCTAACCCTCACCCTAACCCTGAAGCTAAGCCTTAAATTAAACCTTACCCTTACCCCAACCCTAACCCTAAACCTAACCTAACCCTAACACTAAATCTAACCCTAACTCTAACTCTAACCCTATCCCTAACCCTAACACCTAACACTAACCCTATCCCTAACACTAAGCCTAGACCTAACATCAACACTAACACTAAAACCCTAACACAAACCTTAACCCTAACCCTAACAGTAACCGTAACCATAAATCTAAACCTAACAGTATCCATAACCATAACCCTAACACGAACCATGCAATCGTCTAACCCTAGCCCTAATCCTAAACCTTAACCTAACCCAAAGCCCAACCCTAACCCTCTAACCATAAGTCTAACTATAATCCTCAAACGTGAACCCTAACCATAACCATAATCCTAACAATAACCCTCTAATGCTAACCATATTCCTAACAGTAACCCGAACCATACCCCTCTAACACTCTAACCCTAACCCTAACCCCAAACATAACCTTAACCTAAAACTAACACTCTAACACTAACCCTATCCCTAAGCCTCTAACGCTAACCATCACCCGAACCTTAAACCTAAACTCTACCCTCTGACCCTAAACATGACCCTAACACTAACCCTCACGCTAAAACTGACCTCTAATCCTAAAGCTAACCCTGACTGTAAGAACCAACGTAACCCTCTAACTCTAACCCTAACGCTTACCCCAAACCCTCTAAACCTAACCATAACCATAACCCTAGCCCTAAACATCCAACCCTCTAACCCTAAACCTAACCCTAACCCTAACCCTAAACCTAACCCTAACCCTAATGCTAACCATAATGCAAACCCTAACACTAACGCTAATTGTAAACCTAAGCCTCACCCTAAACCAAATCTTAACCGAAACCCTAACCCTCTAACACTAAGCCTAACCATATCACTAACCCTAACACTCTAACGCTCTAACCCTAACCCTAACACTAACCCTAACACTAACCCTAACACTAACCCTAACCCTCACACTAACACTAAACCTAACCATAAACCTAACCCTAACCCTAACCCTAACACTCTAAGCCTAAGACTATCCCTAACCCACTAATGCTCTAACCCTAACACTAACACTGACCCTAACCCTAACCCTAATACTAACTCTATCCCTAACACTAACCCTAACACTAACCCTAAACCTAACCCTAACACCCAACACTAACCCTAGAACTAACACTAACCCTAACACTAAACCCTAACACAAACCTTAACCGTAACCCTAACAGTAACAGTAACTCTAACTCTAACCCTAACCCTATCCATAACCATAACCATAACCATAACCCTAACCCTAACCCTAACTCTAACACCTAACACTCACCCTAGTCCTAAGACTAACCCTAACACTACACCCTAACACAAACCTTATCCCTAACGCTAAGAGAAACAGTAACCCTAACTATAACCCTAACCCTATCCATAACCATAATCCTAACACTAACCGTCCAATCGTCTAACCCTAGACCTAACCCTGAACCTTACCCTAACCCAAAAACTAACTCTAACTCTCCAACCATAAGTCTAACTATAATCCTGTAACGTGAACCCTAACCCTAACCCTAATCCTAACAATAACCCTCTAATGCTAACCATATCCCTAACACTAACCCGAAATCTAACCCTCTAACCCTCTAAACCTAACCATAACCCTGAACCTAAACCTAACCCTAAAACTAACACTCTAACCCAAACCCTATTCCTAAGACTCTAACCCTAACCCTAACCCGAACCCTGAACCTAACACACTAACCCTCTAACCCAACCATAACACTAACACTAACCCTAACACTTAACCTAACCTCTAACCCTAACGCTAACACTGACCCTAAGACCTTCACTAACACTCTAAACCTAACCCTAACGTTAATCCCAACCCTCTACACCTAACCATAACCATAAGCTAACCCTAAACATCCAACCCTCTAAACCTAAACCTAACCCTAACCCTAATACTAACCGTAACGCTAAACCTAACACTAACCCAAATCCTCAATTTAAGTCTTACCCTAAACCTTACCTTAACCCTAACCCTAACACTCTAACCCTAAGCTTAACACTACCCCTAAACCTAACCCTCTAACGCTCTAACCCTAACACTAACACTAACCCTAACCCTAAACATAAAACTAACCCAAACACTAACACTAACCCTAACCCTCTAACCCTAAGCCTAACCCGATCCGTAGCCCTAACCCTCTAAACCTAACACTAATGCCAACCCTCAAACCTAACATTAAACCTAATAGTAACCCTCTAACCCTAACCTTAAGCCTAACCCTAACCCTCTAACTCTCTAAACATAACGCTAACACTTACCCTCTAATCCTAAACCTAAGCCTAACCATAACCCTAAACCCAACCGTCACCCAAACCTAATCCTAACCCTAACCGTTACCCTAACCCTAACACTAACCCTAACCCTAACACTTACTCTAACCCTAACCCTATCCCTACCACTAACACTAACCCTAAACATAAACCTAACCCTAGCCATAACCCTACCAATAACACTCTCACCCAAAATGTAACCCCAAACCTTCCCTAACCCTCACCCTAACCCTAAACCTAACCCTTAACTTAAACCTTACACTTACCCCAACCCTAACCCTAAACCTAACCTAACCCTAACACTAAATCTAACTCTAACTGTAACTCTAATCCTAACCCTAACCCTAACACCTAACACTAACCGTAGCCCTAACACAAAGCCTAACCCTAAACCCTAACACAGACCTTAACCCTAACAGTAACAGTAACCCTAACTAACCATAACCCTATCCATAACCATAACCCTAACAATAACCATCCAATCGTCTAACCCTAGACCTAACCCTAATCCTTACCCAAACCCGAACCCTAACCCTAACCCTCTAACCATAAGTCTAACTATAATCCTCTAACATGAACACTAACCCTAACCTAATCCCAAAAATAACCCTCTAATGCTAACCATATCCCTAACACTATCCGGAACCCTAACCCTCTAACCCTCTAACCCTAACCCTAACCCTAAGCCTAAACCCAAACCTAAAAGTAACAGTCTAACACTAACCCTATCCCTAACCTAATGATAACCCTAACCTGAACCATAAACCTAACCTCTAACCCTTGACCCTAACCATAACCCGAACCCTAACCCTCACACTAAACCTAACCTCTAATACCAACGCTAACTCTGACCCAAAGACCCACCTTAACGCTCTAAACCTAACCCTAATGCTTACCCCAACCCTCTAATCCTAACCATAACCATAAACCTAACCCTAAACATCCAACCCTCTAACCCTATACCTAACCCTAACACTAACACTAATACTAACCATAATGCTAACCCTAACACTAACCCTATTCCTAAACGTAAGCCTTGCCCTAAAGCTAACCTTAACCCTAACCCTAAAGCTCTAACCCTAAGCCTAACCCTATTCCTAACCCTAACCCTCTAACGCTCTAACCCTAACACTAACACTAACCGTAACACTAACCCTACACCTAACCCTATCCCTAACCCTAACACTAACGCTAACCCTCTAACACTAAGCCTAACGCTATCCCTAACCCTAATCCGCTAAACTTCTAAGCCTAACACTAACACTAACCCTAACCCTAACCCTACACCTAACCCTAAACATAACACTATCGCTAACCCTAACCCTAACCCTAACACTACAAATAACTCTAACCCTAACCCTAAACCCTAGCCCTAACACTAACAGTAACAGTACCTCTACCTCTAACCGTAACCGTATCCATAAACATAACCCTAACACTAACCATCCAATCGTCTAACCCAAGCCCTAACACTAACCCTTACACTAACCCAAACTCAAACCCTAACCCTCTAACCATAAGTCTAACCATAATACTCTAATATGAACCCTACCCTAACCCTAATCCTAAAAATAATCGACTAATGCTAATGATATCCCTAACACTAACCCGAACCCTAACCCTCTAACCCTGTAACCCTAAACCTAAACCTAACACTAAACCTATCCCTAGCACTAAAACTAACAATCTAACCCTAACCCTATTCCTAAGACTCTAACCCTAACCCTAACCAGAAACCTAATCTAACCCTCTAACCCACTAACCCTAACCGTAACCCTAACCCTAACCCTAACACTAAACCTAACCTCTAAACCTAACGCTAACCCTGACCCTAAGAACAACCCTAACCCTCTAAACCTAACCCTGACTCTTACCCGAACCCTCTAAACCTAACCATAACGATAACCCTAACCCTAAACATCCAACCCTCTAACCCTAACCTAACCCTAGCACTAAGCTTAATACTAACCGTAACGCTAACCCTAACACAAACGCTAATCCTAAAACTAAGCCTATCCCTATATCGAACCATAACCCTAACACTAACCCTCTAACAGTAAGCCTAACCCTACCCCTACCCCTAACCCTATAACGCTCTAACCTAAGACTAACACTAACTCTAACCCTAACCATAAACCTAACACTAACCCTATGACTAAACCTAACCCTAATACTAAACCTAAAAATAACCTAACTCTAACCATAACCCTAACCGTAAACCCTAACCCTAACCCTAAACCTAAAACTAACCCTAACTCAAACCCTAAACCTAACCCTATCCCTAGCCGTAACCCACTAACCCTAACACTAATACTAACCCTCAAACCCTAACATTAACGCTAACCGTAACCCTCTAACACTAACCTTAAACCTAACCCTAAACCTAACGCTCTAACTCTCTAAACATATCCCTAACACTTACCCTCTAATCCTAACCCTAAGACTAACCATAACCCTAAACCCAACTGTCACCCAAACCTAATCCTAACCCTAACCGTTACCCTAACCCTAACATTAACCATAACACTAACACTTACTCTAAACCTAACGCTAAACCTAACACTAACACTAACCCTAATCATAAACCTAACCCTAACCATAACCCTAACCCTAACACTCTCACCCTAAACGTAACCCCAAAACTAACCTATCCCTTAACCCATATCCTTACCCTTACCCCAACGCTAACAATAAACCTAACCTAACCCTAACACTAAATCTAACCCTAACTGTAATTCTAACCCTAACACTAACCCTAACACCTAACACTAACCCTAGCCCTAACAATAACCCTAACCGTAAACCCTAACACAAACCTTAACCCTAACCCTAACAGTAACAGTAACCCTAACTCTAACGCTAACCCTATCCATAACGAAAACCCTAACACTAACCATTCAATCATCTAACCCTAGCCCTAACCCTAAGCCATACCCAAACCCGAAACCTAACCCTAACCCTCTAACCATAAGTCTAACTATAATCCTCTAACGTGAACCCTAACCATAACCATAATCCTAACAATAACCCTCTAATGCTAACCATATCCCTAACAGTAACCCGAACCCTACCCCTCTAACACTCTAACCCTAACGCTAAAACTAAACCTAACCCTAACCCTAAAACTAACACTCTAACACTAACCCTATCCCTAATCCTCTAACGCTAACCCTCACCCAAACCCTAAACCTAAACTCTACACTCTGACCGTAAACATGACCCTAACACTAACCCTCACGCTAAACCTGACCTCTAATCCTAAAGCTAACCCTGACTGTAAGAATCACACTAACCCTCTAAACCTAACCCTAACGCTTACCCCAAGCCCTCTAAACCTAACCATAACCATAACCCTAACCCTAAACATCCAACCCTCTAACCCTAAACCTAACCCTAACCCTAAAACTAACCCTAACCCTAACACTAACACTAACCCTAATGCTAACCATAATGCAAACCCTAACACTATCGCTAACCGTAAACCTAAGCCTTACCCTAAACCAAATCTTAACCCAAACCCTAACCCTCTAACACTAAGCCGAACCCTATCCCTAACCCTAACCTCTAACGCTGTAACCCTAACACTAACACTAACCCTAACACTAACCCTAACACTAACCCTAACCCTCACACTAACACTAACCCTAAGCATAAACCTAACCCTAACCCTAACACTAACCCTAACACTCTAAGCCTAAGACTATCCCTAACCCACTAACGCTCTAACCCTAACACTAACACTGATCCTAACCCTAACCCTAAACCTAACTCTATCCCTAACACTAACCCTAACACTAACCCTAACACTAACCCTAAACCTAACACTAACACTAACACTAACACGCAACACTAACCTTAGCCCTAACACTAACCCTAACACTAAACCCTAACACAAACCTTAACACTAAACCTAACAGTAACAGTAACTCTAACTCTAACCCTAACCCTATCCATAACCATAACCATAACCATAACCCTAACCCTAACCCTAACTCTAACACCTAACACTAACCCTAGTCCTAAGACTAACCCTAACATTACACCCTAACACAAACCTTATCCCTAACGCTAAGAGAAACAGTAACCCTAACTCTAACCCTAACCCTATCCATAACCATAATCCTAACACTAACCGTCCAATCGTCTAACCCTAGACCTAACTCTGAACCTTACCTTAACCCGAAACCTAACCCTAACTCTCTAACCATAAGTCTAACTATAATCCTCTAACGTGAACCCTTACCCTAACCCTAATTCTAACAATAACCCTCTAATGCTAACCATATCCCTAACACTAACCCGAAATCTAACCCTCTAACCCTCTAACCCTAACTGTTTCCCTGAACATAAACCTAACCTTGAAACTAACGCTCTAACCTGAACCCTATCCCTAAGACTCTAACCCTAACCCGAAACCTGAACCTAACACACTAACCCTCTAACCCAACCATAACACTAACACTACCCCTAACACTTAAACTAACCTCTAACTCTAACGCTAACACTGACCCTAAGACATACCCTAACACTCTAAACCTAACCCTAACGCTAACTCCAACCCTCTACACCTAACCATAACCATAAGCTAACCCTAAACATCCAACCCTCTAACCCTAAACCTAACCCTAACCCTAATACTAACCGTAACGCTAAACCTAACACTAACCCTAATCCTCAACCTAAGCCTTACCCTAAACCTAACCTTAACCCTAACCCTAACACTCGAACCCTAAGCCTAACACTACCCCTAAACCTAACCCTCTAAAGCTATAACCCTAAAACTAACACTAACCCTAACCCTAAACATAAAACTAACCCTAACCATAACACTAACACTAACCCTCTAACCCTAAGCCTAACCCAACCCTTACACAAACCCTAACACTAACACTAACCCTAACCATAAACCTAACCCTAACCCTTACACTCTCACCCTAAACGTAACCCCAAACCTAAACCTAACCCTCACCCTAATCCTAACCCTACACCTTAACCTAAATATTACTCTTACCCCAACCCTAAACCTTAACCTAACATAACCCTCACACTAAATCTAACCCTAACTTGTAACTCTAATCCTAACCGTAACCCTAACACCTAACACTAACCCTAGGCCTAACACTAACATTAACCCTAAACCCTAACACAAAACTTAACCCTAATCCTAACATTTACCCTAACTTGAACAATAAACCTAACCCTCTAACCATAAGTCTAAACATAATCCTCTAACGTGAACCCTAACCCTAACCCTAATCCTAACAATTACCCTCTAATGCTAACCATATCCCTAACACTAATCCGAACCCTAACCCTCTAACCCTCTACCCCTAACCCTAACCATAACCATAAAGCTAACCCTAACCCTAAAAATAACACTCTAAACATAACTCTGTCCCTAGGCCTCTAACCCTAACGCAAACCTGAACCCTAAACGTAAACTCTAACCCACTGACCCTAACCATAACCCTAACCGTAACCCTTACACTAAACCTAACCTCTAAACCTAACGCTAACACTGACCCTAAAACCAACCATAAACCTCTAAACCTAACCCTAACACTAACCCAAACCCTCTAATCCTAACCATAACCATAACCCTAACCCTAAACATCCAACCCTCTAACCCTAAACCTAACCCTAACTCTAACCCTAATACTAACTATAATGCTAACCCTCACATTAACCCTAATCCTAAACCTAAACCTTACCCTAAACCTAACCTTAACCCTATCCCTAAAACTCTAACCCAAAGCCTAACCCTATCCCCAACCCTAAGCCTCTAACGCTCTAACAATAACACTAACACTAACACTAACCCTAACCATAAACCTAACCCTAATCCTAACACTAACACTAACCCTAAACATAAACCTAACCCTAACCCTAAACCCTAACCCTAACCCTAAAACCTAACTCTAACCCAAACACTAAAACTAACCCTAACTCTAACCCTAACCCTAACACTATCCCTAGACCTAACCCTCTAACCCTAACAGTAATACTAACATTCATACCCTAACACTAACCCTAACTGTTACACTCTAACCCTAACCTTATCCCTAACCCTAACCCTAACCCTCGAAGTCTCTAAACATAACCCTAACACTTACCCTCTAATCCTAACCCTAAGCCTAACCATAACCCTAATCCCAACGGTCACCCAAACCTAATCCTAGCCCTAACCGTTACCCTAACCCAAACCCAAACCCTAACCCTAACCCTCTAACCATAAGTCTAACTATAATCCTCTAACGTGAACCCTAACCCTAAACCTAATCCTAACAATAACACTCTAATGCTAACCATATCCCAAACACTAACCCGAAACCTAACCCTCTAACCATCTAACCCTAACATTAACCCTAAACTTAACCCTAATGCTAAATCTAACACTCTAACCCTAACCCTATCAATAAGCCTCTAAACCTAACACTCTCACCCGAACCATAACCCTAACCCTAACCCTAACACTAAACCTAACCTCTAACCCTAATGCTAACCCTGACCCTAAGACCAACCCTAACTCTCTAAACCTAAAACCTAACGCTATCCCCAACCCTCTAAACCTAACCATAACCATAACCGTAACCCTAAACATACAACCATCTAACCCTAAACCTAACCCTAACCCTAACCCTAATACTAACCGTAACGCTAACACTACCACTAACCCTAATCCTAAACCTAAACCTTACCCTAAACCTAACCTTAACCCTAACCCTCACCCTCTAACCCTAACCCTAACACTAACACTAACTACAACCCTAAGCCTAATGCTAACCCTAAACCCAACCCTAAACCTAACCCTAAACCTAACCCGACCCTAACCCTAACCCTCTAACCATAAGTCTAACCATAATCCTCTAACGTGAACCCTAACCCTAACCCTAATCCTAACAATAAACCTCTAACGCTAACCATATGCCTAACAGTAACCCGAACCTTAACCCTAAAACCCTCTAACCCTAACCCTAACCCTAAACCTAACCCTAACCCTAAACCTAACACACTAACCCTAGCCCTATCCTTAGCCTCTAACCCTAAACCTAAACCGAACCCTAAACGTAAACTCTAACCCTCTGACCCTAACCATAACCCTAACTCTAACCCTAACACTATACCTAACCTGTAAACCTAACGCTAACCCTGACCCTAAGACCAAAACTAACCCTCTAAACGTAACCCTAACGCTAACCCGAACCCTCTAAACCTTACCATAACCATAACCCTAATCCTAAATATCCAACATTCTAACCCTAAACCTAACACTAACACTAATCCTAATACTAACCATAACGCTAACCCTAACACTAACCCTAATCCTAAACCTAAGGATTAGGAGGCCTTAACCTAAACCTAACATTAACGCTAACCCTAACCCTGTAAGCCTAAGCCTAACCCTATCTCTAACAATAAACCTCTAACGCTCTAACCCTAACACTAACCCTAACACTAACCCTAAACCTAACCCTAACCCTAACACTAACCCTAACACTAACTCTAACTTTAAACTAACCCTAACCATAACCCTAACCATAAAATCCTCTAATCCATAACCCTAACCCTAACACTAAAACTAACCCTAACTATAACCCTAAACCTAACCCTAGCTGTAGGCCTAACCCTCTCACCCTAACAATAATACTAACCCGCAAACCATAACACTAACCTTAACAGTACCCCTCTAACCCTAACATTAACCCCAAACCTAACCCTAACCCTCTAACTCTTTAAACATACCCCTAACACTTACCCTCTACTCCTAACCCTAAGACTAAAGATAACCCTAAACCCAACAGTCAGCCAAACTAAATCCTAACCCTAACCGTTACCATAACCCTAACACTATTCCAACCCTAACACTATTCCAACCCTAACACTATTCTAACCCTAAACCTAAACCTAACACTAACACTAACCCTAACCCTAAAACTAACACTAAACCTAACCGTAACCCTAACCCTAAACCCTAACCCTAACCCTAACCCTGAAACTAACAGTAAATCTAACACTAAGCCTAACCCTATCCCTAGACCTAACCCTCTATCCCTAACACTAATACTAACCCTCAAACCCTAACACTAACCCTAACTGTAACCCTCTAAACCTAACCTTAACTCTAACCCTAACAATAACCCTCTAACTCTCTAAACATAACCCTAACACTTACCCTCGAAACCTAATCCTAAGCCTAACCATAACCTTAAACCCTACTGTAACCCAAACCTAATCCTAATCCTAACCGTTACCCTAACCTTAACACTAACCCTAACCCTAACACTTACTCTAACCCTAACTATAACCCTAACACTAACAGTAACCCTAAACACAAACCTAACCCTAACCATAAACCTAACCCTAACTCTGTCACCCTAAACCTAACCCCAAATCTAACCCTAAACCTCACCCAAACCCTAAACCTCACCCTTAACCTAAACCTTGCCCTTACCACAACCCTAAACCTAACCCTAAAACTAAATCTAACACTAACAGTATCTCTAACCCTAACCCTAACCCTAGCACCTAACACTAACCCTAGACCTAACACTAACCGTAACCCTAACCCTAACACAAACCTTAACCCTAACAGTAACAGTAACCCTAACTCTAACCCTAACCCTATCCATAACCATAACCCTAACACAAACCATCCAATTGTCTAACCCTAGCCCTAAACATAACCCTAAGCCTAACACTAACCCTAAACCTAACCCTAAACATTATCCTAAACCTAACACTTAGCCTAACCCGAACCCGAACCCTAAGCCTCTAACCATAATTCTAACAATAGACCTCTAACGTGAACCCTAACAATAACACTAATCCTAACAGTAACCCTCTAACGCTAATCATATGCCTAACACTAACACGAACCCTAACCTTCTAACCCTCTAACCCTAACCCTAACACTAACACTAAACCTAACCCTAACCCTAAAACTAACACTCTAACCCTAGCACTATCCTTCACCTCTTACCCTAAACCTAACCCAAACCCGAAAACAAAACTCTAACCCTCTGAACTAACCATAGCCCTAACCTTAACCCTAACACTAACAGTAAACCTAACCTCTAATCCTAACGCTAACCCTGAACCTAAGACCAACCCTAAGCCTATAAACCTAACCCTAACGCTAACCCCAACCTTCTAAACCTAACCATAACCATAACCCTAATCCTAAACATCCAAAATTCTAACCCTAAACCTAACACTAACACTAATCGTGATACTAACCATAATGCTAACCCTAAAACTAACCCTAACATTCTAACCCTAAGCCTAACCCGATCCCTCACACTAAACCTCTAACGTTCTAACCCTAACAGTAACACTAACCCTAACCCTAACCCTAACCCTAAACCTAAACATAACCCTAACACTAAACCAAACCCTAAATCTAAACCTAAAACTAACCCTAACCCTAATTCTAACCTTAACCCTAAAATTACCCCTAAACACTAACCCTAACCCTAACCCTAAAACTAACCCTAACTCTAACCCTAACCCTAACCCTAGCCCTAGCCCTAACCCTCTAACACTAATACTAACCCTCAAACCCTAACACTAACCCTAACTGTAACCCTCTAAACCTAACTTAACCCCAACCCTAACCCTAACCCTCTAACTCTATAAACATAACCCTAACACTTACCCTCTAATCCTAACCCTAAGCCTAACCATATCCCTAAACCCAACCGTCAGCCAAACCAAATACTAACCCTAACCGTTACCCTAACCCTAACGCTATCCCTAAACCTAACACTTACTCTAACCCTAACACTAACCCTAACACTAACCCTAACACTAACAATAACCCTAACCATAAACCTAACCCTAACCTAACACTAACCCTAACACTCTCACCTTAAGTGAAACCCCAAACCTAACCCTAACCCACACCCTAACCCTAAACCTAACCCTTAACATAAAGCTTACCCTTACCCGAACCCTATCCCTTACACTAACCCTAACCCTAACCCTAACCCTAAACCCTAATGCTAACCCTAAACCTAAAACTAACCCTAACTCTAACCCTAACCCTAACCCTAGCCCTAGCCCTAACCCTCTATACCTAACACTAATACTAACCCTCAAACCCTAACACTAACCCTAACCATAACCCTCTAATCCTAACCTTAACCCTAACCCTAACCCTAACCCTCTACCTCTCTAAACATAACCCTAACACTTACCTTCTATTCCTAAACCTAGGCCTAACTTTCACCCTAAACCCAACCGTCACCCAAACCTAATGCTAACCCTAACCTTTACCCTAAACCTAACACTAACCTTAACCCTTACACTTACACTTACCCTAACACTAACCCTAACCCTAACACTAACACTAAGCCTAACACTAACCCTAACCCTAACCCTAAACCTAACCCTAATACTTATCCTAACCCGAACTCTAACCCTAACCCTCTAGCCATAAGTCTAACCATAATCCTCTAACGTGAACCCTAACCCTAAAACTAATCCTAACAATAACACTCTAATGCTAAACATATCCCTAAACCTAAACCTAACCCAACCCTAAACCTAACACTAAATCTAACCATAACTGTAACTCTACCCTAATCCTAACCCTAGCACCTAACACTAACCCTAGCCCTAACACTAACCCTAACCCTAACACCTAACACAAACCTTAACCCTAACCCTAACAGTAACAGTAACTCTAAATCTAACCCTAACCTTATCCATAACCGTAACCCTAACACTAACCATCCAATCGTCTAACCCTAGCCCTAAACCTAACCCTAAGCCTAACGCTAACCCTAAACCTAACCCTAAACCTAACCTTAAACCTAACCCTTACCCTAACCTGAACCCTAACCCTAACCCTCTAACCTTAAGTCTAACCATAATCCTCTAATGTGAACCCTAACTCTAACCCAAATCCTAACAATCACTCTCTAACTCTAACCATATGCCTAACACTAACCCGAATCCTAACCCTCTAAGCCTCTAAACCTAACCCTAACTCTAACACTAAAGCTAACCCTAACTCTAAAACTAACACTCTAAACATAGCCCTATCCTTTGCCTCTAACCCTAACCCTAACCCGAACCCTAAACCAAAATTCTAACACTCTGACCCTAACCATAAACCTAACCGTAACCCTAACCCTAAGAGTAAACCAAACCTGTAAACCTAACGCCAACCCTGACCCTAAGACGGACCCTAACCCTCTAAACCTAACCCTAACGCTAACCCCAACCTTCTAAACCTAAGTGTAACCACAACCCTAATCCTAAACATCCAACATTCTAACCCTAAACCTAACACTAACACTAATGCTGATACTAACCATAATGCTAACCCTAACAATAACCCTAATACTAAACCGAAGCCTTACCCTAAACCTAAACTTAACCCTAAACCTAACCCTCTAACCCTAAGCCTAACCCTATCCCTAACACTAAACATTTAACGCTCTAACACTAACATTAACACTAACCCTAACCCTTACCCTAACCCTAACCCTAAACCAAAACCTAACCCTAACGCTAAACTTAACCCTAACTCTAACCCTAAAATTAACCCTAACCCTAACTCTAACCCTAACCCTAAAACTACCCCTAAACCCTAACCCTAACCCTAACTGTAAAACGAACCCTAATTTTAACCCTAAACTTAACCCTAGCCCTAGCTTTAACCCTCTAACCCTAACACTAATACTAATCCTCAAACTCTAACACTAACCCTAACAGTAACCCTCTAACTCTAACCTTAACCCCAACCTTCTAACTCTCTAAACATAACCCCAACACTTACGCTCTGATCCTAACCCTAAGCCTAACCATAACCCTAAACCCAACTGTCAGCCAAACCAAATCCTATCGCTAAGTGTTACCCTAACCGTAACACTATCCCTAACCCTAAAAATTGCTCTAAACCTAACCCTAACCCTCACACTAACATTAACCCTAACCATAAACCTAACTCTAACCATAATCCTAACCCTAACACTCTCACATTAAGCGTAACCACAAACCAAACCCTAACCATCACCCTAACCCTAAACCTAAATCTTAACCTAAAACTTACCCGTACCCCAAACCTATCCCTGAACCTAACCTATTGCTAACACTAAATCTAACCCTAACTGTAACTCTAACTCTAACACTAACCTTAACACCTAACAATAACACTAGCCCTAACACTAACCCTAACCCTAAACCCTAACACGAACCTTAACCCTAACCCTAACAGTAACAGTAAAACTAAATCTAACCCTAACCCTATCCATAACCATAACCCTAACACTAACCTTCCAATCGTCTAACCCTAGCCCTAACCCTAACACTTACCATAACCTGAACCCTAACCCTAACCCTAACCCTAACACTAAACCTAACCTCTAATCCTAACGCTAACCTTGACCCTAAGACCAACCCTAACCTTCTAAACCTAACCATAACACTTACCCCAACACACTAAACCTAACCATATCCATAACCCTAACACTAAACATCCAACCCTCTAACCCTAAACCTAACCCTAACCCTAAACCTAACCCTAACCCTAACCCTAATACTAACCGTACTCTAATTCCAACACTAACCCTAATCCTAAACCTAAGCCTTACGGTAAACCTAACCTTAACCATAACCCTAACCCTCTAACCCTAAGTCTAACTCTACCCCTAACCCTATCCCTCTAACGCTTTAACCCTGAAACTAACACTAAACCTTACCCTAACCCTGAACTTAACCCTAACCCTAACACTAAACCTAACACTAACCCTAACCATAAAACTAACACTAACACTAACCGTAAACCTAAACCCTAACCCTAACCCTAACCCTAACACTATAACTCTCTAAACATAACCCTAACACTTACCTTCTAATCCTAACCCTAAGCCTAACCATAACCCTAAACCCAACCGTCACCCAAACCTATCCCTAAACCTAACACTTACTCTAACCCTAACACTAACCCTAACCCTTACACTTACTCTTATGCTAACACTAACCCTAACCCTAACCGTAACACTAAACCTAACCCTAACCCTAAACCTAACACTAACCATAACACAAACACTAACCCTCTAACCGTAAGCCTAACCCTATCCGTAACCCTAAACCTATAACGGTCTAACCTGAACAATAACACTAACCCTAACCATAACCCTAAACCTAACCCTAATCCTTACCCTAACCCTCTAGCCATAAGTCTAACCTTAATTGTCTAATGTAAACTCTAACCCTAAAACTAATCCTAACAATAACACTCTAATGCTAAACATATCCCTAACACTAACCCAAACCCTGACCCTCTAACGGTCTAACGCTAACCCTAACACTAAACGTAAGCCTAACCCTAAATCTAACACCCTAACCCTTACCCTATCAATAAGCCTCTAAACCTAGCCCACTAACCCTAACCCTAAACTTAACCCTAACCTTAATCCTAATCCTGACCCTAAGACCAACCATAACCCGCTAAACATAATCTTAACGCTAACCCCAACCCTCTGAACCTAAACATAACCATAACCCTAACCCTAAACATCCAACCCTCTAACCATAAACCTAACCTTAACCCTAACCCTAATACTAACCGAAACGCTAACCCTAACCCTAACCCTAATCCTAAACCTAAGCCTTACCCTAAACCTAACCTTAACCCTAACCCGAAACCTCTAACCCTAAGACTAACCCTACCCCTAACCCTATCCCTCTAACGCTCTAATCCTAACACTACCACTAACCTTAACCCTGACCCTAACCCTAAACTTAACCATAACCCTAACCCTAACACTAACACTAACCCTAACCCTAACCTTAAAACTAACACTAACCCTAACCCTAACCCTAACAGTAAACCAAACCTCTAATCCAAACGCTAACCCTGACCCTAAGGCCGACCCTTACATTCTAAACCTAACCCTAACGCTAACCACAACCTTCTAAACCTAAGCATAACCATAAACCTAATCCTAAACATCTAACATTCTAACTCTAAACCTAACACTAACACTAATCCTAATACTAACCATAATGCTAAACCTAACACTAACCCTAATCCTAAACCTAAACCTTACCCTAAACCTAACATTAACCCTAACCCTAACCCTCTAACCCTAAGCCTAACCCTATCCCTAACACTAAACCTTTAACACTCTAACCCTAACAGTAACACTAACCCTAACCCTAACCCTAACCCTAACCCTAGCCCTAGCCTTAACCCTCTACCCATAACACTAATACTAACCCTCAAACTCTAACACTAACACTAACAGTAACCCTCTATCCCTAACCTTAACACCAATCCTAACCCCAACCCTCTAACTCTCTAAACATAACCCTAACACTTACCCTCTAATCCTAAACCTAAACCTAACCATAACTCTAAACCCAACTGTCAGCCAAACCAAATCCTAACCCTAACCGTTACCCTAACCCTAACACTATCCCTAACCCTAACAATTTCTCTAACCCTAACCCTAAACCTAACACTAACACTAACCCTAACCATAAACCTAACCCTAACCATAACCCTAACCCTAATACTCTCACACTAAGCATAACCCCAAAACTAATTCTAACCCTCACCCTAACCCTAAACCTAAATCTTATTATAAAACTTACCCATACTCCAAACCTATCCCTGAACCTAACCTAACCCTAACACTAAATCTAACCCTAACTGTAACTCTAACCCTAACCCTAACCCTAACACCTAACACTAACACTAGCCCTAACACTAACCCTAACCCTAAACCCTAACATGAAACTTAACCCTAACACTAACAGTAACAGTAACACTAAATCTAACCCTAAACCTATCCATAACCATAACCCTAACACTAACCTTCCAATCGCCTAAACCAAGCCCTAACCCTAACCCTTACCATAACCCAAACCCTAACCCTAAACCTAACCCTAACACTAAACCTAACCTCTAATCTTAACGCTAAACTTGACCCTAAGCCCAACCCTAACCTTCTAAACTTAACCCTAACGCCAACCCAAACTCACTAAACCTAACCATATCTATAACCCCAACCCTAAACATCGAACCCTCTAACCGTAAACCTAACCGTAACCCTAACGCTAATAATAACCGTACTCTAACTCTAACACTAACCCTAATCCTAAACCTAAGCCTTATGCTAAACCTAACCTTAACCCTAACACTAACACTCTAACCCTAAGCGTAACCCTACCCCTAACCCTATCCCTCTAACGATTTATCCCTACCACTAACACTAACCCTAACCCTAACCCTAAACCTAACCCTAAACCTAACACTAAACCTAACACTAACCCTCACCCAAACCCTTGCCATAAAACTAACACTGACCCTAATCGTAAACCTAAACCCTAACCCTAACCCTAAACCTAAAACTAACCCTAACTCTAACCCGAACCCTAACTCTATGCCTAGCCCTAACACTCTATCACTAACACTAATACTAACGCTCAAACCATACACTAACCCTTACCGTAACCCTCTAACCCTAACCTTAACCATAACCCTAACGCTCTAACTCTCTAGACATAACCCTAACAATTACCTTCTAATCCTAACCCTAAGCCTAACCATAACCCTAAACCCAACTGTCACCCAATCCAAATCCTAACCCTAACCTTTACCCTAACTCTAACACTAACCCTAACCCTTACTCTTACCCTAACCCTAACACTAACCCTAACACTAATCCTAAACCTAATACTAAACCTAAATCTAACCCTAAACCTAACACTAACCCTAAACCTAACCCTAAGCCTAACCCTATCCCTACCCCTAACCCTAACCTTTACCCTAACTCTAACACTAACCCTAACCCTTACTCTTGCCCTAACCCTAATTCTAACCCTAACACTAATCCTAACCCTAACACTAAACCTAAAGCTAACCCTAAACCTAACACTAAACCTAACCCTAACCCTAAGCCTAACCTTATCCCTAACCCTAACCCTCTAACGCTCTAACACTAACACTAACACTAACCCTAACCCTAACCCTAACCCTAACCCTAACCCCTAACCCTAACCCTAACCCTAAACCTAATCCTTAACCTAACCCGAACCCTAACCGTAACCCTCTAACCATAAGTCTAACAATAATCCTCTAACGTGAACCCTTACCCTAACCCTAATCCTAGCAATAACCCTCTAATGCTAACCATATCCCTAACACTAACTCGCACTTTAACACTCTAACAATCTAACCCTAACCCTAAAAATAACCCTAATCCTAACCCTAACCCTAAAACTAACACTCTAACCCTAACCCTATCGCTAAGCCTCTAAACCAAACCCAAAAACGAAGCGTAAACCTAACACTCTAATCCTCTAACCATAACCACAACCCTAACCCTAACTGTAACACTAAACCTAACCTCTAAGCCTAACTCTAACCCTGACCCTAACCCTAACCCTAACCCTAAATCTCTAAATATAACCCTAATGCTAACACCAACCCTCTAAACCTAACCATAACAATAACCCTAACCCTAACACTTACTCTAACACTAAACCTAAACCTAACACTAACACTAACCCTAACCATAAACCTAACCCTAACCATAACCCTAACCCTAACACTCTCACCCTAAACATAACCCCAAACCTAACCCTAACCCTCACCCTAACTCTAAACCTAACACTTAACCTTAAGCCTTAACCTTACCCCAACCCTAACCCTAAACCTAACCTAACCCTAACACTAAATCTAACCCTAACTGTAACTCTAACCCTAACCCTAACACCTAACACTAACCCTAGCCCTAACACTAACCCTAACCCTAAACCCTAACACAAACCTTAACCCTAAACCTAACAGTAACAGTAACTTTATCTCTAACCCTAACCCTATCCATAACCATAACCCTAACACTAACCATCCAATCGTCTAACCCTAGCCCTAACCCTAACCCTTACCCTAAACCGAACCCTAACCCTAACCCTCTAAGCATAAGTCTAACCGTAATCCTCTAACATGAACCCTAATCCTAACCCTAATCCTAACAATAACCCTCTAATGCTAACCATATCCCTAACACTAAGCCGAACTCTAACCCTCTAACCCTCTAACCCTTTCCCTAAACCTAACCCTAAACCTAACCGTAACCCTAAAAGTAACACTCTAACCCTAACCCTATACCTAAGCCTCTAACCCTAACCCTAACCCGAACCTTAAACCTAACCCTCTAACCCTCTAACCCTATCCAAACCCTAACGCTAACACTAACACTAAACCTAACCTCTAACCCTAATGCTAACTCGGAACCCTAAGACCCTAAAACCAACCCTAACCATGTAAACCTAACCCTAACTCTAACCCCAACACTCTAAAATTAACCATAACCATAACCCTAACCCTAAACATCCAACACTCTAATCCTAAACCTAACCCTAACCCTACCCCTAACACTCATACTAACCGTAACGCTAACCCTAACACTAACCCTATTCCTAAACCTAAGCCTTACACTAAATCTAACCTTAACCCTAACCCTAACTCTCTAAATATAACCTGAACACTTACCCTCTAATCGTAACCGTAAGCCTAACCATAACCCTAAACCCAACTGTCACCCAAACCTAATCCTAACCCTAACCTTTACCCTAACCCTAACACTAACCCTAACCCTGACACATACAATTACCCTAACCCTAACCATAACCCTGACCCTAACCGTAAACCTAACCCTAACACTCTCACCCTAAATGTAATCCCAAACCTAACCCTAACCCTCACCCTTACCCTAAACCTTACCCTTAACCTAAACCTGACCCTTACCCCAACCCTAACCCTAACCCTAACCTAACCCTAACACTAAATCTAACCTTAACTGTAACTCTAACACTAATCCTAACCCTAACACCTAACACTAGTACTAGCCCTAACAATTAACCCTAACCCTAAACCCTAACACCAACCTTAACCATAAACCTAACTGTAACAGTAACTATAACTCTAACCCTAATCCTATCCATAACCACAACCCTAACACTAACCATCCAGTTGTCTAACCCTAGCCCTAACCCTAACACTTTCCCTAAACAGAACCATAACCCTAACCTTCTAACCATAATCTAACAATAATCCTCTAACCTGAACCCTAAACCTAAACCTAATCCTATCACTAACCCTCTAATGCTAACCATATCCCTAACACTAACACGAAACCTAACCCTCTAGTGCTCTAACCCTAAACCTAACCCTAAACCTAACCCTAACCCTAAATCTATCACTCTAACCCTAACACTATTAATAAGCCTCTAAACCTAACCCTCAAACCTTAACCATAACCCAAACCCTAGCCCTAACACTAAACTTAACCTCTAAACCTAACGCTAACCCTGACCCTAAGACAAACACTATCCCTCTAAACCTAACCGTAAAGCTAAACCCAACCCTCTAATCCTAACCATAACCATAACCCTAACCCTAAATATCCAACCCTCTAACCCTAAACCTAACCCTAAACCTAACGCTAATACTAACCGTAACGCTAACCCTAACACTTACCCTAATCCTAAACCTAAGCCTTACCCTAAACCTAACCTTAACCCTAACCCTCACCCTCTAACCCTAAGTCTAACCCTTCCCCTAACCCTATCCCTCTAACGCTCTAACACTAACACTAATCCTAACCCTAACCCTACACCTAACACTAACCCTAACACTAACCTAAACCTAAACCTAACCCTAAAACTAACCCTAAACCTAACCCTAACCTTAACCCTAAACCCTAAGCCTTACCCTAACCCTGAAATTAACCCTAAATCTAACCCTAAGCCTAACCATATCCCTAGCCCTAACCCTCTATCCCTAACAGTAATACTAACCCTCAAACCCTGACAATAACCCTAATTGTAACCCTCTAAACGTAACCTTAACCCTAACACTAACCGTAACCCTATAACCCTCTAAAGATAACCCTAACACTTACCCTCTAAACGTAACCCTAAGCCTAACCATAACCTTGAAAATTAGCATAACCCAAACCTAATCCTAACCCTATCTGTTACCCTAACGGTAACACTAACCCTAACCCTAACCCTAACCCTAACCCTAACCCTAACCCTAACCCTAACCCTAACACTAACACTAACACTAACCATAAACCCAACCCTGACCATAACCCTAACCCTAACACTCTCACCCTAAACGTAACCCCAAACCTAACCGTAACCCTCACACTAACCCTAAACCTAACCCTTAACCTAAACCTTGCCCTTATCCCAAACCTAAACCTAAACCTAAACCTAACCATAACACTAAATTTAACCCTAACGCTAATTCTAACCATAACCTTAACCCTAACACCTATCACCAACACTAGGCTAACATCAACCCTAACCCTAACCCTAACCCTAACACAAACCTTAACCCTAACCCTAACAGTAACAGTAACTCTAACTCTAACCCTAACCCTATCCATAACCATAAATTTAACACTAACCATCCAATCGTCTAACCGTAGCCCTAAAACTAACCCTAAGCCTAACACTCACACGAAACCTAAACCTAAAACTAAACCTAACCCTAAAACTAAAACTCTAACCCTAACCCTATCCCTAAGCCTCTAATCCTAACCCGAACCCTAAACCTAAACTCTAACCTTGTGACCCTAACCATAACCCTAACCCTAAACCTAACACTAAACCTAACCTCAAATCCTAACACTAACACTGACCCTAAGACCAACCCTAACCCTCTAAACCTAACCCTAACGCTAACCCCAACCCTCTAAACCTAACCATAACAATAACCCTAATCCTAAACATCCAACCTTCTAACCCTTACCCTAACCCTAACCTTAACATTATGCCTAACCCTATCCCTAACACTAAACCTCTAATGCTCTAACCCTAACACTAACCTTAACCCTAAACCTAACCCTAAACCTAACCCTAACCCTAACACTAACCCTAACCCTAACTCTAACCCTAAAACTAACCATAATCCTAACCCTAACCGGAAAACTAACCCTAAACCCTAACCCTAACCCTTACCTAAAACTAAACCTAAATCTAACCCTAACCCTAACACTAGCCCTAGCCCTAACCCTCTAACCCTAACACTAATACTAACCATCAAACCCTATCACTAACCATAACCGTAACCCTCTAACACTAACCTTAACCCCCACCCAAACCCTTACCCTCTAACTCTCTAACCATAACCCTAACACTTACCCTCTAATCCTAACCCTAAGCCTAACCATAACCCTAAACCCAACCGTGACCCAAAGCAAATCCTAACCCTAACCGTTACCCTAAACCTAACACTATCCCTAACCCTAACACTTATTCTAACACTAACCCTAAACCTAACACTAGCACTAACCCTAACCATAAACCTAACCCTAACCATAACCCTAACCCTAACACTCTCACCCTAAACATAACCCCAAACCTAACCCTAATCCTCACCCTAACTCTAAACCTAACCCTTAACCTAAACCTTAACCTTACCCCAACCCTAACCCTAAACCTAACCTAACCCTAACACTAAATCTAACCCTAACTGTAACTCTAACCCTAACCCTAACCCTAACACCTAACACTAACCCTAGCCCTAACACTAACCCTAACCCTAAACCCTAACACCAACCTTAACCCTAACACTAACAGTAACAGTAACTCTTACTCTAACCCTAACCCTATCCAAAACCATAACCCTAACACTAACCATCCAATCGTCTAACCCTAGCCTTAACCCAAACACTTACCCTAACCTGAACCCTAACCCTTTACCCTCTAACCATAAGTCTAACCATGATCCTCTCACGTGAACCCTAAACCTAACCCTAACCCTAATCCTAACAATAACACTCTAATGCTAACCATATCCCAAACAATAACCCGAACCCTAAACCTCTAACCCTCTAACCCTAACCCTAAAACTAACCCTCACGCTAAAACTAACAATCTAACCCTAAGTCTATCCCTAAGCCTCTAAACCTAACACTCTAACCCTCTAACCCTAACCATAACCCTAATCCTAACCCTAACACTAGCCATCCAATAGTGTAACACTAGCCCTAAACCTAACCCTAAGCCTAACGCTAACCCTAAACCTAACCCTAAACCTTACCCTTACCCTAACCTGAACCCTAACCCTCTATCGATAAGTCTAACCATAATCCTCCAACGTGAACCCTAACCCTAACCCTAATCCTAACAATAACCCTCTAACGCTAACGATATGCCTAACACTAACCCGAACCCTAACCCTAACCCAAACCTTAAACGTAAACCTAACAGTAAAACTAACACTCTAACACTAACCCTATCCCTAAGCTTCTAACCCTAACGCTAACCCGAACCCTAATACTAAACTCTAACCCTCTGACCCTAACCATAACCCTAAACCTAACCATAACACTAAACCTAACCTCTTATCCTAACACTAACCCTGACCCTAAGACCAACACTAACCATCTAAATATAACTCTAACGCTAACCCCAACCCTCTAAACCTAACAATAACCATAACCCTAATCCTAAACATCCAACCCTCTAAGCCTAAACATAACCCTAACCCTAATCCTAATACTAACCATAATGTTAAACCTAAAACTAAACCTAATGCTAAACCTAAGCCTTACCCCAAACAAAACATTAACCCTAACCCTAACCCTCTAACTCTAAGCCTAACCCTGTCCCTAACACTAAAACTCTAACGTTCTAAACCTAACACTAACACTAACCCTAACCTTAATCCTAAACCTAACACTAACCCTAACCCTAACCCTAATGCTAAAACTAACCCTAACTCTAACCCTAACCCTAACCCTATCCCTAGCCCTAAACCTCTAACCCTAACACTAATACTAACCCTGAAACACTAACACTAACCATAACCGTAACCCTCTAACCCAAAACTTAACGCTAACCCTAAACCTAACCCTCTAACTCTCTAAACATAACCATCACACTTACCTTCTAATCCTAACCATAAGCCAAACCATAACCCTAAACCCAACCGTCACCCAAACCTAATCCTAACCTTAACCTTTACCCTAACCCTAACCCTAACCCTAAACCTAACACTTACTCTTACCCTAACACTAACCCTAACCCTAAACCTAACCCTAAAACTAATCCTAACCCTAACCTTAAATCTATCCCTAACCCTTGCACTAACCCTAACCCTCTAAACCTAAGCCTAACCCTATCCCTTACCTTACCCCTTTAACGCTCTAACCCTAAAACTAACACTAACACTAACCCCAACCCTAAACCTAAACCTAACCCAAACACTAACCCTAACCCTAAACCTAAACCTAAAAATAAACCTAACATTAACCCTAACCCGAACCCTAAACCCTAACCCTAACCCTAACCCTAAAAGTAATCCCAACTATAGCCCTAATCCTTACCTTAGCCCTAGCCCTAACCCTCTAAGCCAAACACTAACACTAACCCTCAAACCCTAACACTAACCCTAACCGTAACCCTAACCCTAAAACTAACCCTAACACTAACCCTAACCCGAACCCTAATCCCTAACCCTAACCCTAACCCTAAAACTAACCCTAACTCTAACCCTAAAACTAACCCTAACCCTAGCCCTAGCCCTAAACCTCTAACCCTAACACTAAAACTAACACTCAAAACCTAATATTAACCCTAACCGTAATCCTCTAACCCTAACCTTAACCCCCACCCTAACCCTAACCGTCTAACTCTCTAAATATTACCCGAACACTTACCCTCTAATCCTTACTCTAAGCCTAACCATAACCCTAACCCCAACCGTCACCTAAACCTAATCCTAATCCTGACCGTTACCCTAACCATAACACTAACCCTAACCCTAATACTCACTCTAACCCTAACCCTAACACTAACACTAACACTAAACCTAACCGTAAACCTAACCCTAACCATAACTCTAATCCTTATACTCTCAACCTAAATGTAACCCCAAACCTAACCCTACCCCTCACCCTAACCCTAAAGCTAACCCTTAACCTAAACCTTACCCTTACCCCAACCCTAAGCCTAAACCTAACATTAATCTATCCCTAAATGTTACTCTAAACCTAACCCTAACCCTAACACCTAACACTAACACTAGCCCTAACACTAACCCTAATCCTAAATCCTAACACAAACCTTAACCCAAAACCTAACAGTAACAGTAACTCTAACTATAAACCTAACCCTATCCATACCCATAACCCTAACACTAACCATCCAATCGTCTAACCCTAGCCCTATTGCTAAACCTTACCCTAACCCGAACCCTAACACTAAAACTCTAACCATAAGTCTAACCATAATCCTCTAACGTGAACCCTAACCCTAACACTAATCATAACAATAACACTCTAATGCTAACCATATCCGGAACACTAACCCGAACACTAACCCTCTAACCCTCTAAACCTGACCCTAACCCTAAACTTAACCCTAACCTTAAATCTAACACTCTAACCCTAACCCTATTAATAAGCCTCTAAACCTAACCCTCTAACCCCCTAACCCTAACCATAACCCTCACCCTAAACCTAACACTAAATCTAACCTCTAACCCTAACGCTAACCCTGACCATAAGACCAAACCGAACTCTCTAATCCTAATCCTAACATTAACCCCAACCCTCTAAACTTAACCATAACCATAACCCTAACCCTAAACATCCAATCCTCTAACCCTAAACTAAACCCTATCACTAACCCTAATACTAACCATAATGCTAAACCTTACACTAACCCTAATCCGAAACCTAAGCCTTGCCCTAAACCTAACCTTAACCCTAACCCTAACCCTAAACCTAACCCTAACCCTAACACTAACCCTAACCCCAAACCTAAACCTAAAACTAACCCTAACCATAACCCTAACCTTAACCCTAAACCCTAACCCTAACCGTAAACCTAAAACTAACCCTAACTCTAACACTAACCCTAACACTATCCCTAGCCCTGACCCTCTAACTTGAACACTAATAGTAAGCCTCAAACCCTAACACTAACACTATCTGTAACCCTCTAACCCTAACCTAAACCGCCACCCTAACCCTAACCCTCTAACTCTCTAAACATAACCCTAAAACTTACCTTCTAACCCTTACCCTAAGCCTAACCTTAACCCTAAACCCAACCGTCACCCAAGCCTAATCCTAAACCTAAGATTTACCCTAACCCTAACACTAACCCGAACCCTAACACTTACTCTTACCCTAACCCTAACCCTAACCCTAACATTAACCCTAACCCTAACACTAAACCTAATCCTAACCCTAAACCTAACCCTAACCCTAACACTAATTTTAACCCTAACACTAAACCTAATCCTAACCCTAAACCTAAACCTGACCCTAACACTAACCCTAAACATAACAATAAACCTGTAATGCTAACCATATCCCTAACACTAACCCAAACCCTAACCCTCTAACCCTCTAACCCAAACCCTAACCCTAAACCTTACCCTAACCCTAAAACTAATAATCTAACCCTAACCCTATCCATAAGGCTCTAAAACTAACCCGCTAACCCTCTAACCCTAACCAAAACCCTAACCCTAACCCTAACCCTAACACTAAACCTAACCTCTAACCCTAAGGCTAACCGTGACCAAAGACCAACCCTAACCCTCTAAACCTAATGCTACCGATAAGCCCAACCCTCTAAAACTAACCATAAACATAACCCTAACCCTAAACATCCAACCCTCTAACCCTAAACCTAACCCTAACCCGAACCCTAATACTAACCGTAACGCTAACCCTAACACTAACCCTAAACCTAAACCTAAGCCTTATCCTACCCCTAACCTCAATCCTAACCCTAACGCTCTAACTGTAAGCCAAACACTACCCCTAACCCTATCCCTCTATGCTCTAACCCTAACCCTCACACTAACCCTAACTGTAAACCTAAACCTAACCCTAAACCTAACACTAACCCTAACCCTAACCCTAACCCTAAAATTAACTCTAACCCTAAACCTGACCCTAAACCCTAATGCTAACCCTAACCCTAAAACTAAAACTAACTCTAACCCTAACCCTAACCTTATCCATAGCTCTAATCCTCTATCCCTAACAATAACACTAACCCTCCAACCCTAACACTAACCCTAACCATAACCCTCTAACCCTAACCACAACCCTAACCCTAACCCTAACACTGTAACTCTATAAACATAACCATAACACTTACCTTCTAATCCTAACCCAATGCCTAACCATAACCCTAAACCCAACCATCACCCAAACCTAATCCTAACCCTAAACTTTACCCTAACCATTCCACTAACCTTAACCCTAACACATAATCTAACCCTAACACTAAACCTAGCCCTAAAACTAAATCTAACTCTAACCCTAAACCTAAACCTATCCCTAACCCTAACACTAACCCTAACCCTCTAACCCTAACACTAACCCTATCCCTAACCCTAAACCTCTAACACTCTAACCCTAACAGTAACACTAACTCTAACCAAGCCCTAAACCTAACCCTAACCCAAACACTAAACCTAACCCTAAAACTAACCCTAACAATAACCCTAACCCTAACCCTAAACCCTAACCCTAACCCTAACCCTAACCCTATAACTAACCCTAACTCTAACCCTAAACCTAAGTCTGGCCCTAGCCATAACCCTGTAACCCTAACAATAATACTAACACTCAAACACTAACACTAACCCTAACTGTAACCCTCTTACCCTAACCTTAACCCCCACCCTTACCCTAACCCTCTAACTCTCTAAATATAAACCGAACACTTATCCTCTATTCCTTACCCTAAGCCTAACCATAACCCTAAACCCAACAGTCACCCAAACCTAATCCTAACCCTAACTGTAACCTTGCCCTAAATTAACCTAACCCTAACACTTACTCTAACCCTAACACTAACACTAACACTAACACTAACACTACATAAACCTAACCTTAACCATAACCCTAACCCTAACACTCTCACCCTAAATGTAACCCCAAATGTAACCCTAACCCTCACCCTAACCCTAAACCGAACCCTTAACCTAAACCTTACCCTTATCCCAACCCTAACCCTAAACCTAATGTAATCCCAACACTAAATCTAACCCTAACTGTAACTCTAACCCTAACCCAAACCCTAACACCTAACACTAACACTAGCCCTAACACTAACCCTAACCCTAAACACTAACATCAACCTTAACCCTAACCCTAACAGTAACAGGAACTCTAACTCTAACCCTACCCTATCCATTACCATAACCCTAACACTAACCATCCAATCGTCTAACCCTAGCCCTAAAACTATTCCTTACCCTAATGTGAACCCTATCTCTAACCCTCTAACCTTAAGTCTAACCATAATCCTTTAACGTGAACACTAACCCTAAACCTAATCTTAACAATAACACTCTAATGCTAACCATATCCCTAACACTAACCTGAACCCTAATCCTCTAACACTGTAACCCTAACCCTAACCGTAAAACTAAGCCTAACCCTAAATCTAACACTGTAACCCTAACCCTATCAATAAACCTCTAATCCTAACCCTCTAAACCTAACCATAACCCTAACCCTATCACTAAACCTAACCTCTAACCCTAAAGCTAACCCTGACCCTAAGACCAACCCTAACCATTTAAACCTAAATCTAACCCTACCGCTAACCCCAACCCTCTAAACCTAACCATAATCATAACCCTAACCCAAAACAAACAACCCTCTAACAGTAAACCTAACCCTAACCCTAAAACTAACGATAACGCTAACCCTCACACTAACCCTAATCCTAAACCTAAGCCTTACCCTAAAACTAACCTTAACCCTAACCCTAACCATCTAACCCTAAGCCTAACCCTATCCCTAACCCTATCCCTCTAACACTCTAACCCTAAAACTAACACTAACACTAACCCTAACCCTAAACCTAACCCTAACACTAAACATAACCCTAACCCTAACACTAAACATAAAACTAACCATAACCCTAACCCTAACCCCAACGCTAAACCCTAGCCCTAACCCTAACCCCGAAACTAACCCTAAATCTAACCCTAAGCCTATCCCTATCCCTAGATCTAACCCTCTATCCCTAACACTAATACTAACCCTCAAACCCTAACACTAACCCTAACCGTAAACCTCTAACTCTCTAAATATAACCCTAACATTTACCCTCTAACCCTAAACCTAAGCCTAACCATAACCCTAAACCCTACTGTCACCCAAAGCTAATCTTAACCCTAACCGTTACGTTAACCCAAACACTAACCCTAACCCTAACACTTACTATAACCCTAACCCTAACCCTAACACTAACACTAACCCTAACCATAAACCTAACTCTAACCATAAACCTAACCCTAACCCTAACAGTCTCACCCTAAACGTAACCCCAAACCTAACACTAACCTCACCCTAACCCTAAACCTAACCCTTAACCTAAACCTTGCCCTCACCTCAACCCTAATACTAAACCTATCCCGAACCCTAACACTAAATCTAACCCTAACTGTAACTCTAACACGAACCTTAACCCTTACACATAACACTAACCCTAGCCCTAACACTAACCCTAACCCTAAACCCTAACACAAAGCTTAAACATAACCCTAACAGTAACAGTAACTCTAACTCTAAAACTAACCCTATCCATAACCATAACCCTAACACTATCGAATCGTCTAACACTAGCCCTAAACCTAACCCTAAGCCTAACGCTAACCCTAAAACTAACCCTAAACCTAACCCTTAAACCTAAGCCTAACCCGAACCCTAACCCTAACCCTCTAACCCTAAGTCTAACCATAATCCTCTAACGTGATCCCTATCCCTAACCCTAATCCTAACAGTAACCCTCTAACGCTAACCATATGCCTAAAACTAACCCGAAACCTAACACTCTAAACCTAAACCTAATATTAAAACTAAACCTAACTCTAACACTAAAACTAACACTCTAACCCTAACCCTATCCCTAAGCCTCTAACCGTAACCCTAACCCGAACCCTAAACCTAAACTCTAACCCTCGGACCCTAACCATAACCCTAACCCTAACCCTAATACTAAACCTAACATCTAATCCTAATGCTAACCCTGACCCTAAGACCAACACTAACCATCTCATTGTAACCCTAACACTAACCCCAACACTCTAAATCTAACCATAACCATTACCCTAATCCTAAACATCCAACATTCTAACCCTAAACATAACCCTTACCTCAATCCTAATACTAACAGTAATGCTAACTCTAACACTAACCCTAATCCTAAACGTAAGCCTTACCCTAAACCTAACCTTAACCCTAACCCTAACACTCTAACGCTAAGCCAAACCCTATCCCTAACACTAAACCTCTAACTCTCTAACTCTAACACTAACCCTAAACCTAACACTAACCCTAAACCTAACCCTACCCTAACACTAACTCTAACCCTAAACCCAGCCCCAAAACTAACCCTAACCCTAACCCTTAACCCTAAACCCTTACCCTAACCCTAAACCCTAACCCTAACCCTAACCCTATAACTAACACTAACTCTATCCCTATCCGTAACACTATCCCTAGCCCTAACCCTCTATCCCTAACACTAATTCTAACCATCAAACCCTAACACTAAGCCTAACCGTAACCCTCTAATCCAAAACTTATCCCTAACCGTAACCCTAACCCTAAACCTAACCCTAACCCTAACCCCTAACCCTAACCATAATCCTAAAACTAACCCTAACTCTAACCCTAAACCTCATCCTATCCCTAGCCCTAACTCTCTAACCTTAACACTAATACTAACCCTCAAACCCTAACACTAACCCTAACTGTAACCCTCTAACACTAACCTTAACCCTAACCCTAACCCTAACACTAACCCTAACACTAACCATGACCGTAACCTAACCCTAACCCTAAAACTAAACCTAACACAAACCCTAACCATAAACCCTAACCCTAACCCTAACCCTAACCTGAAAACTAACCCTAAACCCTAACCCTACCCCTAACGCTAAAACTAACCCTAGATCTAAACCTAACCCTAACCCTAGCCCTAGCCCTCACCCTCTAACAATAACACTAATACTAACCCACAAACCCTAACACTAACCCTAACCGTACACCTCTAACCCTAACCGGAACCCCAACTCTAACCCTAGCCCTCTAACTCCCTAAACATAACCCTAACACTTACCCGCTAATCCTAACGCAAAGCATAACCATAACCCTAAACCCAACCGTCACCCAAACCTAACCCTAACCCTAACCCTTACCCTAACCCTAACAATAAACCTAACCCTAACACTTACTCTAACCTTAACCCTAACCCTAACCCTAACCCTAACCCTAACACTAACCCTAACCATAAACCTAACCCTAACCATAACCCTAACACTAACCCTCTCACCGTAAACATAACCCCAAACCTAACCCTAATCCTCACCCTAACCCTAAACCTAACACGTAACCTAAACCTTACTGTTACCGCAACCCTAACCCTAAACCTAACCTAACCCTAAGACTAAATCTAGCCTCTCACTGTAACTATAACCCTAACCCTAAATCTAACACCTAACACTAACACTCGCCCTAACACTAACCCTAACCCTAAACCCAAACACCAAACTTAACCCTAACCCTAACAGTAACAGTAACTCAAAATCTAACCCTAACCCTAACCCTATCCGTAACCATAACCCTAACACTAACCATCCCATTGTCTAACCGTAGCCCTAGCCCTAACCCTTACCCTAACCTGAATCCTAACCCTAACCCTCTAACCATAAGTCTAACCATAATCCTCTAAAGTGAAACCTAATCCTAACCCTAATCCTAACAATAACCCTCTAATGCTAAGCATATCCCTATCACTAATCCGAACCCTAACCCACTAACCCGCTAAACCCAAACCTAAACATAAAAATATCCCTAACCCTAAATCTAACAGTCTAACCCTAACGCTATCAATAAGCCTGTAAACCTAACCCTTAAACCCTAACCATAACACTAAACCTAACCCTAACACTAAACCTAAACTCTAACACTAACAATAACCATGACCCAAAGACCAACCCTAACACTTTAAACCTAACCATAACGCTAACCCCTACCCTCTAAACCTAACCATAACCATAGCCCTAACCCTAAACATCCAACCCTCTAACCCTAAACCTAACCCTTACCCTAACCCTAATACTAACCGTAATGCTAACCCTAACACTAACACTAAACCTAAACCTAAGCCTTACCCTAAACCTAACCTTAACCCTAACCCTAACCCTCTAACCCTAAGCCTAACCCTACCACTAACCCTATCCCTCTAACGCTCCAAAGCTAACACTAACACTAACCCTAATCCTAAGCCTAAACCCAACCCTAAACCTATCACTAACCCTAACGCTAAACCTAACCCTAAAACTAACATTAACCCAAACCCTAACCATAAACCCTAACCCTAACCCTAACCCGAAAACTAACCCTAAATCCTAACCCTACCCCTAACGCTAAAACTAACCCTAGATCTAACCCTAACCCTAACCCTAACCCTAGCCCTAGCCCTCACCCTCTAACAATAACACTAATACTAACCCACAAACCCTAACACTAACCCTAACCGTACACCTCTAAACCTAACTGGAAAAACAACTCTAACCCTAGCCCTCTAACTCCCTAAACATAACCCTAACACTTACCCGCTAATCCTAACGCTAAGCCTAACCATAACCCTAAACCTAACCGTCACCCAAACCTAATCCTAACCCTAACCCTTACCCTAACCCTAACAATAAACCTAACCCTAACACTTACTCTAACCTTAACCCTAACTCTAACCCTAACCCTAACACTAACACTAACCCTAACCATAAACCTAACCATAACAATAACCCTAACACTAACCCTCTCACCGTAAACATAACCCCAAACCTAACACTAACCCTCACCCTAACCCTAAACCTAAAACGTAACCTAAACCTTACCGTTACCCCAACCCTAATCCTAAACCTAACCTAACCCTAAGACTAAATCTAGCCTCTCACTGTAACTCTAACACTAACCCTAAATCTAACACCTAACACTAACACTCACCCTAAAACTAACCCTAACCCTAAACCCAAACACCAACCTTAACCCTAACCCTAACAGTAACAGTAACTCTAAATCTAACCCTAACCCTAACCCTATCCGTAACCATAACCCTAACACTAACCATCCCATTGTCTAACCGTAGCCCTAGCCCTAACCCTTAATCTAACCTAAATCCTAATCCTAACCCTCTAACCATAAGTCTAACCATAATCCTCTAATGTTAAACCTAATCCTAACCCTAATCCTAACAATAACCCTCTAATGCTAACCATATTCCTAACACTAATCCGAGCCCTAACCCACTAACCCGCTAACCCCAACCCTAAACATAAAAATATCCCTAACCCTAAATCTAAGAGTCTAACCCTAACGCTATCAATAAGCCTGTAAACCTAACCCTTAAACCCTAACCATAACCCTAAACCTAACCCTAACACTAAACCTAAACTCTAACACTAACGATAACCATGACCCTAAGACCAACCCTAACACTTTAAACCTAACCATAATGCTAGCCCCTACCCTCTAAACCTAACCATAACCATAGCCCTAACACTAAACATCCAACCCTCTAACCCTAAACCTAACCCTTACCGTGAACCCTAATACTAACCGTAACGCTAACCCTAACACTAACCCTAATCCTAAACCTAAGCCTTACCCTAAACCTAACCTTAACCCTAACTCTAACCCTCTAACCCACAGCCTAACCCTACCACTAACCCTATCCCTCTAACGCTCCAACGCTAACACTAACACTAACCCTAATCCTAACCCTAAACCCAACCCTAACCCTATCACTAACCCTGACGCTAAACCTAACCCTAAAACTAACCCTAACCCAAACCCTAACCATAAACCCTAACCCTAACCCTAACCCGAAAACTAACCCTAAATCCTAACCCTACCCCTAACGCTAAAACTAACCCTAGATCTAAACCTAACCCTAACCCTAGCCCTAGCCCTCACCCTCTAACAATAACACTAATACTAACCCACAAACCCTAACACTAACCCTAACCGTACACCTCTAACCCTAACCGGAACCCCAACTCTAACCCTAGCCTTCTAACTCCCTAAACATAACCCTAACACTTACCCGCTAATCCTAACGCTAAGCCTAACCATAACCCTAAACCCAACCGTCACCCAAACCTAATCCTAACCCTAACCCTTACCCTAACCCTAACAATAAACCTAACCCTAACACTTACTCTAACCTTAACCCTAACCCTAACCCTAACCCTAACACTAACACTAACCCTAACCATAAACCTAACCCTAACCATAACCCTAACATTAACCCTCTCACCGTAAACATAACCCCAAACCTAACACTAACCCTCACCCTAACCTAAACCTAACACGTAACCTAAACCTTACCCTTACCCCAACCCTAACCCTAAACCTAATCTAAACCTAACACTAAATCTAGCCTCTCACTGTAACTCTAACCCTAACCCTAAATCTAACACCTAAACACTAACACTCGCCCTAACACTAACCCTAACCCTAAACCCAAACACCAACCTTAACCCTAACCCTAACAGTAACAGTAACTCTAACTCTAACCCTAACCCTATCCATAACCATAAGCCTAACACTAACCATCCCATTGTCTAACCATAGCCGTAGCCCTAACCCTTACCCTAACCTGAACCCTAACCCTAACCCTCTAACCATAAGTCTAACCATAATCCTCTAAAGTGAAACCTAATCCTAACCCTAATCCTAACTACTAACCCTCTAATGCTAACCATATCCCTAACACTAATCCGAACCCTAACCGACTAACCCACTAACCCCAACCCTAAACATAAAAATATCCCTAACCCTAAATCTAACAGTCTAACCCTAACGCTATCAATAAGCCTGTAAACCTAACCCTCTAACCCTAACCATAACCCTAAACCTAACCTTAACATTAAATCTAAACTCTAACACTAACCCTAACCATGACCCTAAGACCAACCCTAAAACTTTAAACCTAACCATAACGCTAACCCCTACCCTTTAAACCTAACCATAACCATAGCCCTAACCCTAAACATCCAACCCTCTAACCCTAAACCTAACGCTTACACTAACCCTAATACTAACCGTAACGCTAACCCTAACACTAAACCTAATCCTAAACCTAAGCCTTACCCTAAACCTAACCTTAACCCTATCCCTAACCCTCTAACCCTAAGCCTAACCCTACCACTAACCCTATCGCTCTAATGCTCCAATGCTAACACTAACACTAACCCTAATCCTAACCCTAAACGCAACCCTAACCCTAAGACTAACCCTGACGCTAAACCTAACCCTAAAACTAACCCTAACCCAAACCCTAACAATAAACCCTAACCCTAACCCTAACCCGAAAACTAACCCTAAACCCTAAACCTAACCATAACGCTAAAACTAACCCTAGATCTAACCCTAACACTAACCCTAGCCCTAGCTCTCACCCTCTAACAATAACACTAATACTAACCCATAAACCCTAACACTAACCCTAACCGTACACCTCTAACCCTAACCTGAACCCCAACCCTAACCCTAACTCTCTAAGTCCCTAAACATAACCTTAACACTTCCCGCTAATCCTAACGCTAAGCCTAACGATAACCCTAAAGCCAACATCACCCAAACCTAAACCTAACCCTTACCCTAAACCTAACAATAAACCTAACCCTAACACTTACTCCAACCTTAACCCTAACCCTAACCCTAACCCTAACCCAAACCTAATCCTAACCCTAACCGTTAACCTAACCCTAACACTAACCCTAACCCTAACACTTACTCTAACCCTAAGCATAACACTAACACTAACACTAACACTAACACTAACACTAACATTAACACTAACCATAAACCTAAACCTAAACCTAACCCTATCCCTAACACTCTCACCCTAAATGTAACTCCAAACCTAACCCTAACCCTCACCCTAACCGTAAACATAACCCTTAACCTAAGCCTTACACTTACCCCAAACCTAACCCTAAAACTAACCTAACCCAAAAACTAAATCTAACCCTAACTGTAACTCTAACCCTAACACTAACCCTAACAACTAACACTAACACTAGCCCTAACTCTAACCCTAACCCTAAACTCTAACACCAACCTTAACCCTAACCCTAACAGTAACAGTAACTCTAACCCTAACCCTAACCCTAACAATAACACTAACATTAACCCTGACCATAATCCTAACACTAACCATCCAATCATCTAACCCTAGGCCTAAACCTATCCCTTACCCTAACCCGAACCGTAACCCTAACCCTAACCCTAAGTCTAACCATAATTCTCTAACGTGAACCCTAGCCCTAAACCTAATCCTAACAATAACACTCTAATGCTATGCATATCCCTAACACTACCTGAACCCTAACCCTCTAACCCTCTAACACTAAACCTAACCCCAAACCTAACCCTAACACTAAATCTAACACTCTAACCCTAAACCTATCAATAAGCCTCTAAACCTAACCCACTAACCCTATCCATGACCCTAACACTAACCCTAACACTAAACTTACCCTCTAACTCTAATGCTAACCCTGACCCTAAGACCAACCCTAACCCTCTAAAGCTAACACTAACACTAACCCCAACCCGGTAAACCTAACCATATCCATAACCCTAACCCTAAACATCAAACCCTCTAACACTAAAATTATCAATAACCCTAACCCTAATACTAACCATAACGCAAACCCTAACACTAAACCTAATCCTAACCCTAACCATAACCCTAAAACTAACCCTAAAACCTAACCCTAAACCCTAACCCTAAACCTAACCCTGAAACTAACCCTAAATCTAACCCTAAGCCTAACCCAATCCCTAGCCCTACCCTCTATCCCTAACACTAATACTAACCCTCAAACCCTAAGCCTAACTGTAACACTCGAAACCTAACCTTAACCCTATACCTAACCCTAATCGTCTAACTCTCTAAACATAACCCTAATACTTACCATCTAAACCTAACCCTAATCCTAACCATAACCCTAAACCCTACCGTCACCCAAACCTAATCATAACCCTAACCGTTACCCTAACCCTAACAATAACCCTAACCCTAACACTTACTCTAACCCTAACGTAACACTAACACTAAAACTAACCCTAACCATAAACATAACCCAAACAATAACCCTAACCCTAACACTCTCACCCTAAACGTTACCCCAAACCTAACCCTAACCCTCACCATAACCCTAAACCTAACCCTTAACCTAAAGGTTACCCTTACTCCAACCCTAACCCTGAACCTAACCTAACCCTAACACTAAATCTAACCCTTCCTGTACCTCTAACACTAACCCTAAACCTAACACGTAAAATGAACACTAGCCCTAACACTAACCCTAACCCTAAACCCAAATACCAACATTAACCCTATACCTAACAGTAACAATAACTCTAACTCTAACCCTAAAACTATCCATAACCAAAGCCCTAACACTAACCATCCAATTGTCTAACCCTAACTCTAACCCTAACCCTAACCTAACCCTAACCCTAAACCTAACCCTAACACTAACCCTAACACTCTAACCCTAATCCTAACCCTATCCCTAAACCTAATCCTCTAACGCTCTAAACCTAACACTAACACTAACACTAACCCTAACCCTAACCCTAACCCTAACCCAAACCCTAACCCTAACCCTAACCCTAACCCTAACACTAACCCTAACCCTAACCCTGACCCTAAAACTAAACCTAACCCGAACCCTAACCCTAACCATAAACCCTAACCCTAACCCTCACCCTAAAAGTAACCCTAACTCTAAACCTAAACCTAAAACCTAGCCCTAACTCTCTAACCCTAACACTAATACTAACCCTCAATCCCTAACACTAACACTAACCGTAACCCTCTAAACCTAACCTTAACCCCCACCCTAACCCTAACCATCTAACTCTCTAAAAATAACCCTAACACTTACCCTCTAATCCTTACCCTAAGCCTAACCATAACCCAGAACCCAACCATCACCCAAACCTAATCCTAACCCTAACTGTTACCCTAAACCTAACACTAACCCTAACTCTAACACTTATTCTAACACTAACACTAACCCTAACACTAACACTAACCCTAACCATAAACCTAACCCTAAACATAACCCTAACAGTAACACTCTCAGCCTAAACATAACCTCAAACCTAACCCTAAGTCTCACCCTAACCCTAAACCTAACCCTTAACCTAAAACTTAACCTTACACCAACCCTTACACTAAACCCAACCCCAAACCTAACCCTAACCTTAAAACTAACAATCTAAACCTAACCCTATCCCTAAGCCTCTTAACCTAACCGTCTAACCCTCTAACCCTAACCTTTACCCAAAGCCTAACCCTAACACTAAACCGAACCTCTAACCCTAACTCTAAACCAGACCCTAAAACCAACCCTAACCCTCTAAACCTAACCCTAAAGCTAACCTCAATCCTGTAAACCTAACCCTAACCCTTAATATCCAACGCTCGAAACCTAACCATAACACTAACCCTAACCCTAAAACTAACTGTAACCCTAAGCCAAACACTAACCCTAATCCTAAACCTAAGCGTTAACCTAAACCTAACCTTAACCCTAACCCTAACCCTCTCATCCTAAGCCTAACCCTTCCCCTAACCCTATCCCTCTAACGCTCTAACCCTAACACTAACACTAAACCTAACCCTAACACTAAACCTAACGCTAACCCTAACCCTAAACCTAACTGTTGGGAGCCGCGGCCGAGCCCGGTCGCCTTACTTGGCGGATGTGAGGCCTGTAAGAAAGAGCAAAGCCTGAGCTAGATTACCCCTCCCATCGAGTGAGCCAAGTTGGCGCCTGCTTCCTGCCCCCTGATTGCCCTGGCGACTTAAACAACCCGCTCTGTAAGATAGTCTGCCTAGCAACAACTGATGTTAGCCAGTCAGCCCGCATCGCGCACTTTGAACTGATTGGCCACTGTTACCCTATAAAAGTGAGTGCCTCTCCCACTACAAGGGGGAAGCACGAGAGAGATAGAGAAAGTCCACCGGTAAGAAAGGACTGGTGGCAGAGCAGAGGCCTCGCGGGGCCCACGCGGAGACAAATAAAGACAAGGTTGCACACCGTCAGAATCTGTCGTGTGTTTTTCCTGCCGGCCGGGAGTGACACCGACACCTAACCCTAACCCTAAAACTAACCCTAACCCTAACCCTAACCCTAAACCCTAACCCTTACCCTAATCCTGAAACTAAACCTAAATCTAACCCTAAGCCTAACCCTATCCCTAGCCCTAACCCTCTATCCCTAACACTAGTACTAACCCTCAAACCCTAACACTAACCCTAACCGTAACCCTCTAAACCTAACCTTAAGCCTAACTCTAACCCTAACCCTAACCCTAACCCTAACCATAACCCTAACCCCAAACATCCAACACTCTATCCCTATACCTAACCCTAACACTAACCATAATACGAACCATAATGCTAACCCTAACACTAACCATAATCCTAAACCTAAGCCTTACCATAAACCTAACATTAACCCTAAACCTAACACTCTAACCCTAAGACTAACCCTATCCCTAAGCCTAACCCTCTAACGCTCTAACCTTAACACTAACACTAACCCTAACACTAACTCTAACCCTAACCCTAAACCTAAAACTAACCCTAAACATAACTATAACCCTTACCCTAACCCTAAACCCTAACCCTAACCCTAACCCTAAAACTAACCCTAACTCTAACCCTAAACCTAACCTTAGCCCTAGCCATAACCCTCTAACACTAACACTAATACTAACCCTCAAACCCTAACACTAACCCTAACCGTAACCCTCTAACAAAAATCTTAACCCTAAGTCTAAACCTTACCCTCTAACTATCTAAATATAACCCTAACACTTACCTTCTAATCCTAACCCTAAGACGAATCATAACCCTAAGCCCAACTGTCACCCAAACCTAATCCTAACCCTAACCTTTACCCTAACCCTAACAATAAGCCTAACCCTAAAACTTACACTTACCCTAACTCCTAACCCTAACCCAAACCCTAAACCTAACACTAAACCTAACCCTAACCCTAAATCTAACCCTAAACCTAACACTAACCCTAACCCTCTAACCCTAAGCCTAACCCTATTCCTAACCCTAAACCTCTAACGCTCTAACCCTAACACTAACACTAACAATAACACTAAACTTAATGGTAACACAAAGACTAACCCTAACCCTAACCCTAAACCTAAAACTAAACCTAACACTAACCCTTACCCTACCCTAACCCTAACTCTAAAACAAACCCTAACTCTAACCCTAACCCTAACCTTAGCCCTAGGCCTTACCCTCTAACACTAACACTAATACTAACCCTCAAACCCTAACACTAACCCTAAACATAACCCTCTAAACTTAACCTTAACCCGACCCTAACCCTAAGCCTCTAACTCTCTAAATATAATCCGAACACTTACACTCTAATCCTTACCCTAAGCCTAACCGTAACCCTAAACAAAACCCTCACCCAAACCTAATCCTAACCCTAACAGTTACCCTAACACTAACACTAACCCTAACCCTAAACCTTACTCTAACACTAAACCTAAACCTAACCCTAACACTAACAATAACCCTAAACATAAACCTAATCCTTACAATAACCATAAGCCTAAGACTCTCACCCTAAACGTAACGCCAAACATAAGCATAACCCTCACCCTAACCCTAAACCTAACCCTTAACATAAACCTTACACTTACCCCAACCCTAACACTAAAGCGAACCTAAACCTAACACTAAATTTAACCCTACCTTTAACTGTAAGCCTAACCCTAACACCTAACACTAACACTAGCCCTAACACTAACCCTACCCCTAAACCCTAACACCAACCTTAACCCTAACCCTAACAGTAACAGTAACTCTAACTCTAACCCTAACCCTATCCATAACCATAACCCTAAAACTAACCTTCCAATTGTCTAACCCCAGCCCTAAACTTAACACTTACCCTAAACTGAACCCTAACCCTAACCCTCTAACCATAAGCCTAACCATAATCCTCTAACGTGAACCCTAACCCTAACCCTAATCCTAACAATAACCCTCTAATGCTAACCATATCCCTAACATTAAGATGAACCCTAACCATCTAACCCTCTAACTCTAACCCTAAAACTAAACCTAACCCTAACCCTAAATCTAACACTGTAACCCTAACCCTATCAACAAGCCTCTAAACCTAACCCTCTAACCCTAACAATAACCCTAACCTTAACACTAATACTAAACCTAACCTCTAACACTGACGCTAACCCTGACCCTCAGACCAACGCTAACCCTCTAAACCTAACCCTACCGCTAACCCCAACCGTCTAAACCTAACCATAACCATAACCATAACCCTAAACATCCAAACCTCTAACCCAAACCTAACCATAACCCTAACCCTAATACTAATCGTAAAGCTAACACTACCACTAACCCTAATCCTAAACCTAAGCCTTACCCTAAACCTAACCTTAAACCTAACCCTAACTCTCTAACCCTAAGCCTAACCCTACCCCTAACCCTATCCCTCTAACTCTCTAACCCTCACACTAACACATACCCTAAACCTAACACTAAACCTAACCCTAACCTTAACATTAACCCTAAAACTAACCCTAACCCTGACCTTAAAACTAACCCTAACCCTAACCCTAAACCCTAACCTAACCGTAGCCCTGAAACTAACCCTAAATCTAAACCTAAGCCTAACCCTATCCCTAGCCCTAATCCTCTACCCCTAACACTAATACTAATGCTCAAACCCAGCACTAATCCTAACAGTAACCTTCTAAACCTAACCTTAACCCTAACCCTAACCCTAACCCTCTAATTCTCTAAACATAGCCCTAACACTTACCCTCTAAAGCTAACCCTAAGCCTAACCATAACCTTAAACCCTAGCATCACCCAAACCTAATACTAACAATAACCGTTACCCTAACCCTAACCCTAAACCTAACCCTAACCCTATCACTAACCGTAACCCTCTAACTGTAAGCCTAACCCTATTCCTAACCCTAATCCTCTAATGCTCTAACCCTAACACTAACACTATCGCGAAACCTAACCCTAAATCTAACACTAAACCTAACACTAACCCTAACCCTAACACTAACACTAACCCTAAAACTACCCTAATTCTAAACCTAACCCTATCCCTAGCCCTAAACTTCTAACCCGAACACTAATACTAACCCACAAACCCTAACACTAACCCTAACAGTTACCCTCTAACCCAAACCTTAACCCTAACCCTAAACCTAACCCTGTAACTCTCTAAACATAACCGTAACAGTTACCTTCTAATCCCAACCCTAAGCCAAAGCATAACCCTAAACCAACCGTCACCCAAACATAATCCTAAACCTAACCTTTACCGTAACCCTAACACTAAACCTAACCCTAACACTTACTCTTACCCTAACCCTAATCCTAACCCTAACCCTAACACTAAACCTAACCCTAACCCTAAATATATCCCTAACCTTAACACTAACCATAAAGTTCTAACCCTAAGCCTAACCCTATCCCTAACCCTAACCATCTAACGCTCTAACCCTAACACTAACACTAACATTAACCCTAACCCAAACCTAACCCTAACCCAAACACTAACTCTAAACCTAACCCTAAACCTAACACTAACCCTAACCCTAACCTTACCCCTAGCCCTAACCCACTAAGCCTAACACTAATACTGACCCTCAAACCCTAACACTAACCCTAACCGTAACCCTCTAAACTTAACCTTAACACGACCCTAACCCTCAGGCTCTAACTCTCTAAATATAATCCGAACACTTACCCTCTAATCCTAAACCTAAGCCTAACCATAACCCTAAATCCAACCATCACCAAAACCTAATCCTAACCCTAAACGTTACCCTAACTCTAACCCTAACCCTAACCCTAACCCTTACTCTAACACTAACCCTAACCCTAACACTAACACAAATCCTAACCATAAACATAATCCTTACAATAACCATAACCCTAACACTCTCACCCTAAACGTAACCCCAAACCTAACCATAACCCTCACCCTAACCATAAACCTAATCCTTAACCTAAAGTTATCCTTACCCCAACCCTAACCCTAAACCTAACCTAACCCTAACACTAAATCTAACCCTAACTGTAACTCTAACCCTAACCCTAACATGTAACACTAACACTAGCCCAAACACTAACCCTAACCCTAAACCCTAACACCAACCTTTACCCTAACCCTAAACAGTAACAGTAACTCTAACTCTAAACCTAACCCTATCCATAACCATAACCCTAACACTAACCACCCAATCATCTAACCCTAGCACTAAACCTAACCCTAATCCTAACAATAACCCTCTAATGCTAACCATATCCCTAACACTAACCCCAACCCTTACCCTCTAACCCTCTAATCCTAACCCTAACCCTAAACATAACCCTAACCGTAAATCTAACACTCTAACCCTAACCCTATCAATAAGCCTCTAAACCTAACCATCTAACCCTAACAATAACCCTAAACCTAACATTAACACTAAAGCTAACTTCTAACCCTAACGCTAACCCTGAAGATAAGACCAAACCTAACCCTCTAAGCATAACCCTAACGCTATTCCCAACACTCTAAACCTAACAAAAGCCATAACTCTAACCCTAAACATCCAACACTCTAACCCTAAACCTAACCCTAACACTAACCCTAATACTAACCGTAAAGCTATCCCTAACAAAAACCCTAATCCTAAACCTAAGCCTTACCATAAGCCTAACCTTAACCCTAACCTTAACCCTCTAACCCTCAGCCTAACCCTACCCCTAACCCTATCCCTCTAACTCTCTAACCCTAACACTAACACAAACCCTAAACCTAACACTAAACCTAAACCTAACCCTAACACTAACCCTAACGCTAACCCTAAACCCTAACCCTAAACCTAAGCCTGAAACTAACCCTAAATCTAACCCTAAGCCTAACCCGATCCCTATCCCTAACCCTCTATCCCTAACAGTAATATTAACACTCAAACCCAGCACTAACCCTAACCGTAACCCTCTAAACCATCCTTAACCCTAACTCTAACCCTAACCCCCTAACTCTCTAAACATATCCCTAACACTTACCCTCTAAAGCTAACCCTAAGCCTAACCATAACCTTAAACCCTACCATCACCCAAACCTAATACGAACCATAACCGTTACTCTAACCCTAACGCTAAACCTAACCCTAACACTAACACTAACCCTAGCCCTCTAACACTAAGCCTAACCCTATCCCTAACCCTCTAATGCTCTAACCCTAACACTAACACTATCACTAGCCTTAACCCAAAACCTAACCCTAAAACTAACCCTAAACCTAACCCTCACACTAAAATTAACCCTAACCCTAACCCTAAACCCTAAGCCTAACCCTCACCCTAAAACTAACCCTAACTATAACCCTAACCCTAACACTATCCCTAGCCCCAACCCTCTAACACTAACACTAATAATAACCCTCAAACCCTAACACTAACACTAACCGTAACCCTCTAACACTAACCTTAACCCCCACCATAATCCTAACCCTCTAACTCTCTAAACATAACCCTAACACTTACCCTCTAATCCTTATATTAGCCTAACCATAACCCTAAACCCAACCTTCACCCAAACCTAATCCTCACACTAACCATTACCCTAAACCTAACACTAACCCTAACCCTAACAGTTACTCTAACCCTAACAATAACACTACCACTAACACTAACCCAACCATAAACCTAATCCTAACCGTAACCTTAACCCTAACACTCTCACCCTAAACGTAACCACAAACGCAACCCTAAGTCTCACCCTAACCCTAAACCTGAACCTTAACCTAAACCTTACCCTTACTCCAACCCTAACCCTAAACCTAACCTAATGTTAACACTAAATCTAACCCTAACTCTAACTCTAACCCTAACACCTAACACTAACCCTAGCTCTAACACTAACTCTAACCCTAAACCCTAACACGAACCTTAAACCTAACCCTAACAGTAACAGAAACTCTAACTCGAAACCTAAAGCTATCGTGAAACCTAACCCTAAGCCTAATCCTAACAATAACCCTCTAATGCTAAACATATCCCTAACACTAACCCGAACACTAACCCTCTAACCCTCTAACCCAAACGCTAACCCTAAACGTAACCCTAACCCTAAAACTAAAAATCTAACTCTAACTCTATCCCTAAGCCTCTAAACCTGACCCTCAAACCCTCTAACCCTAACCAAAACCCTAACCGTAACACTAACACTAAACGTAACCTCTAAACCTAAGGCTAACCCTGACCCTAAGACCAACCCTAACCTCTAAAGCTAACCCTAACACTAAGCCCAACCCTCTAAACCTAACCATAACCATAACCCTAACCCCAAACTTCCAACCCTCTAAACCTAAATCTAACCCTAACCCTAACACTAATACTAACCGTAACGCTAACCCTAAAACTAACCCTAATACTAAAGCTAGGCCTTACCCTAAACCTAACATTAACCCTAAATCTAACCCTCTAACCCTAAGCCTAACCCTACCCCTAACCTTATCCCTCTAACGCTCTAACCCTAAAACTAACACTAACCGTAACCCTAACACAAAACCTAACCCTAACCCTTACACTAACCTTAACCGTATCCCTAAACCTAACCCTAAAACTAACACTAACCCTAACGCTAAACCTAACCCTAAACCCTAACCCTAAACCTAAACCTGAAACTAACCCTAAATCTAACCCTAAGCCTAACCCTGTCTCTAGCTCTAACCCTCTATCCCTAACACTAATACTAACCCTCAAACCCTAACACTAACCCTAACCATAACCCTCTAAACCACACCTTAACCCTAACCCTAACCCTAACCCTCTAACTCTCTAAACATAACCCTAAAACTTACCCTCTAAACCGAACCCTAAGCCTAACCATAACCTTAAACCCTACCGTCACCCAAACCTATTCCTAACACTAACTGTTACCCTAACCCTAACACTAACCCTAACCCTAACCCTAACACAAACCCTAACTCTAACCCTAAACCTAACCCTAACCCTAACACTAACCCTAACCCTCTAACCCTAAGCCTAACCCTATCCCTAACCCTAACCCTAACCCTAAAATAAACCTAAAGCTAACCCTAACCCTAACACTATCCCTAGCCCTAACCCTCTAAGCCTAACACTAATACTAACCCTCAAACCTAACACTAACGCTAACCGTAACCCTCTAACCCTAACCTTAACCCCCACCCTAACCCTAACCTACTAACTCACTAAACATAACCCTAACACTTACCCTATAATCCTTACCCTAAGCCTAACCATAATCCTAAACCCAACCATCACCCAAACGTAATCCTACCCCTAACCGTTACCATAAACATAACACTAACACTAACCCTAACACTTACTCTAAACCTAACCCTAACCCTAACACTAACACTAACCCTAACCATAAACCTAACTCTAACCATAACCCTAACACTAAACATCCAACCCTCTAACCCTAAACCTAACCCTAACACTAATACTAACCGTAACGCTAACCTTAACACAAACCCAAATCTTAAACCTCAGCCTTGCCCGAAACCTAACCTTAACCCTAATCCTAACCCTCTAACCCTAAGCTTAACCCTACCCCTAACCCTGCCCCTCTAACGCTCTAACCCTAGCCCTAAACCTAACCCTAAACCTAACCATAAACCTAACCCTAACCCTAAAACTGACATAACCCTAACCCTAACCCTAACCCTAAAACTAACCCTAACCATAACCCTAACCCTAACCCTAAACCCTAACCCTAACACTAGCCCTAACCCTCTAACCCTAAGCGTAACACTATCCTTAACCCTAACTCTCTAACGCTCAAAGATAACACTAACACTAACCCTACACCTAACATTAAAACTATCCCTAAACCTAACCCTAAACCTAGCCCTAACCCTAACTCTAAAACTAACCCTAACAGTAACCCTAAACCTAACCCTAAACCCTAACCCTAACCCTAATCCTAAAACTAACCCGAACTCTAACCCTAACGCTAAAACTATCCCTAGCCCTAACCCTCTAACCCTAACACTAATAGTAACCCTCAAACCCTAACACTAACATTAACCGTAACCCTCTACCCCTAACCTTAACAGCTACCCTAACCCTTAACCACTAACTCTCTAAACATAACCCTAACACTTACCCTCTAATCCTAACCCTAAGCCTAACCATAACCCTAAACCCAACCGTCACCCAAACCTAATTCAAACCCTAACCGTTACCTTAAACCTAACACTAACCCCACCCCTAACACTTACTCTAACCATAACACTAATCCTAACCCTAACACTTACTCTCACCATAACCCCAATCCTAACACTCTCACCATAAACGTAACCCCAAACTTAACCCTAAGTCTCACCCTAACCCTAAATGTAACCCATAACCTAAACCTTACACTTCCTCCAAACCTAACCTTAAACCTAACCCTAACTCTAACACTAACCATCCAATCGTCTAAACCCTGCCCTAAGCCTAATCCTTAACTTAACCCGAACCCTAACCCTGACACTCTAACCATAAGTCTAACCATGATCCTCTAACGTGAACCCTAACCCTAAACCTAATCATAACAATAACACTCTAATGCTAACCATATCCAGAACACTAACCCGAACACTAACCCTCTAACCCTCTAAACCTAACCATAACCCTAAACCTAACCCTAACCCTAAATCTAACACTCTAACCCTAACCCTATTAATAAGCCTCTAAACCTAACCCTCTAACCCCCTAACCCTAACCATAACCCTCACCCTAAACCTAACACTAAACCTAACCTCTAACCCTAACTCTAACCCTGACCATAAGAAAAAACCTAACCCTCTAAACCTAATCCTAACGTTAACCCCAACCCTCTAAACTTAACCATAACCATAACCCTAACCCTAAACATCCAAACCTCTAACCCTAAACTAAACCCTAACCCTAACCCTAATACTTACCATAATGATAAATCTTACACTAACTCTAATCCTAAACCTAAGCCTTATCCTAAACCTAACCTTAACCCTAACCCTAACACTCTAACCCTAATCCTAACCCTATCCCTAAACCTAATCCTCTAACGCTCTAAACCTAACACTAACACTAACACTAACCCTAACCCTAACCCTAACCCTAACCCAAACCCTAACCCTAACCCTAACCCTAACCCTAACACTAACCCTAACCCTAACCCTGACCCTAAAACTAAACCTAACCCGAACCCTAACCCTAACCATAAACCCTAACCCTAACCCTCACCCTAAAAGTAACCCTAACTCTAAACCTAAACCTAAAACCTAGCCCTAACTCTCTAACCCTAACACTAATACTAACCCTCAATCCCTAACACTAACACTAACCGTAACCCTCTAAACCTAACCTTAACCCCCACCCTAACCCTAACCATCTAACTCTCTAAAAATAACCCTAACACTTACCCTCTAATCCTTACCCTAAGCCTAACCATAACCCAGAACCCAACCATCACCCAAACCTAATCCTAACCCTAACTGTTACCCTAAACCTAACACTAACCCTAACTCTAACACTTATTCTAACACTAACACTAACCCTAACACTAACACTAACCCTAACCATAAACCTAACCCTAAACATAACCCTAACAGTAACACTCTCAGCCTAAACATAACCTCAAACCTAACCCTAAGTCTCACCCTAACCCTAAACCTAACAACACTAACCCTAAACCTAACCCTAAACCTAACCCTAACCTTAACACTAACCCTAACCATCTAACCATAAGCCTAACCCTATCCCTAATGCTAACCCTCTAACACTCTAACCCTAAAACTAACACTAACCCTAACCCTAAACCAAAAACCTAACCCTAACCCTAACACTAACCCTAACCCTAACCCTAACCCTAAAACTAAATCTAACCATAACCCTAACCTTAACACTAAACACTAGCCCTAACCCTAATCCTTACCCTAACCCTCTAACCATAAGTCTAACAAAATCCTCTAACGTGAACACTAACTCTAACCCTAAACCTACCAATAACCCTCTAATGCAAACCATATCCCTAACACTAACCCGAACCCTAACCCTCTAACACTATCACCCTAACTCTAACCCTAAACATAACCCTAACACTAAAACTAACAATCTAACCCTAACCCTATCCCTAAGCCACTAAACCTGACACTCTAACGCTATAACCTTAACCATAACACTAACCATAACCCTAACACTAAACCTAACCTTTAAGCCTAACGCTAACCCTGACCCTAACACCAACCCTAAGCCTCGAAACTTAATCCGAATGCTAACCCCAACCTTCTAAACCTAACCATAACCATAACCCTAACCCTAAACATCCAACACTCTAACCCTTACTAATACTAAACGTAATACTAACCCTACTAGCCCTAATGCCTAATAACATTACTAACCATACTAGCACTAACCCTAAATCTAACCCTAATCCTAAACCTAAGCCTTACACTAAACCTAACTTTAACCCTAACCCTAACCCTCTAAACCTAAGCCTAACCCTACCCGTAACCCTATCCCTCTAACGCTCTAACCCTAACACTAACACTAACACTAACACTAACACTAACACTAACCCTAACCCTAAACCTAAACCTAACCCTAACCCTAACCATAAACCTAACCATAACACTAAATCTAAAACTCTAACCCTAACCCTATCAATAAGCCTCTACACCTAACCCTCTAACCCTAAACATAACCCTAACCCTAACCCTAACACTAAACCTAACCCTAACCCTAACACTAAAGCTAACACTAACCCTAACCCTAACCCTAAACCTAACCCTAACCCTAAACCTAACCCTAAACCCTAACCCTAACCCTAACACTGAAACTAACCCTATATCTAACCTTAAGCTTAACCCTATCCCTAGCCCTAACCCTCTATCCCTAACACTAATACTAACCCTCAAACCCTAACACTAACCCTAACCGTAACCCTCTAAACCGAAAATTAACCCTAACCCTAACCCTAACCCTAACCTTAACCCTAAAACTAACTCTAACCCTAAACCTAACCTTAAACCCTAATGCTAACCCTAACCCTAAAACTAAAGCTAACTCTAATCCTAACCCTAACCCTATCCATAGCTCTAACCCTCTTTCCCTAACACTAAAACTAACCCTCAAACCCTAACACTAACCCTAACCATAACACTCTAAACCTAACCTCAACCCTAACCCTAACACTAAAACTGTAACTCTATAAACATAACCATAACACTTACCTTCTAATCCTAACCCAATGCCTAACCATAACCCTAAACCCAACCGTCACCCAAACCTAATCCTAACCCTAAATTTTACCCTAACCCTTCCACTAACACTAACCCTAACACATACTCTAACCCTAAGACTAAACCTAGCCCTAACCCTAAACCTAAACCTATCCCTAACACTAACACTAACCCTAACCCTCTAACCCTAACACTAACCCTATCCCTAACCCTAAACCTCTAACGCTCTAACCCTAACAGTAACACTAACTCTAACCGAGCCCTAAACCTAACCCTAACCCAAACACTAACCCTAACCCTAAAACCAACCCTAACAATAACCCTAACCCTAACCCTAAACCCTAACCCTAATCCTAACCCTAACCCTAAAACTAACCCTAACTCTAACCCTAAACCTAAGTCTAGCCCTACCATAACCCTCTAACCCTAACAATAATACTAACACTCAAACACTAACACTAACCCTAACTGTAACCCTCTTACCCTAACCTTAACCCCCACCCTAACCCTAACACTCTAACTCTCTAAATATAAACTGAACACTTACCCTCTATTCCTTACCCTAAGCCTAACCATAACCCTAAACCCAACCGTCACACAAACCTAATCCTAACCCTAACTGTAACCCTGCCCTAACAATTACCCAAACCCTAACACTTAATCTAACCCTAACCCTAACACTAACACTAACCATAAACCTAACCTTAACCATAACCCTAACCCTAACACTCTCACCCTAAATGTAACCCCAAATGTAACCCTAACCCTCACCCTAACCCTAAACCTAACCCTTAACCTAAACCTTACCCTTACCCCAACCCTAACCCTAAACCTAACGTAACTGCAACACTAAATCTAACCCTAACTGTAACTCTAACCCTAACCCAAACCCTAACACCTAACACTAACACTAGCCCTAACACTAATCCTAACCCTAAACCCTAACATCAACTTTAACCCTAACCCTAACAGTAACAGTAACTCTAACTCTAACCCTACCCTATCCATAACCATAACCCTAACACTAACCATCCAATCGTCTAACACTAGCCTTAAACCTATTCCTTACCCTAACCTGAACCCTATCTCTAACCCTCTAACCATAAGTCTAACCATAATCCTCTAACGTGAACACTAACCCTAAACCTAATCTTAACAATAACACTCTAATGCTAACCATATCCCTAACACTAACCTGAACCCTAATCCTCTAACACTGTAACCCTAACCCTAACCCTAAACTAACCCTAACCCTAAATCTAACACTGTAACCCTAACCCTACCAATAAACCTCTAATCCTAACCCTCTAACCCTAACCATAACCCTAACCCTAACACTAAACCTAATCTCTAACCCTAAAGCTAACCCTGACCCTAAGACCAACCCTAACCATTTAAACCTAAATCTAACCCTACCGCTAACCCCAACCCTCTAAACCTAACCATAATCATAACCCTAACCCTAAACAAACAACCTTCTAACAGTAAACATAACCCTAACCCTAACCCTCTAACCCTAAGCCTAACCCTATCCCTAACCCTATCCCTCTAACGCTCTAACCCTAAAACTAACACTAACCCTAACCCTAAACCTAACCCTAACACTAAACATAACCCTAACCCTAACACTAACCATAAAACTAACCATAACCCTAACCCTAACCCCAACCCTAAACCCTAGCCCTAACCCTAACCCCGAAACTAACACTAAATCTAACCCTAAGCCTAGCCCTATCCCTAGCCCTAACCCTCTATCCCTAACACTAATACTAACCCTCAAACCCTAACACTAACCCTAACCGTAAAACTCTAACTCACTAAACATAACCCTAACTTTTACCCTCTAAACCTAACCCTAAGCCTAACCATAACCCTAAACCCTACCGTCACCCAAAGCTAATCCTAACCCTAACCGTTACGTTAACCCAAACACTAACCCTAACCCTAACATTTACTATAACCCTAACCCTAACCCTAACACTAACAATAACCCTAACCATAAACCTAACTCTAACCATAACCCTAACCCTAACCCTAACAGTCTCACCCTAAACGTAACCCCAAACCTAACACTAACCTCACCCTAACCCTAAACCTAACCCTTAACCTAAACCTTGCCCTCACCTCAACCCTAATACTAAACCTATCCCGAATCCTAACATTAAATCTAACCCTAACTGTAACTCTAACACTAACCCTAACCCTTAAACCTAACACTAACCCTAGCCCTAACACTAACCCTAACACTAAACCCTAACACAAACCTTAAACATAACCCTAACAGTAACAGTAACTCTAATTCTAAAACTAACCCTATCCATAACCATAACCCTAACACTAACTATCTAATCGTCTAATCCTAGCCCTAAACCTAACCCTAAGCATAACGCTAACCCTAAAGCTAACCCTAAACCTAACGCTTAAACCTAAGCCTAACCCGAACCCTAACCCTAACCCTCTAACCATAAGTCTAACCATAATCCTCTAACGTGAACCCTATCCCTAACCCTAATCCTAACAATAACACTCTAACGCTAACCATATGCCTAAAACTAACCCGAACCTTAACACTCTAACCCTAAACCTAATATTAAAACTAAACCTAACTCTAACACTAAAACTAACACTGTAACCCTAACCCTATCCCTAAGCCTCTAACCCTAAACCTAACCCAAACTCTAAACCTAAACTCTAACCTTCGGACCCTAACCATAACCCTAACCCTAACCCTAATACTAAACCTAACATCTAATCCTAACGCTAACCCTGACCCTACGACCAACACTAACCATCTCATCGTAACCCTAACACTAACCCCAACACTCTAAACCTAACCATAACCATAACCCTAATCCTAAACATCCAACCATCTAACCCTAAACATAACCCTTACCTCAGTCCTAAGACTAACAATAATGCTGACCCTAACACTAACCCTAATCCTAAACCTAAGCCTTACCCAAAACCTAACATTAACCCTAACCCTAACACTCTAACACTAAGCCAAACCCTATCCCTAACACTAAACCTCTAACTCTCTAACACTAACACTAACCCTAAACCTAACCCTAACTGTAAACCTGACCCTACCCTAACACTAACCCTAACCCTAAACCCAGCCTTAAAACTAACCCTAACCCTAACCCTTAACCCTAAACCCTAACCCTAACCCTAAAGCCTAACCCTAATCCTAACCCTAACCCTAAAACTAACACTAACTCTATCCCTATCCGTAAGCCTATCCCTAGCCCTAACCCTCTATCCCTAACACTAATTCTAACCCTGAAACTCTAACACTAACCCTAACCGTAACCCTCTAATCCAAAACTTATCCCTAACCCTAACCCCAACCCTATCCCTAACCCTAACACTAACCCTAAACCCTAACCCTAACCATAATCCTAAAACTAACCCTAACTCTAACCCTAACCCTAATCCTATCCCTAGCCCTAACTCTCTAACCTTAACACTAATACTAACCCTCAAACCCTAACACTAACCCTAACTGTAACCCTCTAACACTAACCTTAACCCTAACCCTAACCCTAACCCTCTAACTCTCTATACATAACCCTAACACTTACCCTCTAATCCTAACCCTAAGCCTAACCATAACCCTAAACCCAACCGTCGCCCAAACCTAAACCTAACCCTAAACTTTACCCTAACCCTAACACTAACACGAAATCTAACCCTTACTCTTACCCTAACCCTAACCCTACCAGTAACCCTAACACTAACCCTAACCCTCTAACGCTAAGCCTAACCCTATCCCTAAACCTAACCCTCTAATCGTCTAACCCTAACACTAACACTAAAACTAAACCTAACCCTAAACCTAACCCTAACCCAAACACTAACCCTAACCCTAACCCTAAACCTAAACCTAAAACTAACCCTAACACTAACCCTAACCATAACCCTAAACCATAACCCTACCCCTAACCCTAAAACTAACCCTAACTCTAACCCTAACCCTAACCTTAGCCCTAGCCCTAACCCTGTAACCCTAACAGTAATACCAACCCTCAAACCTTAACACTACCCGTTACTGTAACCCTCTAACCTTAACCTTAACCCCCACCCTACCCGTAAGCCTCTAACTCTCTAAATATAACACGAACACTTACCCTCTAATCCTTACCCTAACCCAAACAATAACACTAAACCCAACCATCACCCAAACGTAATCCTAACCATAATTGTTACCCTATCCTTAACACTAACCCTAACCCTAACACTTACTCTAACACTAACTCTAACCCTAACACTAAAACTAACCCTAAACATAAACCTAATCCTAACCAGAACCCTAACCCTAACACTCTCACCCTAAATGTAACCCCAAAACTAACCCAAACACTCACCCTAACCCTAAACCTAACCCTTAACCTAAACCTTACACTTACCCAACCCTAACCATAAACCTAACTGAACGCTAACACTAAATCTAGCCCTAACTGTAACTCTAACCCTAACCCTAACACCTAACACTAACACTAGACCTAACACTAACCCTAACCCTAAACCCAAACAGCAACCTTAACCCTAACACTAACAGTAACAGTAACTCTAACTCTAACCCTAACCCTATCCATAACCATAACCCTAACACTAACCATCCAATAGTGTAACCCTAGCCCTAACCCTAAGCCTTACCCTAGCCTGAATCCTAATCCTAACCCTCTAACCATAAGTATAACCATAATCCTCTAACGTGAACCCTAACCCTAACCCTAATCCTAACAATAACACTCTAATGCTAACCATATCCCTAACAGTAACCCGAACCCTAACTCTCTAACCCACTAACCCCAACCCTAAATATAAAAATATCCCTAACCCTAAATCTAACAGTCTAACCCTAACACTATCAATAAGCCTGTAAACCTAACACTCTAACCCTAACCAAAACCCTAAACCTAACCCTAACACTAAACCTAACCTCTAACACTAACGCTAACCATGACCCTAAGACCAACCCTAACACTTTAAACCTAACCCTAACGCTAACCCCAACCCTCTAAACTTAACCATAACCATAACCCTAACCCTAAACATCTAACCCTCTAACCCTAAATGTAACCCTTACACTAACCCTAATACTAACCGTCATGCTAACCCTAACACTAATCCTAATCCTAAACCTAAGCCTTACCCTAAACATAACCTTAACCCTAACCCTAACCCTGTAACCCTAAGCCTAACCCTACCCCTTACACTATCCCTCTAATGCTCCAACGCTAACACTAACCCTAAACCTAACCCAAACCCCAACCCTAACCCTAACACTAACCCTGACGCTAAACCTAACCCGAACCTCAACCCTAACCCTAACACTAACCCTGACGCTAAACCTAACCCTAACCCTAACCCTAACCCAAACCCTAACCATAAACCCTAACCCTAACGCTAACCCGAAAACTAACCCTAAACCCTAACCCTAACCCTAACGCTAAAACCAACCCTAGATCTAACCCTAGCCCTAGCCCTCACCCTCTAACAATAACACTAATACTAACCCACGAACGCTAACACTAACCCTAACAATACACCTCTAACCCTAACCGGAACCCCAACTCTAACCCTAGCCCTCTAACTCCCTAAACTTAACCCTAACACTTACCCGCTAATCCTAACTTTAAGCCTAACCATAACCCTAAACCCAACCGTCACCCAAACCTAATGCTAACCCTAACCCTTACCCTAACCCTAACCCTAACAATAAACCTAACCTTAACATTTACTCTAACCTTAACCCTAACCCTAACCCTAACACTAACACTAACACTAACCCTAACCATAAACCTAACCCTAAACATAACCCTAACACTAACCCTCTCACCGTAAACATAACCCCAAACCTAATCCTAACCCTCACCCTAACCCTAAATCTAACACATAACCTAAACCTTACCCTTACCCCAACCCTAACCCTAAACCTAATCTAAACCTAACACTAAATCTAGCCTCTAAGTGTAACTCTAAGCCTAACCCTAAATCTAATACCTAACACTAACATTCGCCCTAACACTAACCCTAACCCTAAACCCAAACACCAACCTTAACCCTAACCCTAACAGTAACCGTAACTCTAACTCTAAACCTAACCCTATCCATAACCATAACCCTAACACTAACCATCCCATTGTCTAACCCTAGCCCTAGTCCTAACCCTTACCCTAACCTGAATCCTAACCCTCACCCTCTAAACATAAGTCTAACCATAATCCTCTAAAGTGAAACTAATCCTAACCCTAATCCTAACAATAACCCTCTAATGCTAACCATATCCCTAACACTAACCCGAACCCTAACCCACTAACCCGCTAACCCCAACCCTAAACATAAAAATATCCCTAACCCAAAATCTAACAGTCTAACCCTAACGCTATCAATAAGCCTGTAAACCTAACATTCTAACCCTAACCAAAACCCTAAACCTAACCGTAACACTAAACCTAAACTCTAACACTAACGCTAACCATGACCCTAAGACCAACCCTAAATCATTAAACCTAACCATAACGCTAACTCCTACCCTCTAAACCTAACCATAACCATAGCCCTAACCCTAAACATTCAACCCTCTTACCCTAAACCTAACCCTTACCCTTACCCTAATACTAACCGTAATGCTAACCCTAACACTAACCCTAATCCTAAACCTAAGCCTTACCCTAAACCTATCCCTAACCCTAACACTAAACCTAAACCTAAACCCTAACCCTAACCCTAAAACTAACCCTAACTCTAACCCTAAACCTCTAACTCTCTAAACATAACTCTAACACTTATTTTCAAATCCTAACCCTAAGCCTAACCATAACCCTAAACCCAACCGTCACCCAAACCTAATCCTAACCCTAACCTTTACCGTAAACCTAACACTAACCCTAACCCTAACACTTACTTTTACCCTAACCCTAACCCGAACCCTAACCCTAACACTAAACCTAACCCTAACCCTAAACCTATCCCTAACCCTAACACTACACCTAAACCTAAACCCTAACCCTAACCCTAAAACTAACCCTAACTCTAACCCTAAACCTAACCCTTGCCCTAGCCATAACCCTCTAACCCTAGCACTAATACTAAAACACAAACCGTAACCCTTTAAGCATAACCTTAACCCACACCCTAACCCTAACCCACTAACTCACTAAACATAACCCTAACACTTACCCTCTAATCCTTACCCTAAGCCTAACCATAACCCTAAAGCCAACCGTCACCCAAACCTAATCCTAACCCTATCCGTTACCCTAACCCTAACCCTAACCCTAACCCTAACCCTAACACTTACTCTAACCCTAAGCATAACACTAGCACTAACACTAACACTAACACTAACACTAACCATAAACCTAAACCTAACCCTAACACTATCCCTAACACTCTGACCCTAAATGTAACTCCAAACCTAACCCTAACCCTCACCCTAACCCTAAACCTAACCCTTAACCTAAGCCTTACACTTACCCCAAACCTAACCCTAAAACTAACCTAACCCAAAAACTAAATCTAACCCTAACTGTAACTCTAACCCTAACCCTAACACTAATGCCTAACACTAACACTAGCCCTAACACTAACCCTAACCCTAAACCCTAACACCAACCTTAACCCTAACCCTAACAGTAACAGTAACTCTAACCCTAACCCTAACACTAACACTAACACTAACATTAACCCTGACCATAACCCTAACACTAACCATCCAATCGTCTATCCCTAGTCCTAACCCTATCCCTTACCCTAACCTGAACCGTAACCCTAACCCTAACCCTAACCCTAAGTCTAACCATAATTCTCTAACGTGAACCCTAGCCCTAAACCTAATCCTAACAATAACACTCTAATGCTATCCATATCCCTAACACTACCCGAACCCTAACCCTCTAACCCTCTAACACTAAACCTAACCCTAAACCTAACCCTAACCCTAAATCTAACACTCTAACCCTAAACCTATCAATAAGCCTCTAAACCCAACCCACTAACCCTATCCATAACCCTAACACTAACCCTAACACTAAAACTACCCTTTAACCCTAACGCTAACCCTGACCCTAAGACCAACCCTAACCCTCTAAACCTAACCCTAACGCTAACCCCAACCCTGCAAACCTAACCATATCCATAACCCTAACCCTAAACATCAAACCCTCTAACACTAAAACTAACAATAACCCTAACCCTAATACTAACCATAACGCAAACCCTAACACTAAACCGAATCCTAACACTAACCTTCACCCTAAAACTAAGCCTAAAACCTAACCCTAAACCCTAACCCTAACCCTAACCCCGAAACTAACCCTAAGCCTAACCCGATCCCTAGCCCTACCCTCTATCCCTAACACTAATACTAACCGTCAAACCCTAACACTAAGACTAACTGTAACACTCTAAACCTAACCTTAACCCTATCCCTAACCCTAATCGTCTAACTCTCTAAACATAACCCTAATACTTGCCATCTAAACCTAACCCTAATCCTAACCATAACCCTAAACCGTACCGTCACCCAAACCTAATCATAACCCTAACCCTAACCCTAACAATAACCCTAACCCTAACACTTACTCTAACCCTAACGTAACACTAACACTAAAACTAACCCTAACCATAAACATTACCCAAACAATAACCCTAACCCTAACACTCTCACCCTAAACGTTACCCCAAACCTAACCCTAAGCCTCACCATAACGCTAAACCTAACCGTTAACCTAAACGTTACCCTTACTCCAACCCTAACCCTAAACCTAACCTAACCTTAACACTAAATCTAACCCTTCCTGTACCTCTAACACTAACCCTAAACCAAACACCTAACATTAACACTAGCCCTAAAACTAACCCTAACCCTAAACCCTAACACCAACCTTAACCCTATACCTAACAGTAACAATAACTCTAACTCTAACCCTAAAACTAACCATAACCAAAGCCCTAACACTAACCATCCAATTGTCTAACCTAACTCTAACCCTAACCCTAACCTAACCCTAACCCTAAACCTAAACCAAACCCTAACACTAACCCTAACACTCTAAACCTAATCCTAACCCTGAGCCTAAAACTAATCCTCTAACGCTCTAAACCTAACATTAACACTAACACTAACACTAACACTAACACTAACCCTAAACCTAACTCTAACCCTAACACTAACCCTAAACCTAACCCTAACCCTAAAACTAAGCCTACCCGAACCCTAACCCTAACCCTAACCCTAACCCTAAAGCCTAACCCTAACCTTAACCCCCACCCTAACCCTAACCCTCTAACTCTCTAAAAATAACCCTAACACTTACCCTCTAATCCTTACCCTAAGCCTAACCATAACCCAGAACCCAACCATCACCCAAACCTAATCCTAACCCTAACTGTTACCCTAACCCTAACACTAACCCTAACCCTAACACTTATTCTAACACTAACCCTAACCCTAACACTAACACTAACCCTAAACATAAACCTAACCATAAACATAACCCTAACAATAACACTCTCACCCTAAACGTAACCTCAAAACTAACCCTAAGTCTCACCCTAACCCTAAACCTAACCCTTAACCTAAAACTTAACCTTACCCCAACCCTTACACTAAACCTAACCCCAAACCTAACCCTAACCCTAAAACTAACAATCTAAACCTAACCCTATCCCTAATCCTCTTAACCTAACCCTCTAACCCTCTAACCCTAACCATTACCCGAACCCTAACCCTAACACTAAACTGAACCTCTAACCATAACTCTAACCCAGACCCTAAAACCAAAACTAACCCTCTAAACCTAACCCTAAAGCTAACCCCAATTCTGTAAACCTAACCCTAACCCTTAATATCCAACGCTCTAAACCTAACCGTAACACTAATCCTAACCCTAAAACTAACTGTAACGCTAAGCCAAACACTAACCCTAATCCTAAACCTAAGCCTTAACCTAAACCTAACCTTAACCGTAACCCTAACCCTCTCATCCTAAGCCTAACCCTTCCCCTAACCCTATCCCTCCAACGCTCTAACCCTAACACTAACACTAACCCTAACGCTAACAATAAACATAAACCTAACACTAAACTTAACGCTAACCCTAACCCTAAACCTAATCCTAAACCTAAAACTAACCCTAACCCTAACCCTAACCCTAACCTTAAACCCTAACCCTTACGCTAATCCTGAAACTAAACCTAAATCTAACCCTAAGCCTAACCCTATCCCTAGCCCTAACCCTCTATCCATAACACTAATACTAACCCTCAAACCCTAACACTAACCCTAACCGTAACCCTCAAAACCTAACCTTAAGCCTAACCCTAACACTAACACTCTATCTCTCTAAACATAACCCTAATACTTACCCTCTAAACCTAACCCTAAGCCAAACCATAACCTTAAACCCTACCGTCTCCTAAAACGAATCCTAACGCTAACCGTTACCCTAAGCCTAACACTAACCCTAACCCTAACACTAACCCTAACCTAACCCTAAACCTAACCCTAACCCTAACACGAACCGTAACCCTCTAACCGTAAGCCTAACCCTGTCGCTAACCCTAACCCTCTAACCCTCTAACCCTAACACTAACACTAAACCTAACACTAACCTAAACCTAACTTCTACCCCTCTGACGCTAACCATACCCCTAAACCTAACACTAACACTAAACCTAACCTCTCATCCTAACGCTAACCATGAACTTAGTCCAACAATAAACCCTCTAAACCTAATCCTAACGCTAACCCCAACTCTCTAAACCTAACAATAACCATAACCCTAACCCTAAACATCCAACACTCTATCACTATACCTAACCCTAACACTAAACATAATACGAAGCATAATGCTAACCCTAACACTAACCATAATCCTAAACCTAAGCCTTACCATAAACCTAACATTAACCCTAAACCAAACCCTCTAACCCTAAGACTAACCCTATCCCTAAGCCTAACCCTCTAACGCTCTAACCCTAACACTAATACTAACCCTAACACTAACCCTGACACTAACTCTAACCCTAACCCTAAACCTAAAACTAACCCTAAACCTAACTATAACCCTTACCCTAACCCTAAACCCTAACCCTAATCCTAACCCTAAAACTAACCCTAACTCTAACCCTAAACCTAACCTTAGCCCTAGCCCTAACCCTCTAACCCTAACACTAATACTAACCCTCAAACCCTAACACTAACCCTAACCATAACCCTCTAACCCTAACTTTAACCTCAACCCTAACCCTAACCCTCTAACTCTCTAAACATAACCCTAACATTTACCCGCTAATCATAACCATAACTCTAAACACAACCGTCACCCAAACCTAATCCTAAACCTAACAGTTACCCTAAACCTAACACTTACACTAACCCTAACCCTAACCCTAACACTAACCCTAAACATAACCCTATCCCTAACGATAACCCTAACTCTAACCCTCTCACCCTAAATGTAACACCAAACCTAACCCTAACCCTCACCCTAACCCTAAACCTTAACCTAAACTTTACCCTTATCCCAACCATAACTCTAAACCTAACCTAACCCTAACACTAAATCTAACCATAACTGTAACTCTAACCCTAACCCTAAACCTAACACCTAACAATAACCCTAGCCATAAGGCTAACCCTTACCCTAACCTGAAACCTAACCCTAACCCTCTAAACATTAGTATAACCATAATCCTCTAACGTGAACCCTGACCCTAAAACAAATGCTAACAATAACACTCTAATGCTAACCATATCCCTAACACAAACCTGAACCCTAACCCTCTAACCCTCTAAACCTAACACGAACCCTAATACTAACCATAATGCTAATCCTAACACTAACTCTAATCCGAAACCTAATCCTTAACCTAAACCTAACATTAACCCTAACCCTAACACTCTAACCCTAAGCCTAACCATACCTCTAACGCTATCTCTCTAACGCTCTAACCCTAACACTAACACTAACACTAACCCTAACCCTAACCCTAATCCTAAACCTAACCCTAACACTAACACTAACCCTAAACCTAACCCTAACCCTAAAACTAAACCTAACACTAACCCTAACCCTAAACCCTAACGCTAACCCTAACCCTAAAACTATCCCTAACTGTAACCTTAACCCTATCCCTAGCCCTAACCTTCTATCCCTAACACTAATACTAACCCTCAAACCCCAACAATAACCCTAACCGTAACCCTCGAACCCTAAACTTAACCTAAACCCTAACCTTAACCCTCTAACTCTCTAAACATAACACTAACACTTACATTCTAAACCTAATGCGAAGCCTCACCACAACCCTAAACCCAACAGTCACCCAAACCTAATCCTAACCCTAAGATTTACCCTAACCCTAACACTAACCCGAACCCTAACACTTACTCTTACCCTAACCCTAACCCTAAACCTAAACCTAACACTAACCCTAACCCTAACCCTAAACCTATCCCTAAACCTAACACTAACCCTAACGTTAACCCTAACCCTAAAACTATCCCTAACTCTAACCCTAAACCTAACCATATCCCTAGCCCTAACCCTCTATCCCTAACACTAATACTAACCCTCAAACACTAACAGTAACCCTAACCATAACCCTAACCATAAAACTAACCCTAACACTAACCCTAAACCTAACCCTAAACCCTAACCCTAACCCTAACCCTAAAACTAACCATAAATCTAACCCTAACCATAACCGTAGCCCTAGCCCTATCCCACTGACCCTAACACTAATACTAACCGACAAAACCTAACACTAACCCTAACCGTAATTCTCTAACCCTAACCTTAACCCCCACTCTAACCCTACCCCTCTAACTCCCTAAATATAACACGAACACTTACCCTCTAATCATTACCCTAAGCATAACCATAACCCTAAACCCAACCGTCACCCAAACCTAATCCTAACCCTAACTCTTACCCTAACCCTAACACTAACCTAACCCTAGAACTCACTCTAACCCTAACTCTAACACTAAAACTAACACTAACCCTAACTGTAAACTAACCCTAACCATAACCCTAACCCTTAAACTCTGACCCTAAATGTAACCCCAAACCTAACCCTAACCCTCACCATAACCCTAAAGCTAATGCTTAACCTAAACCTTACCCTTACCCCAACCCTAACCCTAAACCTAACCTAAACCTAACACTAAATCTAACCCTAACTGTAACTCTAACCCTAACCCTAACCCTAACACCTAACACTAACACTAGCCCTAACACTAACCCTAACCCTAAACCCTAACACCAACCTTAACCCTAACTCTAACAGTAACAGTTACTCTTACTCTAACCCTAACCCTATCCATAACCATAACCCTAACACTAACCATCCAATCGTCTAACCCTAGCCTTAACCCAAACCCTTACCCTAACCTGAACCCTAACCCTAAACCTCTAACCATAAGTCTAACCATAATCCTCTCACGTGAACACTAACCCTAACCCTAATCCTAACAATAACACTCTAATGCTAACCATATCCTGAACACTAACCTGAACCCTAAACCTCTAACCCTCTAAACCTAACCCTAAAACTAACCCTCATGCTAAAACTGATAATCTAACCCTAAGCCAATCCCTAAGCCTCTAAACCTAACACTCTAACCCTCTACCCCTAACCATAACCCTAACCCTAACCCTAACACTAGCCACCCAATAGTGTAACACTAGCCCTAAACCTAACCCTAAGCCTAACGCTAACCCTAAACCTAACCCTAAACCTAACCCTAAACCTTACACTTACCCTGACCCGAACCCTAACCCTAATGCTCTAACCATAAGTCTAACCATAATCCTGCAACGTGAACCCTAACCCTAACCCTAATCCTAACAATAACCCTCTAATGCTAACCATATGCCTAACACTAACCCGAACCCTAACCCTAACCCTCTAACCCTCTAAACCTAAACCTAACCTTAACCCTAAACGTAAACCTAACAGTAAAACTAACACTCTAACAATAACCCTATCCCTAAGCTTCTAATCCTAACGCTAACCCGAACCCCAAAACTAAACTCTAACCCTCTGACCCTAACCATAACCCTAAATCTAACCATAACACTAAAACTAACCTCTAATCCTAACACTAACCCTGACCCTAAGACCAACCCTAACCCTCTAAACATAACTCTAACGCTAACCCCAACCCTCTAAACCTAACCATAACCATAACCCTAATCCTAAACTTCCAACCCTCTAAGCCTAAACCTAACCCTAACCCTAATCCTAATACTAACCATAATGCTAAACCTAACACTAAACCTAATGCTAAATCTAAGCCTTACACTAAACATAACATTAACCCTAACCCTAACGCTCTAACCCTAAGCCTAACCCTATCCCTAACACTAAACCTCTAACGTTCTAAACCTAACACTAACACTAACCCTAACATTAACCCTAAACCTAACCCTAAACCTAACACTAAACCTAACCCTAACCCTAACGCTAAAACTAACCCTAACCCTAAACCCTAACTCTAACCCTAGCCCTAAAACAAACCCTAACTCTAGCCCTAACCCTAACCCTATCCCTAGCCCTAAACCTCTAACCCTAACACTAATAATAACCCTCAAACACTAACACTAACCATAACCGTAACCCTCTAAACCAAACCTTAACGCTAACCCTAAACCTAACCCTTTAACTCTCTAAACATAACCATCACACTTACCTTCTAATCCTAACCCTACACAGAACCATAACCCTAAACCCAACTGTCACCCAAACCTAATCCTAACCCTAACCTTTACCCTAACCCTAACCCTAACCCTAACCCTAAACCTAACACTTACTTACCCTAACACTAACCTTAACCCTAACCCTAACACTAACAATAACCATAACCCTAACCCTAAAACTAAACCTAACACTAACCCTAACCCTGACCCTAACCCCTAACCCTAACCCTAACCCTAAAACTAACCCTAACTCTAACCCTAACCCTAACCTAGTCCTAGCCGTAACCCTCTAACCCTAACACTAAAACTAACACTCAAAACTTAATACTAACCCTAACCGTAATCCTCTAACCCTAACCTTAACCCCCACCCTAACCCTAACCCTCTAACTCTCTAAATATAACCCGAACACTTACCCTCTAATCCTTACTCTAAGCCTAACCATAACCCTAACCCCAACTGTCACCTAAACCTAATCCTAACCCTAACCGTTACCCTAACCATAACACTAACCCTAACCCTAATACACACTCTAACCCTAACCCTAACACTAACACTAAACCTAACCAAAAACCTAACCCTAACCATAACTCTAATCCTTACACTCTCACCCTAAATATAACCCCAAACCTAACCTTAACCCTCACCCTAACCCTAAAGCTAACCCTTAACCTAAACCTTACCCTTACCCCAACCCTAAACCTAAACCTAACCTAAACCTAACATTAATCTAACCCTAACTGTTACTCTAAACCTAACCCTAACCCTAACACGTAACACTAACACTAACCCTAACACTAACCCTAATCCTAAATCCTAACACAAACCTTAACCCTAAACCTAACAGTAACAGTAGCTCTAACTCTAAACCTAAACCTAACCTAACCATAACCCTAACACTAACCATCCAATCGTCTAACCCTAGCCTTAACGCAAACCCTTACCCTAACCCGAACCCTAACACTAACCCTCTAACCATAAGTCTAACCATAATCCTCTAACGTGAACCCTAACTCAAAACCTAATCCTAACAATAACCCTCTAATTCTAACCATATCCCTAACACCAACCCGAAGCCTAACCCTCTAACACTCTAACCCTAACCCTAACCCTAAACCTAACCCTAACCCTAAAAATAACACTCTAATCCTAACCCTATCAATAAGCCTCTAACCCTAACCCTCTAACCCTAACCCTAACACGAAACCTAACCTCTAAACGTAACGCTAACCCTGACGGTAAGACCAACCCTAACCCTCTAAACGTAACCCTAACGTTAACCACAACCCTCTAAACCTAACGATAACCATAACCCTAACACTAAACATCCAATCCTCTAACCCTAAACCTAACCCTAACCCTAACATCCAACACTCTAACATTAAACCTAAACCTAACCCTAACCCTAATGCTAACTGTAATGCTAACCCTAACACTAACTCTAATCCTAAACCTAAGCCTTACCATAAACCTACCCTTAACCCTAACCATAACCCTCTAACTCTAAGCCTAACCCTACCCCAAACCCTATCCCTCTAACGCTCTAACCCTAACACTAACACTAACCCTAACCCTATCCCTAGACCTAACACGAACCCTAACACTAACACTAAACCTAACCCTAACCGTAACCCTAAAACTAACCGTAACCCTAACCCCAACCCGTACCCTAAAACCTAACCCTAACCCAGCCCCGAAACTAACCATAAATCTAACCCTAAGCCTAACCCTATCCCTAGCCCTAACCCTCTATCCCTAATACTAATACTAACCCTCAAACCCTAACACTAAACCTAACGGTAACACTCTAAACCTAACCTTAACCTCAACCCTAACTCTAACCCTCTAACTATCTAAACATAACCCTAACACTTACCCTCTAAACCTAACCCTAAGGCTAACCATAACCCTAACGCCTACCGTCACCCAAACCTAATCCGAACCCTAACCGTTACCCTAACTCTAACACTAACCTTAACCCGTACACTTACTCTTACCCTTACCCTAAACCTAACCCTAACCCTAACCCTAACCCTAACCCTAACACTAAACCTAACCCTAACCCTAAATCTATCCCTAACCCTAACACTAACCCTAACCCTCTACCCTTAAGCCTAACCCTATCCCTCTAACACTCTAAACCTAACACTAACACTAACACTAACCCCAAACCTAAACTTAACCCTAACCCTAAACCCTTACCCTAACCCTAACCCTAAAACTAACCCTAATTCTAACACTAACCCTAACCTTAGCCCTAGCCCTAACCCTCTAAGCCTAACACTAATACTAACCCTCAAACCTTAACACTAACCCTAACCGTAACTCTAACCATAAAACTATCCCTAACACTAACACTAACGGTAACACTCTAAACCTAACCTTAACCATAACTCTAACCCTAACCCTCTAACTCTCTAAACATAACCCTAATACTTAGCCTCTAAACCTAACCCTAAGCCTAACCATAACCCGAAACCCAACCGTCACCCAAACCTAATCCAAACCCTAACCATCACCCTAACCCTAATACTAACTTTAACCCTAACACTTACTCTAACCCTAACACTAACCCTAAAACTAACACTATCCCAAAACATAAACCTAACCCTAACCATAACCCTAACACTAACACACTCACCCTAAACATAACCCCAAATCTAATTGTAACCCTCACCCTAAACCTAAACCTAACACTTAACCTAAACCTTGCCCTTACCCCAACCCTAACCCTATACCTAACACTAAACCTAACACTAAATCTAACCCTAACTGTAACTCTAACCCTAACCCTAATACCTAACACTAAACCTAGCCCCAACACTAACCCTAACCCTAAACCCTAACACAAACCTTAACTGTAACCCTAACAGTAACAATAACTCTAACTCTAACCCTAACCCTATCCATAACCATAACCCTAACACTAACTATCCAATCGTCTAACCCTAGCCCTAAACCTAACCTTCGGCCTAACGCTAACCCTAAACCTAACCGTAAACCTAACCCTAAACCTTACCCTTACCCTAACCCGAACCCTATCCCTAACCCTCTAAATATAAGTCTAACCATAATCCTCTAACGTGAACCCTAACCCTAGCCCTAATCCTAACAATTACCCTCTAACGCTAACCATATGCCTAACACTAACCCAAACCCTAGCCCTCTAACCTTCTAACCCTAAACCTATCCCTAACGCTAAACATAAACCTAACACTAAAACTCACACTCTAACACTAACCCTATCCCTAAGCCTCTAACCCTAATGCCAACCAGAACCCTAAACCTAAACTCTAACCCTCTGACCCTAACCATAACCTTGACTCTAACCCTAACACTAAACCAAACCTCTAATCCTAAAACTAACCCTGATCCTACGACCAAACCTAACCCTCTAAACCTAACCCTAACGTTAATGCCAACCCTCTAAACCTAACCATAACAATAACACTAAGCCTAAACATCCAACCCTCTAAGCCTAAACCTAACCCTAACCCTAATCCTAATACTAACCATAATGCTAACCCTAACACTAACCCTAATGCTAAACCTAAGCCTTACCCTAAACCTAACCTTAACCCTAACCCTAACTATCTAACCATAAGACTAACCCTATCCTTAACACTAAACCTCTAACGTTCTAACCCTAACAATAACACTAACCATAACACGAACCCTAAACCTAACCCTAAAATTAACACTAACGCTAACCCTAACCCTAACCCTAAAACTAACCCTAACCCTAACCCTAAACATAACCCTAACCCTAAAACTAACCCTCACTCTAACCCTAACCTTAACCCTATCCCTAGCCCTATACCTCTGACCCTAACACTAATACTAACCCTCAAACCATAACACTAATCCTAACCGTAACCCTCTAACAAAAACCTTAACCCTAAGTCTAAACCTAACCCTCTAACTATCTAAACATAACTCTAACATTTGCCTTCTAATCCTAACCCTAAGCTGAAACATAACCCTAAGCCCAACTGTCACCCAAACCTAATCCTAACCCTAACATTTACCCTAACCCTAACAATAAGCCGAACCCTAAAACTTACTCTTACCCAAACCCTAACCCTAACCCTAACACTAAAACTAACCCTAAATCTATCCCTAAACCTAACACTAACCCTAACCCTCTAACCCTAAGCCTAACCCTATTCCTAACCATAACCCTCTAACACTCTAACCCTAACACTAACACTAACCCTAACACTAAACTTAACGCTAACACAAACACTAACCCTAACCCTAACCCTAAAACTAAAACTAAACCTAACACTAACCCTTACCCTAACCCTAAACCCTAACCCTAACCCTAACTCTAAAACAAACCCTAACTCTAACCCTAACCCTAACCTTATCCTAGCCCTAACCCTCTAACCCTAACACTAATACTAACCCTCAAAACCTAACACTAACCTTAAACGTAACCCTCTGAACTTAACCTTAACCCAACCCTAACCCTAAGCCTCTAACTCTCTAAATATAATCCGAACACTTACCCTCTAATCCTTACCCTAAGCCTAACCATAACCCTAAACAAAACCCTCACCCAAACCTAATCCTAACCCTAACCGTTACCCTAACCCTAACACTAACCCTAACCCTAAACCTTACTCTAACACTAACACTAACCCTAAACCTAACACTAACACTAACCCTAAACATAAACCTAATCCTAACAATAACCATAACCCTAACACTCTCACCCTAAACGTAACGCCAAACGTAAGCATAACCCTCACCCTAACCCTAAACCTAACCCTTAACCTAAACCTTACACTTACCCCAACCTTAACACTAAAGCTAACCTAAACCTAACACTAAATTTAACCCTACCTTTAACTGTAACCCTAACCCTAACACCTAACACTAACACTAGCCCTAACACTAACCCTACCCCTAAACCCTAACACCAAACTTAACCCTAACCCTAACAGTAACAGTAACTCTAACTCTAACCCTAACCCTATCCATAACCATAACCCTAACACTAACCATCCAATTGTCTAACCCAGCCCTAACCCTAACACTTACCCTAAACCGAACCCTAACACTAACCCTCTAACCATAGGTCTAACCATAATCCTCTAACGTGAACCCTAACCCTAACCCTAATCCTAACAATAACCCTCTAATGCTAACCATATCCCTAACATTAAGATGAACCCTAACCATCTAACCCTCTAATCCTAACCCTAAACCTAAACCTAACCCTAACCCTATATCTAACACTCTAACCCTAACCCTATCAATAAGCCTCTAAACCTAACCCTCTAACCCTAACAATAACCCTAAGCTTAAAACTAACACTAAACCTAACCTCTAACACTAACGCTAACCCTGACCCTCAGACCAACGTTAACCCTCTAAACCTAACCCTACCGCTAACCCCAACCCTCTAAACCTAACCATAACCATAACCCTAACCTTAAACATCCAAACCTCTAACCCAAACCTAACCCTAACCCTAACCCTAATACTAACCGTAACGCTAACACTACCACTAAACCTAATCCTAAACCTAAGCCTTACCCTAAACCTAACCTTAAACCTAACCCTAACTCTCTAACCCTAAGCCTAACCCTACCCCTAACCCTATCCCTCTAACTCTCTAACACTCACACTAACACAAACCCTAACCCTAAAACTAAACCTAACCCTAAACCTAACACTAAACCTAACCCTAACCTTAACACTAACCCTAAAACTAACCCTAACCCTGACCTTAAACCTAACCCTAACCCTAACCCTAAACCCTAACCTAACCTTAACCCTGAAACTAACCCTAAATCTAAACCTAAGCCTAACCCTATCCCTAGCGCTAACCCTCTACCCCTAACACTAATACTAACGCTCAAACCCAGCACTAATTCAAACCGTAACCTTCTAAACCTAACCTTAACCCTAACCCTAACCCTAACCCTCTAACTCTCTAAACATAGCCCTAACACTTACCCTCTAAATCTAACCCTAAGCCTAACCATAACCTTAAACCCTAGCATCACCCAAACCTAATACTAACCATAACCGTTACCCTAACCCTAACACTAACCCTAACCCTAAACCTAACCCTAACCCTAACACTAACCCTAGCCCTCTAACCCTAAGCCTAACCCATTCCCTAACCCTCTAATGCTCTAACCCTAACACTAACACTATCCCTAACCTTAACCCTTAACCTAACCCTAACAGTAACCCTAACACTAACCCTCACATTAAAACTAACCCTAACCCTAACCCTAAACCTGAACCTTAACCTAAACCTTACCCTAACTCCAACCCTAACCCTAAACCTAACCTAATGTTAACACTAAATCTAACCCTAACTCTAACTCTAACTCTAACCCTAACACTTAACACTAATCCTAGCTCTAACACTAACTCTAACCCTAAACCCTAACACGAACCTTAAACCTAACCCTAACATTAACAGAAACTCAAACTCGAACCCTAAACCTATCGTGAACCCTAACCCTAACCCTAATCCTAACAATAACCCTCTAATGCTAAACATATCCCTAACACTAACCCGAACCCTAACCCTTTAACCCTCTAACTCAAACCCTAACCCTAAACGTAACCCTAACCCTAAAACTAAAAATCTAACTCTAACTTTATCCCCAAGCCTGTAAACCTGACCCACTAACCCTCTGACCCTAACCAAAACCCTAACCAAAACCCTAACCGTAACCCTAACACTAAACTGAACTTCTAAAACTAACACTAACCCTGACCTTAAGACCAACCCTAACCCTCTAAACCTAACCCTAACACTAACCCCAACCCTCTAAGCCTAACCATAACCATAACCCAAACCCCAAAAATCCAACCCTCTAAAATTAAATCTAAGCCTAACCCTAACCCTAATACTAACTGTAACGCTAACCCTAAAACTAACCCTAATCCTAAAGCTAGGCCTTACCCTAAACCTAACCTTAACCCTAACTCTAGCCCTCTAACCCTAAGCCTAACCCTACCCCTAACCCTATCCCTCTAACGCTCTAACCCTAAAACTAACACTAACCTTAACCCTAACACAAAACCTAACCCTAACACTAACCTTAACTCTATCCCTAAACCTAACCCTAAAACTAACACTAACCCTAACGCTAAACCTAAACCTAAATCCTAACCCGAATCCTAAACCTGAAACTAATCCTAAATCTAATGCTAAGCCTAACCCTGTCTCTAGCTCTAACCCTCTATCCATAACACTAATACTAACCCTCAAACCCTAACACTAACCGTAACCGTAAACCTCTAAACCTAACCTTAAACCTAACCTTAACCCTCTAACTCTCTAAACATAACCCTAACACTTACCCTCTAAACCGAACCCTAAGCCTAACCATAACCTTAAACCCTACCGTCACCAAAACCTATTCCTAACCATAACTGTTACCCTAACACTAACACTAACCCTAACCCTAACACTTACTCTAACCCTAACCCTAACACTAACACTAAAACTAACCCTAACCATAAACCTAACTCTAACCATAACCCTAACACTAAACATCCAACCCTCTAACCCTAATCCTAACTCTAACCATAACCCTAACACTAAACATCCAACCCTCTAACCCTAAACCTAACCCTAACCCTAACACTAATACTAACCGTAACGCTAACCCTAACACTAACCCAAATCCTAAACTTCAGCCTTGCCCTAAACCTAACCTTAACCCTAATCCTAACCCTCTAACCCTAAGCTTAACCCTACCCCTAACCCTACCCCTCTAACACTCTAACCCTAACCCTAACCCTAACCCTAACCCTAACCCTAACACTAACATAACCCTAACCCTAACCCTAACCCAAACCCTAAAACTAACCCTAACCCTAACCCTAACCCTAAATCCTAACCCTAACCCTAACACTAACACTAACACTAACATAACCCAAACCCTAACCCTAACCCTAACCCTAAAACTAACCCTAACCCTAAATCCTAACCCTAACCCTAAACCTAACCCTAACCCTAACATTAACCCTAACCCTCTAACCCTAAGCGTAACACTATCCCTAACCCTAACTCTCTAACGCTCAAAGATAACACTAACACTAACCCTAAAGCTGACACTAAACCTAACCCTAAACCTAGCCCTAACCCTAACTCTAAAACTAACCCTAACCATAATCCTAACCCTAACCCTAAACCCTAACCCTAACCCTAATCCTAAACTAACCCGAACTCTAACCTTAACGCAAAAACTATCCCTAGCCCTAACCCTCTACCCCTAACACTAATAGTAACCCTCAAACCCTAACACTAACACTAACCATAAACCTCTACCCCTAACCTTAACAGCTACCCTAACCCTTAACCTCTAACTCTCTAAACATAACCCTAACACTTACCCTCTAATCCTAACCCTAAGCCTAACCATAACCCTAAACTCAACCGTCACCCAAACCTAATTCAAACCCTAACGGTTACCTTAAACCTAACACTAACCCCAACCCCAACACTTACTCTAACCCTAACACTAATCCTAAACGTAACACTTACTCTCACCATAACCCCAATCCTAACACTCTCACCATAAACGTAACCCCAAACCTAACCCTAAGTCTCACCCTAACCCTAAACGTAACCCATAACCTAAACCTTACACTTACTCCAAACCTAACCCTAAACCTAACCCTAACCCTAACACTAACCATCCAATCGTCTAAACCCTGCCCTAAGCCTAATCCTTAACTTAACCCGAACCCTAACCCTGACCCTCTAACCATAAGTCTAACCATAATCCTCTAACGTGAAACCTAACCCTAACCCTAATCATAACAATAACACTCTAATGCTAACCATATCCAGAACACTAACCTGAACACTAACCCTCTAACCCTCTAACCCTAATACTAACCCTAAACCTAAACCTAACCCTAAATCTAACACTCTAACCCTAACCTTATTAATAAGCCTCTAAACCTAATCCTCTAACCCCCTAACCCTAACTATAACCCTCACCCTAAACCTAACACTAAACCTAACCTCTAAACCTAACGCTAACCCTGACCATAAGACCAAACCTAACCCTCTAAACCTAATCCTAACACTAAACCCAACCCTCTAAACGTAACCATAACCATAACCATAACCCTAAACATCCAAACCTCTAACCCTAAACTAAACCCTAACCCTAACCCTAATACTAACCGTAATGCTAAACCTTACACTAACCCTAATCCTAAACCTAAGCCTTACCCTAAACCTAACCTTAACCCTAACCCTAACCCTCTAACACTAAGCCTAACCCTACCCCTAACCCTATCCCTCTAACGCTCTAAGCCTAACACTAACAGAAACCCTAACCCTAACCCTAAATATAACCCTAACCCTAACACTAAACCTAACCCTAACCCTAACACTAACACTAAAAATAACCATAACCCTAACAATAACCCTAAACCCTAACCCTAACCCTAACCCTAAACCTAACACTAAACCTAAAATTAAGTCTAACCCTAAATCTAGCACTCTAACCATAACCCTATCAATAAGCCTTTACACCTAACCCTCTAACCCTAACCATAACCCTAACCCTAACCCTAACACTAAAACTAACCTCTAACCCTAACGCTAACCCTGACCCTAAGACCAACCCTAACCCTCTAATCCTAACCCTACCACTAACAGCAACCCTCTAAACCTTACCATAATCATAATCCTAACCCTAAACATTCAACCGTCTAACCTTAAAGCTAACCCTAACCCTAACCCTAATACTAACCGTAACGCTAACGCTAACACTACCCCTAATCCTAAACCTAAGCCTTACCCTAAACCGACCCTTAACCCTAACCCTAACCATCTAACGCTAAGCCTAACCTTACCCCTAACCCTACACCTCTAATGGTCTAATCCTAACACTAACACTAACCCTAAACCTAACTCTAAAACTAACCCTAATCCTAACACTAAACCTAACACTAACCCTAACCCTAACCTTAAAACTAACCATAACCCTAACCCTAACCCTGACCCTAAACCCTAACCCTAACCGTAACCCAGAAACTAACCCTATATCTAACCCTAAGCCTAACCCTATCACTAGCCATTTCCCTCTATCCCTAACACTAATACTAACCCTCAAACCCTAAAACTGACCCTTACTGTAACCCTCTAACCCTAACCTTAACCCTAACCCTAACACTAACGCTCTAACTCTCTAAATACAACCCTAACACTTACCCCCTAAAGCTAACCCTAAGCCTAAACATAACCTTAAACCCTACCTTCACCCAAAACTAATCCTAAGCCTAACCATTACCCTAACCCTAACATTGATCCTAACCGTAACTCTAACACTAACCCTAAACCTAACCCTAAACGTAAACCTAACCCTAACACTAACACTAAACCTCTAACCCTAAGCCTAACACTATCGCTAACCCACACCCTCTAACGCTCTAACCCTAACACTAACACTAACACTAACCCTTACCCTAAACATAAACCTAACCCTAACACTAACCCTAACCCTAACCATAACCCTACAACTAATCCTAACAATAACCCTAACCTTAACCCTAAACCCTAGCCCTAACCCTAATCCTTACCCTAACGTGAACCCTAACCCTAATCCTCTAACCATAAGTCTAACAAAATCCTCTAACGTGAACCCTAACTGTAACCCTAATGCTAACAATAACCCTCTAATGCAAACCATATCTCTAACACTAACCCGAACCCCAACCCTGTAACCCTCTCACCCTAACCCTAACCCTCTAACTCTCTAAATATAACCCTAATATTTACACTCTAAACGTAACCCTAAGCCTAACCATAAACTTAAACCATACCATCACCCAAACCTAATCCTAACCCTAACCGTTGCCCTAAACCTAACAGTAACACTAACCCTAAACTTAACACTAACCCTAACCCTAAGCCTAAACCTAACCCTCACCCTAAAACTAACCCTAACTCTAACCCTAACCCTAACACTATCCCTAGCCCTAACCCTCTAATTCTAACACTAATAGTAACCCTCAAAACCTAACACTAACACTAACCGTAAACCTAAACATAACCCTAACCCTAACACTAACACTAACACTAACCCTAACCCTAACCCTAACCCTAAAACTAACCCTAAACCTAACCCTAGCACTAACCTTAACCCTAACCCTAACACTAAACTAAGCATAACCCTAACCCTAACCCTAAACCCTAACCCTAACCCTAATGCTAAACTTAAACCTAACCCTCACCCTAAATCTAACACTGTAACCCTAACCCTATCAATAAGCCTCTAAACGTAACCCTCTAACCCTAACCATAACCCTAACCCTAACCCTAACACTAAACCTCACCTCTAACCCTAACGCTAACCCTGACCTTAAGACCAACTCTAATCCTCTAAACCTAACCTTACCGCTCAACTCAACCCTCTAAACCTAACCATAACAATAACCCTAAGCCTAAACATCCAACCCTCTAACCCTAAACCATACCCTAACCCTAACCCTAATACTAACCGTAACGCTAACCCTAACACTAAACCTAATCCTAAACCTAAGCCTTACCCTAAACTTAACCTTAACCCTAACCCTAACCCTCTAAACCTAAGCCTAACCCTACCCCTAACCCTATCCCTCTAACGCTCTAATCCTAACACTAACACTAACCCTAACCCTAACCCTAAACATAACCCTAACCCAAACACTAACCCTAACCCTAACCCTAACCCTAACCCTAACCCTAACCGTAAACATAACCATAACCCTAAATCTAACACTCTAACCCTAACCCTATCAATAAGCCTCTACACCTAACCCTCTAACCCTAACCCTAACCCTAACCCTAACCATAACACTAAACCTAACCCTAACACTAAACCTAACACTAACCCTAACCCTAACCCTAAAACTAACCCTAACCCTAAACCTAACCCTAAACCCTAACCCTAACCCTAAGCCTGAAACTAACCCTATATCTAACCTTAAGCTTAACCCTATCCCTAGCCCTTACCCTCTATCCCTAACACTAATACTAACCCTCAAACCCTAACACTAACCCTAACCGTAACCCTCTAAACCGAACATTAACCCTAACCCTAACCCTAACCCTCTAACTCTCTAAATATAACCCTAATACTTACACTCTATACCTAACCCTAATCCTAACCATAACCTTAAACCCTACCATCACCCAAACCTAATCCTAACACTAACCGTTACCCTAAACCTAACACTAACCCTAACCCTAACCCTAAACCTAACCCTAACCCTAACACTAACTCTAACACTCTAACCCTAAGCCTAACCCTATCCCTAACCCTAACCGTATAACCTTCTAACCCTAACACTAACACTAACACTAACCCTAACCCTAAACCTAACCCTAACCCTAACACTAACCCTAACCCTAACCCTAAACCTAAAACTAACCCTAACCATAACCCTAACCTTAACCCTAAACCCTAACCCTAACCGTAACCCTAAAACTAACCCTAACTCTAACACTAACCCTCACACTATCCCTAGCCCTAACCCTCTAACTTGAACACTAATAGTAACCCTCAAACCCTAACACTAACACTATCCGTAACCCTCTAACCCTAACCTTAACCCGCACGCTAACCCTAACCCTCTAACTCTCTAAACATAACCCTAAAACTTACATTCTAACCCTTACCCTAAGCCTAACCATAACCCTAAACCCAACCGTCACCCAAACCTTATCCTACCCCTAACCGTTACCCAAAACCTAACGGTAAACCTAACCCTAACACTACTCTAACCCTAATCCTAACACTAACACTAACTCTAACCCTCACCATAAACCTCACCCTAACCATAACCGTAAACCTAACACTATCACCCTAAACCTAACCCCAAATCTAACCCTAAATCACACCCTAACCCTAAATCTAATGCTTAACCTAAACCTTAACCTTACTCCAACCCTAACCCTAAACCTATCCTAAACCTAACTCTAACCCTAACACCTAACACTAACACTAGCCCTAACCCTAACCCTAACCCTAAACCCTGACAAAAACCTTAAACCTAACCCTAACTGTAACAGTAACTCTAACTCTAGCCCTAACCTTATCCATAAACATAACCCTAACACTAAACATCCAATCGTCCAACCCTAGCCCTAAGTCTAAACCTTAGCCTAACCCGAACGCTAACCCTAACAATCTAACCATAAGTCAAACCATAATCCTCTAACGTGAACCCTAAACCTAACCCTAAACATAACAATATACCTGTAATGCTAACCATATCCCTAACACTAACCCAAACCCTAACCCTCTTACCCTCTAACCCAAACCCTAACCTTAAACCTTACCCTAACCCTAAAACTAATAATCTAACCCTAACCCTATCCCTAAGGCTCTAAACCTAACCCTCTAACCCTCTAACACTAACCAAAACCCTAACCCTAACCCTAACACTAAACCTAACCTCTAACCCTAACGCTAACCGTGACCAAAGCCCAATCCTAACCCTCTAAACCTAATGCTACCGATAAGCCCAACCCTCTAAACCTAACCATGAACATAACCCTAATCCTAAACATCCAACCCTCTAACCCTAAACCTAACCCTAACACTAACCCTAATACTAACCGTAACTCTAACACTAACACTAACCCTAATCCTAAACCTAAGCCTTACCCTAAACCTAACCTTAACCCTAACCCTAACCCTCTAACCCTAAGCCTAACCCTACCCCTAACTCTATCCCTCTAACGCTCTAATCCTAACACTAACACTAACCCTAAACCTAACCCTAACACTAACACTAAACCTAACCCTAACACTAACCCTAACACTAACACTAACCCTAAGCCTAACCTTAAAACTAACCCTAACCCAAACCCTAACACTAAACACTAACCCTAACCGTAACACTGAAACTAACCCTAAGCTTACCCCTATCAGTAGCCCGAACCCTCTATCCCTAACACTAATAATAACCCTCAAACCCTAACCCTAACCATAACCGTAACACTATAAACATTACCTTCACCCTAACCCTAACCCTCTAACTCTCTGTATATAACCCTAACACTTACCCTCTAAACCTAACCCTAAGCCTAACCATAACCTTAAACCCCACCATCACCGAAACCTAATCCTAACCCTAACCGTTACCCTAACCATAACACTAACCCTAACCCTAACCCTAACCCTAACACTAAACCTAACCCTAACCCTAAACCTAACCCTAACCCTAACACTAACCTAACACTCTAACCCTTAGCCTAACCCTATCCCTAACCCTAACTTTCTAATGCTCTAACCCGAACACTAACACTAACCCTAAACCTAACCCTAAATTTAACCCTAACCCTAACACTAACCTAACACTAAACCTATCCCTAAAACTAACCCTAACCATAACCCTGACCTTAACCCTAACTCCTAACCCTAACCCTCACCCTAAAACTAACCCTAACTCTAACCCTAACCCTAACCCTATCCCTAGCCCTAACCCTCTAACCCTAACACTAATAGTAACCCTCAAACCCTAACACTAACACTAACCGTAACCCTCTAAACCTAACCTTAACCCCCACCCTAACCCTAACCCTCTAACTCTCAACATATAACCCTAACACTTACCCTCTAACCATTACCCTAAGCCTAACAATCCTAACCCTAACCGTTACCCTAAATGTAACACTAACCCTAACCCTAACACTTACTTAACCCTAACCCTAACCCTCACCCTAACCCTAAACCTAACCCTTAACCTAAACCTCACCCTAACCCCAAACCTAATCCTAAACCTAACCTAACCGTAACACTAAATCTAACCCTAACTGTAACTCTAACGCTAACTCTAACCCTAACACCTAACACTAACACTGGCCTTAACACTAACCCTCACCCTAAACCATGACAAAAACCTTAAACCTAACACTAACTGTAACAGTCAGTAACTCTAACTCTAACCCTAACCCTATCCATAAACATAACCCTAACACTAACCATCCAATCGTCTAACCCTAGCCCTAAGCCTAACCCGAACCCTAACCCAAACCCTAACCCTAACCCTCTTAACATAAGTCTAACCATAATCCTCTGTTAACCCTAAACCTAACCCTAAACATAACAATAAACCTCTAATGCTAAACAAATCCCTAACACTAAACCGAACCCTAACCCTCTAACCCTCTAACCCAAACCCTAACCCTAAACCTGACCCTAACCCTAAAACTAATAATCTAACACTAACCCTATCCATAAGGCTCTAAAACTAACCCGCTAACCCTCTAACCCTAACCAAAACCCTAACCCTAACCCTAACACTAAACCTAACCTCTAAACCTAATGGTAACCCTGATCCTAAGACCAAACCTAACCCTCTAAACCTAATACTATCGCTAACCCCAACCCTCTAAACTTAACCATAACCATAACCCTAACCCTTAATATCCAACCCTCTAACCCTAAACCTAACCCTAACCCTAACATAATACTATCCATAATGCTAACCCTAACACTAACCCTAATCCTAAACCTCAGCCTTACCCTAAATCTAACCTTAACCCTAAGCCTAACCCTCTAACCCTAAGCAAAACGCTACCCCTATCCCTATAAAGCTCTAACCATAACACTAACCCTAACCCTAACACTAACCCTAAAACTAACCTGAACCCTAGCCCTAACACTAACCCTGACTCTAACCTAACACTAAAACTAACCATAAACATAACCCTAATCCTAAACCCTATCCCTAACCCTAATCCTAACCCTAACGCTAAACCTAAACCTAACCCTAACCCTAAAACACTCTAACCTTAACCCTATCAATAATCCTCTAAACCTAACCCTCTAACCCTAACCATAACCCTAACCCTAACACTAACACTAAACCTAACCTCTAACCCTAACGCTAACCCTGACACTAAGACCAACCCTAACCCTCTAATCCTAACCCTACCACTAACAGCAACCCTCTAAACCTTACCATAATCATAATCCTAACCCTAAACATTCAACCGTCTAACCTTATCCCTAGCCCTTACCCTCTATCCCTAACACTAATACTAACCCTCAAACCCTAACACTAACCTTAACTGTAGCCCTCTAAACATAACCTTCACCCTAACCCTAACCCTAACCCTCTAACTCTCTCTATATAACCCTAACACTTATCCTCTAAACCTAACCCTAAGCCTAACCATAACCTTAACCCCAAAATAACCTTAAACCCTTTAACTCTCTAAATATAACCCTAACACTAACCCTCTAAACCTAACCCTAAGCCTAACCATAACCTTAAAGCCTACCGTCATGCAAACCTAATTCTAACCCTAACCGTAGCACTAACCCTAACACTAACCCTAACCCTAACACTAACAATAACCTTAACCCTAACCCTAACCCTAACCCTAAACCCTAAACCTAACCCTACCCCTAAAACTAACCCTAACTCTAACACTAACCCTAACACTATCCCTAGCCCTAACCCTCTAACACTAACACTAATAGTAACCCTCAAACACTAACACTAACACTAACTGTAACCCTCTAACTCTAACCTTAACCCCCACCCTAACCATAACCCTCTAACTCTCTAAACATAACCCTAACACTTACCCTCTAATCCTTACCTTAAGCATAAACATAACCCTAAACCCAACCGTCACCGAAACCTAATCCTAACCCTAACCATTACTCTAAACCTAACACTAACCCTAACACTTACTCTAACCCTAACCCTAACCCTAAGACTAACACTAACCATAAACCTCACCCTAACCATAACACTAACACTAACACTCTCACCCAAAACGTAACCCCAAACCTAACCCTAAGTCTCACCCTAACCCTAAAACTAAACCTTAACCTAAACCTTACACTTACTCCAAACCTAACCCTAAACCTAACCTAACCCTAACACGAAATCTAACCCTAACTGTAACTCTAACACTAACCCTAACACCTAACACTAACCCTAGCCCTAACACTAAACCTAACCCTAAACCCTATCACAAACCTTAAACCTAACCCTAACATTAACAGTAAATCTAACTCTAACCCTAACCCTATCCATAAACATAACCCTAACACTAACAATCCAATCGTCTAACCCTAGCCCTAAGCCTAACCCTTACCCTAACCTGAACCCTAACCCTAACCCTCTAACCATAAATCCAACCATAATCCTCTAACGTGAACCATAACCCTAACCCTAAGCCTAACAATAACACTCTAAGGCTAACCATATCCCGTACACTAACCCGAACCCTAAACCTCTAACCCTCTAACCCTAACCCTAAACCTAACCCTCACCCTAAAACTAACAATCTAACCCTAAGCCTATCCCTAAGCCTCTAAACCTAACCCTCTAACCCTCTAACTCTAACCCTTACCCTAACAGTAAACCTAACCTCTAACCCTAACACTAACCCTGACCCTAACACCAACCCTAACCCTCTAAATCTAACCCTAACGCTAACCCCAACCCTTTAAACCCAACCATAACCATAACACTCTTACCCTAAACCTAACCGTAACCCTAACAGGTAATGCTAAACCTAACACTAACCCTAATCCTAAACCTAAGCCTTACCATAAACCTCACATTAACCCTAACCGTAACCTTCTAACACTAAGACTAACCAAATCCCTACCCCTAACCCTCTAATGCTCTAACCCTAACACTAACACTAACCCTAACACTAACCCTAAACCTAACACTCACCCTAATACTAACATTAACACTAACACTAACCATAAAGCTAACGCTAACCATAACCCTAACACTAACACTATCACCCTAAATGTAACCCTAAACGTAAACCTAACCCTCACCCTAACCATAAACATACCCCTTAGCCTAAACCTTACCCTTACCCTACCCTAACCGTAAACCTATCCCTAACACTAACATTAAATCAAACCCTAACTGTAACTCTAACTCTAACCGTAACACTAACACCTAACACTAACATTAGCCCTAACACTAACCCGAACACTAAACCCTAACAAAAAACTTAAACCTAATCCTAACAGTAACAGTAACTGTAACTCTAACCCTAACCCTATCCATAACCATAACCCTAACACTAAACATCCAATCGTCTAACCCTAGTCCTAAACCTCACCCAAGCCTAAAGCTAACGCTAAACCTAAGCCTAAACCTAACCATAACCCTAACCCTTACCCTAACCCGAACCCTATCCCTAACAATCTAAACATAAGTCTAACCATAATCCTGTAACGTGAACCCTAAACCTAACCCGAATCCTAACAATAACCCTCTAACGCTAACCATATCCCTAACACTAACCCAAACCCTAACCCTCTAACCCTCTAAACTTAATGCTAACCATAAACCTAAACCTAACCCTAAAACTAACACTCTAACACTAACCCTATACCTAAGCCTCTAACGCTAACCCTAACCCGAACCCTAAACCTAACCTCTAACCCTCTGACCGTAACCATATCCCTAACCCTAACCCTCACACTACACCTAACCTCTAATCCTAACAGTAACCCTGACCCTAAGACCAACCCTAACCCTCTAAACCTAACCCTAACGCTTACCCCAACCCTCAAACCTAACCATAACCATGACCCTAGCCTAAACATCCAACCCTCTAACCGAAAACCTAACTCTAAACATAACCCTGATACTAACCATAATGTTAACCCTTACACTAACCCTAATACTAAACCTAAGCCTTACCCTAAACCTAACCTTAACCCTAACCCAAACCCTCTAACCCTAAGCCTAACCCCATCCCTAACACTAACCCTCAAACGCTCTAACCCTAAAACTAACACTAACCAGAAACCTAACCCTAAACCTAACCCTAACCCTAACACTAACCCTAAAACTCTAACCCTAACCCTAACCCTATCCTTAACCCTAACCTTCTAATGCTCTAACCCTAAAACTAACACTGACCCTAACCCTAACCCTAAACATAACCCTAACACTAACACTAACCCTAACCCAAAACCTAACCCTAACTCTAAAACTAACCCAAATGCTAACACTAACCGTAAAACTAACCTAACCCTAAACATAACACTAATCCTAACACTAACGCTAACCCTAACCCTAACACCAAATCTAACCCTAACCCTAACACTAAACCCTAACACTAACCCTAACCCAAAAACTAAACCTAACTCTAACCCTAACACTAAACCCTATCCCTAGCCCTAACCCTCTAACCCTAACAATAATACTAACCCTCAAACCGTAACACTAAGCCTAACTGTAACCCTCTAACCCTAAAATTAACCCCAACCTTAACCCTAACCCTCTAACTCTCTAAACATTAACCCTAACACATACCCTCTAATCCTAACCCTAAGCCTAACCATAACCCCAAAACCCAACTGTAACCCAAAACTAATCCTAACCCTAATCGTTACCCTAACCCAAACTCTAACACTAAATAACACTTACTCTAACCCTAACCCTAACCCTGACACTAACCCTAACCATAAACCTAAACCTAACCCTAGCACTCTCACCCTTAACGTAACCCCAAACCTAACACTAACCCTCAACCTATCCCTAAACCTAACCCTTAACATAAACCTTACACTTAACCCAACCCTAACCCTAAACCTAACCTAACCCTAACACTAAATCTAAACCTAACTGTAACTCTAACCCTAACCCTAACTCTAACACCTAAAACTAACCCTAGCCCTAACACTAACCTAACACTAAACCCTAACACAAACATTAACCCTAACCCTAACAGTAACAGTAACCCTAAATCTAACCCTAACCCTATCCATAACCATAACCCTAACACTAACCATCCAATCGTCTAAACCTAGCCCTAACCCTAACCCTTACCCAAAACCGAAACCTAACCCTAAACATTTAACCATAAGTCTAACTCTAATCCTCTAATCTGAACCCTAACCCTAACCCTAATCGTAACAATAACCCTCTAATGCTAAACATATCCCTAACACTATCTCGAACCCTAACCCTGTAACACTCTAACATTAACCCTATCCCTAAGCCTCTAACCCTAGCCCTAAGCCGAACCCTAAACATAACACTCTAACCCGCTAAACCTAACCATAACCCTAACACTAACCCTAACACTAAACCTAACCTCTAAACCTAACGCTAAGCCTGACAATAAGACGAAACCTAACCCTCTAAACCTAAACCTAACGCTAACCCCAACCCTCTAAACCTAACCATAAACATAAGCTAACCCTAAACATCCAACCCTCTAACCCTAACCCTAACCCTAACCCTAATACTAACTGTAACGCTAACCCTAACCCTAACCCTAATTCTAAACCTAAGCCTTACCCTAAACCTAACCTTAAACCTAACCCTAACACTCTAACCCAAAGCCTAACACTACCCCTAACCCTAACCCTCTAATGCTCTAACCCTAACACTAATACTAACACTAACACTAAAGCTAACCATAAACCTAAAACTAACACTAACACTAACACTAACCCTAACCCTAAACCTAAAACTAACCCTAACCCTAACCCTAAACTCTAAACCCTAACCCTAAAACTAACCCTAAATCTAACCCTAACTCTAACAGTACCCTAACCCTATCCCTAGCCCTAACCCTCTCCCCATAACACTAATACTAACCCTCAAACCCTAACACTAACACTAACCGTAACCCTCTAACCCTAACCTTATACCTAACCCTAACCATCTAACTCTCTAAATATAACCCTAACACTTAACCTCTAAACCTAACCCTAAGACTAACCATAAACCTAAACCCAGCCATCACCCAAACCTCATCGTAACCCTAACCGTTACCCTAACTCTAACACTAACCCTAACCCTAACACTTACTCTAACCCTAACCCTAACCCTAACCCTGACACTAACACTAACACTAACCCTAACCCTAACCCTAAGCCTCTAACCCTAACCCTAACCCGAACCCTAAACATAACACTCTAACCAGCTAAACTTAACCATAACCCTAACACTAACACTAACACTAAACCTAACCTCTAACCCTAACGCTAAGCCTGACAATAAGATGAACCCTAACACTCTAAACCTAAACCTAACCCCAACCCTCTAAACCTAACCATAAACATAAGCTAACCCTAAACATCCAACCCTCTAACCCTAAACCTAACCCTAACCCTAACCCTAATACTAACCGTAACGTTAACCCTAACAGTAACCCTAATTCTAAACCTAAGCCTTACCCTAAACCTAACCTTAAACCTAACACTAACACTCTAACCCAAAGACTAACACTACCCCTAACCCAAACCCTCTAATGCTCTAACCCTAACACTAACACTAACACTAAAGCTAACCATAAACCTAAAACTAACACTAACTCTAACCCTAACTCTAAACCTAAAACTAACCCTAACCCTAACCCTAACCCTAAACCCTAAACCCTAACTCTAACCCTAACCCTAAAACAAACCCTAACTCTAACAGTACCCTAAACCTATCCCTAGCCATAACCCTCTGTCCCTAACACTAATACTAACCCTCAAACCCTAACACTAACACTAACCGTAACCCTCTGACCCTAACCTTATCGCTAACCCTAACCATCTAACTCTCTAAACATAACCCTAACACTTACCCTCTAATCCTAACCCTAAGCCTAACCATAACCCTAAACCCAGGCGTCACCAAACCTCATCTTAACCCTAACCGTTACCCTAACTCTAAAACTAACCCTAACCCTAACACTTATACTAAACTTAACCCTAACCCTAACCGTAACCCTAACACTAACACTAACCCTAACCATAAACAAAACCCTAACCATAACACTAACCCTAACACTCTCACCCTAAACGTAACCTCAAACCTAACCCTAAACCTCACCCTAAACCTAAACCTAAACCTTAACCTAAACCTTACTCTTACCCCAACCCTAACCCTAAACGTAACCTAACCCTAACACTAAATATAACCCAAACTTTAACTCTAACCCTAACACTAACCATAACACCTAACACTAACCCTAGCCCTAACATGAACCTTAACTCTAAACCATATAACAAAACTTAACCCTAACCCTAACAGTAACAGTAACTCTAAATCTTACCCTAACCCTATCCATAACAATAACCCTAACACTAACCATCCAATCGTCTAACCCTAGTCCTAAACCTAACTCTAAGCCTAACGCTAACCCTAATCCTAAGCCTAACCCTAGGCCTAACCCTAACCCTTACACTAACCTGAACCCAAACCCTAACCCTCTAACCATAAGTCTAACCATAATGCTCTAATGTGAACTCTAACCCTAACACTAATCCTAACAATAATCATCTAATGCTAACCATATCCCTAACACTAACGAGAATCCTAACACTCTAACCCTCTAACCCTAAACCTAACCCTAAACCTAAACCTAACCCTAACCCTAAAACTAACACTCTAACACTAACCCTATCCCTGAGCCTCTAACCCTAACCTTAACCAGAACACTAAACCTAACACTCTAACCCTCTAACCCTAACCATAACCCTAACCCTAACCCTAACACTAAATCTAACCTCTAAACCTAGCGCTAACCATGACCATAAGACCAACCCTAACCCTCTAAACCTAACTAAAACGCTAACCCCAACCCTCTAAACCTAACCATAATCATAACCCTAATCCTAAGCATCCAACCCTCTAACCCTAACCTAACCCTAAGCCTAACCCTAATACTAACCGTAACGCTAATCCTAACACTAACCCTAATCCTAAACCTAAGCCTTACCCTATACCTAACCATAACCCTAACCCTAACCCTCTCACCCAAAGACTAAACCTACCCCTAACACTAACCCTGTAACGCTCTAAACCTAACACTAACCCTAACCCTAAACATAACCCTAACCATAACACTAACCCTAACCAGAACATGAACCCTAAAACTAACCATAACGCTAACCCTAAAGCCTAACCCTAATCCTAACTTTAAAACTAACCCTAACGCTAACCCTAACCCTAACCATAAACCATAAACCTAACCCTAACCCTAAAACTAATCATAACTCTAACCCTAAACCATAAACCTAACCCTAACCCTAACCCTCTAACCTTAACACTAATATTAACAATCAAACCCAAACACTAACCCTAACTGTAACCCTCTAACTCTACCCTTAACCCTAACCCTAACCCTAACCCTCTAACTATCTAAACATAACCATAACACTGACCCTCTAATCCTCACCCTAAGCCTAACCATAAACTAAACCCAACCATCACCCAAACCTAAACCAAACCCTAACCATTATCCTAACCCTAACACTTATTCTAACCCTAACCCTAACCCTAACCCTAACACTAACCCTAAACCTAAAACTAACCCTAACACAAACCCTAACCCTAAACCTAACCATAAAACTAACCCTAATACTAACCCTAAACCCTAAACCTAACCGTAACCCTAAAACTAAACCTAACTCTAAAAATAAAACCTAACCCTATCCCTAGCCCTAACCCTCTAACCTTAACACTAATACTAACCCTCAAAACCTATCACTAAGCCTAACTTTAATCCTCTAACACTAACCTTAACCCTCACCCTAACCCTAATCCCCTAACTCTCGATATATAACACTAACACTTACCCTCTAATCCTAAACCTAAGCCTAACAATAACCCTAAAACTAACCCTAACCATAAAACTAACACTCCAACACTAACCCTATCCCTAAGCCTCTAACGCTAACCCTAACCCTAAACCTAAACCTAACCTCTAACCCTCTGACCCTAACCATATCTCTAACCCTAACCCTCACACTAAACCTAACCTATAATCCTTACGCTAACCCTGACCCTAAGACCCAATCTAACCATATAAACCTAACCCTAAGGCTTAACCCAACCCTCTAAACCTAACCATAACCAAAACCCTAACCCTAAACATCCAACCCTCTAACCCTAAACCTAACACTAACCCTAACCCTAATACTAACCATAAAGCTAAACCTAACACTAAACCTAATTCTAAACCTAAGCCTTACCCTAAACCTAACCTTAACCCTAAATCTAACCCTATAATCCTAAGCCTAAACCTATCCCTAACCCTAACCCTCAAACGCTCTAACACTAAAACTAACACTAACCCTAAACCTAACCCTAACTCTAATATTAACGCTAAAACTCTAACACTAACCCTAACTCTATCCTTAATACTAACCCTCTAACACTCTAACCCTAACACTAAACCTAACCCTAAACCAAACCCTAACCCTAACACTAACCCAAACCATAACACTAACCGTAAAAGTAACCCTAACCCTAACATTAAACCGTAACCCTAACCCTAACCCAAAAACTAACCCTAACTCTAACCATAACTCTAACCCTATCCCTAGCGCTTACCCTCTAACCCTAACACTAATACTGACCCTCAAACCCTAACACTAACCCTAACCATAACCCTCTAACCCTAACCTAAACCCCAAACCTAACTCTAACCCTCTAACTGTCTAAAAATAACCCTAACACTTACACTCTAATCCTTACCCTAAGCCTAACCATGAGCCTAAACCCAACCGTCACCCAAACCTAATCCTAACCCTAACCGTTACCCTAAACCAAACACTAACCCTAATCCTAATATTACTCTAACACTAACCCTAACCCTAACACTAACAGTAACCCTAACCATAAACCTAACCGTAACAATAACCCTAACCCTAACACTCTGACCCTAAACATAATCCCAAACCTAACCCTAAACCTAAACCTAACCCTTAACCTAACCTTACCCTTACCCCAAAACTAACCCTAAAACTAACCTAAACCTAACACTAAATCTAAACCTAACTGTAACTCTAACCCTAACACTAACACTAACACCTAACACTAACCCTAGTCCTAACCCTATCCCTAACCCTAAACCCTAACACAAACCTTAAACCTAAAAATAACAGTAACAGTAACTCTAACTCTAACCCTAACCCTATCCATAAACTTAACCCTAACACTAACCATCCAATCGTCTAACCCAAGCCCTAACCCTAAGCCTTATCCTAACCCGAACCCTTACCCTAATCCTAACAACAACCCTCTAATGATAAACATATCCCTAACACTAACCCGAACTCTAACCCTCTAACCCTCTAACCTTTACCCTAAGCCTAAACCTAACCATAACACTAAAACTAACACTCTAACACTAACACTATCCCTAAGCCTCTTACACTATCCCTAAACCGAACCCTAAACCTAAACTCTAACCCTCTGACACTAAACTTAACCCTAACCCTAACCCTCATACTAAACCTAACCTCTAATCCTAACGCTAACCATGACCCTAAGTCCCACCCTAACCCTCTAAACCTAAACCTAACGCTTACCCCAACCCTCTGAACCTAACCATAACCCTAACCCTAACCCTAAACCTCCAACGCTCTAATCCTGAACCTAACTGTAACCCTAACACCAATACTAACCTTAATGCTAACCCTAACACTAACCTTAATCCTAAACCTAAGCCTTACACTAAACCTAACTTTAACCCTAACCCTAACCCTCTAACCCTATGCCTAAGCCTATCCCTAACCCTAACCCTCTAACGCTCTAACCCTAACACTAACACTAACCCTAACCCTATACCTAAACCTAACCCTAACCCTAACATTAACCCGAACCCTAACCCTAAGCCTAACCATATCCCTAACCATAACCCTCTAACGCTCTAACCCTAACCCTAACACTAACCCTAAAACTAACCCTAAACCTAACCCTAACCCTAAAACTAACCCTAACACTAAAACTAACCCTAACCCTAAACCTAAACCCTAAACCAAACCCTAAACCTAACCCTAAACCTAAAACTAAACCCAACTCTAACCCTAACCCTAACCCTATCCCTAGCCTTAATCCTCTAACCTTAACACTAATACTAATCCTCAAACCCTAACACTAACCCTAAACATAAGCCTCAAACCCTAACCTTAACCCCAACCCTAACCTTAACACTCTACCTTTCTAAACATAACCCTAACACTTACCCTCTAATCCTAACCCTAAGCCTAACCATAACCTTAATCCCAACCGTCACCCAAACCTAATCCTAACCCTAACCGTTACCCTAAACCAAACACTAACCCTAACCCTAACACTTACTCTAACACTAAACCTAACCCTAACACTAACACTAACCCTAAGCATAAACTTACCCTAACCATTACGCTAACCCTAAAACTCTCACCCTAAACGTAACCCCAAACCTAACCCTAACCCAAACCCTCAACCTAACCCTAAACCTAACCCTTAACCTAAACCTTACCCTTACCCCAAACCTAACCATCAAATTAACCTAACCCTAATATTATATCTAACAATTACTGTAACTCTAACCCTAACCCTAACCCTAACCCTAACCCTAACCTTAAACCCTTAAACCTTAAACCTTAAAACCTTAAAACCTTAAACCTTAAACCCTAACACAAAATTAAACCCTAACCCTAACAGTAACAGTAACTCTAACTCTAACCCTAACCCTATCCATAACCATAACCCTAACACTAACCATCCAATCGTCTAACCCTAGCCATAACCCTAACACTTACCAATACCTGAACCCAAACCCTAAGCCTCTAAACATAAGTCTAACTCTAATCCTCTAACGTGAACACTAACCCTAACCCTGATCCTAACAACAACCCTCTAATGCTAACCATATCCCTAACATTAACCCGAACCCTAACCCTCTAAACCTCTAAACCTAACCCTAACCCTAAACCTAAGACTAACCCTAAAACTAACACTCTAACACTAACCCTATCCCTAAGCCTCTAACCCTAACCCTCACCCGATCCCTAAACCTAACACTCTAACCCTCTAACCCTAACCATAACCTTAACCCTAACCCTAACACTAAACCTAACCTCTAAACCTAGCCCTAACCCTGACCATAGGACAAACCCTAACCCTCTAAACCTAACCCTAACGCTAACCCCAACCCTCTAAACCTAACCATAACCATAACCCTAATCCGAAGCATCCAAACCTCTACCATAACCTAACCTTAACTTTAACGCTAATAATAACCATAACTCTAACCATAACATTAACCCTAATCCTAAACCTAAGCCTTACCCTATACCTAACCATAACACTAACCCTAACCCTCTAACCCTAAGACTAAACCTACCCCTAACCCTAACCCTGTAACCCTTTAACCTTAACATTAACACTAACCCTAACCCGAACCATAACCCTAAAACTAACCCTAACCCTAACCCAAAACCATAAACCTAACCCTAACCCTAAAATGAACCATAACTCTAATCCTAACCCTAACCCTATCCCTAGCCCTAACTCTCTAATCTTAACACTAATACTAACCCTCAAACCCTAACACTAACCCTAACCGTAACCCTCTAACCCTAACTTAAACCCCAAACCTAACCCTAACCCTCTAACTCTCTAAAAATAACCCTAACACTTACCCTCTAATCCTTACCCTAAGCCTAACCATAACCCTAAACCCAACCGTCACCCAAACCTAATCCTAACCCTAATCATTACCCTAATCCAAACACTAACCCTAACCCTAACACTTACTCTAACCATAACCCTAACACTAACGCTAACACTAACACTAACCCTAACCATAAACCTAACCCTAAGCGTAACACTATCATCCTAAACGTAACCCCAAACCTTACCCTAACCCTAACCCTAACCCTAACGCTAACCACAACCCTCTAATCCTAAGCTTAACCATAAGCTAAGCCTAAACATCCAACCCTCTAACCTTAAACCTAACCCTAATCCTAAAACTAACCTTAACAATAACACGAACACTAAGCCTAATCCTAAACCTAAGCCTTACCCTAAACCTAACCTTAACCCTAACTCTAATACTCTAAACCTAAGCCTAACATTACCCCTAACCCTAACCCTCTAAAGCTCTAACCCTAACCCTAACACTAACCCTAAACCTAACCATAAACCTAACCCTAACCCTAACACTAACCCTAAAACTCTAACCCTAAGCCTAACCCTATCCCTAACCCTAGCCCTCTAACGCTCTATCCCTAACACTAACACTAACACTAACCCTAACCTAAACCTAACCCTAAACCTAACACTAACCCTAACCCTAAACCTAACTATAACACTAAAACTAACCCTAACCCTAATCCTAACCCTAAACCCTAACCCTAACCCTAACCCTAAAACTAACCCTAACTCTAACCCTAACCCTAACCCTATACCTAGCCCTAACCTTCTAACCCTAACACTAATACTGACAAACAAACACTAACCCTGACCCTAACCATAACACTCTAAGATAACCTTGACCCCAACCCAAACCCTAACCCTCTTACTCTCTAAACATAACCCTAACACTTATCCTCTAATCTTAACCCTAAGCATAAACATAACCATAAATCCAACCGTCACCCAAACCTAATCCTAACCCTAACCGTTACCCTAAACCAAACACTAACACTAACCCTAACATTTACTCTAACACTAACCCTAACCCTAACACTAACAGTAACCCTAACCATAAACCCAACCCTAACCATAACCCTAACCCTAACACTCTCACCCTAAACATAACCCCAAACCTAACCCTAACCCTAAACCTAACCCTTAACCTAACCTTACCCTTACCCCAAAAGTAACCCTAAAACTAACCTAACCCTAACACTAAATCTAAACCTAACTGTAACTCTAACCCTAACGCTAACACTAACACCTAACACTAACCCTAGCCCTAACCCTATCCCTAACCCTAAACCCTAACACAAACCTTAAACCTAACACTAACAGTAACAGTAACTCTAACTCTAACCTTAACCCTATCCATAAACTTAACCCTAACACTAACCATCCAATCGTCTAACCCTAGCCCTAACCCTAACCCTTACCCTAACCAGAACCCTTACCCTAATCCTAACAATGATCCTCTAATGATAAACATATCCCTAACACTAACCTGAACTCTAACCCTCTAACACTCTAAACTTTACCCTAAGCCTAAACCTAACCATAACACTAAAATTAACACTCTAACACTAACACTATCCCTAAGCCTCTTACACTAACCCTAAACCGAACCCTAAACCTAAACTCTAACCCTCTGACACTAAACAGAAGCCTAACCCTAACCCTCATACTAAACCTAACCTCTAATCCTAACGCTAACCATGACCCCAAGTCCCACCCTAAACCTCTAAACCTAATGCTAACGCTTACCCCAACCCTCTGAACCTAACCATAACCATAACCCTAACCCTAAACCTCCAACTCACTAATCCTGAACCTAACCGTAACCCTAACCCCAATACTAACCTTAATGCTAACCCTAACACTAACCTTAATCCTAAACCTAAGCCTTACACTAAACCTAACTTTAACCCTAACCCTAACCCTCTAACCCAAAGCCTAAACCTATCCCTAACCCTAAACCTCTAACGCTCTAACCCTAACACTAACTCTAACCCTAACCCTATACCTAAACCTAACCCGAACCCTAACACTAACCCTAACCCTAACCCTAAAACTAACCCTAACTCTAACCCTAACCCTAACCCTATACCTAGCCGTAACCTTCTAATCCTAACACTAATACTAACCCTCAAACACTAACCCTAACCGTAACCATAACACTCTAAGCTAACCTTAACCCCAACCCTAACCCTAACACTCTAACTCTCTAAACATAACCCTAACACTTATCCTCTAATCTTAACCCTAAGCATAACCATAACCCTATATCCAACCGTCACCCAAACCTAATCCTAACCCTAACCGTTACCCTAAACCAAACACTAACACTAACCCTAACATTTACTCTAACACTAACCCTAACCCTAACACTAACAGTAACCCTAACCATAAACCTAACCCTAACCATAACCCTAACCCTAACACTCTCACCCTAAACATAACCCCAAACCTAACCCTAACCCTAAACCTAACCATTAACCTAACCTTACCCTTACCCCAAAACTAACCCTAAAACTAACCTAACCCTAACACTAAATCTAAACCTAACTGTAACTCTAACCCTAACACTAACACTAACACCTAACACTAACCCTAGCCCTAACCCTATCTCTAACCCTAAACCCTAACACAAACCTTAAACCTAACACTAACAGTAACAGTAACTCTAACTCTAACCCTAACCCTATTTATAAACTTAACCCTAACACTAACCATCCAATCGTCTAACCCTAGCCCTAACCCTATCCCTTACCCTAACCTGAACCCTTACCCTAATCCTAACAACAACCCTCTAATGATAAACATATCCCTAACACTAACCCGAACTCTAACCCTCTAACGCTCTAACCTTTACCCTAAGCCTAAACCTAAAAATAACACTAAAATTAACACTCTAACACTAACACTATCCCTAAGCCTCTTACACTAACCCTAAAGCGAACCCTCAACCTAAACTCTAACCCTCTGACACTAAACATAAGCCTAACCCTAACCCTAATACTAAACCTAACCTCTATTCCTAACGCTAACCATGACCCTAAGTCCCACCCTAACCCTCTAAACCTAAACCTAACGCTTACCCCAACCCTCTGAACCTAACAATAACCATAACCCTAACCCTAAACCTCCAACCCTCTAATCCTAAACCTAACCCTAACCCCAATACTAACCTTAATGCTAACCCTAACACTAACCTTAATCCTAAACCTAAGCCTTATACTAAACCTAACTTTAACCCTAACCCTAACCCTCTAACCCTAAGCCTAAGCCTATCCCTAACCCTAAACCTCTAACGCTCTAACTCTAACAATAACACTAACCATAACCGTATACCTAAACCTAACCCTAACCCTAACACTAACACCTAACACTAACCCTAGCCCTAACCCTATCCTTAACCCTAAACCCTAACACAAACCTTAAACCTAACACTAACAGTAACAGTAACTCTAACTCTAACCCTAACCCTATCCATAAACTTAACCCTAACACTAACCATCCAATCGTCTAACCCTAGCCCTAACCCTAACCCTTACCCTATCCCGAACCCTTACCATAATCCTAACAATAACCCTCTAATGATAAACATATCCCTAACACTAACCCGAACTCTAACCCTCTAACCCTCTAACCTTTACCCTAAGCCTAAACCTACCCATAACACTAAAACTAACACGCTAACACTAACACTATCCCTAAGCCTCTTACACTAACCCTAAACCGAACCCTAAACCTAAACTCTAACCCTCTGACACTAAACTTAAGCCTAACCCTAACCCTCATACTAAACCTAACCTCTAATCCTAACGCTAACCAAGACCCTAAGTCCCACCCTAACCCTCTAAACCTAACCCTAACGCTTACCCCAACCCTCTGAACCTAACCATAACCATAACCCTAACCCTAAACCTCCAACCCTCTAATCCTAACCCTAACCCTAACCCTAAACCCAATACTAACATTAATGCTAACCCTAACACTAACCTTAATCCTAAACCTAAGCCTTACACTAAACCTAACTTTAACCCTAACCCTAACCCTCTAACCCTAAGCCTAAGCCTAACCTAACCCTAACCCTCTAACGCTCTAACCCTAACACTAACACTAACCCTAACCCTATACCTAAACCTAACCCTAAGCTAACACTAACCCTAACCCTAACCCTAAACCTAACCATATCCCTAACCCTAACCCTCTAACGCTCTAACCCTAACCCTAACACTAACCCTAAACCTAACCCTAAACCTAACCCTAACGCTAACACTAACCCTAACCCTATCATTAAAACTAACCCTAACCTAACCCTAAACCTTAAACCTAACCCTAAACCAAAAACTAAACCCAACTCTAACCCTAACCCTAACCGTATCCATAGCCCTAACCCTCTAAATTTAACACTAATACTAACCCTCAAACCCTAACACTAACCTTAAACATAAGCCTCTAACCCTAACCTTAACCCCAACCCTAACCCTAACCCTCTACTTCTCTAAACATAACCCTAACACTTACCCTCTAATCCTAACCCTAAGCCTAACCTTAACCCTAATCTCAACCGTCACCCAAACCTAATCCTAACCCTAACCGTTACCCTAAACCAAGCACTAACCCTAACCCTAACACTTACTCAAACACTAACCCTAACACTAACACTAACACTAACCCTAACCTTAAACTTATCCTAACCATAACGCTAACCCTAACACTCTCACACTAAATGTAACCCCAAACCTAACCCTAACCCAAACCCTCAACCTAACCCTAAACCTAACCCTTAACCTAAAACTTACACTTACCCCAAACCTAACCATCAAACTAACATAACCATAACATTAAATCTAACAATTACTGTAACTCTAACCCTAACCCTAACAATAACCCTAACCCTAACGTTAAACCCTTAAACCTTAGACCTTAAAACCTTAAAATCTTAAACCTTAAACCCTAACACAAAATTAAACCCTAATCCTAACAGTAACAGTTACTCTAACTCTAACCCTAAACCTACCCATAACCATAACCCTAACACTAACCATCCAATCGTCTAACCCTAGCCCTAACCCTAAATCTTACCATAAACTGAACCCTAACCCTAACCTTCTAACCATAAGTCTAACTATAATCCTCTAACGTGAACCCTATCCCAAACCCTACTCCTAACAATAACATTCTACTGTTAACCATATCCCTAACACTAACCCGAACCCTTACCCTAACCCTCTAACACTAACCCTCTAACCCTAACCCTAACCCTAGCCTAACCCTAACCCTAACACTAACCCTAAAACCCTAACCCTAAGCCTAAACCTATCCCTAACCGTAACCCTCTAACGCTCTAACCCTAACACTATCACTAACCCTAACCCTAACCATAAACCTAACCCTAGACCTAACACTAACACTAACCCTAACCCTAACCCTAACAATAACACTAAAACTAACCCTAACCCTAACCCTAACCCTAAACCCTAACCCTAACCCTAACCCTAAAACTAACCCTAACTCTAACCCTAACCCTAACCCTATCCCTAGCCCTAACCTTCTAACCCTAACACTAATACTGACCCTCAAACACTAACCCTGACCCTAACCATAACACTGTAAGCTAACCTTAACCCCAACCCTAACCATAACCCTCTAACTCTCTAAACATAACCCTAACACTTACCCTCTAATCCTAACCCTAAGCCTAACCATAACCCTAAAACCAACCGTCACCCAAACCTAATCCTAAACCTAACCGTTATCATCAACCAAACAGTAACCCTAACCCTAACACTTACTCTAACCCTAACTCTAACCCTAACAATAACACTAACCCTAACCATAAACCTAACCCTAAACATAACCCTAACCCTAACACTCTCACCCTAAAAGTAACCCCAAACCTAACCCAAACCCTCACCCTAACCCTAAACCTAAACCTTAACCTAAACCTGACCCTTACCCCAACTCTAACCCTGAACCTAACCTAACCCTAACACTAAATCTAAACCTAACTGTAACTCTAACCCTAACAGTAACACTAAACTAACACAAACCCTAGCCCTAACCCTAACCCTAATGTTAAACCCTAACACAAACCTTAAACCTAACCTTAACAGTAACAGTATCTCTAACTCTAACCCTAACCCTATCCATAAACATAACCCTAACGCTAACCATTCAATCGTCTAACCCTAGCACTAACCCTAACCCTTAACCTAACCCAAACCCTAAACCTAATCCTAACAATAACATTCTAATGCTAAACATATCCCTAACAATAACCCGAACCCTAACCATCTATCACTCTAACACTTACCCTAAGCCTAAACCTAACCCTAACCCTAAAACTAACACTCTAACACTAACACTATCACTAAGCCTCTTACGCTAAACCTAACCCAAACCCTAAACCTAATCTCTGACCCTCTGACACTAAACATAACCCTAACCCTAACCCTCAAACTAAAGCTAACCTCTAATCCTAACGCTAACCCTGACCTAAGACCCACCCTAACCCTCTAAACCTAACCCTAACGCTTACCCCAACCCTCTAACCCTAACCATAACCATAACCCTAACCCTAAACATCCAACCCTCTAATCCTAAACTTAACCATAACCCTAACACCAATACTAACCTTAATGCTAACACTAACACTAACTCTAATCCTAAAGCTAAGTCTTACACTAAACCTAACATTAACCAAAACGCTAACCCTCTAACCCTAAGCCTAACCCTATCCCTAATCCTAACCCTCTAATGCTCTAACACTAACACTAACACTAACCATAACCCTAAACCGAAACCTAACTCTAACCTTAACACTAACCCTAAACCTAACCCTAACCATATCCCTAACCCTAACCCACTAACGCTCTAACCCTAACCCTAACACTAACCCTAACCGTAACCCTAAACCTAACCCTAACCCTAACACTAACCCTAACCCTAACACTAAAACTAACACTAGCCCTAACCATAAAAATTAAACCTAACCCTAACCCTAAAACTAAACCCAACTCTAACCCACCCTAACCCTATCCCTAGCCCTAACCAACTAACCCTAACACTAATACTAACCCTCAAACCCTAACACTAACCCTAACTGTAACCCTCTAACCCTAACCTTAACCCCAAAACTAACCCTAACCCTCAACCTCTCTTAACAGAACCCTAACACTTACCCTCTAATTCTAACCCTAAGCCTAACCATAACCCTAAACCCAACCATCACCCAAACCTAATCCTAACCCTAACCGTTACCCTAACCCAAACACTAACCCTAACCCTAACACTTACTCTAACCCTAACACTAACACTAACACTAACCCTAACCATAAACCTAACCCTAACCATACCCCTAACCCTAACACTCTCACAATAAATGTAACCCCAAACCTAATCCTAACCCAACCCTAACCCTAACCCTAAACCTAACCCTTAAACTAAACCTTACCCTTACCCCAATCCTAACCCTCAAACTAACCTAACCCTAACATTAAATCTAACAATTACTGTAACTCTAACTGTAACCCTAACCCTAACCCTAACCCTAACCCTACCACTAACACTAACCCTAACTCTAAACCTTAACACAAAACTTAACCCTAACCATAACAGTAACAGTAACTCTTACTCTAACCCTAACCCTATCCATAACAATAACACTAACACTAACCATCCGATCGTCTAACCCTAGCCCTAAACTTAAATCTTACCCTAACCCGAACCCTAACCCTAACCCTCTAACAATAAGTCTAACTGTAATCCTCTAACGTGAACCCTAACCCTAACCCTAATCCTACCAATAAACCTCTAATGCTAACCATATCCCTAACACTAACCCGAACCCTAACCATCTAACCCTCTAACCTTAACCCTAACCATAAACCTAACCCTAACCCTAAAACTAACACTCCAACCCTAACCCTATCCCTAAGCCTCTAACCCTAACCGAACACGAACCATAAACCTAACACTCTAACTATCAAACTCTAACCATACCCCTAACACTAGCACTAACACTAAAACTAACCTCTAACCCTAACGCTAACCCTGACCCTAATACCAATCCTAAACCTCTAAATCTAACCCTAACACAAAGCCCAACCCTCTAAACCTAAACATAACCATAACCCTAACCCTAAATATCCAACCCTCTAACCCTAAACCTAGCCCTAACCCTAACCCTAATAGTAACCGTAACGCTAACCCTAACACTAACCCTAATCCTAAACCTAAGCCTTACCCTAAACCTAACCTTAACACTAACCCTAACCCTCTAACCCTAAGCCTAACACTATCCCTAACCCTAACCCTCTAACGCTCTAACCCTAACATTAACACTAACCCTAACAATAACCCTAAACCTAATACTAACCCTAACACTAACCCTAAACCTCTAACCCTAAGCCTAACCCTATCCCTAACCCTAACCCTCTAACACTCTATCCCTAACACTAATACTAAACCTAACCCTAACCATAAACATAACCCTAAACCTAAAACTAACCCTAACCCTAACTATAACACTAAAACTAACCTTAACCATAATCCTAAAACTAAACCCTAACTCTAACCCTAACCCTAAAACTAACCCTAACTCTAACCCTAACCGTAACCCTATCCCTATCCCTAACCTTCTAACCCTAACACTAATACGAACCCTCAAATACTAACCCTAAGCCTAACCGTAACACTCTAAGCTAAGCTTAACCCCAACCCTAACCCAAACCCTCTAACTCTCTAAAATTAACCCTAACACTTACCCTCTAATCTTAACCCTAAGCCTAACCATAACCCTAAATCCAACCGTCACCCAAACCTAATCCTAACCCTAACCGTTACCCTAAACCAAACACTAACCCTAACCCTAACATTTACTCTAACACTAACCCTAACCTTAACTCTAACAGTAACCCTAACCATAAATCTAACCCTAACCATAAATCTAACCCTAACCATAACCCTAACCCTAACACTCTCACCCTAAACGTAACCCCAAACCTAACCCTAACCCTAAACCTAACCCTTAACCTAACCTTACCCTTACCCCAAACCTAACCCTAAACCTAACCTACCCCTAACACTAAATCTAAACCTAACTGTAACTCTAACCCTAACAGTAACACTAACACCTAACACTAACCCTAACCCTAACCCTAACCCTAACCCTATCCATAAACATAACCCTAACACTAACCATCCAATCGTCTAACCCTAGCCCTAACCCTAACCCTTACCCTAACCAGAACCCTTACCCTAATCCTAACAATAACCCTCTAATGATAAACATATCCCTAACACTAACCCGAACTCTAACCCTCTAACCCTTTAACTTTACCCTAAGCCTAAACTTAACCATAACCCTAAAACTAACACTCTAACACTAAACCTATCCCTATGCCTCTTACGCTAACCCTAAACTGAACCCTAAACCTAAACTCTAACCCTCTGACACTAAACATAAACCTAACCCAAAACCCTCATACTAAACCTAACCTCTAATCCTAACGCTAACCATGACCCTAAATCCCACCCTATCCCTCTAAACCTAACGCTAATGCTTACCCAAACCCTCTAAACGTAACCATAACCATAACCCTAACCCTAAACCTCCAACCCTCTAATCCTAAACCTAACACTAACCCTAACCCCAATACTAACATTAATGCTAACCCTAACACTAACCTTAATCCTAAACCTAAGCCTTACACTAACCCTAACTTTAACCCTAACCTTAGCCCTCTAACCCTAAGCCTAAGCCTTTCCCTAACCCTAACCCTCTAACACTCTAACCCTAAAACTAACACTAACCCTAACCCTATACCTAAACCTAACCCTAACCCTAACACTAACCCTAACCCTAACCCTAAGCCTAACCATATCCCTAACCCTAACACTCTAATGCTCTAAACCTAACCCTAACACTAACCCTAAACCTAACACTAAACCTAACCCTAACCCTAACACTAACCCTAACCCTAACACTAAAACTAACCCTAACCCTAACCCTAAACCCTAAACCTAAAACTAAACCCAACTCTAACCCTAACCCTAACCCTATCCCTAGCCCTAAGCCTCTAACCCTAACACTAATACTAACCCTCAAACCCTAACACTAACCCTAAATGTAACCCTCTAACCCTAACCTTAACCCAAACCCTAACCCTAACCCTCTACCTCTCTAAACATTACCCTAACACTTACCCTCTAATCCTAACCCTAAGCCTAACCATAACCCTAAACCCAACCGCCACCCAAACCTAAACCTAACCCTAACCGTTACCCTAACCCAAACACTAAGCATAACCCTAACACTTACTCTAACACTAACCCTAACCCTAGCACTAACACTAACCCTAAACATAAACCTAACCCTAACCAGAACCCTAACCCTAACATTCTCGCCCTAAACATAACGCCAAACCTAAACCTAACCCTCACCCTAACCCTAAACCTAACCCTTAACCTAAACCTTACCCATACCCCAACCCTAACCCTAACCCTAACCTAACCCTAACATTAAATCTAACAATTACTGTAACTCTAAGCCTAACCCTAACCCTAACCCTAGGCCTAATACTAACCCTAACCCTAAATCCTAACACAAAACATAACCCTAACCCTAACAGTAACAGTAACTCTAACTCTAACCCTAAACCTATCCATAACCATAACCCTAACACTAACCATTCAATCGTCTAACCCTAGCCCTAACCCTAACCCTTACCCTAACCCGAACCCTATCCCTAACCCTCTAACCATAAGTCTAAACATAATCCTCTAACGTGAACCCTAAACCTAACCCGAATCCTAACAATAACCCTCTAACGCTAACCATATCCCTAACACTAACCCAAACCCTAAGCCTCTAACCCTCTAAACTTAACGCTAACCATAAACCTAAACCTAACACTAACCCTAAAACTAACACTCTAACACTAACCCTATACCTAAGCCTCTAACGTTAACCCTAACCTGAACCCTAAACCTAAACTTTAACCCTCTTACCGTAACCATAACCCTAACCCTAACCCTCACACTACACCTAACCTCTAATCCTCACAGTAACCCTTACCCTAAGACCCACCCTAACCCTCTAAACCTAACCCTAACGCTTACCTCAACCCTCAAACCTAGCCATAACCATGACCCTAGCCTAAACATCCAACCCTCTAACCGAAAACCTAACCCTAATACTAACCATAATGTTAAACCTTACACTAAACCTAATACTAAACCTAAGCCTTACCTTAAACCTAACCTTAACCCTAACCCTAACCCTCTAACCCTAAGCCTAACCCCATCCCTAACACTAACCCTCAAATGCTCTAACCCTAAAACAAACACTTACCCGAAACCTAAACCTAAACCTAACCCTAACACTAACACTAACCCTATACCTCTAACCCTAACCCTAACCCTATCCTTAACCCTAACCCTCTAATGCTCTAACCCTAAAACCAACACTGACCCTAACCCTAACCCTAACCATAACCCTAACACTAACCCTAACCCTAACCCTAACACCAAATGTAACCCTAACCCTAACACTAAACTCTAACCCTAACCCTAACCAAAAACTAAACCTAACTCTAACCCTAACCCTAACCCTATTTCTAGCCCTAACCCTCTAACCTTAATACTAATACTAACCCTCAAACCCTAACACTAAGCATAACCATAACCCTCTAACCCTAAATTGAACCCCAACCTTAACCCTAACCCTCAAACTGTCTAAAAATAACCCTAACACTTACCTTCTAATCCTAACCCTAAGCCTAACCATAACCCCAAAACCCAACTGTCACCCAAACCTAATCCTAACCCTATTCGTTACCCTAACCCAAACACTAACCCTAAATAACACTTACTCTAACCCTAATCTTAACCCTAACACTAACCCTAACCATAAACCTAACCTTAACCCTAACACTCTCATCCTAAAAGTAACCCCAAACCTAACCCTAACCCTCACCCTATCCCTAAACCTAACCCTTAACGTAAACCTTACACTTAGCCCAACCCTAACCCTACACCTAACCTAACCCTAACACTAAATCTAACCCTAACTGTAACTCTAATCTTAACCCTAACTCTAACACCTAAAACTAACCCTAGCCCTAACACTAACCCTAACACTAAACCCTAAAACAAACATGAACCCTAACCCTAACAGTAACAGTAACCCTAAATCTAACACTACCCTATCCATAACTATAACCCTAACACTAACCATCCAATCGTCTAACCCTAGCCCTAACCCTAACCCTTACCCAAAACTGAAACCTAACCCTAAACCTTTAACCATAAGTCTAACTGTAATCCTCTAATCTGAACCCTAACCCTAACCCTAATCCTAACAATAACACTCAAATGCTAAACATATCCCTAACACTATCTCGAACCCTAAACATCTAACACTCTAAGACTATCCCTAAGCCTAAACCTAACCCTAACCCTAAAACTAACACTCTAACACTAACCCTATCCCTAAGCCTCTAACCCTAACCCTAAGCTGAAACCTAAACATAACACTCTAACGCGCTAAACCTAACCATAACCCTAATATTAACCCTAACACTAAACCTAACCTCTAACCCAAACGTTAAGCCTGACAATAAGACGAACCCTAACGCTCTAAACCTAAACCTAACGCTAACCCTAACCCTCTAAACCTAACCATAAACATAAGCTAACCCTAAACATCAAACCCTCTAAACTTAAACCTAACCCTAAACCTAACCCTAATTCTAAACCTAAGCCTTACCCTAAACCTAACCTTAAACCTAACCCTAACACTCTAACCCAAAGCCTAATACTACCCCTAACCCTAACCCTCTAATGCTCTAACCCTAACACTAACACTAACACTAAAGCTAACCATAAACCTAAAACTAACACTAACACTAACCCTAACCCTAAACCTAAACCTAAAATTAACACTAACACTAACTCTAAACCCTAAACCCTAACCCTAACCCTAACCCTAAAACTAACCCTAACTCTAACAGTACCCTAACCCTATCCCTAGCCCTAACCCTCTCTCCCTAACACTAATACTAACCCTCAAACCCTAACACTAACACTAACCGTAACCCTCTAACCCTAACCTTATCCCTAACCCTAAACATCTAAGTCTCTAAACCTAACCCTAACACTTACCCTCTAATCCTAACCCTAAGCCTAACCATAACCCTAAACCCAGCCGTCACCCAAACCTCATCGTAACCCTAACTGTTACCCTAACTCTAACACTAACCCTAACCCTAACACTTACTCTAAGCCTAACCCTAACCCTAAGCCTAACACTAACACTAACCCTAACCATAAACAAAACCCTAACCATAACCCTAACCCTAACACTCTCACCCTAAACGTAACCTCAAACCTAACCCTAAACCTCACCCTAAACGTAAACCTAAACCTTAAACTAAACCTTACCCTTACCCCTAACCCTAAACCTAAACTAACCCTAACACTAAATCTAACCTTAACTATAACTCTAACCCTAACACTAACCCTAACACCTAACACTAATCCTAGCCCTAACATGAACCTTAACTCTAAACCATATCACAAACCTTAACCCTACCCCTAACAGTAACAGTAACTCTAAATCTAACCATAACCCTATCCATAACCATAACCCTAACACTAACCATCCAATCGTATAACCCTAGTCTTAAACCTAACCCTAAGCCTAACGCTAACCCTAAATCTAAGCCTAAACCTAGCCCTAACCCTAACCCTTACCCTAACCTGAACCCAAACCCTAACCCTCTAACCATAAGTCTAACCATAATGCTCTAACGTGAACTCTAAACCTAACACTAACCCTAACAATAATCATCTAATGCTAACTATATCCCTAACACTAACCAGAACCCTAACACTCTAACCCTCTAACCCTAAAACTAACCCTAACCCTAAACCTAACCCTAACCCTAAAACTATCACTCTAACCCTAACCCTATCCCTGAGCCTCTAACCCTAACCCTAACCAGAACCCTAAACCTAACACTCTAACCCTCTAACCCTAACCATAACCATAACCCTATCCCTAACACTAAACCTAACCTCTAAACCTAGTGCTAACCCTGACCATAAGACGAAACCTAACCCTCTAAACCTAACTAAAACGCTAACCCAAAGCCTCTAAAACTAACCATAACCATAACCCTAATCCTAAGCATCCAACCCTCTAACCCTAACCTAAACCTAAGCCTAACCCTAATACTAACCGTAACGCTAATCCTAACACTAACCCTAATCCTTAACCTAAGCCTTAAACTATACCTAACCATAACCCTAACACTAACCCTCTGACCCAAACACTAAACCTGCCCCTAACCCTAACCCTGTAACACTCTAACCCTAACACTAACCCTAACCCTAACCCTAACCATAACACTAACCCGAACCCGAACACTAACCCTAAAACTAACCCTAACGATAACACTAAACCCTAACCCTAACCCTAACCCTAAAACTAACCCTAACTCTAACCTTAACCCTCACCCTAGCCCTAGGACTAACCCTCTAACCTTAACATTAATACTAACGCTCAAACCCAAACTCTAACCCTAACCTTTATCCCTAACCCTAACCCTAACCCTCTAACTCTCTAAACATAACCCTAACACTTACCCTCTAATCGTAACCCTAAGCCTAACCATAACCCTAAACCCAACCGTCAAACAAACCTAATCCTAACCCTGTTACCCTAACCCGAAAACTAACTCTAACCCTAAGACTTACTCTAACGCTAACAGTAACCCTAACACTAACACTAACCTAACCATAAACATAACCCTAACCATAACCCTAACCCTAACACTCTCATCCTAAATGTAACCCCCAAACCTAACCCTATCCCTCACCCTAACATTAAACCTAACCCTTAACCTAAACTTAATCTTACCCCAAACCTAATCCTAAACCTAACCTAAACCTAACACTAAATCTAACCATAACTGTAGCTCTAACCCTTACCCTAAACCTAACACCTATCACTAACCATAGCCCTAAAACTAACCCTAACCCTTAACCCTAACACAAACCTTAAACCTAACCCTAACAGTAACAGTAACTCTAACTCTAACCTTAACCCTATCCATAATCATAACCCTAACACTAACCATCCAATCGTCTAACCCTAGCCCTAACCCTAACACTTACCATTACCCGAACCCAAACCCTAAGCCTCTAAACATAAGTCTAACTGTAATCCTCTAACGTGAACCCTAACCCTAACCCTAATCCTAACAATAACCCTCTAATGCTAACCATATCCCTAACACTAACCCGAACCCTAACCCTCTAACCCTCTAACCCTAACCCTAACCTTAAACCTAACACTAACCCTAAAATTAACACTCTAACACTAACCCTATCCCTAAGCCTCGAACCCTAACCCTCACCCGAACCCTAAATCTAACACTCCAACCCTCTAACCCTAACCATAAGCATAACCCTAACCCTAACACTAAACCTAACCTCTAAACCTAGCCCTAACGCTGACCATAAGACCAACCCTAACCCTCTAAACTTAACCCTAACGCTAACCCCAACCCTCTAAACCTAACCAAAACCATAACCCTAATCCTAAGCATCCAACCCTCTACCATAAACTAACCTTAACTCTAACGCTAATAATAACCCTAACTCTAACCATAGCACTAATCCTAATCCTAAACCTAAGCTTTACCCTATACCTAACCATAACACTAACCCTAACACTCTAACCCTAAGACTAAACCTACCCGTAACCCTAACCCTGTAACCCATTAACCTTAACATTAACACTAACCCTAACCCAAACCATAACCCTAAAACTAACCCTAACCCTAACCTTAAAACTAACCATAACTCTAATCCTAACCCTAACCCTATCACTAGCCCTAACCCTCTAACTTTAACACTAATACTAAACCTCAAACCCAAACACTAACCCTAACTGTAACCCTCTAACTCTACCCTTAACCCTAACACCAACCCTAACCCTCTAACTCTCTAAACATAACCATAACACTTACCCTCTAAGCCTAACCATAACTGTAAACCCAACCGTCACCCAAACCTAAACCAAACCCTAAACGTTACCCTAACCTAAACACTAACCCTAACCCTAACATTTACTCTAACCCTAACCCTAACACTAACACTAACCCTAAACCTAAAACTAACCCTAACACTAAGCCTAACCCTAAACCTAACCCTAAAACTAACCGTAACACTAACCCTAAACCCTAACCCTAACCGTAACCCTAAAACTAACCCTAGCTCTAAAAATAAAACCTAACCCTATCCCTAGCCCTAACCCTCTAACCTTAACACTAATACTAACCCTCAAAACCTAACACTAACCCTGACTTTAACCCTCTAACACTAACCTTAACCCTAACTCTAACCCTAACCCCCTAACTCTCTAAACATAACACTAAAACTTACCCTCTAATCCTAACCCTAAGCCTAACAATAACCCTAAAACTAACCCTAACTATAAAACTAACATTCTAACCCTAACCCTATCCCTAAGCCTCTAACACTAACCCTAACCCGAACCCTAAACGTAACCTCTAACCCTCTGACCCTAACCATATCTTTAACCCTAACCCTCACACTAAACCTAACCCCTAATACTTACGCTAACCCTGACTCTAAGAGCCAATCTAACCATCTAAACCTAACCGTAACGCTTACCCCAACCCTCTAAACCTAACCATAACCAAAACCCTAACCCTAAACATCCAATGCACTAACCCTAAACCTAACCCTAAAACCCTAATACTAACCATAAAACTAACACTAACACTAACCATAATTCTAAACCTAAGCCTTAGACCTAAAACTAACCTTAACCCTAACCCTAACACTATAATCCTAAGCCTAACCCTATCCCTAACCCTAACCCTCAAACGCTCTAACCCTAAAACTAACACTAACCCTAAACCTAACCCTAAACCTAACCCTAACTCTAACATTAACCCTAAAACTCTAACACTAATCCTAACCCTATCCTTAATCCTAACCCTCTAATGCTCTAACCCTAACACTAACACTAACCTTAACCCTAAACCTAAACATAACCCTAACCCTAACACTAACCCAAACCCTAACACTAATCATAAAACTAACCCTAACCCTAACCCTAACCATCAACCGTAACCCTAACCCTAACCCAAAAACTAACCCTAATTCTTACCATAACTCTAACCCTATCCCTAGACCTAACCCTCTAACCCTAACCCTAACCCTAACCCTAACCCTAACCCTAAGCCTAACACTACCCCTAACCCTAACCCTCTAACGATCTAACCCTAACCCTAACACTAACCCTAAACCTAACGATAAACCTAACCCTAACCCTAACCCTAACCCTAACCCTAAATCTAAAACTAACCCTAACTCTAACCCTAACCCAAACCCTAAACCCTAACCCTAACCCTAACCCTAAAACTAACCCTAACTGTAACCCTAACCGTAACCCTATCCCTAGCCCTAACCCTCTCTCCCTAACACTAATACTAACCCTCAAACACTAACACTAACCCTAACCGTAACCCTCTAACCCTAACATTATCTCTAACTCTAACTCTCTAACTCGCTAAACATAACCCTAACACTTACCCTCTAATCCTAACCGTAAGCCTAACCCTAACCCTAAAGACAGCCGTCACTCAAAACTCATCCTAAACCTAAACCTTACCCTAACCCTAACACTAACCCTAACCGTAACACTTACTCTAACCTTAAACCTAACCCAAACACCTAACACTAATCCTAGTCCTAACATGAACCCTAAACCTAAACCCTATCACAAACCTTAATCCTAACCCTAACAGTATCTCTAACTCTAACCCTAACCCAATGCATAATCATAACCCTAACACTAACCATCCAATCTTCTAAACCTAGCACTAACCATAACCCTTACCCTAAACTGAACCCAAACCCTAACCCTCTAACCATAAGTCTAACCATAATCCTCTAACGTGAACCCTAAACCTAACCCTAAACATAACAATAAAACTGTAATGCTAACTATATTCCTAACACTAACCCGAACCCTAACACTCTAACCCTCTAACCCAAACCCTAACACTAAACCTAAAACTAACACTAAAACTAACACTCAACCCTTAACCCTATCCCTAAGTCTCTAAAGCTAACCCTAACCAGAACCCTAAACCTAACACTCTAACCCTCTAACCATAACCATAACCCTAACCCTAACCCTAACACTAAACCTAACCTCTAAACCTAACGCTAAACCTGACCATAAGACCCAATCTAAGCATCTAAACCTAACCCTAACGCTTAAACCAACCCTCTAAACCTAAAAATCACCAAAACACTAACCCTAAACATCCAACCCTCTAACCCTAAACCTAACCTTAACCCTAACACTAACCCTCTAACCCTAAGCCTAACACTATCCCTAACGCTACTCCTCTAACGCTCTAACCCTAACACTAACACTAAACCTAACCCTAACACTAAAACTAACCCTAATCCTAACACTAACCCTAAAACTCTAACCCTAAGCCTAACCCTATCCCTAATCCTAAACCCCTAACACTCTAACCCTAACACTAACCCTAACCCTAATCCTAGACCTAACCCTAACCCTAAACCTAACACTAACCCTAACCCTAACCCTAATCATAACACTAAAACTAACCCTAACCCTAACCCTAACCCTAAACCCTAACCCTAAACCTAAACCTAAAGCTAACCCTAAATCTAACCTTACCCTAACTCGATCCCTAGCCCTAACCCTCTAACCCTAACACTAATACTAACCCTCAAACACTAACCCTAACCCTAACCATAACACTCTAAGCTAACCTACACCTCAACCCTAACCCTAACCCTCTAACTCTTTAAACGTAACCCTAACACTTACCCTCTAATCTTAACCCTAAGCCAAACCATAATCCTAAACCCAACCGTCACCAAAACCTAATCCTAACCCTAACCGTTACCATAAACCAAACACTAACCCTAACCCTAACACTTACTCTAACCCTAACACTAACCCTAACACTAACACTAACCCTAAGCATAAACCTAACCCTAGCCCTAACACTCTCACCCTAAATGTAAGCCCAAACCTAACCCTAACCCTCACCCTAACCCTAAACCTAACCCTTAACCTAAACCTAACCCTAACCCCAAACCTAACCCTAAACCTAACCTAGCCCTAAAACTAAATATAAACCTAACTGTAACTCTAACCCTAACACTAACACTACCACCTAACACTAACCCTAGCCTCACCCTAACCCTAACTCTAAACCCTAACACAAACCTTAAACCTAACCCTAACAGTAACAGTAATTCTAACTCTAACCCTAACCCTATCCATAAACATAACCCTAACACTAACCATCAAAACGTCTAACCCTAGCCCTAACCCTAACCCTTACCCTAACCTGAACCCTAACCCTAATCTCTAAACCTCTGACACTAAACCTAACCCTAACCCTCACACTAAAACTAACCTCTAATCCTAACGCTAACACTGAACCTAAGACCCAACCTAACCCTCTAAACCTAACCCTAATGCTTAACCCAACCCTCTAAAACTAACCATAACCATAACCCGAACCCTAAACATTCAATTCCTAATCCTAAACCTAAGCCTTACCCTAACCCCAATAACAACCTTAATGCTAACCCTAACACTAAACCTAATCCTAAACCTAAGCCTTAAACTAAACCTAACCTTAACCCTCTAACCCTAAGCCTAACCCTATCCCTAACCTTAACCCTCTAACACTCTAACCCTAAAATTAATACTAACCCTAAACCTAAACCTAAGCTTAACCCTAACGCTAACACTAACCATAACCCTAACCCTAAGCCTAACCATATCCATAACCCTAGCCCTCTAACGCTCTAAACCTAACCTTAACACCAACCCTAAACCTAACCCTAACCCTAACCCTAACACTAACCCTAACCCTAACCCTAACACTAAAACTAACCATAACCCTAACCATAAAATCTAAACCTAACACTAACCCTAAAACTAAACCCAGATCTAAGCCACCATAACCTTATCCCTAGCCCTAACCCTCTACCCTAACACTAATTCTAACCCTCAAACCCTAACTCTAACACTAACTGTAACCCTCTAAACCTAACCTTAACCCCAACCCTAACCCTAACCCTCTACCTGTCTAAACATAACCCTAACACTTACCCGCTAATCGTAACCCTAAGCCTAATAATAACCCTAATCCCAACCGTCACCCAAACCTAATCCTAACCCTAACCGTTACCCTAACCCAAACACTAACCCTAATCCTAACACTTACTCTAACACTAACGCTAACCCTAACACTAACACTGACCCTGACCATAAACCTAATCCTAACCATAACCCTATCGCTAACACTCTCACCCTAAACGTAACCGCAAACCTAACCGTGACCCAAACCTTCACATAACGCTAAACCTAACCCTTAACCTAAACCTTACCCTTACCCCAACCCTAACCATCAAACTAACCTAACCCTAACATTAAATCTAACAATTACTGTAACTCTAACCCTAACGCTAACCCTAACCCTGGCCCTAACACTAACCCTAAACCTAAACCCTAACACAAAACTTAACCCTAACCCTAAGAGTAACAGTAACTCTAACGCTAACCCTAACCCTATCCATAACCATAACCCTAACACTAAACATCCAATCGTCTAACCCTAGCCCGATCCCTAAATCTTACCCTAACCCGAACCCTAACCCTATGCCTCTAACCATAAGTCTAACTATAATCCTCTAACGTGAACCCTAACCCTAACCCTAATCCTAACAATAACCCTCTACTGCTAACCATATCCCTAACACTAACCCGAACCCTAACCCTCTAACCCTCTAACCCTCAATCTAACCCTAACCTAACACTAACGCTAACACTAACCCTAAAACTCTAACACTAAGCCTAACCCTATCCCTAACCCTAACCCTCTAACGCTCTAACCCTAAGACTAACACTAACCCTAACCCTAACCATAAACCTAACCCTAACCCTAACACTAACCCTCACCCTAACCCTAACCATAACACTAAAACTAACATTAACCCTAACCCTAACCCTAAACCCTAACCCTAACCTTAACCCTAAAACTAACCCTGAATCTAACCCTAACCTTAACCTCAACCCTAACCCTAACCCTCTACCTCTCTAAACATAACCCTAAACTTACCCTCTAATCCTTAACCTAAGACTTACCATAACCCTAAACCCAACCGTCACCCAAACCTAATCCTAAACTTAACCGCTACCATCAACCAAACACTAACCCTAACCCTAACACTAACTCTAACCCTAACCGTTACCCTAACCCTAACACTAACACTAACCCTAACCATAAACCTAACCCTAACCATAACCCTAACCATAACACTCTCACCCTAAACGTAACCCCAAACCTAACCCTAACGCAAACCCTCAACATAACCCTAAACCTAACCCTTAACCTAAACCTTACCCTTACCCCAACCCTAACCATCAAACTAACCTAATCCTAACATTAAATCTAACCATTACTGTAACTCTAACCCTAACCCTAAACTTAACTCAAGCCCTAACAATAACCCTAACCCGAAACCCTAAAACAAAACTTAACGCTAACAGTAACAGTAACTCTAACTCTAACCCTAAACCTATCCATAACCATAACCCTAACACTAACAATCCAATCGTCTAACCCTAGCCCTAACCCTAAATCTTACCCGAACCCGAACCCTAACCCTAACCCTCTAACTATAAGTCTAACTATAATCCTCTAATGTGAACCCTAACCCTAATCCTAACAATAACCCTCTACTGCTAACCATATCCCTAAAACTAACCCGAACCCTAACCCCCTAACCCTCTAACCCTAACCCTAACCCTAATCTAACCCTAACCCTAACACTAAGCCTAAAACTCCAACGCTAAGCCTAACCCTATCCCTAACCCTAACCCTCTAACGCTCTAACCCTAACACTAACACTAACCCTGACCCTAACCATAAACCCAACCCTACCCCTAACACTAACCCTAACCCTAACCCTAACAATAACACTAAAACTAACCCTAACCCTATCCCTAAACCCTAACAATAACCCTAACCCTAAAACTAACCCTAACTCTAACCCTAACCCTAACCCTAGCCCTAGCCCTAACCCTCTAACCCTAACACTAACACTACCCCTCAAACACTAACCCTAACCCTACCCCTAACACTCTAAGCTAACCTTAACCCTAACCCTAACACTAACCCTAACCCTCTAACTCTCTAAACATAACCCTAACACTTACCCTCTAATCCTAACCCTAAGCCTAACCATAACCCTAAACCCAACCGTCACGCAAAACTAATCCTAAACCTAACCGTTACCCTAAACCAAACACTAACCCTAACCCTAACAATTACTCTAACCCTAACCCTAACCCTAACAATAACACTAACCATAACCATAAACCTAACCCTAAACATAACCCTAACCCTAACACTCTCACCCTAAAAGTAACCCCAAACCTAACCCGAACACTCACCCTAACCTAAACCTAACCCTTAACCTAAAACTGACCCTTACCCCAACTCTAACCCTAAACCTAACCTAAAACTAACACGAAATCTAAACCTAACTGTAACAGTAACCCTAACACTAACACTAACACATAACACAAACCCTAGCCCTGACCCTAACCCTAACGCTAAACCCTAACACAAACCTTAAACCTAACCTTAATAGTAACAGTATCTCTAACTCTAACCCTAACCCTATCCATAAACATAACCCTAACACTAACCATCCAATCATCTAACCCTAGCCGTAACCCTAACCCTTACCCTAACCCGAACCGTAACCCTAATCCTAACAATAACACTCTAATGCTAAACATATCCCTAACAATAACCCGAACCCTAACCCTCTAACACTCTAACCCTTACCCTAAGCATAAATCTAACCCTAACCCTAAAACTAACACTCTAACACTAACCCTATCCCTAAGCCTCTAACCCTATCCCGAACCCGAACCATACACCTAACACTCTAACCCAGTAACCCTAACCATAACCCTAACAGTAACCCTAACACTAAACCTCACCTCTTACCCTAACGCTAACCTTGACCCTATGACCAGCCCTAACCCTATAACCCTAACCCTAACGCTAACCCCAACCCTCTAAACCTAACCATAACCATAAGCTAACCCTAAACATCCAACCATCTAACCTTAAACCTAACCCTTACCCTAACCGTAATACTAACCGTAATGCTAACCCTAACACTAAGCCTAATCCTAAACCTAAGCATTACCCTAAACATAACCTTAAACCTAACCCTAAACCCCTAACCCTAAGCCTATCCCTACCCCTAACCCACTAACGCTCTAACCCTAAGACTAACACTAACCCTAACCCTAAACATAAACCTAAACCTAACCCTAAACCTAAAAGTAACCGTAACCCTAACCCTAACCCTAAACCCTAACCCTAACTATAACCCTAAAACTAAACCTAACTCTCACCCTAACTCTAACCCTATCCCTAGCCCTAACCCTATAACCGTAACACTAATACTAACCCTCAAACCCTAACACTAACCCTAACCATAACCCTCTAACCCTAACCTTAACCCTAACCCTAACCCTATAAGTCACTAAACATAACCGTAACACTTACTCTTTAATCCTAACCCTAAGCCTAACCATAACCCTAAACCCAAGGGTCACCCAAACCTAATCCTAACCCTTACCGTTACCCTAAACCTAACACTAATCCTAACCCTAACACTTATTCTTACCCTAAACCTAACCCTAACACTAACACTAAACTTAACCATAAACCTAACCCTAACAATACCCCTAACCCTAACACTCTCACAATAAATGTAACCCCAAACCTAACCCTAACCCAACCCTCACCCTAACGCTAAACCTAATCCTTAACCTAAACCTTACCCTTACACCAACCCTAACCTTCACACTAACCTAAACCTAACCTTAAATTTAACAATTACTGTAACTCTAACTCTAACCCTAACCCTACCACTAACACTAACCCTAACTCTAAAACTTAACACAAAACTTAACCCTAACCCTAACAGTAACAGTAACTCTTACTCTAACCCTAACCCTATCCATAACAATAACCCTAACACTTACCATCCAATCGTCTAACCCTAGCCCTAACATTAAATCTTACCCTAACGCGAACCCTAAACCTAACCCTCTAACAATACGTCTAACTATAATCCTCTAACGTGAACCCTAACCCTAACCCTAATCCTAACAATAAACCTCTAATTCTAACCGTAACCCTAACACTAACCCTAAACCTCTAACCCTAAGCCTAACCCTATCCCTAACTGTAACCCTCTAACGCTCTAACCCTAACACTAACACTAACCCTAACCCTAACCATAACCCTAAACCTAACATTAACCATAACACTAACCCTAACCCTAACAATAACACTAAAACTAACCCTAACCCTAATCCTAACCCTAAATCCTAACCCTAACCCTAACCCTAAAACTAACCCTAACTCTAACCCTAAACCTAACCCTATCCCTAGCCCTAGCCTTCTAACCCTAACACTAATACTAACCCTCAAACACTAACCCTAACCCTAACCATAACACTCTAAGCTAACCTTAACCCCAACCCTAACCCTAACCCTCTAACTCTCTAAACATAATCCTAACACTTACCGTCTAATCTTAACCCTAAGCCTAAACATAACCCTAAATCCCACCGTCACCCAAACCTAATCCTAACCCTAACCGTTACCCTAAACCAAACACTAACCCTAACCCTAAAATTTACTCTAACACTAACCCTAACCCTAACACTAACACTAACCCTAACCATAAACCTAACCCTAACCATAACCCTAACCCTAACACTATCACACTAAACGTAACCCCAAACCTAACCCTAACCCTAAACCTAACCCTTAACCTAACCTTACCCTTACCCCAAAACTAACCCTAAAACTAACCTAACCCTAACACTAAATCTAAACCTAGCTGTAACTCTAACCCTAACCCTAACACTAAAACCTAACACTAACCCTAGCCCTAACCCTATCCCTAACCCTAAACCCTAACACAAACCTTAAACCTAAAACTAACAGTAACAGTAACTCTAACTCTAACCCTAACCCTATCCATAAACATAAACCTAACACTAACCAGCCAATCGTCTAACCCTAGCCCTAACCCTAACCCTTACCCTAACCCGAACCGTAACCCTAACCCTCTAACTATAAGTCTAACTATAATCCTCAAACGTGAACCCTAACCCTAACCCTAATCCTAACAATAACACTCTAATGCTAACCGTATCCCTAACACTAACCCGAACCCTAAACCTTACACTTAACCCAACCCTAACTGTAACCCTAAACCTAACCTAACCCTAAGCATAAATATAACCCTAACTGTAACTCTAACCCTGACGCTAACAGTAACACCTAACACTAACCCTAGCCCTAACACCTACCCTAACACTAAACCCTAACACAAACCTTAACCCTAAACTTAACAGTAACAGGAACCCTAACTCTAAACCGAACCCTATGCATAACAATAACCATAACACTAATCATCCAATGCTCTAACCCTAGCCCTAACCCTAACACGTACCCTAACCCAAACCCTAACCATAACCCTCTAACTATAAGTCTAACTATAATCCTCTAACGTGAACCCTAACTCAAAACCTAATCCTAACAATAACCCTCTAATGCTAACCATATCACTAACACTAACCCAAACCATAAACCTCTAATCATCTAACCCTAACCCTAACCCTAAAACTAACCCTAACCCTAAAACTTACACTCTAACACTAACCCTATCACTAAGCCTCTAACGCTAACCCTAACCCGAACCCTAAACCTAAACTCTACCCCTCTGACCCTAACCATAACCCTCACCCTAACACTCACACTAAACCTATACTCTAATCCTAACACTAAAACTGACCCTAAGACCAACACTATCCCTCTAAACCTAACCCTAACGCTTACCGCACCCTCTAAACTTAACCATTACCATAACACTAACCCTAAACATGTAACCCTCTAACCCAAAACCTGACCCTAACCCTAATACTAACCATAATGCTAACCCTAACACTAACCCTAAACCAAAGCGTTACCCTAAACCTAACCTTACCCCTAACACTAACCCTCTAACCCTAAGCCTAACACTATCCCTAACCCTAAACCTCTAAAGCTCTAAACTAACACTAACACTAACACTAACGCTAAACCTAAACCTAACCCTAACCTTAACACTAACCCTAACCCTAACACTAACCCTAACCCTAACCCTAACCTAACCCTAACCCTAACCCGAACCCTAACCCTAACCCTAACAATCTATCGCTAACTCTAAAACTAACCCTAAACCTAATCCTAACCCTAAAACTAACACTCTAACCCTAACCCTAACTCTAAGCCTCTAACCCGAACCCTAACCCGAAACATAAACATAACCTCTAAAACTCTGGCCCTAACCATAACACTAACTCTAACCCTAACACTAAACTTAACCCACTAACCCTAAGCCTAACCTTATCCCTAACCCTAACAATCTAACGCTCTAACACTAAGACTAACACTAAACCTAACCCTAACCCTAAACCTAACCGTAACCCTTACACTAAGCCAAACCCTAACACTAACCCTAAAACTAACCCTAACCCTAACACTAAACCTAATCCTAACCTTTATACTAAGCCAAACCCTAACACTAACCCTAAAACTAACACTAACGCTAACCCTCGAAAGCTCTAAACCTAACACTAAACCTAACCCTAACCCTAACCCTAAACCTAACCCTAACCCTAACACTAACCCTAACCCTAACCCTAACCCTAACCCTAATGTAACCCTAACCATAACCATAACCATAACCCTAACCCTAAACATCCAACCCTCTAACCATAACCTAAACCGAACACAAACCCTAATACTAACCATAATGCTAACACTAACACTAAACCTAATCCTAAACCGAAGCCTTAAACTAAACCTAACCTTAACCCTAACCCTAAACCTCTAACCCTAAGCCAAACACTATCTCTAACCCTAACCCTCTAATGCTCTAACACTAGCACTAACACTAACTCTAACCATAAACCTAACCCTAACCCTAACCCTAACCCTAGCACTCTCAGCCTAAATGTAACCCCAAACCTAACCATACCCCTCACCCTAACCCTAAATCTAACCCTTAAACCAAACCTTACATTTACCACAACCCTAACCCTAAACCTAACCTAACCCTAACACTAAATCTAACCCTAATTGTAACTCTAACCCTAACCTTAACACCGAACACTAACTCTAGCCCTAACAATAAACCTAACCCTAAACCCTAACACAAACCTTAACCCTAACCCTAAGAGTACCAGTAACTCTAACTCTAACACTAACCCTATCCATAACCATAACCCTAACACTAACCATCCACCAGTGTAACACTAGCCCTAAACCTAACCCTAAGCCTAACGCTAAACCTAAACCTAACCCTAACTCTAAGTCTTACCCTAACCCGAAGCCTAACCCTAACACTCTAAACATAAGTCTAACCATAATCCTCTAATGTGAACGCTAACCCTAAAACTAATCCTAACAATAACACTCTAAAGCTAACCATATCCCTAACACTAATCCAAACCCTAAACCTCTAACCCTCTATCGCTAACACTAACGCTAACACTAAACCTAACCCTAACCCTAAAACTAACACTCTAACCCTAAACCTATCCCTAAGCCTCTAACCCGAAAACTAACCCGAACCCTAAACAAAACCTCTAACCCTCTGACCCTAACCATAACCCTAACTCTTAACCTAACACTAAACTTAACACTCTAACCATAAGCCTAACCCTATCCCTAACCCTAACCCTCTAACGCTCTAACACTAAGACTAACACTAAACCTAAACCTAACCCTAAACCTAACCCTAACCCTTACACTAAGCCAAACCCTAACACTAACCCTAAAACTAACCCTAACCCTAACCCTAATCCTAACCCTAAACCCTAACCCTAACCCTAACCCTAACTCTAACCCTAACTCAAACCCTAAGCCTAACACTATCCCTAGCCCTAACCCTCTAACCCTAACACTAATACTAACCCTCAAACCCTAACACTAACCCGAACCGTAACCCTCTAACCATAACCTTAACCCTAACCCTAACCCTAACCCTCTAACTCTCTAAACAAAACCCTAACACTTACCCTCTAAACCTAACCCTAATCTAACCATAACCTTAAACCCAACCGTCACCCAAAGCTAATCCTAACACTAAGTGTTACACTAACCCTAACCCTAACACTTATTCTAACCCTAACCATAACCCTAACACTAACACTAACCCTAACCATAAACCTAACCCTAACTATAACCCTAACACTAACACTCTCACCCTAAATGTAGCACCAAACCTAACCCTTACCCTCACCCTAACCCTAAACCTAAACCTTAACCTAAACATTATGCTTACCCCAACCCTAACCCTAAACCTAACCTAACCGAACACTAAATCTAACCCTAACTGTAACTCTAACCATAACCCTAACACCTCACACTATCCCTAGCCCTAACACTAACCCTAAGCCTAAACCCTAACACAAACCTTAACCCTAACCCTAACAGTAACAGTAACTTTAACTCTAACCCTAACCCGATCCATATCCATAACTCTAACACTAACCATCCAATCGTCTAATCCTAGCCCTAACCCTAACATTTACTCTAACCCGAACCCTAAGCCTACCCCTCTAACCATAAGTCTAACCATAATAATCTAACGTGAACCCTAACCCTAACCCTAATCCTAACAATTACCCTCTAATGCTAACCATATCCCTAACACTAAACGGAACCCTAACCCTCTAACCCTCTAACCATAACCCTAACCCTAACCATAAACTTAACCCTAAACCTAAAACTAACACTCTAACCCTAACACTATTCCTAAGCCTCTAACCCTAACCCTAACCTGAACGCTAAACCTAACAGTCTAACCCTCTAACCCAAACCATAACACTACCCTTAACCCTAACACTAAACCTAACCTCTAACCCTAAAGCTAACCCTGACCCTAAGACCAACGCTAATCCTCTAAACCTAACACTAACGCTAACCACAACCCTCTAAACCTAACCATACCCATAACCCTAACCATAATCATCCAACCATCTAACCCTAAACCTAACCTTAACCCTAACCCTAATACTAACTATAACGCTAACACTAACACTAACCCTAATCCTAAACCTAAGCCTTACCATAAACCTAACCATAGCCCTAACCCTAACCTTCAAACCATAAGCCTAATCCTAACCCTGTGCCTCTCACGCTCTAACCCCTAACACTAACACTAACCCTAACCATAATCCCTAATCATAACCTTAATCCTAAATGTAACCCTAATTCTTACACTAACCCTAACTGTAGCGCTAGCCCTAACCCTCTATCCCTAACACTAATACTAACCCTCAAAGCCTAACACTAACCCTAAACATAACCCTGTAACCCTAACCTTAACCCTAACCCTAGCCCTAACCATCTAACTCTCTAAACATAACACTAACACTTACACTCTAATCCTAACCCTAAGCCTAACCATAACCCTAAATCCAACCATCACCCAAACCTAATCTTAAGCCTAAACGTTACACTAACCCTAACACTAACCCTAACCCTAACACTTATTCTACCCTAACCCTAACCCTAACACTAACACTAACACTAACCCTAACTCTAACCCTAACCCTAACACTAACCCTAAACCTCACCCTACACATAACCCTAACCGGAACACTAACCCTAACCCTCTAACCCTAACCTTAACCCTATGCCTAACCCTAACCCTCTAACACTGTAACCCTAACAATAACGCTAAGCCTAACCTTAACCCTAAACCTAACCCTAACCATAACAGCAATCCTAACCCTAACCCTAAAAATAACACAAACCCTAACCCTAACACTAACCCTAACGTTAACACTATCCCTAACCATAAACCTAACCCTAACCATAACCCAAACCCTAACACTCTCACCCTAAACGAAACCCCAAACCTAACCCTAACCCTAACCCTAAACCTAACCCTTAACCTAAACCTTACCCTTACCCCAACCCTAACTCTAAACCTAACCTAACCCTAACACTATATCTAATCCTAACTGTAACTCTAACCCTAACCCTAACACCTAACACTAACCCTAGCCCTACCACTAACCCTAAACCTAAACCCTAACAAAAACCTTAACCCTAACCCTAACAATAACAGTAACTCTAACTCTAACCCTAACCCTATCCATAACCATAACCCTAACACTAACCATCCAATCATCTAACCCTAGACCTAAACCTATCCCTCACCCTAACCCGAACCCTAACCCTAAACTTCTAACCGTAAGTCTAACTATAATCCTCTAAAGTGAACCCTAAAACTAACCCTAATCCTAACAATAACCCTCTAATGCTAACCATATCCCTAACACTAATCCAAACCCCAACCCTCTAACCCTATATCCCTAACCCTAACCCTAACCCAAACCCTAACACTAACCATAAAACTAACCCTAAACCTAAACCCTAACCCTAACCCTAACCCGAAAATTAACCCTAAATCTAACCTACCCCTAGCCCTAACCCTCTAACCCTAACACTAATACTAACCCTTGAACCTTAACACTAACCCTAACCATAAGCCTCTAACCCTAACCTTAACCCCAACCCTAACGCTAACCCTCTAACTCTCTAAACATAACCCTAACACTTACCCTCTAATCCTAAACCTAACCCTCAGCCTAACCATAAGCCTAAACCCAACTGTCACCAAACCTAGTCCAAACCCTAACCATTACCCTAAACCTAACACTAACCCTAACCCAAACACTTAGTCTAACCCTAACCCTAACACTAACACTAACAATAACCCTAACCATAAACCTAACCCTAACCCTAACACTAACCCAAACCCGAACACTCTCACCCTAAACGTAACCCCAAACCTAACCCTAACCCTCACCCTAACCCTGAACCTAAACCTTAACCTCAATCTTTCCCTTATCCCAACCCAGTCCTAAACCTAACTTAAGCCTAACACAAAATCTAACCCTAACTGTATCTCTAACCCTAACCCTATCCCTAACACCTAACACTAACCCTAACCCTAAACCCTAACACAAACCTCAACCCTAACCCAAACAGTAATTGTAACTCTAACTCTAACTCTAACCCTATCCATAACCACAACCCTAACACTAACCATCCAATCGTCTAACCCTAGCCATAACTCTAAACCTTTCCTTAACCCGAAACCTAACACTAACCCTCTAACCATAAGTCTAACTATAATCCTCTAATGTGAACCCTAACCCTAACCGTAATCCTAACAATAACCCTCTAATGCTAACCATATACCTAACACTAACCCGAACCCTAACACTCTAACCCTATAAACCAAACCCTAACCGTAAACCTAAACCCAACCCTAAAACTAACACTGGAACCCTAACCCTATCCCTAAGCCTCTAACCCTAACCCGAACCCGAACCGTAAATCTAACACACTAACCCTCTAACCTTACCCATAACCCTAACACTAAAGCTAAGACTAAACCTAACCTCTAACCCTAACGCTAACTCTGACCCTAAGAGCAAACCTAACCTTAACACTAACACTAACCTTCTAACCCAAAGCCTATCCCTACCCCTAAACCTAACCCACTAACGCTCAAAGCCTAACACTAACACAAACCCTAACTCTAACCATAAACCTAACCCTAACCCTAACACTAACCCTAACCCTAACCCTAAACCTAAAACTAAAACTAACCCTAAGCCTAACCCTAAACCCTAACCATAACCCTAACCCTGAAACTAATCCTAGCTCTAACTCTAAACCCAACCCAATCCCTAGCCCAAACCCTCTAACAATAACACTAATACTAACCCTCAAACCCTAACACTAACACTAACCGTAACCCTCGAACCCTAACCTTAACTGTAACCCTAACCCTAACCCTCTAACTCTCTAAACATAAAACTTACACTTACTCTCTAATCCTAACCCTAAGCTTAACCATAACCCTAAAACAACCGTCACCCAAACCTAATCCTAAACCTAACCGTTACCCTAACCCTAACACTAACCATAACGCTAACACTTACTCTAACCCTAACCCTAACACTAACACTAACACTAACACTAACACTAACCATAAACCTAACCCTAACACTAACCCTAACATGTCACCCTAAACATAAACCCAAACCTAACCCTAACCCTCACCCTAACCCTAAATCTAACCCTTAACCTAAACCTTACAATTACCAGAACCCTAACCCTAAACCTAACCTAATCCTAACACTAAATCTAACCCTAACTTTAACTCTAACCCTAACCCTAACCCTAACACCTAACACTAACCCTAGAACTAACATTAACCCTAACACTAAACCCTAACACACACATTAACCCTAACCCTAACAGTAACAGTAAACCTAACTGTAACCCTAACCCTATCCATAACCATAACCCTAACACTAACCATCCAATCGTCTAACCCTAGCCCTAACCCTAAACTTTACCCTAATCCGAACCCTAACCCTAAGGCTATAACCATAAGTCTAACTATAATCCTCTAACGTGAACCCTAACCCTAACCCTCATACTAACAATAACCCTCTAGTGCTAACCATATCCCTAACCCTAACCCGAACCCTAACTCTCTAACACTCTGAACCTAACGATAACACTAAACCTAACCCTAACCCTAAATCTAACACTCTAACCCTGACCCTTTCCCTAAGCCTCAAACACTAGCCCTAACACGAACCCTAACTCTCTAACCCTCTGAACCTAACCCTAACACTAAACCTAAACCTAACCCTAAAACTAACACTCTAACCCTGACCCTATCCCTAAGCCTCAAACACTAGCCCTAACCCGAACCCTAAACCTAAACTCTAACCCACTGATCCTAACCATAATCCTAACCCTAACATTAACACTAAACCTAATCTCTAAACCTAGAGCTAACCCTGACCCTAAGATCAAGCCTAACCCTCTAAACCTACCCCTAACACTAACCCCAACCCTCAAAACCAAACCATAACCATAACCCTAAACCTAAACTTCCAACCCTCTAACACAAAACCTAACCCTAAATTAATACTATCCATAATGCTAACCCTAACACTAACCCTAATCCTAAACCTAAGCCTTAGCCTAAAACTAATCTTAACCTTAACCCTAATCCTCTAACCCGAAGCCTAAGCCCATCTCTAACCCTAACCCTCTAACGCTCTCACCCTAACACTAACACTAAACCTAAACCTTTCCCTAATCCTAACACTAACCGTAAACCTCTAACCCTAAGCCTAACCCTATCCCTAACCCTAACCCTCTCACACTGTAACCCTAACACTAACACTAACGCTAAACCTAACCCTAACCCTAAAACTAACCCTAACCGTAACCCTAAGCCTAACCCTAACCCTAACCATAACCTAACCCTAACCCAAACTCTAACCCAAACCCTAACCCTAACCCTAAACCTAACACTAATAATAAACCTAACACTAACCCTAAACCCTAACCCTAACCCTAACCCTAACACTAACCCAAACCCTAACCCTAACCCTAACCCTAAACCTAACCCTAACCCTAACACTCACCCTAACCCTAACCCTAACCCTAACCCTAACCCTAACCCTAACCCTAATGTAACCCTAACCATAACCATAACCATAACCATAACCCTAACCCTAAACATCCAACCCTCTAACCATAACCTAAACCGAACACAAACCCTAATACTAACCATAATGCTAACACTAACACTAAACCTAATCCTAAACCGAAGCCTTAACCTAAACCTAACCTTAACCCTAACCCTAAACCTCTAACCCTAAGCCAAACACTATCTCTAACCCTAACCCTCTAATGCTCTAACACTAGCACTAACACTAACTCTAACCATAAACCTAACCCTAACCCTAACCCTAACCCTAGCACTCTCAGCCTAAATGTAACCCCAAACCTAACCATACCCCTCACCCTAACCCTAAATCTAACCCTGAAAACAAACCTTACATTTACCACAACCCTAACCCTAAACCTAACCTAACCCTAACACTAAATCTAACCCTAATTGTAACTCTAACCCTAACCTTAACACCGAACACTAACTCTAGCCCTAACAATAAACCTAACCCTAAACCCTAACACAAACCTTAACCCTAACCCTAAGAGTAACAGTAACTCTAACTCTAACACTAACCCTATCCATAACCATAACCCTAACACTAACCATCCACCAGTGTAACACTAGCCCTAAACCTAACCCTAAGCCTAACGCTAAACCTAAACCTAACCCTAACTCTAAGTCTTACCCTAACCCGAAGCCTAACCCTAACACTCTAAACATAAGTCTAACCATAATCCTCTAATGTGAACGCTAACCCTAACACTAATCCTAACAATAACACTCTAAAGCTAACCATATCCCTAACACTAATCCAAACCCTAAACCTCTAACCCTCTATCGCTAACACTAACGCTAACACTAAACCTAACCCTAACCCTAAAACTAACACTCTAACCCTAAACCTATCCCTAAGCCTCTAACCCGAAAACTAACCCGAACCCTAAACAAAACCTCTAACCCTCTGACCCTAACCATAACCCTAACTCTAAACCTAACACTAAACTTAACACTCTAACCCTAAGCCTAACCCTATCCCTAACCCTAACCCTCTAACGCTCTAACACTAAGACTAACACTAAACCTAAACCTAACCCTAAACCTAACCCTAACCCTTACACTAAGCCAAACCCTAACACTAACCCTAAAACTAACCCTAACCCTAACCCTAATCCTAACCCTAAACCCTAACCCTAACCCTAACCCTAACACTAACCCTAACTCAAACCCTAACCCTAACACTATCTAGCCCTAACCCTCTAACCCTAACACTAATACTAACCCTCAAACCCTAACACTAACCCGAACCGTAACCCTCTAACCATAACCTTAACCCTAACCCTAACCCTAACCCTCTAACTCTCTAAACAAAACCCTAACACTTACCCTCTAAACCTAACCCTAATCTAACCATAACCTTAAACCCAACCGTCACCCAAAGCTAATCCTAACACTAAGTGTCACACTAACCCTAACCCTAACACTTATTCTAACCCTAACCATAACCCTAACACTAACACTAACCCTAACCATAAACCTAACCCTAACTATAACCCTAACACTAACACTCTCACCCTAAATGTAACACCAAACCTAACCCTTACCCTCACCCTAACCCTAAACCTAAACCTTAACCTAAACATTATGCTTACCCCAACCCTAACCCTAAACCTAACCTAACCGAACACTAAATCTAACCCTAACTGTAACTCTAACCATAACCCTAACACCTCACACTATCCCTAGCCCTAACACTAACCCTAAGCCTAAACCCTAACACAAACCTTAACCCTAACCCTAACAGTAACAGTAACTGTAACTCTAACCCTAACCCGATCCATATCCATAACTCTAACACTAACCATCCAATCGTCTAATCCTAGCCCTAACCCTAACATTTACTCTAACCCGAACCCTAAGCCTACCCCTCTAACCATAAGTCTAACCATAATAATCTAACGTGAACCCTAACCCTAACCCTAATCCTAACAATTACCCTCTAATGCTAACCATATCCCTAACACTAAACGGAACCCTAACCCTCTAACCCTCTAACCATAACCCTAACCCTAACCATAAACTTAACCCTAAACCTAAAACTAACACTCTAACCCTAACACTATTCCTAAGCCTCTAACCCTAACCCTAACCTGAACGCTAAACCTAACAGTCTAACCCTCTAACCCAAACCATAACACTACCCTTAACCCTAACACTAAACCTAACCTCTAACCCTAAAGCTAACCCTGACCCTAAGACCAACGCTAATCCTCTAAACCTAACACTAACGCTAACCACAACCCTCTAAACCTAACCATACCCATAACCCTAACCATAATCATCCAACCATCTAACCCTAAACCTAACCTTAACCCTAACCCTAATACTAACTATAATTCTAACACTAACACTAACCCTAATCCTAAACCTAAGCCTTACCATAAACCTAACCATAGCCCTAACCCTAACCTTCAAACCATAAGCCTAATCCTAACCCTGTGCCTCTCACGCTCTAACCCCTAACACTAACACTAACCCTAACCATAATCCCTAATCATAACCTTAATCCTAAATGTAACCCTAATTCTTACACTAACCCTAACTGTAAAGCGCTAGCCCTAACCCTCTATCCCTAACACTAATACTAACCCTCAAAGCCTAACACTAACCCTAAACATAACCCTGTAACCCTAACCTTAACCCTAACCCTAGCCCTAACCATCTAACTCTCTAAACATAACACTAACACTTACACTCTAATCCTAACCCTAAGCCTAACCATAACCCTAAATCCAACCATCACCCAAACCTAATCTTAAGCCTAAACGTTACACTAACCCTAACACTAACCCTAACCCTAACACTTATTCTACCCTAACCCTAACCCTAACACTAACACTAACACTAACACTAACCCTAACCCTAACCCTAACCCTAACCCTAACACTAACCCTAAACCTCACCCTACACATAACCCTAACCGGAACACTAACCCTAACCCTCTAACCCTAACCTTAACCCTATGCCTAACCATAACCCTCTAACACTGTAACCCTAACAATAACGCTAAGCCTAACCTTAACCCTAAACCTAACCCTAACCATAACAGCAATCCTAACCCTAACCCTAAAAATAACACAAACCCTAACCCTAACACTAACCCTAACGTTAACACTATCCCTAACCATAAACCTAACCCTAACCATAACCCAAACCCTAACACTCTCACCCTAAACGAAACCCCAAACCTAACCCTAACCCTAACCCTAAACCTAACCCTTAACCTAAACCTTACCCTTACCCCAACCCTAACTCTAAACCTAACCTAACCCTAACACTATATCTAATCCTAACTGTAACTCTAACCCTAACCCTAACACCTAACACTAACCCTAGCCCTACCACTAACCCTAAACCTAAACCCTAACAAAAACCTTAACCCTAACCCTAACAATAACAGTAACTCTAACTCTAACCCTAACCCTATCCATAACCATAACCCTAACACTAACCATCCAATCATCTAACCCTAGACCTAAACCTATCCCTCACCCTAACCCGAACCCTAACCCTAAACTTCTAACCGTAAGTCTAACTATAATCCTCTAAAGTGAACCCTAAAACTAACCCTAATCCTAACAATAACCCTCTAATGCTAACCATATCCCTAACACTAATCCAAACCCCAACCCTCTAACCCTATATCCCTAACCCTAACCCTAACCCAAACCCTAACACTAACCATAAAACTAACCCTAAACCTAAACCCTAACCCTAACCCTAACCCGAAAATTAACCCTAAATCTAACCTACCCCTAGCCCTAACCCTCTAACCCTAACACTAATACTAACCCTTGAACCTTAACACTAACCCTAACCATAAGCCTCTAACCCTAACCTTAACCCCAACCCTAACGCTAACCCTCTAACTCTCTAAACATAACCCTAACACTTACCCTCTAATCCTAAACCTAACCCTCAGCCTAACCATAAGCCTAAACCCAACTGTCACCAAACCTAGTCCAAACCCTAACCATTACCCTAAACCTAACACTAACCCTAACCCAAACACTTAGTCTAACCCTAACCCTAACACTAACACTAACAATAACCCTAACCATAAACCTAACCCTAACCCTAACACTAACCCAAACCCGAACACTCTCACCCTAAACGTAACCCCAAACCTAACCCTAACCCTCACCCTAACCCTGAACCTAAACCTTAACCTCAATCTTTCCCTTATCCCAACCCAGTCCTAAACCTAACTTAAGCCTAACACAAAATCTAACCCTAACTGTATCTCTAACCCTAACCCTATCCCTAACACCTAACACTAACCCTAACCCTAAACCCTAACACAAACCTCAACCCTAACCCAAACAGTAATTGTAACTCTAACTCTAACTCTAACCCTATCCATAACCACAACCCTAACACTAACCATCCAATCGTCTAACCCTAGCCATAACTCTAAACCTTTCCTTAACCCGAAACCTAACACTAACCCTCTAACCATAAGTCTAACTATAATCCTCTAATGTGAACCCTAACCCTAACCGTAATCCTAACAATAACCCTCTAATGCTAACCATATACCTAACACTAACCCGAACCCTAACACTCTAACCCTATAAACCAAACCCTAACCGTAAACCTAAACCCAACCCTAAAACTAACACTGGAACCCTAACCCTATCCCTAAGCCTCTAACCCTAACCCGAACCCGAACCGTAAATCTAACACACTAACCCTCTAACCTTACCCATAACCCTAACACTAAAGCTAAGACTAAACCTAACCTCTAACCCTAACGCTAACTCTGACCCTAAGAGCAAACCTAACCTTAACACTAACACTAACCTTCTAACCCAAAGCCTATCCCTACCCCTAAACCTAACCCACTAACGCTCAAAGCCTAACACTAACACAAACCCTAACTCTAACCATAAACCTAACCCTAACCCTAACACTAACCCTAACCCTAACCCTAAACCTAAAACTAAAACTAACCCTAAGCCTAACCCTAAACCCTAACCATAACCCTAACCCTGAAACTAATCCTAGCTCTAACTCTAAACCCAACCCAATCCCTAGCCCAAACCCTCTAACAATAACACTAATACTAACCCTCAAACCCTAACACTAACACTAACCGTAACCCTCGAACCCTAACCTTAACTGTAACCCTAACCCTAACCCTCTAACTCTCTAAACATAAAACTTACACTTACTCTCTAATCCTAACCCTAAGCTTAACCATAACCCTAAAACAACCGTCACCCAAACCTAATCCTAAACCTAACCGTTACCCTAACCCTAACACTAACCATAACGCTAACACTTACTCTAACCCTAACCCTAACACTAACACTAACACTAACACTAACACTAACCATAAACCTAACCCTAACACTAACCCTAACATGTCACCCTAAACATAAACCCAAACCTAACCCTAACCCTCACCCTAACCCTAAACCTAACCCTTAACCTAAACCTTACAATTACCAGAACCCTAACCCTAAACCTAACCTAATCCTAACACTAAATCTAACCCTAACTTTAACTCTAACCCTAACCCTAACCCTAACACCTAACACTAACCCTAGAACTAACATTAACCCTAACACTAAACCCTAACACACACATTAACCCTAACCCTAACAGTAACAGTAAACCTAACTGTAACCCTAACCCTATCCATAACCATAACCCTAACACTAACCATCCAATCGTCTAACCCTAGCCCTAACCCTAAACTTTACCCTAACCCGAACCCTAACCCTAAGGCTATAACCATAAGTCTAACTATAATCCTCTAACGTGAACCCTAACCCTAACCCTCATACTAACAATAACCCTCTAGTGCTAACCATATCCCTAACCCTAACCCGAACCCTAACTCTCTAACACTCTAAACCTAACGATAACACTAAACCTAACCCTAACCCTAAAACTAACACTCTAACCCTGACCCTTTCACTAAGCCTCAAACACTAGCCCTAACACGAACCCTAACTCTCTAACCCTCTGAACCTAACCCTAACACTAAACCTAACCCTAACCCTAAAACTAACACTCTAACACTGACCCTATCCCTAAGCCTCAAACACTAGCCCTAACCCGAACCCTAAACCTAAACTCTAACCCACTGATCCTAACCATAATCCTAACCCTAAAATTAACACTAAACCTAATCTCTAAACCTAGAGCTAACCCTGACCCTAAGATCAAGCCTAACCCTCTAAACCTACCCCTAACACTAACCCCAACCCTCAAAACCAAACCATAACCATAACCCTAAACCTAAACTTCCAACCCTCTAACACAAAACCTAACCCTAAATTAATACTATCCAAAATGCTAACCCTAACACTAACCCTAATCCTAAACCTAAGCCTTAGCCTAAAACTAATCTTAACCTTAACCCTAATCCTCTAACCCGAAGCCTAAGCCCATCTCTAACCCTAACCCTCTAACGCTCTCACCCTAACACTAACACTAAACCTAAACCTTTCCCTAATCCTAACACTAACCGTAAACCTCTAACCCTAAGCCTAACCCTATCCCTAACCCTAACCCTCTCACACTGTAACCCTAACACTAACACTAACGCTAAACCTAACCCTAACCCTAAAACTAACCCTAACCGTAACCCTAAGCCTAACCCTAACCCTAACCATAACCTAACCCTAACCCAAACTCTAACCCAAACCCTAACCCTAACCCTAAACCTAACACTAATAATAAACCTAACACTAACCCTAAACCCTAACCCTAACCCTAACCCTAACACTAACCCTAACCCTAACCCTAACCCTAACCCTAAACCTAACCCTAACCCTAACACTCACCCTAACCCTAACCCTAACCCTAACCCTAACCCTAACCCTAATGTAACCCTAACCATAACCATAACCATAACCATAACCCTAACCCTAAACATCCAACCCTCTAACCATAACCTAAACCGAACACAAACCCTAATACTAACCATAATGCTAACACTAACACTAAACCTAATCCTAAACCGAAGCCTTAACCTAAACCTAACCTTAACCCTAACCCTAAACCTCTAACCCTAAGCCAAACACTATCTCTAACCCTAACCCTCTAATGCTCTAACACTAGCACTAACACTAACTCTAACCATAAACCTAACCCTAACCCTAACCCTAACCCTAGCACTCTCAGCCTAAATGTAACCCCAAACCTAACCATACCCCTCACCCTAACCCTAAATCTAACCCTGAAAACAAACCTTACATTTACCACAACCCTAACCCTAAACCTAACCTAACCCTAACACTAAATCTAACCCTAATTGTAACTCTAACCCTAACCTTAACACCGAACACTAACTCTAGCCCTAACAATAAACCTAACCCTAAACCCTAACACAAACCTTAACCCTAACCCTAAGAGTAACAGTAACTCTAACTCTAACACTAACCCTATCCATAACCATAACCCTAACACTAACCATCCACCAGTGTAACACTAGCCCTAAACCTAACCCTAAGCCTAACGCTAAACCTAAACCTAACCCTAACTCTAAGTCTTACCCTAACCCGAAGCCTAACCCTAACACTCTAAACATAAGTCTAACCATAATCCTCTAATGTGAACGCTAACCCTAACACTAATCCTAACAATAACACTCTAAAGCTAACCATATCCCTAACACTAATCCAAACCCTAAACCTCTAACCCTCTATCGCTAACACTAACGCTAACACTAAACCTAACCCTAACCCTAAAACTAACACTCTAACCCTAAACCTATCCCTAAGCCTCTAACCCGAAAACTAACCCGAACCCTAAACAAAACCTCTAACCCTCTGACCCTAACCATAACCCTAACTCTAAACCTAACACTAAACTTAACACTCTAACCCTAAGCCTAACCCTATCCCTAACCCTAACCCTCTAACGCTCTAACACTAAGACTAACACTAAACCTAAACCTAACCCTAAACCTAACCCTAACCCTTACACTAAGCCAAACCCTAACACTAACCCTAAAACTAACCCTAACCCTAACCCTAATCCTAACCCTAAACCCTAACCCTAACCCTAACCCTAACACTAACCCTAACTCAAACCCTAACCCTAACACTATCTAGCCCTAACCCTCTAACCCTAACACTAATACTAACCCTCAAACCCTAACACTAACCCGAACCGTAACCCTCTAACCATAACCTTAACCCTAACCCTAACCCTAACCCTCTAACTCTCTAAACAAAACCCTAACACTTACCCTCTAAACCTAACCCTAATCTAACCATAACCTTAAACCCAACCGTCACCCAAAGCTAATCCTAACACTAAGTGTCACACTAACCCTAACCCTAACACTTATTCTAACCCTAACCATAACCCTAACACTAACACTAACCCTAACCATAAACCTAACCCTAACTATAACCCTAACACTAACACTCTCACCCTAAATGTAACACCAAACCTAACCCTTACCCTCACCCTAACCCTAAACCTAAACCTTAACCTAAACATTATGCTTACCCCAACCCTAACCCTAAACCTAACCTAACCGAACACTAAATCTAACCCTAACTGTAACTCTAACCATAACCCTAACACCTCACACTATCCCTAGCCCTAACACTAACCCTAAGCCTAAACCCTAACACAAACCTTAACCCTAACCCTAACAGTAACAGTAACTGTAACTCTAACCCTAACCCGATCCATATCCATAACTCTAACACTAACCATCCAATCGTCTAATCCTAGCCCTAACCCTAACATTTACTCTAACCCGAACCCTAAGCCTACCCCTCTAACCATAAGTCTAACCATAATAATCTAACGTGAACCCTAACCCTAACCCTAATCCTAACAATTACCCTCTAATGCTAACCATATCCCTAACACTAAACGGAACCCTAACCCTCTAACCCTCTAACCATAACCCTAACCCTAACCATAAACTTAACCCTAAACCTAAAACTAACACTCTAACCCTAACACTATTCCTAAGCCTCTAACCCTAACCCTAACCTGAACGCTAAACCTAACAGTCTAACCCTCTAACCCAAACCATAACACTACCCTTAACCCTAACACTAAACCTAACCTCTAACCCTAAAGCTAACCCTGACCCTAAGACCAACGCTAATCCTCTAAACCTAACACTAACGCTAACCACAACCCTCTAAACCTAACCATACCCATAACCCTAACCATAATCATCCAACCATCTAACCCTAAACCTAACCTTAACCCTAACCCTAATACTAACTATAACGCTAACACTAACACTAACCCTAATCCTAAACCTAAGCCTTACCATAAACCTAACCATAGCCCTAACCCTAACCTTCAAACCATAAGCCTAATCCTAACCCTGTGCCTCTCACGCTCTAACCCCTAACACTAACACTAACCCTAACCATAATCCCTAATCATAACCTTAATCCTAAATGTAACCCTAATTCTTACACTAACCCTAACTGTAGCGCTAGCCCTAACCCTCTATCCCTAACACTAATACTAACCCTCAAAGCCTAACACTAACCCTAAACATAACCCTGTAACCCTAACCTTAACCCTAACCCTAGCCCTAACCATCTAACTCTCTAAACATAACACTAACACTTACACTCTAATCCTAACCCTAAGCCTAACCATAACCCTAAATCCAACCATCACCCAAACCTAATCTTAAGCCTAAACGTTACACTAACCCTAACACTAACCCTAACCCTAACACTTATTCTACCCTAACCCTAACCCTAACACTAACACTAACACTAACACTAACCCTAACCCTAACCCTAACCCTAACCCTAACACTAACCCTAAACCTCACCCTACACATAACCCTAACCGGAACACTAACCCTAACCCTCTAACCCTAACCTTAACCCTATGCCTAACCATAACCCTCTAACACTGTAACCCTAACAATAACGCTAAGCCTAACCTTAACCCTAAACCTAACCCTAACCATAACAGCAATCCTAACCCTAACCCTAAAAATAACACAAACCCTAACCCTAACACTAACCCTAACGTTAACACTATCCCTAACCATAAACCTAACCCTAACCATAACCCAAACCCTAACACTCTCACCCTAAACGAAACCCCAAACCTAACCCTAACCCTAACCCTAAACCTAACCCTTAACCTAAACCTTACCCTTACCCCAACCCTAACTCTAAACCTAACCTAACCCTAACACTATATCTAATCCTAACTGTAACTCTAACCCTAACCCTAACACCTAACACTAACCCTAGCCCTACCACTAACCCTAAACCTAAACCCTAACAAAAACCTTAACCCTAACCCTAACAATAACAGTAACTCTAACTCTAACCCTAACCCTATCCATAACCATAACCCTAACACTAACCATCCAATCATCTAACCCTAGACCTAAACCTATCCCTCACCCTAACCCGAACCCTAACCCTAAACTTCTAACCGTAAGTCTAACTATAATCCTCTAAAGTGAACCCTAAAACTAACCCTAATCCTAACAATAACCCTCTAATGCTAACCATATCCCTAACACTAATCCAAACCCCAACCCTCTAACCCTATATCCCTAAACCTAACCCTAACCCAAACCCTAACACTAACCATAAAACTAACCCTAAACCTAAACCCTAACCCTAACCCTAACCCGAAAATTAACCCTAAATCTAACCTACCCCTAGCCCTAACCCTCTAACCCTAACACTAATACTAACCCTTGAACCTTAACACTAACCCTAACCATAAGCCTCTAACCCTAACCTTAACCCCAACCCTAACGCTAACCCTCTAACTCTCTAAACATAACCCTAACACTTACCCTCTAATCCTAAACCTAACCCTCAGCCTAACCATAAGCCTAAACCCAACTGTCACCAAACCTAGTCCAAACCCTAACCATTACCCTAAACCTAACACTAACCCTAACCCAAACACTTAGTCTAACCCTAACCCTAACACTAACACTAACAATAACCCTAACCATAAACCTAACCCTAACCCTAACACTAACCCAAACCCGAACACTCTCACCCTAAACGTAACCCCAAACCTAACCCTAACCCTCACCCTAACCCTGAACCTAAACCTTAACCTCAATCTTTCCCTTATCCCAACCCAGTCCTAAACCTAACTTAAGCCTAACACAAAATCTAACCCTAACTGTATCTCTAACCCTAACCCTATCCCTAACACCTAACACTAACCCTAACCCTAAACCCTAACACAAACCTCAACCCTAACCCAAACAGTAATTGTAACTCTAACTCTAACTCTAACCCTATCCATAACCACAACCCTAACACTAACCATCCAATCGTCTAACCCTAGCCATAACTCTAAACCTTTCCTTAACCCGAAACCTAACACTAACCCTCTAACCATAAGTCTAACTATAATCCTCTAATGTGAACCCTAACCCTAACTGTAATCCTAACAATAACCCTCTAATGCTAACCATATACCTAACACTAACCCGAACCCTAACACTCTAACCCTATAAACCAAACCCTAACCGTAAACCTAAACCCAACCCTAAAACTAACACTGGAACCCTAACCCTATCCCTAAGCCTCTAACCCTAACCCGAACCCGAACCGTAAATCTAACACACTAACCCTCTAACCTTACCCATAACCCTAACACTAAAGCTAAGACTAAACCTAACCTCTAACCCTAACGCTAACTCTGACCCTAAGAGCAAACCTAACCTTAACACTAACACTAACCTTCTAACCCAAAGCCTATCCCTACCCCTAAACCTAACCCACTAACGCTCAAAGCCTAACACTAACACAAACCCTAACTCTAACCATAAACCTAACCCTAACCCTAACACTAACCCTAACCCTAACCCTAAACCTAAAACTAAAACTAACCCTAAGCCTAACCCTAAACCCTAACCATAACCCTAACCCTGAAACTAATCCTAGCTCTAACTCTAAACCCAACCCAATCCCTAGCCCAAACCCTCTAACAATAACACTAATACTAACCCTCAAACCCTAACACTAACACTAACCGTAACCCTCGAACCCTAACCTTAACTGTAACCCTAACCCTAACCCTCTAACTCTCTAAACATAAAACTTACACTTACTCTCTAATCCTAACCCTAAGCTTAACCATAACCCTAAAACAACCGTCACCCAAACCTAATCCTAAACCTAACCGTTACCCTAACCCTAACACTAACCATAATGCTAACACTTACTCTAACCCTAACCCTAACACTAACACTAACACTAACACTAACACTAACACTAACCATAAACCTAACCCTAACACTAACCCTAACATGTCACCCTAAACATAAACCCAAACCTAACCCTAACCCTCACCCTAACCCTAAACCTAACCCTTAACCTAAACCTTACAATTACCAGAACCCTAACCCTAAACCTAACCTAATCCTAACACTAAATCTAACCCTAACTTTAACTCTAACCCTAACCCTAACCCTAACACCTAACACTAACCCTAGAACTAACATTAACCCTAACACTAAACCCTAACACACACATTAACCCTAACCCTAACAGTAACAGTAAACCTAACTGTAACCCTAACCCTATCCATAACCATAACCCTAACACTAACCATCCAATCGTCTAACCCTAGCCCTAACCCTAAACTTTACCCTAACCCGAACCCTAACCCTAAGGCTATAACCATAAGTCTAACTATAATCCTCTAACGTGAACCCTAACCCTAACCCTCATACTAACAATAACCCTCTAGTGCTAACCATATCCCTAACCCTAACCCGAACCCTAACTCTCTAACACTCTAAACCTAACGATAACACTAAACCTAACCCTAACCCTAAAACTAACACTCTAACCCTGACCCTTTCCCTAAGCCTCAAACACTAGCCCTAACACGAACCCTAACTCTCTAACCCTCTGAACCTAACCCTAACACTAAACCTAACCCTAACCCTAAAACTAACACTCTAACACTGACCCTATCCCTAAGCCTCAAACACTAGCCCTAACCCGAACCCTAAACCTAAACTCTAACCCACTGATCCTAACCATAATCCTAACCCTAAAATTAACACTAAACCTAATCTCTAAACCTAGAGCTAACCCTGACCCTAAGATCAAGCCTAACCCTCTAAACCTACCCCTAACACTAACCCCAACCCTCAAAACCAAACCATAACAATAACCCTAAACCTAAACTTTCAACCCTCTAACACAAAACCTAACCCTAAATTAATACTATCCATAATGCTAACCCTAACACTAACCCTAATCCTAAACCTAAGCCTTAGCCTAAAACTAATCTTAACCTTAACCCTAATCCTCTAACCCGAAGCCTAAGCCCATCTCTAACCCTAACCCTCTAACGCTCTCACCCTAACACTAACACTAAACCTAAACCTTTCCCTAATCCTAACACTAACCGTAAACCTCTAACCCTAAGCCTAACCCTATCCCTAACCCTAACCCTCTCACACTGTAACCCTAACACTAACACTAACGCTAAACCTAACCCTAACCCTAAAACTAACCCTAACCGTAACCCTAAGCCTAACCCTAACCCTAACCATAACCTAACCCTAACCCAAACTCTAACCCAAACCCTAACCCTAACCCTAAACCTAACACTAATAATAAACCTAACACTAACCCTAAACCCTAACCCTAACCCTAACCCTAACACTAACCCTAACCCTAACCCTAACCCTAAACCTAACCCTAACCCTAACACTCACCCTAACCCTAACCCTAACCCTAACCCTAACCCTAACCCTAACCCTAATGTAACCCTAACCATAACCATAACCATAACCATAACCCTAACCCTAAACATCCAACCCTCTAACCATAACCTAAACCGAACACAAACCCTAATACTAACCATAATGCTAACACTAACACTAAACCTAATCCTAAACCGAAGCCTTAACCTAAACCTAACCTTAACCCTAACCCTAAACCTCTAACCCTAAGCCAAACACTATCTCTAACCCTAACCCTCTAATGCTCTAACACTAGCACTAACACTAACTCTAACCATAAACCTAACCCTAACCCTAACCCTAACCCTAGCACTCTCAGCCTAAATGTAACCCCAAACCTAACCATACCCCTCACCCTAACCCTAAATCTAACCCTGAAAACAAACCTTACATTTACCACAACCCTAACCCTAAACCTAACCTAACCCTAACACTAAATCTAACCCTAATTGTAACTCTAACCCTAACCTTAACACCGAACACTAACTCTAGCCCTAACAATAAACCTAACCCTAAACCCTAACACAAACCTTAACCCTAACCCTAAGAGTAACAGTAACTCTAACTCTAACACTAACCCTATCCATAACCATAACCCTAACACTAACCATCCACCAGTGTAACACTAGCCCTAAACCTAACCCTAAGCCTAACGCTAAACCTAAACCTAACCCTAACTCTAAGTCTTACCCTAACCCGAAGCCTAACCCTAACACTCTAAACATAAGTCTAACCATAATCCTCTAATGTGAACGCTAACCCTAACACTAATCCTAACAATAACACTCTAAAGCTAACCATATCCCTAACACTAATCCAAACCCTAAACCTCTAACCCTCTATCGCTAACACTAACGCTAACACTAAACCTAACCCTAACCCTAAAACTAACACTCTAACCCTAAACCTATCCCTAAGCCTCTAACCCGAAAACTAACCCGAACCCTAAACAAAACCTCTAACCCTCTGACCCTAACCATAACCCTAACTCTAAACCTAACACTAAACTTAACACTCTAACCCTAAGCCTAACCCTATCCCTAACCCTAACCCTCTAACGCTCTAACACTAAGACTAACACTAAACCTAAACCTAACCCTAAACCTAACCCTAACCCTTACACTAAGCCAAACCCTAACACTAACCCTAAAACTAACCCTAACCCTAACCCTAATCCTAACCCTAAACCCTAACCCTAACCCTAACCCTAACACTAACCCTAACTCAAACCCTAACCCTAACACTATCTAGCCCTAACCCTCTAACCCTAACACTAATACTAACCCTCAAACCCTAACACTAACCCGAACCGTAACCCTCTAACCATAACCTTAACCCTAACCCTAACCCTAACCCTCTAACTCTCTAAACAAAACCCTAACACTTACCCTCTAAACCTAACCCTAATCTAACCATAACCTTAAACCCAACCGTCACCCAAAGCTAATCCTAACACTAAGTGTCACACTAACCCTAACCCTAACACTTATTCTAACCCTAACCATAACCCTAACACTAACACTAACCCTAACCATAAACCTAACCCTAACTATAACCCTAACACTAACACTCTCACCCTAAATGTAACACCAAACCTAACCCTTACCCTCACCCTAACCCTAAACCTAAACCTTAACCTAAACATTATGCTTACCCCAACCCTAACCCTAAACCTAACCTAACCGAACACTAAATCTAACCCTAACTGTAACTCTAACCATAACCCTAACACCTCACACTATCCCTAGCCCTAACACTAACCCTAAGCCTAAACCCTAACACAAACCTTAACCCTAACCCTAACAGTAACAGTAACTGTAACTCTAACCCTAACCCGATCCATATCCATAACTCTAACACTAACCATCCAATCGTCTAATCCTAGCCCTAACCCTAACATTTACTCTAACCCGAACCCTAAGCCTACCCCTCTAACCATAAGTCTAACCATAATAATCTAACGTGAACCCTAACCCTAACCCTAATCCTAACAATTACCCTCTAATGCTAACCATATCCCTAACACTAAACGGAACCCTAACCCTCTAACCCTCTAACCATAACCCTAACCCTAACCATAAACTTAACCCTAAACCTAAAACTAACACTCTAACCCTAACACTATTCCTAAGCCTCTAACCCTAACCCTAACCTGAACGCTAAACTTAACAGTCTAACCCTCTAACCCAAACCATAACACTACCCTTAACCCTAACACTAAACCTAACCTCTAACCCTAAAGCTAACCCTGACCCTAAGACCAACGCTAATCCTCTAAACCTAACACTAACGCTAACCACAACCCTCTAAACCTAACCATACCCATAACCCTAACCATAATCATCCAACCATCTAACCCTAAACCTAACCTTAACCCTAACCCTAATACTAACTATAACGCTAACACTAACACTAACCCTAATCCTAAACCTAAGCCTTACCATAAACCTAACCATAGCCCTAACCCTAACCTTCAAACCATAAGCCTAATCCTAACCCTGTGCCTCTCACGCTCTAACCCCTAACACTAACACTAACCCTAACCATAATCCCTAATCATAACCTTAATCCTAAATGTAACCCTAATTCTTACACTAACCCTAACTGTAGCGCTAGCCCTAACCCTCTATCCCTAACACTAATACTAACCCTCAAAGCCTAACACTAACCCTAAACATAACCCTGTAACCCTAACCTTAACCCTAACCCTAGCCCTAACCATCTAACTCTCTAAACATAACACTAACACTTACACTCTAATCCTAACCCTAAGCCTAACCATAACCCTAAATCCAACCATCACCCAAACCTAATCTTAAGCCTAAACGTTACACTAACCCTAACACTAACCCTAACCCTAACACTTATTCTACCCTAACCCTAACCCTAACACTAACACTAACACTAACACTAACCCTAACCCTAACCCTAACCCTAACCCTAACCCTAACCCTAACCCTAACACTAACCCTAAACCTCACCCTACACATAACCCTAACCGGAACACTAACCCTAACCCTCTAACCCTAACCTTAACCCTATGCCTAACCATAACCCTCTAACACTGTAACCCTAACAATAACGCTAAGCCTAACCTTAACCCTAAACCTAACCCTAACCATAACAGCAATCCTAACCCTAACCCTAAAAATAACACAAACCCTAACCCTAACACTAACCCTAACGTTAACACTATCCCTAACCATAAACCTAACCCTAACCATAACCCAAACCCTAACACTCTCACCCTAAACGAAACCCCAAACCTAACCCTAACCCTAACCCTAAACCTAACCCTTAACCTAAACCTTACCCTTACCCCAACCCTAACTCTAAACCTAACCTAACCCTAACACTATATCTAATCCTAACTGTAACTCTAACCCTAACCCTAACACCTAACACTAACCCTAGCCCTACCACTAACCCTAAACCTAAACCCTAACAAAAACCTTAACCCTAACCCTAACAATAACAGTAACTCTAACTCTAACCCTAACCCTATCCATAACCATAACCCTAACACTAACCATCCAATCATCTAACCCTAGACCTAAACCTATCCCTCACCCTAACCCGAACCCTAACCCTAAACTTCTAACCGTAAGTCTAACTATAATCCTCTAAAGTGAACCCTAAAACTAACCCTAATCCTAACAATAACCCTCTAATGCTAACCATATCCCTAACACTAATCCAAACCCAAACCCTCTAACCCTATATCCCTAACCCTAACCCTAACCCAAACCCTAACACTAACCATAAAACTAACCCTAAACCTAAACCCTAACCCTAACCCTAACCCGAAAATTAACCCTAAATCTAACCTACCCCTAGCCCTAACCCTCTAACCCTAACACTAATACTAACCCTTGAACCTTAACACTAACCCTAACCATAAGCCTCTAACCCTAACCTTAACCCCAACCCTAACGCTAACCCTCTAACTCTCTAAACATAACCCTAACACTTACCCTCTAATCCTAAACCTAACCCTCAGCCTAACCATAAGCCTAAACCCAACTGTCACCAAACCTAGTCCAAACCCTAACCATTACCCTAAACCTAACACTAACCCTAACCCAAACACTTAGTCTAACCCTAACCCTAACACTAACACTAACAATAACCCTAACCATAAACCTAACCCTAACCCTAACACTAACCCAAACCCGAACACTCTCACCCTAAACGTAACCCCAAACCTAACCCTAACCCTCACCCTAACCCTGAACCTAAACCTTAACCTCAATCTTTCCCTTATCCCAACCCAGTCCTAAACCTAACTTAAGCCTAACACAAAATCTAACCCTAACTGTATCTCTAACCCTAACCCTATCCCTAACACCTAACACTAACCCTAACCCTAAACCCTAACACAAACCTCAACCCTAACCCAAACAGTAATTGTAACTCTAACTCTAACTCTAACCCTATCCATAACCACAACCCTAACACTAACCATCCAATCGTCTAACCCTAGCCATAACTCTAAACCTTTCCTTAACCCGAAACCTAACACTAACCCTCTAACCATAAGTCTAACTATAATCCTCTAATGTGAACCCTAACCCTAACTGTAATCCTAACAATAACCCTCTAATGCTAACCATATACCTAACACTAACCCGAACCCTAACACTCTAACCCTATAAACCAAACCCTAACCGTAAACCTAAACCCAACCCTAAAACTAACACTGGAACCCTAACCCTATCCCTAAGCCTCTAACCCTAACCCGAACCCGAACCGTAAATCTAACACACTAACCCTCTAACCTTACCCATAACCCTAACACTAAAGCTAAGACTAAACCTAACCTCTAACCCTAACGCTAACTCTGACCCTAAGAGCAAACCTAACCTTAACACTAACACTAACCTTCTAACCCAAAGCCTATCCCTACCCCTAAACCTAACCCACTAACGCTCAAAGCCTAACACTAACACAAACCCTAACTCTAACCATAAACCTAACCCTAACCCTAACACTAACCCTAACCCTAACCCTAAACCTAAAACTAAAACTAACCCTAAGCCTAACCCTAAACCCTAACCATAACCCTAACCCTGAAACTAATCCTAGCTCTAACTCTAAACCCAACCCAATCCCTAGCCCAAACCCTCTAACAATAACACTAATACTAACCCTCAAACCCTAACACTAACACTAACCGTAACCCTCGAACCCTAACCTTAACTGTAACCCTAACCCTAACCCTCTAACTCTCTAAACATAAAACTTACACTTACTCTCTAATCCTAACCCTAAGCTTAACCATAACCCTAAAACAACCGTCACCCAAACCTAATCCTAAACCTAACCGTTACCCTAACCCTAACACTAACCATAACGCTAACACTTACTCTAACCCTAACCCTAACACTAACACTAACACTAACACTAACCATAAACCTAACCCTAACACTAACCCTAACATGTCACCCTAAACATAAACCCAAACCTAACCCTAACCCTCACCCTAACCCTAAATCTAACCCTTAACCTAAACCTTACAATTACCAGAACCCTAACCCTAAACCTAACCTAATCCTAACACTAAATCTAACCCTAACTTTAACTCTAACCCTAACCCTAACCCTAACACCTAACACTAACCCTAGAACTAACATTAACCCTAACACTAAACCCTAACACACACATTAACCCTAACCCTAACAGTAACAGTAAACCTAACTGTAACCCTAACCCTATCCATAACCATAACCCTAACACTAACCATCCAATCGTCTAACCCTAGCCCTAACCCTAAACTTTACCCTAATCCGAACCCTAACCCTAAGGCTATAACCATAAGTCTAACTATAATCCTCTAACGTGAACCCTAACCCTAACCCTCATACTAACAATAACCCTCTAGTGCTAACCATATCCCTAACCCTAACCCGAACCCTAACTCTCTAACACTCTGAACCTAACGATAACACTAAACCTAACCCTAACCCTAAATCTAACACTCTAACCCTGACCCTTTCCCTAAGCCTCAAACACTAGCCCTAACACGAACCCTAACTCTCTAACCCTCTGAACCTAACCCTAACACTAAACCTAAACCTAACCCTAAAACTAACACTCTAACCCTGACCCTATCCCTAAGCCTCAAACACTAGCCCTAACCCGAACCCTAAACCTAAACTCTAACCCACTGATCCTAACCATAATCCTAACCCTAACATTAACACTAAACCTAATCTCTAAACCTAGAGCTAACCCTGACCCTAAGATCAAGCCTAACCCTCTAAACCTACCCCTAACACTAACCCCAACCCTCAAAACCAAACCATAACCATAACCCTAAACCTAAACTTCCAACCCTCTAACACAAAACCTAACCCTAAATTAATACTATCCATAATGCTAACCCTATCACTAACCCTAATCCTAAACCTAAGCCTTAGCCTAAAACTAATCTTAACCTTAACCCTAATCCTCTAACCCGAAGCCTAAGCCCATCTCTAACCCTAACCCTCTAACGCTCTCACCCTAACACTAACACTAAACCTAAACCTTTCCCTAATCCTAACACTAACCGTAAACCTCTAACCCTAAGCCTAACCCTATCCCTAACCCTAACCCTCTCACACTGTAACCCTAACACTAACACTAACGCTAAACCTAACCCTAACCCTAAAACTAACCCTAACCGTAACCCTAAGCCTAACCCTAACCCTAACCATAACCTAACCCTAACCCAAACTCTAACCCAAACCCTAACCCTAACCCTAAACCTAACACTAATAATAAACCTAACACTAACCCTAAACCCTAACCCTAACCCTAACCCTAACACTAACCCAAACCCTAACCCTAACCCTAACCCTAAACCTAACCCTAACCCTAACACTCACCCTAACCCTAACCCTAACCCTAACCCTAACCCTAACCCTAACCCTAACCCTAATGTAACCCTAACCATAACCATAACCATAACCATAACCCTAACCCTAAACATCCAACCCTCTAACCATAACCTAAACCGAACACAAACCCTAATACTAACCATAATGCTAACACTAACACTAAACCTAATCCTAAACCGAAGCCTTAACCTAAACCTAACCTTAACCCTAACCCTAAACCTCTAACCCTAAGCCAAACACTATCTCTAACCCTAACCCTCTAATGCTCTAACACTAGCACTAACACTAACTCTAACCATAAACCTAACCCTAACCCTAACCCTAACCCTAGCACTCTCAGCCTAAATGTAACCCCAAACCTAACCATACCCCTCACCCTAACCCTAAATCTAACCCTGAAAACAAACCTTACATTTACCACAACCCTAACCCTAAACCTAACCTAACCCTAACACTAAATCTAACCCTAATTGTAACTCTAACCCTAACCTTAACACCGAACACTAACTCTAGCCCTAACAATAAACCTAACCCTAAACCCTAACACAAACCTTAACCCTAACCCTAAGAGTAACAGTAACTCTAACTCTAACACTAACCCTATCCATAACCATAACCCTAACACTAACCATCCACCAGTGTAACACTAGCCCTAAACCTAACCCTAAGCCTAACGCTAAACCTAAACCTAACCCTAACTCTAAGTCTTACCCTAACCCGAAGCCTAACCCTAACACTCTAAACATAAGTCTAACCATAATCCTCTAATGTGAACGCTAACCCTAACACTAATCCTAACAATAACACTCTAAAGCTAACCATATCCCTAACACTAATCCAAACCCTAAACCTCTAACCCTCTATCGCTAACACTAACGCTAACACTAAACCTAACCCTAACCCTAAAACTAACACTCTAACCCTAAACCTATCCCTAAGCCTCTAACCCGAAAACTAACCCGAACCCTAAACAAAACCTCTAACCCTCTGACCCTAACCATAACCCTAACTCTAAACCTAACACTAAACTTAACACTCTAACCCTAAGCCTAACCCTATCCCTAACCCTAACCCTCTAACGCTCTAACACTAAGACTAACACTAAACCTAAACCTAACCCTAAACCTAACCCTAACCCTTACACTAAGCCAAACCCTAACACTAACCCTAAAACTAACCCTAACCCTAACCCTAATCCTAACCCTAAACCCTAACCCTAACCCTAACCCTAACACTAACCCTAACTCAAACCCTAACCCTAACACTATCTAGCCCTAACCCTCTAACCCTAACACTAATACTAACCCTCAAACCCTAACACTAACCCGAACCGTAACCCTCTAACCATAACCTTAACCCTAACCCTAACCCTAACCCTCTAACTCTCTAAACAAAACCCTAACACTTACCCTCTAAACCTAACCCTAATCTAACCATAACCTTAAACCCAACCGTCACCCAAAGCTAATCCTAACACTAAGTGTCACACTAACCCTAACCCTAACACTTATTCTAACCCTAACCATAACCCTAACACTAACACTAACCCTAACCATAAACCTAACCCTAACTATAACCCTAACACTAACACTCTCACCCTAAATGTAACACCAAACCTAACCCTTACCCTCACCCTAACCCTAAACCTAAACCTTAACCTAAACATTATGCTTACCCCAACCCTAACCCTAAACCTAACCTAACCGAACACTAAATCTAACCCTAACTGTAACTCTAACCATAACCCTAACACCTCACACTATCCCTAGCCCTAACACTAACCCTAAGCCTAAACCCTAACACAAACCTTAACCCTAACCCTAACAGTAACAGTAACTGTAACTCTAACCCTAACCCGATCCATATCCATAACTCTAACACTAACCATCCAATCGTCTAATCCTAGCCCTAACCCTAACATTTACTCTAACCCGAACCCTAAGCCTACCCCTCTAACCATAAGTCTAACCATAATAATCTAACGTGAACCCTAACCCTAACCCTAATCCTAACAATTACCCTCTAATGCTAACCATATCCCTAACACTAAACGGAACCCTAACCCTCTAACCCTCTAACCATAACCCTAACCCTAACCATAAACTTAACCCTAAACCTAAAACTAACACTCTAACCCTAACACTATTCCTAAGCCTCTAACCCTAACCCTAACCTGAACGCTAAACCTAACAGTCTAACCCTCTAACCCAAACCATAACACTACCCTTAACCCTAACACTAAACCTAACCTCTAACCCTAAAGCTAACCCTGACCCTAAGACCAACGCTAATCCTCTAAACCTAACACTAACGCTAACCACAACCCTCTAAACCTAACCATACCCATAACCCTAACCATAATCATCCAACCATCTAACCCTAAACCTAACCTTAACCCTAACCCTAATACTAACTATAATTCTAACACTAACACTAACCCTAATCCTAAACCTAAGCCTTACCATAAACCTAACCATAGCCCTAACCCTAACCTTCAAACCATAAGCCTAATCCTAACCCTGTGCCTCTCACGCTCTAACCCCTAACACTAACACTAACCCTAACCATAATCCCTAATCATAACCTTAATCCTAAATGTAACCCTAATTCTTACACTAACCCTAACTGTAAAGCGCTAGCCCTAACCCTCTATCCCTAACACTAATACTAACCCTCAAAGCCTAACACTAACCCTAAACATAACCCTGTAACCCTAACCTTAACCCTAACCCTAGCCCTAACCATCTAACTCTCTAAACATAACACTAACACTTACACTCTAATCCTAACCCTAAGCCTAACCATAACCCTAAATCCAACCATCACCCAAACCTAATCTTAAGCCTAAACGTTACACTAACCCTAACACTAACCCTAACCCTAACACTTATTCTACCCTAACCCTAACCCTAACACTAACACTAACACTAACCCTAACCCTAACCCTAACCCTAACCCTAACACTAACCCTAAACCTCACCCTACACATAACCCTAACCGGAACACTAACCCTAACCCTCTAACCCTAACCTTAACCCTATGCCTAACCATAACCCTCTAACACTGTAACCCTAACAATAACGCTAAGCCTAACCTTAACCCTAAACCTAACCCTAACCATAACAGCAATCCTAACCCTAACCCTAAAAATAACACAAACCCTAACCCTAACACTAACCCTAACGTTAACACTATCCCTAACCATAAACCTAACCCTAACCATAACCCAAACCCTAACACTCTCACCCTAAACGAAACCCCAAACCTAACCCTAACCCTAACCCTAAACCTAACCCTTAACCTAAACCTTACCCTTACCCCAACCCTAACTCTAAACCTAACCTAACCCTAACACTATATCTAATCCTAACTGTAACTCTAACCCTAACCCTAACACCTAACACTAACCCTAGCCCTACCACTAACCCTAAACCTAAACCCTAACAAAAACCTTAACCCTAACCCTAACAATAACAGTAACTCTAACTCTAACCCTAACGCTATCCATAACCATAACCCTAACACTAACCATCCAATCATCTAACCCTAGACCTAAACCTATCCCTCACCCTAACCCGAACCCTAACCCTAAACTTCTAACCGTAAGTCTAACTATAATCCTCTAAAGTGAACCCTAAAACTAACCCTAATCCTAACAATAACCCTCTAATGCTAACCATATCCCTAACACTAATCTAAACCCCAACCCTCTAACCCTATATCCCTAACCCTAACCCTAACCCAAACCCTAACACTAACCATAAAACTAACCCTAAACCTAAACCCTAACCCTAACCCTAACCCGAAAATTAACCCTAAATCTAACCTACCCCTAGCCCTAACCCTCTAACCCTAACACTAATACTAACCCTTGAACCTTAACACTAACCCTAACCATAAGCCTCTAACCCTAACCTTAACCCCAACCCTAACGCTAACCCTCTAACTCTCTAAACATAACCCTAACACTTACCCTCTAATCCTAAACCTAACCCTCAGCCTAACCATAAGCCTAAACCCAACTGTCACCAAACCTAGTCCAAACCCTAACCATTACCCTAAACCTAACACTAACCCTAACCCAAACACTTAGTCTAACCCTAACCCTAACACTAACACTAACAATAACCCTAACCATAAACCTAACCCTAACCCTAACACTAACCCAAACCCGAACACTCTCACCCTAAACGTAACCCCAAACCTAACCCTAACCCTCACCCTAACCCTGAACCTAAACCTTAACCTCAATCTTTCCCTTATCCCAACCCAGTCCTAAACCTAACTTAAGCCTAACACAAAATCTAACCCTAACTGTATCTCTAACCCTAACCCTATCCCTAACACCTAACACTAACCCTAACCCTAAACCCTAACACAAACCTCAACCCTAACCCAAACAGTAATTGTAACTCTAACTCTAACTCTAACCCTATCCATAACCACAACCCTAACACTAACCATCCAATCGTCTAACCCTAGCCATAACTCTAAACCTTTCCTTAACCCGAAACCTAACACTAACCCTCTAACCATAAGTCTAACTATAATCCTCTAATGTGAACCCTAACCCTAACCGTAATCCTAACAATAACCCTCTAATGCTAACCATATACCTAACACTAACCCGAACCCTAACACTCTAACCCTATAAACCAAACCCTAACCGTAAACCTAAACCCAACCCTAAAACTAACACTGGAACCCTAACCCTATCCCTAAGCCTCTAACCCTAACCCGAACCCGAACCGTAAATCTAACACACTAACCCTCTAACCTTACCCATAACCCTAACACTAAAGCTAAGACTAAACCTAACCTCTAACCCTAACGCTAACTCTGACCCTAAGAGCAAACCTAACCTTAACACTAACACTAACCTTCTAACCCAAAGCCTATCCCTACCCCTAAACCTAACCCACTAACGCTCAAAGCCTAACACTAACACAAACCCTAACTCTAACCATAAACCTAACCCTAACCCTAACACTAACCCTAACCCTAACCCTAAACCTAAAACTAAAACTAACCCTAAGCCTAACCCTAAACCCTAACCATAACCCTAACCCTGAAACTAATCCTAGCTCTAACTCTAAACCCAACCCAATCCCTAGCCCAAACCCTCTAACAATAACACTAATACTAACCCTCAAACCCTAACACTAACACTAACCGTAACCCTCGAACCCTAACCTTAACTGTAACCCTAACCCTAACCCTCTAACTCTCTAAACATAAAACTTACACTTACTCTCTAATCCTAACCCTAAGCTTAACCATAACCCTAAAACAACCGTCACCCAAACCTAATCCTAAACCTAACCGTTACCCTAACCCTAACACTAACCATAACGCTAACACTTACTCTAACCCTAACCCTAACACTAACACTAACACTAACACTAACACTAACCATAAACCTAACCCTAACACTAACCCTAACATGTCACCCTAAACATAAACCCAAACCTAACCCTAACCCTCACCCTAACCCTAAATCTAACCCTTAACCTAAACCTTACAATTACCAGAACCCTAACCCTAAACCTAACCTAATCCTAACACTAAATCTAACCCTAACTTTAACTCTAACCCTAACCCTAACCCTAACACCTAACACTAACCCTAGAACTAACATTAACCCTAACACTAAACCCTAACACACACATTAACCCTAACCCTAACAGTAACAGTAAACCTAACTGTAACCCTAACCCTATCCATAACCATAACCCTAACACTAACCATCCAATCGTCTAACCCTAGCCCTAACCCTAAACTTTACCCTAATCCGAACCCTAACCCTAAGGCTATAACCATAAGTCTAACTATAATCCTCTAACGTGAACCCTAACCCTAACCCTCATACTAACAATAACCCTCTAGTGCTAACCATATCCCTAACCCTAACCCGAACCCTAACTCTCTAACACTCTGAACCTAACGATAACACTAAACCTAACCCTAACCCTAAATCTAACACTCTAACCCTGACCCTTTCCCTAAGCCTCAAACACTAGCCCTAACACGAACCCTAACTCTCTAACCCTCTGAACCTAACCCTAACACTAAACCTAAACCTAACCCTAAAACTAACACTCTAACCCTGACCCTATCCCTAAGCCTCAAACACTAGCCCTAACCCGAACCCTAAACCTAAACTCTAACCCACTGATCCTAACCATAATCCTAACCCTAACATTAACACTAAACCTAATCTCTAAACCTAGAGCTAACCCTGACCCTAAGATCAAGCCTAACCCTCTAAACCTACCCCTAACACTAACCCCAACCCTCAAAACCAAACCATAACCATAACCCTAAACCTAAACTTCCAACCCTCTAACACAAAACCTAACCCTAAATTAATACTATCCATAATGCTAACCCTAACACTAACCCTAATCCTAAACCTAAGCCTTAGCCTAAAACTAATCTTAACCTTAACCCTAATCCTCTAACCCGAAGCCTAAGCCCATCTCTAACCCTAACCCTCTAACGCTCTCACCCTAACACTAACACTAAACCTAAACCTTTCCCTAATCCTAACACTAACCGTAAACCTCTAACCCTAAGCCTAACCCTATCCCTAACCCTAACCCTCTCACACTGTAACCCTAACACTAACACTAACGCTAAACCTAACCCTAACCCTAAAACTAACCCTAACCGTAACCCTAAGCCTAACCCTAACCCTAACCATAACCTAACCCTAACCCAAACTCTAACCCAAACCCTAACCCTAACCCTAAACCTAACACTAATAATAAACCTAACACTAACCCTAAACCCTAACCCTAACCCTAACCCTAACACTAACCCAAACCCTAACCCTAACCCTAACCCTAAACCTAACCCTAACCCTAACACTCACCCTAACCCTAACCCTAACCCTAACCCTAACCCTAACCCTAACCCTAATGTAACCCTAACCATAACCATAACCATAACCATAACCCTAACCCTAAACATCCAACCCTCTAACCATAACCTAAACCGAACACAAACCCTAATACTAACCATAATGCTAACACTAACACTAAACCTAATCCTAAACCGAAGCCTTAACCTAAACCTAACCTTAACCCTAACCCTAAACCTCTAACCCTAAGCCAAACACTATCTCTAACCCTAACCCTCTAATGCTCTAACACTAGCACTAACACTAACTCTAACCATAAACCTAACCCTAACCCTAACCCTAACCCTAGCACTCTCAGCCTAAATGTAACCCCAAACCTAACCATACCCCTCACCCTAACCCTAAATCTAACCCTGAAAACAAACCTTACATTTACCACAACCCTAACCCTAAACCTAACCTAACCCTAACACTAAATCTAACCCTAATTGTAACTCTAACCCTAACCTTAACACCGAACACTAACTCTAGCCCTAACAATAAACCTAACCCTAAACCCTAACACAAACCTTAACCCTAACCCTAAGAGTAACAGTAACTCTAACTCTAACACTAACCCTATCCATAACCATAACCCTAACACTAACCATCCACCAGTGTAACACTAGCCCTAAACCTAACCCTAAGCCTAACGCTAAACCTAAACCTAACCCTAACTCTAAGTCTTACCCTAACCCGAAGCCTAACCCTAACACTCTAAACATAAGTCTAACCATAATCCTCTAATGTGAACGCTAACCCTAACACTAATCCTAACAATAACACTCTAAAGCTAACCATATCCCTAACACTAATCCAAACCCTAAACCTCTAACCCTCTATCGCTAACACTAACGCTAACACTAAACCTAACCCTAACCCTAAAACTAACACTCTAACCCTAAACCTATCCCTAAGCCTCTAACCCGAAAACTAACCCGAACCCTAAACAAAACCTCTAACCCTCTGACCCTAACCATAACCCTAACTCTAAACCTAACACTAAACTTAACACTCTAACCCTAAGCCTAACCCTATCCCTAACCCTAACCCTCTAACGCTCTAACACTAAGACTAACACTAAACCTAAACCTAACCCTAAACCTAACCCTAACCCTTACACTAAGCCAAACCCTAACACTAACCCTAAAACTAACCCTAACCCTAACCCTAATCCTAACCCTAAACCCTAACCCTAACCCTAACCCTAACACTAACCCTAACTCAAACCCTAACCCTAACACTATCTAGCCCTAACCCTCTAACCCTAACACTAATACTAACCCTCAAACCCTAACACTAACCCGAACCGTAACCCTCTAACCATAACCTTAACCCTAACCCTAACCCTAACCCTCTAACTCTCTAAACAAAACCCTAACACTTACCCTCTAAACCTAACCCTAATCTAACCATAACCTTAAACCCAACCGTCACCCAAAGCTAATCCTAACACTAAGTGTCACACTAACCCTAACCCTAACACTTATTCTAACCCTAACCATAACCCTAACACTAACACTAACCCTAACCATAAACCTAACCCTAACTATAACCCTAACACTAACACTCTCACCCTAAATGTAACACCAAACCTAACCCTTACCCTCACCCTAACCCTAAACCTAAACCTTAACCTAAACATTATGCTTACCCCAACCCTAACCCTAAACCTAACCTAACCGAACACTAAATCTAACCCTAACTGTAACTCTAACCATAACCCTAACACCTCACACTATCCCTAGCCCTAACACTAACCCTAAGCCTAAACCCTAACACAAACCTTAACCCTAACCCTAACAGTAACAGTAACTGTAACTCTAACCCTAACCCGATCCATATCCATAACTCTAACACTAACCATCCAATCGTCTAATCCTAGCCCTAACCCTAACATTTACTCTAACCCGAACCCTAAGCCTACCCCTCTAACCATAAGTCTAACCATAATAATCTAACGTGAACCCTAACCCTAACCCTAATCCTAACAATTACCCTCTAATGCTAACCATATCCCTAACACTAAACGGAACCCTAACCCTCTAACCCTCTAACCATAACCCTAACCCTAACCATAAACTTAACCCTAAACCTAAAACTAACACTCTAACCCTAACACTATTCCTAAGCCTCTAACCCTAACCCTAACCTGAACGCTAAACCTAACAGTCTAACCCTCTAACCCAAACCATAACACTACCCTTAACCCTAACACTAAACCTAACCTCTAACCCTAAAGCTAACCCTGACCCTAAGACCAACGCTAATCCTCTAAACCTAACACTAACGCTAACCACAACCCTCTAAACCTAACCATACCCATAACCCTAACCATAATCATCCAACCATCTAACCCTAAACCTAACCTTAACCCTAACCCTAATACTAACTATAATTCTAACACTAACACTAACCCTAATCCTAAACCTAAGCCTTACCATAAACCTAACCATAGCCCTAACCCTAACCTTCAAACCATAAGCCTAATCCTAACCCTGTGCCTCTCACGCTCTAACCCCTAACACTAACACTAACCCTAACCATAATCCCTAATCATAACCTTAATCCTAAATGTAACCCTAATTCTTACACTAACCCTAACTGTAAAGCGCTAGCCCTAACCCTCTATCCCTAACACTAATACTAACCCTCAAAGCCTAACACTAACCCTAAACATAACCCTGTAACCCTAACCTTAACCCTAACCCTAGCCCTAACCATCTAACTCTCTAAACATAACACTAACACTTACACTCTAATCCTAACCCTAAGCCTAACCATAACCCTAAATCCAACCATCACCCAAACCTAATCTTAAGCCTAAACGTTACACTAACCCTAACACTAACCCTAACCCTAACACTTATTCTACCCTAACCCTAACCCTAACACTAACACTAACACTAACACTAACCCTAACCCTAACCCTAACCCTAACCCTAACACTAACCCTAAACCTCACCCTACACATAACCCTAACCGGAACACTAACCCTAACCCTCTAACCCTAACCTTAACCCTATGCCTAACCATAACCCTCTAACACTGTAACCCTAACAATAACGCTAAGCCTAACCTTAACCCTAAACCTAACCCTAACCATAACAGCAATCCTAACCCTAACCCTAAAAATAACACAAACCCTAACCCTAACACTAACCCTAACGTTAACACTATCCCTAACCATAAACCTAACCCTAACCATAACCCAAACCCTAACACTCTCACCCTAAACGAAACCCCAAACCTAACCCTAACCCTAACCCTAAACCTAACCCTTAACCTAAACCTTACCCTTACCCCAACCCTAACTCTAAACCTAACCTAACCCTAACACTATATCTAATCCTAACTGTAACTCTAACCCTAACCCTAACACCTAACACTAACCCTAGCCCTACCACTAACCCTAAACCTAAACCCTAACAAAAACCTTAACCCTAACCCTAACAATAACAGTAACTCTAACTCTAACCCTAACGCTATCCATAACCATAACCCTAACACTAACCATCCAATCATCTAACCCTAGACCTAAACCTATCCCTCACCCTAACCCGAACCCTAACCCTAAACTTCTAACCGTAAGTCTAACTATAATCCTCTAAAGTGAACCCTAAAACTAACCCTAATCCTAACAATAACCCTCTAATGCTAACCATATCCCTAACACTAATCCAAACCCCAACCCTCTAACCCTATATCCCTAACCCTAACCCTAACCCAAACCCTAACACTAACCATAAAACTAACCCTAAACCTAAACCCTAACCCTAACCCTAACCCGAAAATTAACCCTAAATCTAACCTACCCCTAGCCCTAACCCTCTAACCCTAACACTAATACTAACCCTTGAACCTTAACACTAACCCTAACCATAAGCCTCTAACCCTAACCTTAACCCCAACCCTAACGCTAACCCTCTAACTCTCTAAACATAACCCTAACACTTACCCTCTAATCCTAAACCTAACCCTCAGCCTAACCATAAGCCTAAACCCAACTGTCACCAAACCTAGTCCAAACCCTAACCATTACCCTAAACCTAACACTAACCCTAACCCAAACACTTAGTCTAACCCTAACCCTAACACTAACACTAACAATAACCCTAACCATAAACCTAACCCTAACCCTAACACTAACCCAAACCCGAACACTCTCACCCTAAACGTAACCCCAAACCTAACCCTAACCCTCACCCTAACCCTGAACCTAAACCTTAACCTCAATCTTTCCCTTATCCCAACCCAGTCCTAAACCTAACTTAAGCCTAACACAAAATCTAACCCTAACTGTATCTCTAACCCTAACCCTATCCCTAACACCTAACACTAACCCTAACCCTAAACCCTAACACAAACCTCAACCCTAACCCAAACAGTAATTGTAACTCTAACTCTAACTCTAACCCTATCCATAACCACAACCCTAACACTAACCATCCAATCGTCTAACCCTAGCCATAACTCTAAACCTTTCCTTAACCCGAAACCTAACACTAACCCTCTAACCATAAGTCTAACTATAATCCTCTAATGTGAACCCTAACCCTAACCGTAATCCTAACAATAACCCTCTAATGCTAACCATATACCTAACACTAACCCGAACCCTAACACTCTAACCCTATAAACCAAACCCTAACCGTAAACCTAAACCCAACCCTAAAACTAACACTGGAACCCTAACCCTATCCCTAAGCCTCTAACCCTAACCCGAACCCGAACCGTAAATCTAACACACTAACCCTCTAACCTTACCCATAACCCTAACACTAAAGCTAAGACTAAACCTAACCTCTAACCCTAACGCTAACTCTGACCCTAAGAGCAAACCTAACCTTAACACTAACACTAACCTTCTAACCCAAAGCCTATCCCTACCCCTAAACCTAACCCACTAACGCTCAAAGCCTAACACTAACACAAACCCTAACTCTAACCATAAACCTAACCCTAACCCTAACACTAACCCTAACCCTAACCCTAAACCTAAAACTAAAACTAACCCTAAGCCTAACCCTAAACCCTAACCATAACCCTAACCCTGAAACTAATCCTAGCTCTAACTCTAAACCCAACCCAATCCCTAGCCCAAACCCTCTAACAATAACACTAATACTAACCCTCAAACCCTAACACTAACACTAACCGTAACCCTCGAACCCTAACCTTAACTGTAACCCTAACCCTAACCCTCTAACTCTCTAAACATAAAACTTACACTTACTCTCTAATCCTAACCCTAAGCTTAACCATAACCCTAAAACAACCGTCACCCAAACCTAATCCTAAACCTAACCGTTACCCTAACCCTAACACTAACCATAACGCTAACACTTACTCTAACCCTAACCCTAACACTAACACTAACACTAACACTAACACTAACCATAAACCTAACCCTAACACTAACCCTAACATGTCACCCTAAACATAAACCCAAACCTAACCCTAACCCTCACCCTAACCCTAAACCTAACCCTTAACCTAAACCTTACAATTACCAGAACCCTAACCCTAAACCTAACCTAATCCTAACACTAAATCTAACCCTAACTTTAACTCTAACCCTAACCCTAACCCTAACACCTAACACTAACCCTAGAACTAACATTAACCCTAACACTAAACCCTAACACACACATTAACCCTAACCCTAACAGTAACAGTAAACCTAACTGTAACCCTAACCCTATCCATAACCATAACCCTAACACTAACCATCCAATCGTCTAACCCTAGCCCTAACCCTAAACTTTACCCTAACCCGAACCCTAACCCTAAGGCTATAACCATAAGTCTAACTATAATCCTCTAACGTGAACCCTAACCCTAACCCTCATACTAACAATAACCCTCTAGTGCTAACCATATCCCTAACCCTAACCCGAACCCTAACTCTCTAACACTCTAAACCTAACGATAACACTAAACCTAACCCTAACCCTAAAACTAACACTCTAACCCTGACCCTTTCACTAAGCCTCAAACACTAGCCCTAACACGAACCCTAACTCTCTAACCCTCTGAACCTAACCCTAACACTAAACCTAACCCTAACCCTAAAACTAACACTCTAACACTGACCCTATCCCTAAGCCTCAAACACTAGCCCTAACCCGAACCCTAAACCTAAACTCTAACCCACTGATCCTAACCATAATCCTAACCCTAAAATTAACACTAAACCTAATCTCTAAACCTAGAGCTAACCCTGACCCTAAGATCAAGCCTAACCCTCTAAACCTACCCCTAACACTAACCCCAACCCTCAAAACCAAACCATAACCATAACCCTAAACCTAAACTTCCAACCCTCTAACACAAAACCTAACCCTAAATTAATACTATCCAAAATGCTAACCCTAACACTAACCCTAATCCTAAACCTAAGCCTTAGCCTAAAACTAATCTTAACCTTAACCCTAATCCTCTAACCCGAAGCCTAAGCCCATCTCTAACCCTAACCCTCTAACGCTCTCACCCTAACACTAACACTAAACCTAAACCTTTCCCTAATCCTAACACTAACCGTAAACCTCTAACCCTAAGCCTAACCCTATCCCTAACCCTAACCCTCTCACACTGTAACCCTAACACTAACACTAACGCTAAACCTAACCCTAACCCTAAAACTAACCCTAACCGTAACCCTAAGCCTAACCCTAACCCTAACCATAACCTAACCCTAACCCAAACTCTAACCCAAACCCTAACCCTAACCCTAAACCTAACACTAATAATAAACCTAACACTAACCCTAAACCCTAACCCTAACCCTAACCCTAACACTAACCCTAACCCTAACCCTAACCCTAACCCTAAACCTAACCCTAACCCTAACACTCACCCTAACCCTAACCCTAACCCTAACCCTAACCCTAACCCTAATGTAACCCTAACCATAACCATAACCATAACCATAACCCTAACCCTAAACATCCAACCCTCTAACCATAACCTAAACCGAACACAAACCCTAATACTAACCATAATGCTAACACTAACACTAAACCTAATCCTAAACCGAAGCCTTAACCTAAACCTAACCTTAACCCTAACCCTAAACCTCTAACCCTAAGCCAAACACTATCTCTAACCCTAACCCTCTAATGCTCTAACACTAGCACTAACACTAACTCTAACCATAAACCTAACCCTAACCCTAACCCTAACCCTAGCACTCTCAGCCTAAATGTAACCCCAAACCTAACCATACCCCTCACCCTAACCCTAAATCTAACCCTTAAACCAAACCTTACATTTACCACAACCCTAACCCTAAACCTAACCTAACCCTAACACTAAATCTAACCCTAATTGTAACTCTAACCCTAACCTTAACACCGAACACTAACTCTAGCCCTAACAATAAACCTAACCCTAAACCCTAACACAAACCTTAACCCTAACCCTAAGAGTAACAGTAACTCTAACTCTAACACTAACCCTATCCATAACCATAACCCTAACACTAACCATCCACCAGTGTAACACTAGCCCTAAACCTAACCCTAAGCCTAACGCTAAACCTAAACCTAACCCTAACTCTAAGTCTTACCCTAACCCGAAGCCTAACCCTAACACTCTAAACATAAGTCTAACCATAATCCTCTAATGTGAACGCTAACCCTAACACTAATCCTAACAATAACACTCTAAAGCTAACCATATCCCTAACACTAATCCAAACCCTAAACCTCTAACCCTCTATCGCTAACACTAATGCTAACACTAAACCTAACCCTAACCCTAAAACTAACACTCTAACCCTAAACCTATCCCTAAGCCTCTAACCCGAAAACTAACCCGAACCCTAAACAAAACCTCTAACCCTCTGACCCTAACCATAACCCTAACTCTAAACCTAACACTAAACTTAACACTCTAACCCTAAGCCTAACCCTATCCCTAACCCTAACCCTCTAACGCTCTAACACTAAGACTAACACTAAACCTAAACCTAACCCTAAACCTAACCCTAACCCTTACACTAAGCCAAACCCTAACACTAACCCTAAAACTAACCCTAACCCTAACCCTAATCCTAACCCTAAACCCTAACCCTAACCCTAACCCTAACACTAACCCTAACTCAAACCCTAACCCTAACACTATCTAGCCCTAACCCTCTAACCCTAACACTAATACTAACCCTCAAACCCTAACACTAACCCGAACCGTAACCCTCTAACCATAACCTTAACCCTAACCCTAACCCTAACCCTCTAACTCTCTAAACAAAACCCTAACACTTACCCTCTAAACCTAACCCTAATCTAACCATAACCTTAAACCCAACCGTCACCCAAAGCTAATCCTAACACTAAGTGTTACACTAACCCTAACCCTAACACTTATTCTAACCCTAACCATAACCCTAACACTAACACTAACCCTAACCATAAACCTAACCCTAACTATAACCCTAACACTAACACTCTCACCCTAAATGTAACACCAAACCTAACCCTTACCCTCACCCTAACCCTAAACCTAAACCTTAACCTAAACATTATGCTTACCCCAACCCTAACCCTAAACCTAACCTAACCGAACACTAAATCTAACCCTAACTGTAACTCTAACCATAACCCTAACACCTCACACTATCCCTAGCCCTAACACTAACCCTAAGCCTAAACCCTAACACAAACCTTAACCCTAACCCTAACAGTAACAGTAACTGTAACTCTAACCCTAACCCGATCCATATCCATAACTCTAACACTAACCATCCAATCGTCTAATCCTAGCCCTAACCCTAACATTTACTCTAACCCGAACCCTAAGCCTACCCCTCTAACCATAAGTCTAACCATAATAATCTAACGTGAACCCTAACCCTAACCCTAATCCTAACAATTACCCTCTAATGCTAACCATATCCCTAACACTAAACGGAACCCTAACCCTCTAACCCTCTAACCATAACCCTAACCCTAACCATAAACTTAACCCTAAACCTAAAACTAACACTCTAACCCTAACACTATTCCTAAGCCTCTAACCCTAACCCTAACCTGAACGCTAAACCTAACAGTCTAACCCTCTAACCCAAACCATAACACTACCCTTAACCCTAACACTAAACCTAACCTCTAACCCTAAAGCTAACCCTGACCCTAAGACCAACGCTAATCCTCTAAACCTAACACTAACGCTAACCACAACCCTCTAAACCTAACCATACCCATAACCCTAACCATAATCATCCAACCATCTAACCCTAAACCTAACCTTAACCCTAACCCTAATACTAACTATAACGCTAACACTAACACTAACCCTAATCCTAAACCTAAGCCTTACCATAAACCTAACCATAGCCCTAACCCTAACCTTCAAACCATAAGCCTAATCCTAACCCTGTGCCTCTCACGCTCTAACCCCTAACACTAACACTAACCCTAACCATAATCCCTAATCATAACCTTAATCCTAAATGTAACCCTAATTCTTACACTAACCCTAACTGTAGCGCTAGCCCTAACCCTCTATCCCTAACACTAATACTAACCCTCAAAGCCTAACACTAACCCTAAACATAACCCTGTAACCCTAACCTTAACCCTAACCCTAGCCCTAACCATCTAACTCTCTAAACATAACACTAACACTTACACTCTAATCCTAACCCTAAGCCTAACCATAACCCTAAATCCAACCATCACCCAAACCTAATCTTAAGCCTAAACGTTACACTAACCCTAACACTAACCCTAACCCTAACACTTATTCTACCCTAACCATAACCCTAACACTAACACTAACACTAACACTAACACTAACCCTAACCCTAACCCTAACCCTAACACTAACCCTAAACCTCACCCTACACATAACCCTAACCGGAACACTAACCCTAACCCTCTAACCCTAACCTTAACCCTATGCCTAACCATAACCCTCTAACACTGTAACCCTAACAATAATGCTAAGCCTAACCTTAACCCTAAACCTAACCCTAACCATAACAGCAATCCTAACCCTAACCCTAAAAATAACACAAACCCTAACCCTAACACTAACCCTAACGTTAACACTATCCCTAACCATAAACCTAACCCTAACCATAACCCAAACCCTAACACTCTCACCCTAAACGAAACCCCAAACCTAACCCTAACCCTAACCCTAAACCTAACCCTTAACCTAAACCTTACCCTTACCCCAACCCTAACTCTAAACCTAACCTAACCCTAACACTATATCTAATCCTAACTGTAACTCTAACCCTAACCCTAACACCTAACACTAACCCTAGCCCTACCACTAACCCTAAACCTAAACCCTAACAAAAACCTTAACCCTAACCCTAACAATAACAGTAACTCTAACTCTAACCCTAACCCTATCCATAACCATAACCCTAACACTAACCATCCAATCATCTAACCCTAGACCTAAACCTATCCCTCACCCTAACCCGAACCCTAACCCTAAACTTCTAACCGTAAGTCTAACTATAATCCTCTAAAGTGAACCCTAAAACTAACCCTAATCCTAACAATAACCCTCTAATGCTAACCATATCCCTAACACTAATCCAAACCCCAACCCTCTAACCCTATATCCCTAACCCTAACCCTAACCCAAACCCTAACACTAACCATAAAACTAACCCTAAACCTAAACCCTAACCCTAACCCTAACCCGAAAATTAACCCTAAATCTAACCTACCCCTAGCCCTAACCCTCTAACCCTAACACTAATACTAACCCTTGAACCTTAACACTAACCCTAACCATAAGCCTCTAACCCTAACCTTAACCCCAACCCTAACGCTAACCCTCTAACTCTCTAAACATAACCCTAACACTTACCCTCTAATCCTAAACCTAACCCTCAGCCTAACCATAAGCCTAAACCCAACTGTCACCAAACCTAGTCCAAACCCTAACCATTACCCTAAACCTAACACTAACCCTAACCCAAACACTTAGTCTAACCCTAACCCTAACACTAACACTAACAATAACCCTAACCATAAACCTAACCCTAACCCTAACACTAACCCAAACCCGAACACTCTCACCCTAAACGTAACCCCAAACCTAACCCTAACCCTCACCCTAACCCTGAACCTAAACCTTAACCTCAATCTTTCCCTTATCCCAACCCAGTCCTAAACCTAACTTAAGCCTAACACAAAATCTAACCCTAACTGTATCTCTAACCCTAACCCTATCCCTAACACCTAACACTAACCCTAACCCTAAACCCTAACACAAACCTCAACCCTAACCCAAACAGTAATTGTAACTCTAACTCTAACTCTAACCCTATCCATAACCACAACCCTAACACTAACCATCCAATCGTCTAACCCTAGCCATAACTCTAAACCTTTCCTTAACCCGAAACCTAACACTAACCCTCTAACCATAAGTCTAACTATAATCCTCTAATGTGAACCCTAACCCTAACTGTAATCCTAACAATAACCCTCTAATGCTAACCATATACCTAACACTAACCCGAACCCTAACACTCTAACCCTATAAACCAAACCCTAACCGTAAACCTAAACCCAACCCTAAAACTAACACTGGAACCCTAACCCTATCCCTAAGCCTCTAACCCTAACCCGAACCCGAACCGTAAATCTAACACACTAACCCTCTAACCTTACCCATAACCCTAACACTAAAGCTAAGACTAAACCTAACCTCTAACCCTAACGCTAACTCTGACCCTAAGAGCAAACCTAACCTTAACACTAACACTAACCTTCTAACCCAAAGCCTATCCCTACCCCTAAACCTAACCCACTAACGCTCAAAGCCTAACACTAACACAAACCCTAACTCTAACCATAAACCTAACCCTAACCCTAACACTAACCCTAACCCTAACCCTAAACCTAAAACTAAAACTAACCCTAAGCCTAACCCTAAACCCTAACCATAACCCTAACCCTGAAACTAATCCTAGCTCTAACTCTAAACCCAACCCAATCCCTAGCCCAAACCCTCTAACAATAACACTAATACTAACCCTCAAACCCTAACACTAACACTAACCGTAACCCTCGAACCCTAACCTTAACTGTAACCCTAACCCTAACCCTCTAACTCTCTAAACATAAAACTTACACTTACTCTCTAATCCTAACCCTAAGCTTAACCATAACCCTAAAACAACCGTCACCCAAACCTAATCCTAAACCTAACCGTTACCCTAACCCTAACACTAACCATAACGCTAACACTTACTCTAACCCTAACCCTAACCCTAACACTAACACTAACACTAACACTAACACTAACCATAAACCTAACCCTAACACTAACCCTAACATGTCACCCTAAACATAAACCCAAACCTAACCCTAACCCTCACCCTAACCCTAAACCTAACCCTTAACCTAAACCTTACAATTACCAGAACCCTAACCCTAAACCTAACCTAATCCTAACACTAAATCTAACCCTAACTTTAACTCTAACCCTAACCCTAACCCTAACACCTAACACTAACCCTAGAACTAACATTAACCCTAACACTAAACCCTAACACACACATTAACCCTAACCCTAACAGTAACAGTAAACCTAACTGTAACCCTAACCCTATCCATAACCATAACCCTAACACTAACCATCCAATCGTCTAACCCTAGCCCTAACCCTAAACTTTACCCTAACCCGAACCCTAACCCTAAGGCTATAACCATAAGTCTAACTATAATCCTCTAACGTGAACCCTAACCCTAACCCTCATACTAACAATAACCCTCTAGTGCTAACCATATCCCTAACCCTAACCCGAACCCTAACTCTCTAACACTCTAAACCTAACGATAACACTAAACCTAACCCTAACCCTAAAACTAACACTCTAACCCTGACCCTTTCCCTAAGCCTCAAACACTAGCCCTAACACGAACCCTAACTCTCTAACCCTCTGAACCTAACCCTAACACTAAACCTAACCCTAACCCTAAAACTAACACTCTAACACTGACCCTATCCCTAAGCCTCAAACACTAGCCCTAACCCGAACCCTAAACCTAAACTCTAACCCACTGATCCTAACCATAATCCTAACCCTAAAATTAACACTAAACCTAATCTCTAAACCTAGAGCTAATCCTGACCCTAAGATCAAGCCTAACCCTCTAAACCTACCCCTAACACTAACCCCAACCCTCAAAACCAAACCATAACCATAACCCTAAACCTAAACTTCCAACCCTCTAACACAAAACCTAACCCTAAATTAATACTATCCATAATGCTAACCCTAACACTAACCCTAATCCTAAACCTAAGCCTTAGCCTAAAACTAATCTTAACCTTAACCCTAATCCTCTAACCCGAAGCCTAAGCCCATCTCTAACCCTAACCCTCTAACGCTCTCACCCTAACACTAACACTAAACCTAAACCTTTCCCTAATCCTAACACTAACCGTAAACCTCTAACCCTAAGCCTAACCCTATCCCTAACCCTAACCCTCTCACACTGTAACCCTAACACTAACACTAACGCTAAACCTAACCCTAACCCTAAAACTAGCCCTAACCGTAACCCTAAGCCTAACCCTAACCCTAACCATAACCTAACCCTAACCCAAACTCTAACCCAAACCCTAACCCTAACCCTAAACCTAACACTAATAATAAACCTAACACTAACCCTAAACCCTAACCCTAACCCTAACCCTAACACTAACCCTAACCCTAACCCTAACCCTAAACCTAACCCTAACCCTAACACTCACCCTAACCCTAACCCTAACCCTAACCCTAACCCTAACCCTAACCCTAATGTAACCCTAACCATAACCATAACCATAACCATAACCCTAACCCTAAACATCCAACCCTCTAACCATAACCTAAACCGAACACAAACCCTAATACTAACCATAATGCTAACACTAACACTAAACCTAATCCTAAACCGAAGCCTTAACCTAAACCTAACCTTAACCCTAACCCTAAACCTCTAACCCTAAGCCAAACACTATCTCTAACCCTAACCCTCTAATGCTCTAACACTAGCACTAACACTAACTCTAACCATAAACCTAACCCTAACCCTAACCCTAACCCTAGCACTCTCAGCCTAAATGTAACCCCAAACCTAACCATACCCCTCACCCTAACCCTAAATCTAACCCTTAAACCAAACCTTACATTTACCACAACCCTAACCCTAAACCTAACCTAACCCTAACACTAAATCTAACCCTAATTGTAACTCTAACCCTAACCTTAACACCGAACACTAACTCTAGCCCTAACAATAAACCTAACCCTAAACCCTAACACAAACCTTAACCCTAACCCTAAGAGTAACAGTAACTCTAACTCTAACACTAACCCTATCCATAACCATAACCCTAACACTAACCATCCACCAGTGTAACACTAGCCCTAAACCTAACCCTAAGCCTAACGCTAAACCTAAACCTAACCCTAACTCTAAGTCTTACCCTAACCCGAAGCCTAACCCTAACACTCTAAACATAAGTCTAACCATAATCCTCTAATGTGAACGCTAACCCTAACACTAATCCTAACAATAACACTCTAAAGCTAACCATATCCCTAACACTAATCCAAACCCTAAACCTCTAACCCTCTATCGCTAACACTAACGCTAACACTAAACCTAACCCTAACCCTAAAACTAACACTCTAACCCTAAACCTATCCCTAAGCCTCTAACCCGAAAACTAACCCGAACCCTAAACAAAACCTCTAACCCTCTGACCCTAACCATAACCCTAACTCTAAACCTAACACTAAACTTAACACTCTAACCCTAAGCCTAACCCTATCCCTAACCCTAACCCTCTAACGCTCTAACACTAAGACTAACACTAAACCTAAACCTAACCCTAAACCTAACCCTAACCCTTACACTAAGCCAAACCCTAACACTAACCCTAAAACTAACCCTAACCCTAACCCTAATCCTAACCCTAAACCCTAACCCTAACCCTAACCCTAACACTAACCCTAACTCAAACCCTAACCCTAACACTATCTAGCCCTAACCCTCTAACCCTAACACTAATACTAACCCTCAAACCCTAACACTAACCCGAACTGTAACCCTCTAACCATAACCTTAACCCTAACCCTAACCCTAACCCTCTAACTCTCTAAACAAAACCCTAACACTTACCCTCTAAACCTAACCCTAATCTAACCATAACCTTAAACCCAACCGTCACCCAAAGCTAATCCTAACACTAAGTGTTACACTAACCCTAACCCTAACACTTATTCTAACCCTAACCATAACCCTAACACTAACACTAACCCTAACCATAAACCTAACCCTAACTATAACCCTAACACTAACACTCTCACCCTAAATGTAACACCAAACCTAACCCTTACCCTCACCCTAACCCTAAACCTAAACCTTAACCTAAACATTATGCTTACCCCAACCCTAACCCTAAACCTAACCTAACCGAACACTAAATCTAACCCTAACTGTAACTCTAACCATAACCCTAACACCTCACACTATCCCTAGCCCTAACACTAACCCTAAGCCTAAACCCTAACACAAACCTTAACCCTAACCCTAACAGTAACAGTAACTGTAACTCTAACCCTAACCCGATCCATATCCATAACTCTAACACTAACCATCCAATCGTCTAATCCTAGCCCTAACCCTAACATTTACTCTAACCCGAACCCTAAGCCTACCCCTCTAACCATAAGTCTAACCATAATAATCTAACGTGAACCCTAACCCTAACCCTAATCCTAACAATTACCCTCTAATGCTAACCATATCCCTAACACTAAACGGAACCCTAACCCTCTAACCCTCTAACCATAACCCTAACCCTAACCATAAACTTAACCCTAAACCTAAAACTAACACTCTAACCCTAACACTATTCCTAAGCCTCTAACCCTAACCCTAACCTGAACGCTAAACCTAACAGTCTAACCCTCTAACCCAAACCATAACACTACCCTTAACCCTAACACTAAACCTAACCTCTAACCCTAAAGCTAACCCTGACCCTAAGACCAACGCTAATCCTCTAAACCTAACACTAACGCTAACCACAACCCTCTAAACCTAACCATACCCATAACCCTAACCATAATCATCCAACCATCTAACCCTAAACCTAACCTTAACCCTAACCCTAATACTAACTATAACGCTAACACTAACACTAACCCTAATCCTAAACCTAAGCCTTACCATAAACCTAACCATAGCCCTAACCCTAACCTTCAAACCATAAGCCTAATCCTAACCCTGTGCCTCTCACGCTCTAACCCCTAACACTAACACTAACCCTAACCATAATCCCTAATCATAACCTTAATCCTAAATGTAACCCTAATTCTTACACTAACCCTAACTGTAGCGCTAGCCCTAACCCTCTATCCCTAACACTAATACTAACCCTCAAAGCCTAACACTAACCCTAAACATAACCCTGTAACCCTAACCTTAACCCTAACCCTAGCCCTAACCATCTAACTCTCTAAACATAACACTAACACTTACACTCTAATCCTAACCCTAAGCCTAACCATAACCCTAAATCCAACCATCACCCAAACCTAATCTTAAGCCTAAACGTTACACTAACCCTAACACTAACCCTAACCCTAACACTTATTCTACCCTAACCCTAACCCTAACACTAACACTAACACTAACACTAACCCTAACCCTAACCCTAACCCTAACCCTAACACTAACCCTAAACCTCACCCTACACATAACCCTAACCGGAACACTAACCCTAACCCTCTAACCCTAACCTTAACCCTATGCCTAACCATAACCCTCTAACACTGTAACCCTAACAATAACGCTAAGCCTAACCTTAACCCTAAACCTAACCCTAACCATAACAGCAATCCTAACCCTAACCCTAAAAATAACACAAACCCTAACCCTAACACTAACCCTAACGTTAACACTATCCCTAACCATAAACCTAACCCTAACCATAACCCAAACCCTAACACTCTCACCCTAAACGAAACCCCAAACCTAACCCTAACCCTAACCCTAAACCTAACCCTTAACCTAAACCTTACCCTTACCCCAACCCTAACTCTAAACCTAACCTAACCCTAACACTATATCTAATCCTAACTGTAACTCTAACCCTAACCCTAACACCTAACACTAACCCTAGCCCTACCACTAACCCTAAACCTAAACCCTAACAAAAACCTTAACCCTAACCCTAACAATAACAGTAACTCTAACTCTAACCCTAACCCTATCCATAACCATAACCCTAACACTAACCATCCAATCATCTAACCCTAGACCTAAACCTATCCCTCACCCTAACCCGAACCCTAACCCTAAACTTCTAACCGTAAGTCTAACTATAATCCTCTAAAGTGAACCCTAAAACTAACCCTAATCCTAACAATAACCCTCTAATGCTAACCATATCCCTAACACTAATCCAAACCCCAACCCTCTAACCCTATATCCCTAAACCTAACCCTAACCCAAACCCTAACACTAAGCATAAAACTAACCCTAAACCTAAACCCTAACCCTAACCCTAACCCGAAAATTAACCCTAAATCTAACCTACCCCTAGCCCTAACCCTCTAACCCTAACACTAATACTAACCCTTGAACCTTAACACTAACCCTAACCATAAGCCTCTAACCCTAACCTTAACACCAACCCTAACGCTAACCCTCTAACTCTCTAAACATAACCCTAACACTTACCCTCTAATCCTAAACCTAACCCTCAGCCTAACCATAAGCCTAAACCCAACTGTCACCAAACCTAGTCCAAACCCTAACCATTACCCTAAACCTAACACTAACCCTAACCCAAACACTTAGTCTAACCCTAACCCTAACACTAACACTAACAATAACCCTAAACATAAACCTAACCCTAACCCTAACACTAACCCAAACCCGAACACTCTCACCCTAAACGTAACCCCAAACCTAACCCTAACCCTCACCCTAACCCTGAACCTAAACCTTAACCTCAATCTTTCCCTTATCCCAACCCAGTCCTAAACCTAACTTAAGCCTAACACAAAATCTAACCCTAACTGTATCTCTAACCCTAACCCTATCCCTAACACCTAACACTAACCCTAACCCTAAACCCTAACACAAACCTCAACCCTAACCCAAACAGTAATTGTAACTCTAACTCTAACTCTAACCCTATCCATAACCACAACCCTAACACTAACCATCCAATCGTCTAACCCTAGCCATAACTCTAAACCTTTCCTTAACCCGAAACCTAACACTAACCCTCTAACCATAAGTCTAACTATAATCCTCTAATGTGAACCCTAACCCTAACTGTAATCCTAACAATAACCCTCTAATGCTAACCATATACCTAACACTAACCCGAACCCTAACACTCTAACCCTATAAACCAAACCCTAACCGTAAACCTAAACCCAACCCTAAAACTAACACTGGAACCCTAACCCTATCCCTAAGCCTCTAACCCTAACCCGAACCCGAACCGTAAATCTAACACACTAACCCTCTAACCTTACCCATAACCCTAACACTAAAGCTAAGACTAAACCTAACCTCTAACCCTAACGCTAACTCTGACCCTAAGAGCAAACCTAACCTTAACACTAACACTAACCTTCTAACCCAAAGCCTATCCCTACCCCTAAACCTAACCCACTAACGCTCAAAGCCTAACACTAACACAAACCCTAACTCTAACCATAAACCTAACCCTAACCCTAACACTAACCCTAACCCTAACCCTAAACCTAAAACTAAAACTAACCCTAAGCCTAACCCTAAACCCTAACCATAACCCTAACCCTGAAACTAATCCTAGCTCTAACTCTAAACCCAACCCAATCCCTAGCCCAAACCCTCTAACAATAACACTAATACTAACCCTCAAACCCTAACACTAACACTAACCGTAACCCTCGAACCCTAACCTTAACTGTAACCCTAACCCTAACCCTCTAACTCTCTAAACATAAAACTTACACTTACTCTCTAATCCTAACCCTAAGCTTAACCATAACCCTAAAACAACCGTCACCCAAACCTAATCCTAAACCTAACCGTTACCCTAACCCTAACACTAACCATAATGCTAACACTTACTCTAACCCTAACCCTAACACTAACACTAACACTAACACTAACACTAACACTAACACTAACCATAAACCTAACCCTAACACTAACCCTAACATGTCACCCTAAACATAAACCCAAACCTAACCCTAACCCTCACCCTAACCCTAAACCTAACCCTTAACCTAAACCTTACAATTACCAGAACCCTAACCCTAAACCTAACCTAATCCTAACACTAAATCTAACCCTAACTTTAACTCTAACCCTAACCCTAACCCTAACACCTAACACTAACCCTAGAACTAACATTAACCCTAACACTAAACCCTAACACACACATTAACCCTAACCCTAACAGTAACAGTAAACCTAACTGTAACCCTAACCCTATCCATAACCATAACCCTAACACTAACCATCCAATCGTCTAACCCTAGCCCTAACCCTAAACTTTACCCTAACCCGAACCCTAACCCTAAGGCTATAACCATAAGTCTAACTATAATCCTCTAACGTGAACCCTAACCCTAACCCTCATACTAACAATAACCCTCTAGTGCTAACCATATCCCTAACCCTAACCCGAACCCTAACTCTCTAACACTCTAAACCTAACGATAACACTAAACCTAACCCTAACCCTAAAACTAACACTCTAACCCTGACCCTTTCCCTAAGCCTCAAACACTAGCCCTAACACGAACCCTAACTCTCTAACCCTCTGAACCTAACCCTAACACTAAACCTAACCCTAACCCTAAAACTAACACTCTAACACTGACCCTATCCCTAAGCCTCAAACACTAGCCCTAACCCGAACCCTAAACCTAAACTCTAACCCACTGATCCTAACCATAATCCTAACCCTAAAATTAACACTAAACCTAATCTCTAAACCTAGAGCTAACCCTGACCCTAAGATCAAGCCTAACCCTCTAAACCTACCCCTAACACTAACCCCAACCCTCAAAACCAAACCATAACAATAACCCTAAACCTAAACTTTCAACCCTCTAACACAAAACCTAACCCTAAATTAATACTATCCATAATGCTAACCCTAACACTAACCCTAATCCTAAACCTAAGCCTTAGCCTAAAACTAATCTTAACCTTAACCCTAATCCTCTAACCCGAAGCCTAAGCCCATCTCTAACCCTAACCCTCTAACGCTCTCACCCTAACACTAACACTAAACCTAAACCTTTCCCTAATCCTAACACTAACCGTAAACCTCTAACCCTAAGCCTAACCCTATCCCTAACCCTAACCCTCTCACACTGTAACCCTAACACTAACACTAACGCTAAACCTAACCCTAACCCTAAAACTAACCCTAACCGTAACCCTAAGCCTAACCCTAACCCTAACCATAACCTAACCCTAACCCAAACTCTAACCCAAACCCTAACCCTAACCCTAAACCTAACACTAATAATAAACCTAACACTAACCCTAAACCCTAACCCTAACCCTAACCCTAACACTAACCCTAACCCTAACCCTAACCCTAAACCTAACCCTAACCCTAACACTCACCCTAACCCTAACCCTAACCCTAACCCTAACCCTAACCCTAACCCTAATGTAACCCTAACCATAACCATAACCATAACCATAACCCTAACCCTAAACATCCAACCCTCTAACCATAACCTAAACCGAACACAAACCCTAATACTAACCATAATGCTAACACTAACACTAAACCTAATCCTAAACCGAAGCCTTAACCTAAACCTAACCTTAACCCTAACCCTAAACCTCTAACCCTAAGCCAAACACTATCTCTAACCCTAACCCTCTAATGCTCTAACACTAGCACTAACACTAACTCTAACCATAAACCTAACCCTAACCCTAACCCTAACCCTAGCACTCTCAGCCTAAATGTAACCCCAAACCTAACCATACCCCTCACCCTAACCCTAAATCTAACCCTTAAACCAAACCTTACATTTACCACAACCCTAACCCTAAACCTAACCTAACCCTAACACTAAATCTAACCCTAATTGTAACTCTAACCCTAACCTTAACACCGAACACTAACTCTAGCCCTAACAATAAACCTAACCCTAAACCCTAACACAAACCTTAACCCTAACCCTAAGAGTAACAGTAACTCTAACTCTAACACTAACCCTATCCATAACCATAACCCTAACACTAACCATCCACCAGTGTAACACTAGCCCTAAACCTAACCCTAAGCCTAACGCTAAACCTAAACCTAACCCTAACTCTAAGTCTTACCCTAACCCGAAGCCTAACCCTAACACTCTAAACATAAGTCTAACCATAATCCTCTAATGTGAACGCTAACCCTAACACTAATCCTAACAATAACACTCTAAAGCTAACCATATCCCTAACACTAATCCAAACCCTAAACCTCTAACCCTCTATCGCTAACACTAACGCTAACACTAAACCTAACCCTAACCCTAAAACTAACACTCTAACCCTAAACCTATCCCTAAGCCTCTAACCCGAAAACTAACCCGAACCCTAAACAAAACCTCTAACCCTCTGACCCTAACCATAACCCTAACTCTAAACCTAACACTAAACTTAACACTCTAACCCTAAGCCTAACCCTATCCCTAACCCTAACCCTCTAACGCTCTAACACTAAGACTAACACTAAACCTAAACCTAACCCTAAACCTAACCCTAACCCTTACACTAAGCCAAACCCTAACACTAACCCTAAAACTAACCCTAACCCTAACCCTAATCCTAACCCTAAACCCTAACCCTAACCCTAACCCTAACACTAACCCTAACTCAAACCCTAACCCTAACACTATCTAGCCCTAACCCTCTAACCCTAACACTAATACTAACCCTCAAACCCTAACACTAACCCGAACTGTAACCCTCTAACCATAACCTTAACCCTAACCCTAACCCTAACCCTCTAACTCTCTAAACAAAACCCTAACACTTACCCTCTAAACCTAACCCTAATCTAACCATAACCTTAAACCCAACCGTCACCCAAAGCTAATCCTAACACTAAGTGTTACACTAACCCTAACCCTAACACTTATTCTAACCCTAACCATAACCCTAACACTAACACTAACCCTAACCATAAACCTAACCCTAACTATAACCCTAACACTAACACTCTCACCCTAAATGTAACACCAAACCTAACCCTTACCCTCACCCTAACCCTAAACCTAAACCTTAACCTAAACATTATGCTTACCCCAACCCTAACCCTAAACCTAACCTAACCGAACACTAAATCTAACCCTAACTGTAACTCTAACCATAACCCTAACACCTCACACTATCCCTAGCCCTAACACTAACCCTAAGCCTAAACCCTAACACAAACCTTAACCCTAACCCTAACAGTAACAGTAACTGTAACTCTAACCCTAACCCGATCCATATCCATAACTCTAACACTAACCATCCAATCGTCTAATCCTAGCCCTAACCCTAACATTTACTCTAACCCGAACCCTAAGCCTACCCCTCTAACCATAAGTCTAACCATAATAATCTAACGTGAACCCTAACCCTAACCCTAATCCTAACAATTACCCTCTAATGCTAACCATATCCCTAACACTAAACGGAACCCTAACCCTCTAACCCTCTAACCATAACCCTAACCCTAACCATAAACTTAACCCTAAACCTAAAACTAACACTCTAACCCTAACACTATTCCTAAGCCTCTAACCCTAACCCTAACCTGAACGCTAAACCTAACAGTCTAACCCTCTAACCCAAACCATAACACTACCCTTAACCCTAACACTAAACCTAACCTCTAACCCTAAAGCTAACCCTGACCCTAAGACCAACGCTAATCCTCTAAACCTAACACTAACGCTAACCACAACCCTCTAAACCTAACCATACCCATAACCCTAACCATAATCATCCAACCATCTAACCCTAAACCTAACCTTAACCCTAACCCTAATACTAACTATAACGCTAACACTAACACTAACCCTAATCCTAAACCTAAGCCTTACCATAAACCTAACCATAGCCCTAACCCTAACCTTCAAACCATAAGCCTAATCCTAACCCTGTGCCTCTCACGCTCTAACCCCTAACACTAACACTAACCCTAACCATAATCCCTAATCATAACCTTAATCCTAAATGTAACCCTAATTCTTACACTAACCCTAACTGTAGCGCTAGCCCTAACCCTCTATCCCTAACACTAATACTAACCCTCAAAGCCTAACACTAACCCTAAACATAACCCTGTAACCCTAACCTTAACCCTAACCCTAGCCCTAACCATCTAACTCTCTAAACATAACACTAACACTTACACTCTAATCCTAACCCTAAGCCTAACCATAACCCTAAATCCAACCATCACCCAAACCTAATCTTAAGCCTAAACGTTACACTAACCCTAACACTAACCCTAACCCTAACACTTATTCTACCCTAACCCTAACCCTAACACTAACACTAACACTAACACTAACCCTAACCCTAACCCTAACCCTAACCCTAACACTAACCCTAAACCTCACCCTACACATAACCCTAACCGGAACACTAACCCTAACCCTCTAACCCTAACCTTAACCCTATGCCTAACCATAACCCTCTAACACTGTAACCCTAACAATAACGCTAAGCCTAACCTTAACCCTAAACCTAACCCTAACCATAACAGCAATCCTAACCCTAACCCTAAAAATAACACAAACCCTAACCCTAACACTAACCCTAACGTTAACACTATCCCTAACCATAAACCTAACCCTAACCATAACCCAAACCCTAACACTCTCACCCTAAACGAAACCCCAAACCTAACCCTAACCCTAACCCTAAACCTAACCCTTAACCTAAACCTTACCCTTACCCCAACCCTAACTCTAAACCTAACCTAACCCTAACACTATATCTAATCCTAACTGTAACTCTAACCCTAACCCTAACACCTAACACTAACCCTAGCCCTACCACTAACCCTAAACCTAAACCCTAACAAAAACCTTAACCCTAACCCTAACAATAACAGTAACTCTAACTCTAACCCTAACCCTATCCATAACCATAACCCTAACACTAACCATCCAATCATCTAACCCTAGACCTAAACCTATCCCTCACCCTAACCCGAACCCTAACCCTAAACTTCTAACCGTAAGTCTAACTATAATCCTCTAAAGTGAACCCTAAAACTAACCCTAATCCTAACAATAACCCTCTAATGCTAACCATATCCCTAACACTAATCCAAACCCCAACCCTCTAACCCTATATCCCTAAACCTAACCCTAACCCAAACCCTAACACTAAGCATAAAACTAACCCTAAACCTAAACCCTAACCCTAACCCTAACCCGAAAATTAACCCTAAATCTAACCTACCCCTAGCCCTAACCCTCTAACCCTAACACTAATACTAACCCTTGAACCTTAACACTAACCCTAACCATAAGCCTCTAACCCTAACCTTAACACCAACCCTAACGCTAACCCTCTAACTCTCTAAACATAACCCTAACACTTACCCTCTAATCCTAAACCTAACCCTCAGCCTAACCATAAGCCTAAACCCAACTGTCACCAAACCTAGTCCAAACCCTAACCATTACCCTAAACCTAACACTAACCCTAACCCAAACACTTAGTCTAACCCTAACCCTAACACTAACACTAACAATAACCCTAAACATAAACCTAACCCTAACCCTAACACTAACCCAAACCCGAACACTCTCACCCTAAACGTAACCCCAAACCTAACCCTAACCCTCACCCTAACCCTGAACCTAAACCTTAACCTCAATCTTTCCCTTATCCCAACCCAGTCCTAAACCTAACTTAAGCCTAACACAAAATCTAACCCTAACTGTATCTCTAACCCTAACCCTATCCCTAACACCTAACACTAACCCTAACCCTAAACCCTAACACAAACCTCAACCCTAACCCAAACAGTAATTGTAACTCTAACTCTAACTCTAACCCTATCCATAACCACAACCCTAACACTAACCATCCAATCGTCTAACCCTAGCCATAACTCTAAACCTTTCCTTAACCCGAAACCTAACACTAACCCTCTAACCATAAGTCTAACTATAATCCTCTAATGTGAACCCTAACCCTAACTGTAATCCTAACAATAACCCTCTAATGCTAACCATATACCTAACACTAACCCGAACCCTAACACTCTAACCCTATAAACCAAACCCTAACCGTAAACCTAAACCCAACCCTAAAACTAACACTGGAACCCTAACCCTATCCCTAAGCCTCTAACCCTAACCCGAACCCGAACCGTAAATCTAACACACTAACCCTCTAACCTTACCCATAACCCTAACACTAAAGCTAAGACTAAACCTAACCTCTAACCCTAACGCTAACTCTGACCCTAAGAGCAAACCTAACATTAACACTAACACTAACCTTCTAACCCAAAGCCTATCCCTACCCCTAAACCTAACCCACTAACGCTCAAAGCCTAACACTAACACAAACCCTAACTCTAACCATAAACCTAACCCTAACCCTAACACTAACCCTAACCCTAACCCTAAACCTAAAACTAAAACTAACCCTAAGCCTAACCCTAAACCCTAACCATAACCCTAACCCTGAAACTAATCCTAGCTCTAACTCTAAACCCAACCCAATCCCTAGCCCAAATCCTCTAACAATAACACTAATACTAACCCTCAAACCCTAACACTAACACTAACCGTAACCCTCGAACCCTAACCTTAACTGTAACCCTAACCCTAACCCTCTAACTCTCTAAACATAAAACTTACACTTACTCTCTAATCCTAACCCTAAGCTTAACCATAACCCTAAAACAACCGTCACCCAAACCTAATCCTAAACCTAACCGTTACCCTAACCCTAACACTAACCATAATGCTAACACTTACTCTAACCCTAACCCTAACACTAACACTAACACTAACACTAACACTAACACTAACACTAACACTAACCATAAACCTAACCCTAACACTAACCCTAACATGTCACCCTAAACATAAACCCAAACCTAACCCTAACCCTCACCCTAACCCTAAACCTAACCCTTAACCTAAACCTTACAATTACCAGAACCCTAACCCTAAACCTAACCTAATCCTAACACTAAATCTAACCCTAACTTTAACTCTAACCCTAACCCTAACCCTAACACCTAACACTAACCCTAGAACTAACATTAACCCTAACACTAAACCCTAACACACACATTAACCCTAACCCTAACAGTAACAGTAAACCTAACTGTAACCCTAACCCTATCCATAACCATAACCCTAACACTAACCATCCAATCGTCTAACCCTAGCCCTAACCCTAAACTTTACCCTAACCCGAACCCTAACCCTAAGGCTATAACCATAAGTCTAACTATAATCCTCTAACGTGAACCCTAACCCTAACCCTCATACTAACAATAACCCTCTAGTGCTAACCATATCCCTAACCCTAACCCGAACCCTAACTCTCTAACACTCTAAACCTAACGATAACACTAAACCTAACCCTAACCCTAAAACTAACACTCTAACCCTGACCCTTTCCCTAAGCCTCAAACACTAGCCCTAACACGAACCCTAACTCTCTAACCCTCTGAACCTAACCCTAACACTAAACCTAACCCTAACCCTAAAACTAACACTCTAACACTGACCCTATCCCTAAGCCTCAAACACTAGCCCTAACCCGAACCCTAAACCTAAACTCTAACCCACTGATCCTAACCATAATCCTAACCCTAAAATTAACACTAAACCTAATCTCTAAACCTAGAGCTAACCCTGACCCTAAGATCAAGCCTAACCCTCTAAACCTACCCCTAACACTAACCCCAACCCTCAAAACCAAACCATAACAATAACCCTAAACCTAAACTTTCAACCCTCTAACACAAAACCTAACCCTAAATTAATACTATCCATAATGCTAACCCTAACACTAACCCTAATCCTAAACCTAAGCCTTAGCCTAAAACTAATCTTAACCTTAACCCTAATCCTCTAACCCGAAGCCTAAGCCCATCTCTAACCCTAACCCTCTAACGCTCTCACCCTAACACTAACACTAAACCTAAACCTTTCCCTAATCCTAACACTAACCGTAAACCTCTAACCCTAAGCCTAACCCTATCCCTAACCCTAACCCTCTCACACTGTAACCCTAACACTAACACTAACGCTAAACCTAACCCTAACCCTAAAACTAACCCTAACCGTAACCCTAAGCCTAACCCTAACCCTAACCATAACCTAACCCTAACCCAAACTCTAACCCAAACCCTAACCCTAACCCTAAACCTAACACTAATAATAAACCTAACACTAACCCTAAACCCTAACCCTAACCCTAACCCTAACACTAACCCTAACCCTAACCCTAACCCTAAACCTAACCCTAACCCTAACACTCACCCTAACCCTAACCCTAACCCTAACCCTAACCCTAACCCTAACCCTAATGTAACCCTAACCATAACCATAACCATAACCATAACCCTAACCCTAAACATCCAACCCTCTAACCATAACCTAAACCGAACACAAACCCTAATACTAATCATAAGTCTAACACTAACACTAAACCTAATCCTAAACCGAAGCCTTAACCTAAACCTAACCTTAACCCTAACCCTAAACCTCTAACCCTAAGCCAAACACTATCTCTAACCCTAACCCTCTAATGCTCTAACACTAGCACTAACACTAACTCTAACCATAAACCTAACCCTAACCCTAACCCTAACCCTAGCACTCTCAGCCTAAATGTAACCCCAAACCTAACCATACCCCTCACCCTAACCCTAAATCTAACCCTTAAACCAAACCTTACATTTACCACAACCCTAACCCTAAACCTAACCTAACCCTAACACTAAATCTAACCCTAATTGTAACTCTAACCCTAACCTTAACACCGAACACTAACTCTAGCCCTAACAATAAACCTAACCCTAAACCCTAACACAAACCTTAACCCTAACCCTAAGAGTAACAGTAACTCTAACTCTAACACTAACCCTATCCATAACCATAACCCTAACACTAACCATCCACCAGTGTAACACTAGCCCTAAACCTAACCCTAAGCCTAACGCTAAACCTAAACCTAACCCTAACTCTAAGTCTTACCCTAACCCGAAGCCTAACCCTAACACTCTAAACATAAGTCTAACCATAATCCTCTAATGTGAACGCTAACCCTAACACTAATCCTAACAATAACACTCTAAAGCTAACCATATCCCTAACACTAATCCAAACCCTAAACCTCTAACCCTCTATCGCTAACACTAACGCTAACACTAAACCTAACCCTAACCCTAAAACTAACACTCTAACCCTAAACCTATCCCTAAGCCTCTAACCCGAAAACTAACCCGAACCCTAAACAAAACCTCTAACCCTCTGACCCTAACCATAACCCTAACTCTAAACCTAACACTAAACTTAACACTCTAACCCTAAGCCTAACCCTATCCCTAACCCTAACCCTCTAACGCTCTAACACTAAGACTAACACTAAACCTAAACCTAACCCTAAACCTAACCCTAACCCTTACACTAAGCCAAACCCTAACACTAACCCTAAAACTAACCCTAACCCTAACCCTAATCCTAACCCTAAACCCTAACCCTAACCCTAACCCTAACACTAACCCTAACTCAAACCCTAACCCTAACACTATCTAGCCCTAACCCTCTAACCCTAACACTAATACTAACCCTCAAACCCTAACACTAACCCGAACCGTAACCCTCTAACCATAACCTTAACCCTAACCCTAACCCTAACCCTCTAACTCTCTAAACAAAACCCTAACACTTACCCTCTAAACCTAACCCTAATCTAACCATAACCTTAAACCCAACCGTCACCCAAAGCTAATCCTAACACTAAGTGTCACACTAACCCTAACCCTAACACTTATTCTAACCCTAACCATAACCCTAACACTAACACTAACCCTAACCATAAACCTAACCCTAACTATAACCCTAACACTAACACTCTCACCCTAAATGTAACACCAAACCTAACCCTTACCCTCACCCTAACCCTAAACCTAAACCTTAACCTAAACATTATGCTTACCCCAACCCTAACCCTAAACCTAACCTAACCGAACACTAAATCTAACCCTAACTGTAACTCTAACCATAACCCTAACACCTCACACTATCCCTAGCCCTAACACTAACCCTAAGCCTAAACCCTAACACAAACCTTAACCCTAACCCTAACAGTAACAGTAACTGTAACTCTAACCCTAACCCGATCCATATCCATAACTCTAACACTAACCATCCAATCGTCTAATCCTAGCCCTAACCCTAACATTTACTCTAACCCGAACCCTAAGCCTACCCCTCTAACCATAAGTCTAACCATAATAATCTAACGTGAACCCTAACCCTAACCCTAATCCTAACAATTACCCTCTAATGCTAACCATATCCCTAACACTAAACGGAACCCTAACCCTCTAACCCTCTAACCATAACCCTAACCCTAACCATAAACTTAACCCTAAACCTAAAACTAACACTCTAACCCTAACACTATTCCTAAGCCTCTAACCCTAACCCTAACCTGAACGCTAAACTTAACAGTCTAACCCTCTAACCCAAACCATAACACTACCCTTAACCCTAACACTAAACCTAACCTCTAACCCTAAAGCTAACCCTGACCCTAAGACCAACGCTAATCCTCTAAACCTAACACTAACGCTAACCACAACCCTCTAAACCTAACCATACCCATAACCCTAACCATAATCATCCAACCATCTAACCCTAAACCTAACCTTAACCCTAACCCTAATACTAACTATAACGCTAACACTAACACTAACCCTAATCCTAAACCTAAGCCTTACCATAAACCTAACCATAGCCCTAACCCTAACCTTCAAACCATAAGCCTAATCCTAACCCTGTGCCTCTCACGCTCTAACCCCTAACACTAACACTAACCCTAACCATAATCCCTAATCATAACCTTAATCCTAAATGTAACCCTAATTCTTACACTAACCCTAACTGTAGCGCTAGCCCTAACCCTCTATCCCTAACACTAATACTAACCCTCAAAGCCTAACACTAACCCTAAACATAACCCTGTAACCCTAACCTTAACCCTAACCCTAGCCCTAACCATCTAACTCTCTAAACATAACACTAACACTTACACTCTAATCCTAACCCTAAGCCTAACCATAACCCTAAATCCAACCATCACCCAAACCTAATCTTAAGCCTAAACGTTACACTAACCCTAACACTAACCCTAACCCTAACACTTATTCTACCCTAACCCTAACCCTAACACTAACACTAACACTAACACTAACCCTAACCCTAACCCTAACCCTAACCCTAACCCTAACCCTAACCCTAACACTAACCCTAAACCTCACCCTACACATAACCCTAACCGGAACACTAACCCTAACCCTCTAACCCTAACCTTAACCCTATGCCTAACCATAACCCTCTAACACTGTAACCCTAACAATAACGCTAAGCCTAACCTTAACCCTAAACCTAACCCTAACCATAACAGCAATCCTAACCCTAACCCTAAAAATAACACAAACCCTAACCCTAACACTAACCCTAACGTTAACACTATCCCTAACCATAAACCTAACCCTAACCATAACCCAAACCCTAACACTCTCACCCTAAACGAAACCCCAAACCTAACCCTAACCCTAACCCTAAACCTAACCCTTAACCTAAACCTTACCCTTACCCCAACCCTAACTCTAAACCTAACCTAACCCTAACACTATATCTAATCCTAACTGTAACTCTAACCCTAACCCTAACACCTAACACTAACCCTAGCCCTACCACTAACCCTAAACCTAAACCCTAACAAAAACCTTAACCCTAACCCTAACAATAACAGTAACTCTAACTCTAACCCTAACCCTATCCATAACCATAACCCTAACACTAACCATCCAATCATCTAACCCTAGACCTAAACCTATCCCTCACCCTAACCCGAACCCTAACCCTAAACTTCTAACCGTAAGTCTAACTATAATCCTCTAAAGTGAACCCTAAAACTAACCCTAATCCTAACAATAACCCTCTAATGCTAACCATATCCCTAACACTAATCCAAACCCAAACCCTCTAACCCTATATCCCTAACCCTAACCCTAACCCAAACCCTAACACTAACCATAAAACTAACCCTAAACCTAAACCCTAACCCTAACCCTAACCCGAAAATTAACCCTAAATCTAACCTACCCCTAGCCCTAACCCTCTAACCCTAACACTAATACTAACCCTTGAACCTTAACACTAACCCTAACCATAAGCCTCTAACCCTAACCTTAACCCCAACCCTAACGCTAACCCTCTAACTCTCTAAACATAATCCTAACACTTACCCTCTAATCCTAAACCTAACCCTCAGCCTAACCATAAGCCTAAACCCAACTGTCACCAAACCTAGTCCAAACCCTAACCATTACCCTAAACCTAACACTAACCCTAACCCAAACACTTAGTCTAACCCTAACCCTAACACTAACACTAACAATAACCCTAACCATAAACCTAACCCTAACCCTAACACTAACCCAAACCCGAACACTCTCACCCTAAACGTAACCCCAAACCTAACCCTAACCCTCACCCTAACCCTGAACCTAAACCTTAACCTCAATCTTTCCCTTATCCCAACCCAGTCCTAAACCTAACTTAAGCCTAACACAAAATCTAACCCTAACTGTATCTCTAACCCTAACCCTATCCCTAACACCTAACACTAACCCTAACCCTAAACCCTAACACAAACCTCAACCCTAACCCAAACAGTAATTGTAACTCTAACTCTAACTCTAACCCTATCCATAACCACAACCCTAACACTAACCATCCAATCGTCTAACCCTAGCCATAACTCTAAACCTTTCCTTAACCCGAAACCTAACACTAACCCTCTAACCATAAGTCTAACTATAATCCTCTAATGTGAACCCTAACCCTAACTGTAATCCTAACAATAACCCTCTAATGCTAACCATATACCTAACACTAACCCGAACCCTAACACTCTAACCCTATAAACCAAACCCTAACCGTAAACCTAAACCCAACCCTAAAACTAACACTGGAACCCTAACCCTATCCCTAAGCCTCTAACCCTAACCCGAACCCGAACCGTAAATCTAACACACTAACCCTCTAACCTTACCCATAACCCTAACACTAAAGCTAAGACTAAACCTAACCTCTAACCCTAACGCTAACTCTGACCCTAAGAGCAAACCTAACCTTAACACTAACACTAACCTTCTAACCCAAAGCCTATCCCTACCCCTAAACCTAACCCACTAACGCTCAAAGCCTAACACTAACACAAACCCTAACTCTAACCATAAACCTAACCCTAACCCTAACACTAACCCTAACCCTAACCCTAAAACTAAAACTAAAACTAACCCTAAGCCTAACCCTAAACCCTAACCATAACCCTAACCCTGAAACTAATCCTAGCTCTAACTCTAAACCCAACCCAATCCCTAGCCCAAACCCTCTAACAATAACACTAATACTAACCCTCAAACCCTAACACTAACACTAACCGTAACCCTCGAACCCTAACCTTAACTGTAACCCTAACCCTAACCCTCTAACTCTCTAAACATAAAACTTACACTTACTCTCTAATCCTAACCCTAAGCTTAACCATAACCCTAAAACAACCGTCACCCAAACCTAATCCTAAACCTAACCGTTACCCTAACCCTAACACTAACCATAACGCTAACACTTACTCTAACCCTAACCCTAACACTAACACTAACACTAACACTAACACTAACCATAAACCTAACCCTAACACTAACCCTAACATGTCACCCTAAACATAAACCCAAACCTAACCCTAACCCTCACCCTAACCCTAAATCTAACCCTTAACCTAAACCTTACAATTACCAGAACCCTAACCCTAAACCTAACCTAATCCTAACACTAAATCTAACCCTAACTTTAACTCTAACCCTAACCCTAACCCTAACACCTAACACTAACCCTAGAACTAACATTAACCCTAACACTAAACCCTAACACACACATTAACCCTAACCCTAACAGTAACAGTAAACCTAACTGTAACCCTAACCCTATCCATAACCATAACCCTAACACTAACCATCCAATCGTCTAACCCTAGCCCTAACCCTAAACTTTACCCTAATCCGAACCCTAACCCTAAGGCTATAACCATAAGTCTAACTATAATCCTCTAACGTGAACCCTAACCCTAACCCTCATACTAACAATAACCCTCTAGTGCTAACCATATCCCTAACCCTAACCCGAACCCTAACTCTCTAACACTCTGAACCTAACGATAACACTAAACCTAACCCTAACCCTAAATCTAACACTCTAACCCTGACCCTTTCCCTAAGCCTCAAACACTAGCCCTAACACGAACCCTAACTCTCTAACCCTCTGAACCTAACCCTAACACTAAACCTAAACCTAACCCTAAAACTAACACTCTAACCCTGACCCTATCCCTAAGCCTCAAACACTAGCCCTAACCCGAACCCTAAACCTAAACTCTAACCCACTGATCCTAACCATAATCCTAACCCTAACATTAACACTAAACCTAATCTCTAAACCTAGAGCTAACCCTGACCCTAAGATCAAGCCTAACCCTCTAAACCTACCCCTAACACTAACCCCAACCCTCAAAACCAAACCATAACCATAACCCTAAACCTAAACTTCCAACCCTCTAACACAAAACCTAACCCTAAATTAATACTATCCATAATGCTAACCCTAACACTAACCCTAATCCTAAACCTAAGCCTTAGCCTAAAACTAATCTTAACCTTAACCCTAATCCTCTAACCCGAAGCCTAAGCCCATCTCTAACCCTAACCCTCTAACGCTCTCACCCTAACACTAACACTAAACCTAAACCTTTCCCTAATCCTAACACTAACCCTAAACCTCTAACCCTAAGCCTAACCCTATCCCTAACCCTAACCCTCTCACACTGTAACCCTAACACTAACACTAACGCTAAACCTAAACCTAACCCTAAAACTAACCCTAACCGTAACCCTAAGCCTAACCCTAACCCTAACCATAACCTAACCCTAACCCTAACTCTAACCCAAACCCTAACCCTAACCCTAAACCTAACCCTAACCCTAACACTCACCCTAACCCTAACCCTAACCCTAACCCTAACCCTAACCCTAACCTAACCATAACCATAACCATAACCATAACCATAACCCTAACCCTAAACATCCAACTCTCTAACCCTAACCTAACCCGAACACAAACCCTAATACTAACCATAATGCTAACACTAACACTAACCCTAATCCTAAACTGAAGCCTTAACCTAAACCTAACCTTAACCCTAAACCTAACCCTCTAACCCTAAGCCTAACCCTATCTCTAACCCTAACCCTCTAACGCTCTAACACTAAGACTAACACTAAACCTAAACCTAACCGTAAACCTAACCCTAACCCTTACACTAAGCCAAATCCTAACACTAACCCTAAAACTAACCATAACCCTAAACCTAATCCTAACCCTAAACCCTAACCCAAACCCTAACCCTAAACCTAAAACTAACCCTAACTCTAACCCTAACCCTCACACTATCCCTAGCCCTAACCCTCTAACCCTAACACTAATACTAACCCTCAAACCCTAACACTAACCCTAACCGTAACCTTCTAACCATAACCTTAACCCTAACCCTAACCCTCTAACTCAGTAAACATAACCCATACACTTACACTCTAATCCTAACCCTAAGCCTAACCATAACCCTAAATCCAACCATCACTCAAACCTAATCCTAACCCTAATTCTTACCCTAACCCTAACACTAACCCTAAACCTAACACTTACTCTAACCCTAACACTAACCCTAACCCTAACCCTAACCCTAACCCTAACCCTAATGTAACCCTAACCATAACCATAACCATAACCCTAACCCTAAACATCCAACCCTCTAACCATAACCTAAACCGAACACAAACCCTAATACTAACCATAATGCTAACACTAACACTAAACCTAATCCTAAACCGAAGCCTTAACCTAAACCTAACCTTAACCCTAACCCTAAACCTCTAACCCTAAGCCAAACACTATCTCTAACCCTAACCCTCTAATGCTCTAACACTAGCACTAACACTAACTCTAACCATAAACCTAACCCTAACCCTAACCCTAACCCTAGCACTCTCAGCCTAAATGTAACCCCAAACCTAACCATACACCTCACCCTAACCCTAAATCTAACCCTTAAACCAAACCTTACATTTACCACAACCCTAACCCTAAACCTAACCTAACCCTAACACTAAATCTAACCCTAATTGTAACTCTAACCCTAACCTTAACACCGAACACTAACTCTAGCCCTAACAATAAACCTAACCCTAAACCCTAACACAAACCTTAACCCTAAACCTAAGAGTAACAGTAACTCTAACTCTAACACTAACCCTATCCATAACCATAACCCTAACACTAACCATCCACCAGTGTAAAACTAACCCTAACCCTAACCCTAAACCTAAAACTAACCCTAAGCCTAACCCTAAACCCTAACCATAACCCTAACCCTGAAACTAATCCTAGCTCTAACTCTAAACCCAACCCAATCCCTAGCCCTAACCCTCTAACAATAACACTAATACTAACCCTCAAACCCTAACACTAACACTAACCGTAACCCTCGAATCCTAACCTTAACCGTAACCCTAACCCTAACCCTCTAACTCTCTAAGCATAAAACTTACACTTACTCTCTAATCCTAACCCTAAGCTTAACCATAACCCTAAAACAACCGTCACCCAAACCTAATCCTAAACCTAACCATTACCCTAACCCTAACACTAACCATAACGCTAACACTTACTCTAACCCTAACCCTAACACTAACACTAACACTAACACTAACACTAACACTAACCATAAACCTAACCCTAACACTAACCCTAACATGTCACCCTAAACATAAACCCAAACCTAACCCTAACCCTCACCCTAACCCTAAATCTAACCCTTAACCTAAACCTTACAATTACCAGAACCCTAACCCTAAACCTAACCTAATCCTAACACTAAATCTAACCCTAACTTTAACTCTAACCCTAACCCTAACCCTAACACCTAACACTAACCCTAGAACTAACATTAACCCTAACACTAAACCCTAACACACACATTAACCCTAACCCTAACAGTAACAGTAAACCTAACTGTAACCCTAACCCTATCCATAACCATAACCCTAACACTAACCATCCAATCGTCTAACCCTAGCCCTAACCCTAAACTTTACCCTAATCCGAACCCTAACCCTAAGGCTATAACCATAAGTCTAACTATAATCCTCTAACGTGAACCCTAACCCTAACCCTCATACTAACAATAACCCTCTAGTGCTAACCATATCCCTAACCCTAACCCGAACCCTAAATCTCTAACACTCTGAACCTAACGATAACACTAAACCTAACCCTAACCCTAAAACTAACACTCTAACCCTGACCCTTTCCCTAAGCCTCAAACACTAGCCCTAACACGAACCCTAACTCTCTAACACTCTGAACCTAACCCTAACACTAAACCTAACCCTAACCCTAAAACTAACACTCTAACCCTGACCCTATCCCTAAGCCTCAAACACTAGCCCTAACCCGAACCCTAAACCTAAACTCTAACCCACTGATCCTAACCATAATCCTAACCCTAACATTAACACTAAACCTAATCTCTAAACCTAGAGCTAACCCTGACCCTAAGATCAAGCCTAACCCTCTAAACCTACCCCTAACACTAACCCCAACCCTCAAAACCAAACCATAACCATAACCCTAAACCTAAACTTCCAACCCTCTAACACAAAACCTAACCCTAAATTAATACTATCCATAATGCTAACCCTAACACTAACCCTAATCCTAAACCTAAGCCTTAGCCTAAAACTAATCTTAACCTTAACCCTAATCCTCTAACCCGAAGCCTAAGCCCATCTCTAACCCTAACCCTCTAACGCTCTCACCCTAACACTAACACTAAACCTAAACCTTTCCCTAATCCTAACACTAACCCTAAACCTCTAACCCTAAGCCTAACCCTATCCCTAACCCTAACCCTCTCACACTGTAACCCTAACACTAACACTAACGCTAAACCTAAACCTAACCCTAAAACTAACCCTAACCGTAACCCTAAGCCTAACCCTAACCCTAACCATAACCTAACCCTAACCCTAACTCTAACCCAAACCCTAACCCTAACCCTAAACCTAACACTAATAATAAACCTAACCCTAACCCTAAACCCTAACCTTAACCCTAATCCTAACCCTAAAATTAACCCTAACTCTAAACCTAACCGTAACTGTGTCCCTAGCCCTAAGCCTCTAACCCTAACACTAATACAAACTCTCAAACACTAACACTAACACTAACCGTATCCCACTAACCCTAACCTTAATCCCAACCCTAACCCTAACCCTCTAACTCTCTAAACATTACCCTAACACTTACCCTCTAATCCTAACCCTAAGCCTAACCATAACCCTAAACCCAACCGTCAACCAAACCTAATCCTTAACCTAACTGTTATCCTAACCCAAACACTAACCTGAACCCTAACACTTACTCTAACCCTAACCGTAACCCTAACACTAACACTAACCCTAACCATAAACCAAACCCTAACCATAACCCTAACCCTAACACTCTCAACCTAAACATAACCCCGAACATAACCTAAAACTCAACCTTACCCTAAACCTAACCCTTAACCTAAAACTTACCGTTACCTCAACCCTAACGCTAATCCTAACATAACCCTAACACTAAATCTAACAATAACTGTAACTCTAACCCTAAACCTAACCCTAACACCTAACACTAAACCAAGCCCTAACACTAACCCTAACGCTAAACCATAATACAAAACTTAACCCTAACCCTAACCATAACAGTAACTCTAACTCTAACACTAACCCTATCCATAACCATAACCATAACAATAACCCTCCAATCGTGTAACCCTAGCCCTAACCCTAAATCTTACCCTAACCCGAACCCTAACCCTAACCCTCTAACCATAACTCTAACTATAATCCTCTAACGTGAACCCTAATCCTAACCCTAATCCTAACAATAACACTCTAATGCTAACTATATCCCTAACACTAACCCGAACGCTAACCATCTAACCCTCTAAACCTCTAACCCTAATCCTAACCCTAAACCTAACCCTAAACCTAACCCTAACCCTAAAACTAACCTTCTAACCCTAACGCTATCCCTAAGCATCTAACCCTAACCCGAACCCAAACCCTAAACTTAACACTCTAAGCCTCTAACTCTAACCATAAGCCTAACACTAGCCCTAACAATAAAACTAACCTCTAACCCTCACGCTAACACTGACCCTAATACCAACCCTAACCCTCTAAATCTAACCCTAACACTAACACCAACCCTCTGAACCTAACCATAACGATAACCCTAACCCTAAATATCCAACCATCTAACCCTAAACCTAACCCTAACCCTAACCCTAATACTAACCGTAACGATAACCCTAACACTAACCCTAATCCTAAACCTAAGCCTTACGCTAAACCTAACCTTAAGCCTAATCCTAAACCTCTAACCCTAGGCCTAACACTATCCCTAACCCTGACCCTCTAAGGCTCTAACCATAACACTATCACTATTCCTAAACCTAACCCTAAACCTAACCCTAACACTAACACTAACCCTAGTACTCTAACCCTAAGCCTAACCCTATCCCCTACCCTAACACTCTAAGGCTCTAACCCTAACACTAACACTAAAACTAACCCTAACCCTAAAAGTAACCCTAATCCTAAACCTAACCCTAACCCTAACCCTAACCCTAACCCTAACCCTAACCCTAAAATTAACCCTAACTCTAACCCTAACACTAACCCTATCCCTAATCCTAACACTAATACTAACCCTCAAACACTAACCCTAACTATAATCCTAAAACTAACCCTAACCCTAACCCTCAACCCTAACCCTAAACCTAAAACTAACCCTAAAGCCTAACTCTAACCCTAAACCTAAAACTAACCCTAACTCTAAACCTAACCCTAACCATATCCCTAGCCCTAACCCTCTAACCCTAACACTAATACTAACCCTCAAACCCGATCACTAACCCTAACCGTAACACTGTAACCTAATTCTTAACCCTAACCCTAACCCTCTAAGTCTGTAAACATAACCCTAACAATTACCATCTAATCCTAACACTAAGCCTAACTGTAACCCTAAACACAACCGTCACCCAAACCTAATCCTAGTCCTAAAGGTTATCCTAACGCTAACACGAACCCTAACCCTAACACTTACTCTAACCCTAACACTAACTCTAACACTAACACTAACACTAACACTAACACTAACACTAACACTAACACAAACCAACCCCTAACCATAAACTTAACCCTAACAATCTCACCTTAAACGTAACCCTAAAACTAAACCTAACCCTGACCCTAACGCTAACCCTACACCTTAACCTAAACATTACACTTACCCTAACCCTAACACTAAACCTAAACTAAACCTAACACTAAATCTAACCCTAACTGTAACTCTAACCCTAACCCTCAAACTAACACTCTAACCCTAAACCTATCCCTAAGCCTCTAACCCTAACCCAAATCTGAACCCTAAACCTAACCTCAAACGCACTGACCCTAACCCTAACCCTAACCCTAAACCTAACCCTAACCCTCTAACCCTAAGCCTAACCCTATCCCTAACCCTAACCCTCTAACACGGTAACCCTAACACTAACACTAACCCTAACACAAACACTAAACCTAACCCTAAACCTAACACTAACCCTAATCATAAAACTAATCCTAAAACTAATACTAACTCTAACATTAACCCTAAACCCTAACTCTAACCCTAAACCCTAACACTAACCCTAACCCTAACCCTAAAACTAACCCTAACTCTAAACCTAACCGTAACGATATCCCTAGCCCTAACCCTCTAACCCTAACACTAATACAAACCCTCACACCCTAACACTAACCCTAACCGTAACCCACTAACCCTAACCTTAACATCAACCCTAAACCTAAGCCTCTAACTCTCTAAACATAACCGTAAAACACCCTCTAATCCTAACCATAAGCATAACCATGACCCTAAACCCAACAGTCATCCAAACCTAATCCTAACCGTAACCGTAACCTAACCCCAACACTAACCATAACCCTAAGACCTACTCTAAACCTAAACCTAACCCTAACACTAACACTAACCCTAACAATAAACTTAACCCTAACCATAATCCTAACCCTAACACTCTCACCCTAAACATAACCCCAAATCTAACGCTAACCCTCACACTAACACTAAAACTAACCCTTAACCTAAACCTTACCCTTACCCCAACCCTAAACCTAAACCTAACCTAACCCTAATACTAAAACTAACCCTAACTGTAACTATAACCCTAACCCTATCCCTAAAACCCAACACTAACCCTAGCCCTAACACTAACCCTAACCCTAAACCCTAACACAAACCTTAACCCTAACCCTAACAGTAACAGTAACTCTTACTCTAACCCTAACCCTATCCATAACCACAACCCTAACACTAACCTTCCAATCGTCTAACCCTAGCCCTAACCCTAACCCTTACCTTAAACCGAACCCTAACCCTAACCCTCTAACCATAAGTCTAACCATAATCCTCTAACGCGAACCTTAACCCTAACACTAATCCTAACAATAATCCTCTAATGCTAACCATATCCCTAACACTAACCAGAACCCCAACCCTCTAACCCAAACCCTAAACCTAAACCTAACCCCTAACCCTAAAACTAACACTCTAACCCTAAGCCTATCCCTAAGCCTCTAACCCTAACCCTAACCCTAAAACTAAACCTAAACCTAACCGTAACACTCACCCTAAACTTAACCCTAAAACTAACCCTAACCCTAACCCTAAACTAACCCCGAACCCTAACCCTAAAACTAACCCTAACTCTAACCCTATTCCTGACCGTATCGCTAGCCCTAACCCAGTAATCCTAACACTAATACTAATTCTCAAACCCTAAATCTAACCCGAACCGTAACCCTCTAACCCTAACCTGAACCCTAACCCTAACCCTCTAACTCTCTAAACATAACATTTACACTTACACTCTAATCTGAACCCTAAGCCTAATCATAAACCTAACCCTAACCGAAGCCCTCGCCCTAACCCTAAACCGAAACTTTAACCTAAACTTTACCCTTACCTCAACCCTAACCATCAAACTAACCTAACCCTAACATTAAATCTAACAATTACTGTAACTCTAACCCTAACCCTAAACCTAACCCTAGCCCTAACACTAACCCTAACCCTAACCCTAACAATAACACTAAAACTAACGCTAACACTAACCCTAACCCTAACACTAAACCCTAACCTTAACCCTAAAACTAACCCTAACTCTAACCCTACCCCTAACCCTATCCCTAGCCCTAACCCTCTAACCCTAACACTAATACTACCCCTCAAACACTAACCCTAACCCTAACCGTAACATTCTAAGCTAACCTTAACCCCAACCCTAAGCCTCTAACTCTCTAAACATAACCCTAACACTTACCCTCTAATCCTAACCCTAAGCCTAACCATAACCCTAAATGCAACCATCACCCAAACCTAATACTAACCCTAACCGTTACCCTAAACCTAATGCTCAGCCTAACCCTAAACCTAACCCTTAACCTAAACCTGACCCTTACCTCGTCTCTAACCCTAAACCTAACCTAACCCTAACACTAAATCTAAACCTAACTGTAACTCTAACCCTAACACTAACACTAACACCTAACACAAACCCTAGACCTAACCCTAACCCTAACGCTAAACCCTAACACAAACCTTAAACCTAACCTTAACAGCAACAGTATCTCTAACTCTAACCCTAACCCTATCCATAAACATAACCCTAACACTAACCATCCAATCGTCTAAACCTACCCCTAACCCTAACCCTTACCATAACCCGAACCCTAACACTAACCCTCTAACCATAAGTCTAACCATAATCCTCTAACATGAACCCTAAATCAAAACCTAATCCTAACGATAACCCTCTAATTCTAACCATATCCCTAACACTAACCCGAAGCCTAACCCTCTAACACTCTAACCCTAACCCTAACCCTAAACCTAACCCTAACCCTAAAACTAACACTCTAACACTAACCCTATCCCTAAGCCTCTTACGCTAACCGTAACCCGAACCCTGACCTAAGACCCACCTTAACCCTCTAAACCTAACCCTAACGCTTACCCCAACCCTTTAAACCTAACCATATCCATAACGCTAACCCTAAACATCCAACACTCTAATCGTAAACCTAACCATAACCCTAACCCCAATACTAACCATAATGCTAAGCCTAACACTAACCCTAATCCTAAACCTAAGCTTTACACTAAACCAAACCTTAACCCTAACCCTAACCCTCTAACCCTGAGCCTAACCCTATCCCTAAACCTAATCCTCTAATGCTCTAACCCTAACACTAACCCTAACCCTAACCCTAACCCTAAACCTAAACCTAACCCTAACACTAACCCTAACCCTAACCATATCCCTAACCCTAACCCTCTAACGCTCTAACCCTAACCCTAACCCTAACACTTACCCTAACCCTAAACCTAACCCTAACCCTAACACTAACCCTAACCCTAACACTAAAACTAACACTAACCCTAACCCGAACCCTAAAAACTAACTCTAACCCTAACCCTAAAACTAAACCCAACTCTAATCCACCCTAACCCTATCCCTAGGCCTAACTCTCTAAGCCTAACACTAATACTAACCATCAAACCCTAACACTAACCCTAACCCTAACCCTAACCCTAACGCTAACCCTATCCCTAACCATAAACCTAACACTAACGCTAAACCTAACACTCTAACCCTGTAACCCGATCCATAACTCTAACCCTAACCATAACACTAAACCTAACCTCGAACCCTAATGCTAACCCTGACCCTAAGACCAACACTAACCCTCTAAACCTAACCCTAACACTAACCGCAACCCTCTAAACATAAATATGACCATAACGCTAATCCTAAACAACCAAACCTCTAACCCTAAACTAACCCTAAACCTAACCCTACTACTAACCATAATGCTAACCCTAACACTAACCCTAAACCAAAGCCTTACCCTAAACCTAACCTTACCTCTAAAACTAACCACCTAACACTAAGCCTAACGCTATCCCTAACCCTAAACCTGTAAAGCTCTAAACCTAACACTAACACTAACCCTAACCCTAACCCTAACCCTAACCCTAACCCTAACCCTAACCTAACCCTAACCCCAACCATAACCATAACCATAACCCTAACCCTAAACATCCAACTCTCTAACCCTAACCTAACCCGAACACAAACCCTAATACTAACCATAATGCTAACACTAACACTAACCCTAATCCTAAACTGAAGCCTTAACCTAAACCTAACCTTAACCCTAAACCTAACCCTCTAACCCTAAGCCTAACCCTATCTCTAACCCTAACCCTCTAACGCTCTAACACTAAGACTAACACTAAACCTAAACCTAACCGTAAACCTAACCCTAACCCTTACACTAAGCCAAATCCTAACACTAACCCTAAAACTAACCATAACCCTAACCCTAACCCTAACCCTAACCCTAACCCTAAACCTAAAACTAACCCTAACTCTAACCCTAACCCTCACACTATCCCTAGCCCTAACCCTCTAACCCTAACACTAATACTAACCCTCAAACCCTAACACTAACCCTAACCGTAACCCTCTAACCATAACCTTAACCCTAACCCTAACCCTCTAACTCAGTAAACATAACCCATACACTTACACTCTAATCCTAACCCTAAGCCTAACCATAACCCTAAATCCAACCATCACTCAAACCTAATCCTAACCCTAATTGTTACCCTAACCCTAACACTAACCCTAAACCTAACACTTACTCTAACCCTAACACTAACCCTAACACTAACACTAACCCTAACCATAAAACTAACCCTAACCCTAACACTAACCCTAACCCTAACCCTTAAGCTAGCCCTAACACTAACCCTAACACTAACACTAACCCTAACCATAAACCTAACCCTAACCATAACCCTAACCCTAACACTCTCACCCGAAACGTAACCCCAAACCTAAACCTAACCCTCACACTAACCCTAAACCTACACCTTAACCTAAACCTTACCCTTACCCCAATCCTAACCCTATCCCTAACCTAAACCTAACACTAAATCTAAGCCTAAGTGTAACTCTAACCCTAACCCTAACCTTAACACCTAACACTAACCCAAACCCTAAACCCTAACACAAACATTAACCCTCACCCTAACAGTAACAGTAACTCTAACTATAACCCTAAACATACTCATAACAATAACCCTAACACTAACCATCCAATCGTCTAACCTTACCCCTAAAAGTAACCCTAAGCGTAACGCTAAACCTACACCTAACCCTAAACCTAACCCTAACACTTACCCTAACTCGAACTCTAACCCTAACCCTCTAAACAGAAGTCTTAGCGTAATCCTCTAACGTGAACCCTAACCCTAACCCTATTCCTTACAATAACCCTCTAATGCTAAGCATATCCCTAACACTAATCCGAACCCTAACACTCTAATCCTCTAACGCTAACCCTATCCCTAACCATAAACCTAACCCTAACACTAACCCTAACCCTAACCATATCCCTAACCCTAACCCTCTAACGCTCTAACCCTAACCCTAACCCTAACACTTACCCTAACCCTAAACCTAACCCTAACCCTAACACTAACCCTAACCCTAACACTAAAACTAACACTAACCCTAACCCGAACCCTAAAAACTAACGCTAACCCTAACCCTAAAACTAAACCCAACTCTAATCCAACCTAACCCTATCCCTAGGCCTAACTCTCTAAGCCTAACACTAATACTAACCATCAAACCCTAACACTAAACCTAACCCTAAACCTAACCCTAACGCTAACCCTATCCCTAACCATAAACCTAACCCTAACGCTAAACCTAACACTCTAACCCTGTAACCCGATCCATAACTCTAACCCTAACCATAACACTAAACCTAACCTCGAACCCTAATGCTAACCCTGACCCTAAGACCAACACTAACCCTCTAAACCTAACCCTAACACTAACCGCAACCCTCTAAACATAAATATGACCGTAACGCTAATCCTAAACAATCAAACCTCTAACCCTAAACTAACCCTAAACCTAACCCTAATACTAACCATAATGCTAACCCTAACACTAACCCTAAACAAAAGCCTTACCCTAAACCTAACCTTACCTCTAACACTAACCCTCTAACCCTAAGCCTAACACTATCCCTAACCCTAAACCTCTAAAGCTCTAAACCTAACACTAACACTAACACTAACCTAAACCCTAACCCTAACCCTAACCCTAATCCTAACCCTAACCTAACCATAACCATAACCATAACCATAACCATAACCCTAACCCTAAACATCCAACTCTCTAACCCTAACCTAACCCGAACACAAACCCTAATACTAACCATAATGCTAACACTAACACTAACCCTAATCCTAAACTGAAGCCTTAACCTAAACCTAACCTTAACCCTAAACCTAACCCTCTAACCCTAAGCCTAACCCTATCTCTAACCCTAACCCTCTAACGCTCTAACACTAAGACTAACACTAAACCTAAACCTAACCGTAAACCTAACCCTAACCCTTACACTAAGCCAAATCCTAACACTAACCCTAAAACTAACCATAACCCTAAACCTAATCCTAACCCTAAACCCTAACCCAAACCCTAACCCTAAACCTAAAACTAACCCTAACTCTAACCCTAACCCTCACACTATCCCTAGCCCTAACCCTCTAACCCTAACACTAATACTAACCCTCAAACCCTAACACTAACCCTAACCGTAACCCTCTAACCATAACCTTAACCCTAACCCTAACCCTCTAACTCAGTAAACATAACCCATACACTTACACTCTAATCCTAACCCTAAGCCTAACCATAACCCTAAATCCAACCATCACTCAAACCTAATCCTAACCCTAATTGTTACCCTAACCCTAACACTAACCCTAAACCTAACACTTACTCTAACCCTAACACTAACCCTAACCCTAACCCTAACCCTAACCCTAACCCTAATGTAACCCTAACCATAACCATAACCATAACCCTAACCCTAAACATCCAACCCTCTAACCATAACCTAAACCGAACACAAACCCTAATACTAACCATAATGCTAACACTAACACTAAACCTAATCCTAAACCGAAGCCTTAACCTAAACCTAACCTTAACCCTAACCCTAAACCTCTAACCCTAAGCCAAACACTATCTCTAACCCTAACCCTCTAATGCTCTAACACTAGCACTAACACTAACTCTAACCATAAACCTAACCCTAACCCTAACCCTAACCCTAACCCTAGCACTCTCAGCCTAAATGTAACCCCAAACCTAACCATACCCCTCACCCTAACCCTAAATCTAACCCTTAAACCAAACCTTACATTTACCACAACCCTAACCCTAAACCTAACCTAACCCTAACACTAAATCTAACCCTAATTGTAACTCTAACCCTAACCTTAACACCGAACACTAACTCTAGCCCTAACAATAAACCTAACCCTAAACCCTAACACAAACCTTAACCCTAAACCTAAGAGTAACAGTAACTCTAACTCTAACACTAACCCTATCCATAACCATAACCCTAACACTAACCATCCACCAGTGTAACACTAACCCTAACCCTAACCCTAAACCTAAAACTAACCCTAAGCCTAACCCTTAACCCTAACCATAACCCTAACCCTGAAACTAATCCTAGCTCTAACTCTAAACCCAACCCAATCCCTAGCCCTAACCCTCTAACAATAACACTAATACTAACCCTCAAACCCTAACACTAACACTAACCGTAACCCTCGAATCCTAACCTTAACCGTAACCCTAACCCTAACCCTCTAACTCTCTAAGCATAAAACTTACACTTACTCTCTAATCCTAACCCTAAGCTTAACCATAACCCTAAAACAACCGTCACCCAAACCTAATCCTAAACCTAACCATTACCCTAACCCTAACACTAACCATAACGCTAACACTTACTCTAACCCTAACCCTAACACTAACACTAACACTAACACTAACACTAACACTAACCATAAACCTAACCCTAACACTAACCCTAACATGTCACCCTAAACATAAACCCAAACCTAACCCTAACCCTCACCCTAACCCTAAATCTAACCCTTAACCTAAACCTTACAATTACCAGAACCCTAACCCTAAACCTAACCTAATCCTAACACTAAATCTAACCCTAACTTTAACTCTAACCCTAACCCTAACCCTAACACCTAACACTAACCCTAGAACTAACATTAACCCTAACACTAAACCCTAACACACACATTAACCCTAACCCTAACAGTAACAGTAAACCTAACTGTAACCCTAACCCTATCCATAACCATAACCCTAACACTAACCATCCAATCGTCTAACCCTAGCCCTAACCCTAAACTTTACCCTAATCCGAACCCTAACCCTAAGGCTATAACCATAAGTCTAACTATAATCCTCTAACGTGAACCCTAACCCTAACCCTCATACTAACAATAACCCTCTAGTGCTAACCATATCCCTAACCCTAACCCGAACCCTAAATCTCTAACACTCTGAACCTAACGATAACACTAAACCTAACCCTAACCCTAAAACTAACACTCTAACCCTGACCCTTTCCCTAAGCCTCAAACACTAGCCCTAACACGAACCCTAACTCTCTAACACTCTGAACCTAACCCTAACACTAAACCTAACCCTAACCCTAAAACTAACACTCTAACCCTGACCCTATCCCTAAGCCTCAAACACTAGCCCTAACCCGAACCCTAAACCTAAACTCTAACCCACTGATCCTAACCATAATCCTAACCCTAACATTAACACTAAACCTAATCTCTAAACCTAGAGCTAACCCTGACCCTAAGATCAAGCCTAACCCTCTAAACCTACCCCTAACACTAACCCCAACCCTCAAAACCAAACCATAACCATAACCCTAAACCTAAACTTCCAACCCTCTAACACAAAACCTAACCCTAAATTAATACTATCCATAATGCTAACCCTAACACTAACCCTAATCCTAAACCTAAGCCTTAGCCTAAAACTAATCTTAACCTTAACCCTAATCCTCTAACCCGAAGCCTAAGCCCATCTCTAACCCTAACCCTCTAACGCTCTCACCCTAACACTAACACTAAACCTAAACCTTTCCCTAATCCTAACACTAACCCTAAACCTCTAACCCTAAGCCTAACCCTATCCCTAACCCTAACCCTCTCACACTGTAACCCTAACACTAACACTAACGCTAAACCTAAACCTAACCCTAAAACTAACCCTAACCGTAACCCTAAGCCTAACCCTAACCCTAACCATAACCTAACCCTAACCCTAACTCTAACCCAAACCCTAACCCTAACCCTAAACCTAACACTAATAATAAACCTAACCCTAACCCTAAACCCTAACCTTAACCCTAACCCTAACCTAAATATAACCATAACGCTAATCCTAAACAACCAACACTCTAACCCTAAACTAACCCTAAACTAACCCTAAACCTAAACCTAATACTAACTGTTACGCTAACGCTAACACTACACCTAATCCTAAACCTAAGCCTTACCCTAAAGCTAAGCTTAACCCTAACCCTAAGCCTCTAACACTAAGCCTCACCCTACCCCTAACCCTAACCCTCTAACACTCTAACCCTAACACTAACACTGACCCTAAACCTAACATTAAACCTAACCCTAACACTAACCCAAACCCTAATTCTAAACCTAAAACTAACCCTATCCTTAACCCTAATCCTAACACTAACCCTAACCCTAACACTTGCTCTAACCCTAACCCTAACACCTAACTCTAAACCTAGCCCTAACACTAACCCTAACACTAAACCCTAACACAAACCTTAACTGTAACAGTAACAGTAACAGTAACCCTAAATCTAACACTAACCTTAACCCTAACCCTATCCATATCAATAACCCTAATACTAACCATCCAATCATTTAACCCCAGCCTTAAACCTAACCCTTACGCTAACCCTAACCCTAACCCTAAACATAACCACTACCCTAATCCCTAACCCTAAGCCTAAAACTAACCCTAACACTAACCCTAACCCTAATCCTATCCCTAGCCCTAACCTCTCTAACCATAATACTAATACTAACCATCAAACAATAACCCTAACCCTAACCATAACACTCTAAGCTAACCTTAACCCCAACCCTAACCCGAACCCTCTGACTCTCTAAATATAACCCTAACACTTACCCTCTAATCATAACCCTAAGCCTAATCATAAACCTAAACCTAACCGTCACCAAAACCTAATCCTTACCCTAACCGTTACCCTAACTGAAACACTAACCCTAACCATAACACTTACTCTAACACTAAGCCTAACCCTAACACTAACACTAACCCTAACCATAAACTTACCCTAACTATAACCCTAACCCAAACACTCTCACCCTAAACGTAACCCCAAACCTAACCCTAACCGAAGCCCTCACCCTAACCCTAAACCGAAACCTTAACCTAAACTTTACCCTTACCTCAACACTAACCATCAAACTAACCTAACCCTAACATTAAATCTAACAATTACTGTAACTCTAACCCTAACCCTAAACCTAACCCTACCCCTAACACTAACCCTAACCCTAACCCTAACAATAACACTAAAACTAACGCTAACACTAACCCTAACACTAACACTAAACCCTAACCTTAACCCTAAAACTAACCCTAACTCTAACCCTACCCCTAACCCTATCCCTAGCCCTAACCCTCTAACCCTAACACTAATACTACCCCTCAAACACTAACCCTAACCCTAACCGTAACATTCTAAGCTAACCTTAACCCCAACCCTAACCCTAAGCCTCTAACTCTCTAAACATAACCCTAACACTTACCCTCTAATCCTAACCCTAAGCCTAACCATAACCCTAAATGCAACCATCACCCAAACCTAATACTAACCCTAACCGTTACCCTAAACCGAATGCTCACCCTAAACCTAAACCTAACCCTTAACCTAAAACTGACCCTTACCTCGTCTCTAACCCTAAACCTAACCTAACCCTAACACTAAATCTAAACCTAACTGTAACTCTAACCCTAACCCTAACACTAACACTAATACCTAACACAAACCCTAGACCTAACCCTAACCCTAACGCTAAACCCTAACACAAACCTTAAACCTAACCTTAACAGCAACAGTATCTCTAACTCTAACCCTAACCCTATCCATAAACATAACCCTAACACTAACCATCCAATCGTCTAAACCTACCCCTAACCCTAACCCTTACCCTAACCCGAACCCTAACACTAACCCTCTAACCATAAGTCTAACCATAATCCTCTAACATGAAGCCTAAATCAAAACCTAATCCTAACGATAACCCTCTAATTCTAACCATATCCCTAACACTAACCCGAAGCCTAACCCTCTAACACTCTAACCCTAACCCTAACCCTAAACCTAACCCTAACCCTAAAACTAACACTCTAACACTAACCCTATCCCTAAGCCTCTTACGCTAACCCTAACCCGAACCCTGACCTAAGACCCACCTTAACCCTCTAAACCTAACCCTAACGCTTACCCCAACCCTTTAAACCTAACCATATCCATAACCCTAACCCTAAACATCCAACCCTCTAATCGTAAACCTAACCATAACCCTAACACCAATACTAATCATAATGCTAAGCCTACAACTAACCCTAATCCTAAACCTAAGCTTTACACTAAACCGAACCTTAACCCTAACCCTAACCCTCTAACCCTGAGCCTAACCCTATCCCTAAACCTAATCCTCTAATGCTCTAACCCTAACACTAACCCTAACCCTAACCCTAAACCTAAACCTAACCCTAACACTAACCCTAACCCTAACCATATCCCTAACCCTAACCCTCTAACGCTCTAACCCTAACCCTAACCCTAACACTTACCCTAACCCTAAACCTAACCCTAACCCTAACACTAACCCTAACCCTAACACTAAAACTAACACTAACCCTAACCCGAACCCTAAAAACTAACCCTAACCCTAACTGTAAAACTAAACCCAACTCTAATCCACCCTAACCCTATCTCTAGGCCTAACCCTCTAAGCCTAACACTAATACTAACCATCAAATCCTAACACTAACCCTAACCCTAACCCTAACCCTAACGCTAACCCTATCCCTAACCATAAACCTAACCCTAACGCTAAACCTAACACTCTAACCCTGTAACCCGATCCATAACTCTAACCCTAACCATAACACTAAACCTAACCTCGAAACCTAATGCTAACCCTGACCCTAAGACCAACACTAACCCTCTAAACCTAACCCTAACACTAACCGCAACCCTCTAAACATAAATATGACCATAACGCTAATCCTAAACAACCAAACCTCTAACCCTAAACTAACCCTAAACCTAACCCTAATACTAACCATAATGCTAACCCTAACACTAACCCTAAACCAAAGCCTTACACTAAACCTAACCTTACCTCTAACACTAACCCTCTAACCCTAAGCCTAACGCTATCCCTAACCCTAAACCTCTAAAGCTCTAAACCTAACACTAACACTAACCCTAACCCTAACCCTAACCCTAACCCTAACCTAACCTTAACCCTAACCCTAACCATAACCATAACCCTAACCCTAATCATCCAACTCTCTAACCCTAACCTAACCCGAACACAAACCCTAATACTAACCATAATGCTAACACTAACACTAACCCTAATCCTAAACTGAAGCCTTAAACTAAACCTAACCTTAACCTAAACCTAACCTTAACCCTAACCCTAACCCTCTAACCCTAAGCCTAACCCTATCTCTAACCCTAACCCTCTAACGCTCTAACACTAGCACTAACACTAACTCTAACCATAAACCTAACCCGAACCCTAACCCTAACCCTAACCCTAGCACTCTCAGCCTAAACGTAACCCCAAACCTAACCCTAACCGAAGCCCTCACCCTAACCCTAAACCGAAACCTTAACCTAAACTTTACCCTTACCTCAACCCTAACCATCAAACTAACCTAACCCTAACATTAAATCTAACAATTACTGTAACTCTAACACTAACCCTAAACCTAACCCTACCCCTAACACTAACCCTAACCCTAACCCTAACAATAACACTAAAACTAACGCTAACACTAACCCTAACACTAACACTAAACCCTAACCTTAACCCTAAAACTAACCCTAACTCTAACCCTACCCCTAACCCTATCCCTAGCCCTAACCCTCTAACACTAACACTAATACTACCCCTCAAACACTAACCCTAACCCTAACCGTAACATTCTAAGCTAACCTTAACCCCAACCCTAACCCTAAGCCTCTAACTCTCTAAACATAACCCTAACACTTACCCTCTAATCCTAACCCTAAGCCTAACCATAACCCTAAATGCAACCATCACCCAAACCTAATACTAACCCTAACCGTTACCCTAAACCGAATGCTCACCCTAAACCTAAACCTAACCCTTAACCTAAAACTGACCCTTACCTCGTCTCTAACCCTAAACCTAACCTAACCCTAACACTAAATCTAAACCTAACTGTAACTCTAACCCTAACACTAACACTAACACCTAACACAAACCCTAGACCTAACCCTAACCCTAACGCTAAACCCTAACACAAACCTTAAACCTAACCTTAACAGCAACAGTATCTCTAACTCTAACCCTAACCCTATCCATAAACATAACCCTAACACTAGCCATCCAATCGTCTAAACCTACCCCTAACCCTAACCCTTACCCTAACCTGAACCCTAACACTAACCCTCTAACCATAAGTCTAACCATAATCCTCTAACATGAACCCTAAATCAAAACCTAATCCTAACGATAACCCTCTAATTCTAACCATATCCCTAACACTAACCCGAAGCCTAACCCTTTAACACTCTAACCCTAACCCTAACCCTAAACCTAACCCTAACCCTAAAACTAACACTCTAACACTAACCCTATCCCTAAGCCTCTTACGCTAACCCTAACCCGAACCCTGACCTAAGACCCACCTTAACCCTCTAAACCTAACCCTAACGCTTACCCCAACCCTTTAAACCTAACCATATCCATAACCCTAACCCTAAACATCCAACCCTCTAATCGTAAACCTAACCATAACCCTAACCCCAATACTAATCATAATGCTAAGCCTAACACTAACCCTAATCCTAAACCTAAGCTTTACACTAAACCGAACATTAACCCTAACCCTAACCCTCTAACCCTGAGCCTAACCCTATCCCTAAAATTAATCCTCTAATGCTCTAACCCTAACACTAACCCTAACCCTAACCCTAAACCTAAACCTAACCCTAACACTAACCCTAACCCTAACCATATCCCTAACCCTAACCCTCTAACGCTCTAACCCTAACCCTAACCCTAACACTTACCCTAACCCTAAACCTAACCCTAACCCTAACACTAACCCTAACCCTAAAACTAAAACTAACACTAACCCTAACCCGAACCCTAAAAACTAACCCTAACCCTAACCCTAAAACTAAACCCAATCTAATCCACCCTAACCCTATCTCTAGGCCTAACCCTCTAAGCCTAACACTAATACTAACCATCAAATCCTAACACTAACCCTAAAACTAACCATAACCCTAAACCTAATCCTAACCCTAAACCCTAACCCTAACCCTAACCCTAAACCTAAAACTAATCCTAACTCTAACCCTAACCCTCACACTATCCCTAGCCCTAACCCTCTAACCCTAACACTAATACTAACCCTCAAACCCTAACACTAACCCTAACCGTAACCCTCTAACCATAACCTTAACCCTAACCCTAACCCTCTAACTCAGTAAACATAACCCATACACTTACACTCTAATCCTAACCCTAAGCCTAACCATAACCCTAAATCCAACCATCACTCAAACCTAATCCTAAACCTAATTGTTACCCTAACCCTAACACTAACCCTAAACCTAACACTTACTCTAACCCTAACACTAACCCTAACACTAACACTAACCCTAACCATAAAACTAACCCTAAACCTAACACTAACCCTAACCCTAACCCTTAAGCTAACCCTAACACTAACCCTAACACTAACACTAAACCTAACCATAAACCTAACCCTAACCATAACCCTAACCCTAACACTCTCACCCGAAACGTAACCCCAAACCTAAACCTAACCCTCACACTAACCCTAAACCTACACCTTAACCTAAACCTTACCCTTACCCCAATCCTAACCCTATCCCTAACCTAAACCTAACACTAAATCTAAGCCTAAGTGTAACTCTAACCCTAACCCTAACCTTAACACCTAACACTAACCCAAACCCTAAACCCTAACACAAACATTAACCCTCACCCTAACAGTAACAGTAACTCTAACTATAACCCTAAACATACCCATAACAATAACCCTAACACTAACCATCCAATCGTCTAACCCTACCCCTAAAAGTAACCCTAAGCGTAATGCTAAACCTACACCTAACCCTTAACCTAACCCTAACACTTACCCTAACTCGAACTCTAACCCTAACCCTCTAAACAGAAGTCTTAGCGTAATCCTCTAACGTGAACCCTAACCCTAACCCTATTCCTTACAATAACCCTCTAATGCTAAGCATATCCATAACACTAATCCAAACCCTAACACTCTAATCCTCTAACGCTAACCCTATCCCTAACCATAAACCTAACCCTAACGCTAAACCTAACACTCTAACCCTCTAACCCGATCCATAACTCTAACCCTAACCATAACACTAAACCTAACCTCTAACCCTAACGCTAACCCTGACCCTAAGACCAACACTAACCCTCTAAACCTAACCCTAACGCTAACCACAACCCTCTAAACCTAAATATAACCATAACGCTAATCCTAAACAACCAACACTCTAACCCTAAACTAACCCTAAACTAACCTTAAACCTAAACCTAATACTAACTGTTACGCTAACGCTAACACTACACCTAATCCTAAACCTAAGCCTTACCCTAAAGCTAAGCTTAACCCTAACCCTAAGCCTCTAACACTAAGCCTCACCCTACCCCTAACCCTAACCCTCTAACACTCTAACCCTAACACTAACACTGACCCTAAACCTAACATTAAACCTAACCCTAACACTAACCCAAACCCTAATTCTAAACCTAAAACTAACCCTATCCTTAACCCTAATCCTAACACTAACCCTAACCCAAACACTTGCTCTAACCCTAACCCTAACACCTAACTCTAAACCTAGCCCTAACACTAACCCTAACACTAAACCCTAACACAAACCTTAACTGTAACAGTAACAGTAACAGTAACCCTAAATCTAACACTAACCTTAACCCTAACCCTATCCATATCAATAACCCTAATACTAACCATCCAATCATTTAACCCCAGCCTTAAACCTAACCCTTACGCTAACCCTAACCCTAACCCTATCCATAACCACTACCCTAACCCTAACCCTAAGCCTAAAACTAACCCTAACACTAACCCTAACCCTAACCCTATCCCTAGCCCTAACCACTCTAACCATAATACTAATACTAACCATCAAACAATAACCCTAACCCTAACCATAACACTCTAAGCTAACCTTAACCCCAACCCTAACCCGAACCCTCTAACTCTCTAAATATAACCCTAACACTTACCCTCTAATCATAACCCTAAGCCTAATCATAAACCTAAACCTAACCGTCACCAAAACCTAATCCTTACCCTAACCGTTACCCTAACTGAAACACTAACCCTAACCATAACACTTACTCTAACACTAAGCCTAACCCTAACACTAACACTAACCCTAACCATAAACTTACCCTAACTATAACTTACCCATAAACTTACCCTAACACTAACACTAACCCTAACCATAAACTTACCCTAACCCTAACCCAAACAATCTCACCCTAAACGTAACCCCAAACCTAACCCTAACCGAAGCCCTCACCCTAACCCTAAACCGAAACCTTAACCTAAACTTTACCCTTACCTCAACCCTAACCATCAAACTAACCTAACCCTAACATTAAATCTAACAATTACTGTAACTCTAACCCTAACCCTAAACCTAACCCTACCCCTAACACTAACCCTAACCCTAACCCTAACAATAACACTAAAACTAACGCTAACACTAACCCTAACCCTAACACTAAACCCTAACCTTAACCCTAAAACTAACCCTAACTCTAACCCTACCCCTAACCCTATCCCTAGCCCTAACCCTCTAACCCTAACACTAATACTACCCCTCAAACACTAACCCTAACCCTAACCGTAACATTCTAAGCTAACCTTAACCCCAACCCTAAGCCTCTAACTCTCTAAACATAACCCTAACACTTACCCTCTAATCCTAACCCTAAGCCTAACCATAACCCTAAATGCAACCATCACCCAAACCTAATACTAACCCTAACCGTTACCCTAAACCGAATGCTCACCCTAAACCTAAACCTAACCCTTAACCTAAAACTGACCCTTACCTCGTCTCTAACCCTAAACCTAACCTAACCCTAACACTAAATCTAAACCTAACTGTAACTCTAACCCTAACCCTAACACTAACACTAATACCTAACACAAACCCTAGACCTAACCCTAACCCTAACGCTAAACCCTAACACAAACCTTAAACCTAACCTTAACAGCAACAGTATCTCTAACTCTAACCCTAAACCTATCCATAAACATAACCCTAACACTAACCATCCAATCGTCTAAACCTACCCCTAACCCTAACCCTTACCCTAACCCGAACCCTAACACTAACCCTCTAACCATAAGTCTAACCATAATCCTCTAACATGAACCCTAAATCAAAACCTAATCCTAACGATAACCCTCTAATTCTAACCATATCCCTAACACTAACCCGAAGCCTAACCCTCTAACACTCTAACCCTAACCCTAACCCTAAACCTAACCCTAACCCTAAAACTAACACTCTAACACTAACCCTATCCCTAAGCCTCTTACGCTAACCCTAACCCGAACCCTGACCTAAGACCCACCTTAACCCTCTAAACCTAACCCTAACGCTTACCCCAACCCTTTAAACCTAACCATATCCATAACCCTAACCCTAAACATCCAACCCTCTAATCGTAAACCTAACCATAACCCTAACACCAATACTAATCATAATGCTAAGCCTAACACTAACCCTAATCCTAAACCTAAGCTTTACACTAAACCGAACATTAACCCTAACCCTAACCCTCTAACCCTGAGCCTAACCCTATCCCTAAACCTAATCCTCTAATGCTCTAACCCTAACACTAACCCTAACCCTAACCCTAAACCTAAACCTAACCCTAACACTAACCCTAATCCTAACCATATCCCTAACCCTAACCCTCTAACGCTCTAACCCTAACCCTAACCCTAACACTTACCCTAACCCTAAACCTAACCCTAACCCTAACACTAACCCTAACCCTAACACTAAAACTAACACTAACCCTAACCCGAACCCTAAAAACTAACCCTAACCCTAACCCTAAAACTAAACCCAACTCTAATCCACCCTAACCCTATCTCTAGGCCTAACACTCTTAGCCTAACACTAATACTAACCATCAAATCCTAACACTAATGCTAACCCTAACCCTAACCCTAACGCTAACCCTATCCCTAACCATAAACCTAACCCTAACGCTAAACCTAACACTCTAACCCTGTAACCCGATCCATAACTCTAACCCTAACCATAACACTAAACCTAACCTCGAACCCTAATGCTAACCCTGACCCTAAGACCAACACTAACCCTCTAAACCTAACCCTAACACTAACCGCAACCCTCTAAACATAAATATGACCATAACGCTAATCCTAAACAACCAAACCTCTAACCCTAAACTAACCCTAAACCTAACCCTAATACTAACCATAATGCTAACCCTAACACTAACCCTAAACCAAAGCCTTACACTAAACCTAACCTTACCTCTAACACTAACCCTCTAACCCTAAGCCTAACGCTATCCCTAACCCTAAACCTCTAAAGCTCTAAACCTAACACTAACACTAACCCTAACCCTAACCCTAACCCTAACCCTAACCTAACCTTAACCCTAACCCTAACCATAACCATAACCCTAACCCTAAACATCCAACTCTCTAACCCTAACCTAACCCGAACACAAACCCTAATACTAACCATAATGCTAACACTAACACTAACCCTAATCCTAAACTGAAGCCTTAAACTAAACCTAACCTTAACCTAAACCTAACCTTAACCCTAACCCTAACCCTCTAACCCTAAGCCTAACCCTATCTCTAACCCTAACCCTCTAACGCTCTAACACTAGCACTAACACTAACTCTAACCATAAACCTAACCCGAACCCTAACCCTAAACCTAACCCTAGCACTCTCAGCCTAAACGTAACCCCAAACCTAACCCTAACCGAAGCCCTCACCCTAACCCTAAACCGAAACCTTAACCTAAACTTTACCCTTACCTCAACCCTAACCATCAAACTAACCTAACCCTAACATTAAATCTAACAATTACTGTAACTCTAACGCTAACCCTAAACCTAACCCTACCCCTAACACTAACCCTAACCCTAACCCTAACCCTAACACTAACACTAAAACTAACGCTAACACTAACCCTAACACTAACACTAAACCCTAACCTTAACCCTAAAACTAACCCTAACTCTAACCCTACCCCTAACCCTATCTCTAGCCCTAACCCTCTAACACTAACACTAATACTACCCCTCAAACACTAACCCTAACCCTAACCGTAACATTCTAAGCTAACCTTAACCCCAACCCTAACCCTAAGCCTCTAACTCTCTAAACATAACCCTAACACTTACCCTCTAATCCTAACCCTAAGCCTAACCATAACCCTAAATGCAACCATCACCCAAACCTAATACTAACCCTAACCGTTACCCTAAACCGAATGCTCACCCTAAACCTAAACCTAACCCTTAACCTAAAACTGACCCTTACCTCGTCTCTAACCCTAAACCTAACCTAACCCTAACACTAAATCTAAACCTAACTGTAACTCTAACCCTAACCCTAACACTAACACTAATACCTAACACAAACCCTAGACCTAACCCTAACCCTAACGCTAAACCCTAACACAAACCTTAAACCTAACCTTAACAGCAACAGTATCTCTAACTCTAACCCTAACCCTATCCATAAACATAACCTTAACACTAACCATCCAATCGTCTAAACCTACCCCTAACCCTAACCCTTACCCTAACCCGAACCCTAACACTAACCCTCTAACCATAAGTCTAACCATAATCCTCTAACATGAACCCTAAATCAAAACCTAATCCTAACGATAACCCTCTAATTCTAACCATATCCCTAACACTAACCCGAAGCCTAACCCTCTAACACTCTAACCCTAACCCTAACCCTAAACCTAACCCTAACCCTAAAACTAACACTCTAACACTAACCCTATCCCTAAGCCTCTTACGCTAACCCTAACCCGAACCCTGACCTAAGACCCACCTTAACCCTCTAAACCTAACCCTAACGCTTACCCCAACCCTTTAAACCTAACCATATCCATAACCCTAACCCTAAACATCCAACCCTCTAATCGTAAACCTAACAATAACCCTAACCCCAATACTAATCATAATGCTAAGCCTAACACTAACCCTAATCCTAAACCGAAGCTTTACACTAAACCGAACATTAACCCTAACCCTAACCCTCTAACCCTGAGCCTAACCCTATCCCTAAACCTAATCCTCTAATGCTCTAACCCTAACACTAACCCTAACCCTAACCCTAAACCTAAACCTAACCCTAACACTAACCCTAACCATATCCCTAACCCTAACCCTCTAACGCTCTAACCCTAACCCTAACCCTAACACTTACCCTAACCCTAAACCTAACCCTAACCCTAACACTAACCCTAACCCTAACACTAAAACTAACACTAACCCTAACCCGAACCCTAAAAACTAACCCTAACCCTAACCCTAAAACTAAACCCAACTCTAATCCACCCTAACCCTATCTCTAGGCCTAACCCTCTAAGCCTAACACTAATACTAACCATCAAATCCTAACACTAACCCTAACCCTAACCCTAACCCTAATGCTAACCCTATCCCTAACCATAAACCTAACCCTAACGCTAAACCTAACACTCTAACCCTGTAACCCGATCCATAACTCTAACCCTAACCATAACACTAAACCTAACCTCGAACCCTAATGCTAACCCTGACCCTAAGACCAACACTAACCCTCTAAACCTAACCCTAACACTAACCGCAACCCTCTAAACATAAATATGACCATAACGCTAATCCTAAACAACCAAACCTCTAACCCTAAACTAACCCTAAACCTAACCCTAATACTAACCATAATGCTAACCCTAACACTAACCCTAAACCAAAGCCTTACACTAAACCTAACCTTACCTCTAACACTAACCCTCTAACCCTAAGCTTAACGCTATCCCTAACCCTAAACCTCTAAATCTCTAAACGTAACACTAACACTAACCCTAACCCTAACCCTAACCCTAACCCTAACCCTATCCCTAAACTAACCTTAACCCTAACGCTAACCATAACCATAACCCTAACCCTAAACATCCAACTCTCTAACCCTAACCTAACCCGAACACAAACCCTAATACTAACCATAATGCTAACACTAACACTAACCCTAATCCTAAACTGAAGCCTTAAACTAAACCTAACCTTAACCTAAACCTAACCTTAACCCTAACCCTAACCCTCTAACCCTAAGCCTAACCCTATCTCTAACCCTAACCCTCTAACGCTCTAACACTAGCACTAACACTAACTCTAACCATAAACCTAACCCGAACCCTAACCCTAACCCTAACCCTAGCACTCTCAGCCTAAACGTAACCCCAAACCTAACCATACCCCTCACCCTAACCCTAAACCTAACCCTTAAACTAAACCTTACACTTACCACAACCCTAACCCTAAACCTAACCTAACCCTAACACTAAATCTAACCCTAATTGTAACTCTAACCCTAACCCTAACGGTAACACCGAACACTAACTCTAGCCCTAACAATAACCCTAACCCTAAACCCTAACACAAACCTTAACCCTAACCCTAAGAGTAACAGTAACTCTAACTCTAACCCTAACCCTATCCATGACCATAACCCTAACACTAACCATCCACTAGTGTAACACTAGCCCTAAACCTAACCCTAAGCCTAACGCTAACCCTAAAACTAACCCTAAACCTAACCCTAAATCTAAGTCTTACCATAACCCGAACCCTAACCCTAACACTCAAAACATAAGTCTAACCATAATCCTCTAATGTGAACGCTAACCCTAACACTAATCCTAACAATAACACTCTAAAGCTAACCATATCCCTAACACTAATCCAAACCCTAAACCTCTAACCCTCTATCGCTAACACTAACGTTAACACTAAATCTAACCCTAACCCTAAAACTAACACTCTAACCCTAACCCTATCCCTAAGCCTCTAACACGAAATCTAACCCGAACCCTAAACAAAACCTCTAACCCTCTGACCCTAACAATAACCCTAACTCTAAACCTAACACTAAACTTAACACTCTAACCCTAAGCCTAACTCTATCCCTAACCCAAACCCTCTAACGCTCTAACCCTAACCCTAACCCTAACACTTACCCTAACCCTAAACCTAACCCTAACCCTAACACTAACCCTAACCCTAACACTAAAACTAACACTAACCCTAACCCGAACCCTAAAAACTAACCCTAACCCTAACCCTAAAACTAAACCCAACTCTAATCCACCCTAACCCTATCCCTACGCCTAACTCTCTAAGCCTAACACTAATACTAACCATCAAACCCTAACACTAACCCTAACCCTAACCCTAACCCTAACGCTAACCCTATCCCTAACCATAAACCTAACCCTAACGCTAAACCTAACACTCTAACCCTGTAACCCGATCCATAACTCTAACCCTAACCATAACACTAAACCTAACCTCGAACCCTAATGCTAACCCTGACCCTAAGACCAACACTAACCCTCTAAACCTAACCCTAACACTAACCGCAACCCTCTAAACATAAATATGACCATAACGCTAATCCTAAACAATCAAACCTCTAACCCTAAACTAACCCTAAACCTAACCCTAATACTAACCATAATGCTAACCCTAACACTAACCCTAAACCAAAGCCTTACCCTAAACCTAACCTTACCTCTAACACTAACCCTCTAAACCTAAGCCTAACGCTATCCCTAACCCTAAACCTCTAAAGCTCTAAACCTAACACTAACACTAACCCTAACCCTAACCCTAACCCTAACCCTAACCCTAACCTAACCCTAACCCTAACAATAACCATAACCATAACCCTACCCCTAAACATCCAACTCTCTAACCCTAACCTAACCCGAACACAAACCCTAATACTAACCATAATGCTAACACTAACACTAACCCTAATCCTAAACTGAAGCCTTAACCTAAACCTAACCTTAACCCTAAACCTAACCCTCTAACCCTAAGCCTAACCCTATCTCTAACCCTAACCATCTAACGCTCTAACACTAAGACTAACACTAAACCTAAACCTAACCGTAAACCTAACCCTAACCCTTACACTAAGCCAAATCCTAACACTAACCCTAAAACTAACCATAACCCTAAACCTAATCCTAACCCTAAACCCTAACCCTAACCCTAACCCTAAACCTAAAACTAACCCTAACTCTAACCCTAACCCTCACACTATCCCTAGCCCTAACCCTCTAACCCTAACACTAATACTAACCCTCAAACCCTAACACTAACCCTAACCGTAACCCTCTAACCATAACCTTAACCCTAACCCTAACCATCTAACTCAGTAAACATAACCCATACACTTACACTCTAATCCTAACCCTAAGCCTAACCATAACCCTAAATCCAACCATCACTCAAACCTAATCCTAACACTAATTGTTACCCTAACCCTAACACTAACCCTAAACCTAACACTTACTCTAACCCTAACACTAACCCTAACACTAACACTAACCCTAACAATAAAACTAACCCTAACCCTAACACTAACCCTAACCCTAACCCTTATGCTAACCCTAACACTAACCCTAACACTAACACTAACCCTAACCATAAACCTAACCCTAACCATAACCCTAACCCTAACACTCTCACCCGAAACGTAACCCCAAACCTAAACCTAACCCTCACACTAACCCTAAACCTACACCTTAACCTAAACCTTACCCTTACCCCAATCCTAACCCTATCCCTAACCTAAACCTAACACTAAATCTAAGCCTAAGTGTAACTCTAACCCTAACCCTAACCTTAACACCTAACACTAACCCAAACCCTAAACCCTAACACAAACATTAACCCTCACCCTAACAGTAACAGTAACTCTAACTATAACCCTAAACATACCCATAACAATAACCCTAACACTAACCATCCAGTCGTCTAACCCTACCCCTAAAAGTAACCCTAAGCGTAACGCTAAACCTACACCTAACCCTAAACCTAACCCTAACACTTACCCTAACTCGAACTCTCACCCCAACCCTCTAAACAGAAGTCTTAGCGTAATCCTCTTACGTGAACCCTAACCCTAACCCTATTCCTTACAATAACCCTCTAATGCTAAGCATATCCCTAACACTAATCCGAACCCTAACACTCTAATCCTCTAACGCTAACCCTATCCCTAACCATAAACCTAACCCTAACGCTAAACCTAACACTCTAACCCTCTAACCCGATCCATAACTCTAACCCTAACCATAACACTAAACCTAACCTCTAACGCTAACGCTAACCCTGACCCTAAGACCAACACTAACCCTCTAAACCTAACCCTAACGCTAACCGCAACCCTCTAAACCTAAATATAACCATAACGCTAATCCTAAACAACCAACCCTCTAACCCTAAAGTAACCCTAAACCTAAACCTAATACTAACTGTAACGCTAACGCTAACACTACACCTAATCCTAAACCTAAGCCTTACCCTAAAGCTAAGCTTAACCCTAACCCTAAGCCTCTAACACTAAGCCTCACCCTACCCCTAACCCTAACCCTCTAACACTCTAACCCTAACACTAACACTGACCCTAAACCTAACATTAAACCTAACCCTAACACTAACCCAAACCCTAATTCTAAACCTAAAACTAACCCTATCCCTAACCCTAATCCTAACACTAACCCTAACCCTAACACTTGCTCTAACCCTAACCCTAACACCTAACTCTAAACCTAGCCCTAACACTAACCCTAACACAAACCTTAACTGTAACAGTAACAGTAACAGTAACCCTAAATCTAACACTAACCTTAACCCTAACCCTATCCATAACAATAACCCTAATACTAACCATCCAATCATTTAACCCCAGCCTTAAACCTAACCCTTACGCTAACCCTAACCCTAACCCTATCCATAACCACTACCCTAACCCTAACCCTAAGCCTAAAACTAACCCTAACACTAACCCTAACCCTAACCCTATCCCTAGCCCTAACCTCTCTAACCATAATACTAATACTAACCATCAAACAATAACCCTAACCCTAACCATAACACTCTAAGCTAACCTTAACCCCAACCCTAACCCGAACCCACTAACTCTCTAAATATAACCCTAACACTTACCCTCTAATCATAACCCTAAGCCTAATCATAAACCTAAACCTAACCGTCACCAAAACCTAATCCTTACCCTAACCGTTACCCTAACTGAAACACTAAACCTAACCATAACACTTACTCTAACACTAAGCCTAACCCTAACACTAACACTAACCCTAACCATAAACTTACCCTAACTATAACCCTAACCCAAACACTCTCACCCTAAACGTAACCCCAAACCTAACCCTAACCGAAGCCCTCACCCTAACCCTAAACCGAAACCTTAACCTAAACTTTACCCTTACCTCAACCCTAACCATCAAACTAACCTAACCCTAACATTAAATCTAACAATTACTGTAACTCTAACCCTAACCCTAAACCTAACCCTACCCCTAACACTAACCCTAACCCTAACCCTAACAATAACACTAAAACTAACGCTAACACTAACCCTAACACTAACACTAAACCCTAACCTTAACCCTAAAACTAACCCTAACTCTAACCCTACCCCTAACCCTATCCCTAGCCCTAACCCTCTAACCCTAACACTAATACTACCCCTCAAACACTAACCCTAACCCTAACCGTAACATTCTAAGCTAACCTTAACCCCAACCCTAACCCTAAGCCTCTAACTCTCTAAACATAACCCTAACACTTACCCTCTAATCCTAACCCTAAGCCTAACCATAACCCTAAATGCAACCATCACCCAAACCTAATACTAACCCTAACCGTTACCCTAAACCGAATTCTCAACCTAACCCTAAACCTAACCCTTAACCTAAACCTGACCCTTACCTCGTCTCTAACCCTAAACCTAACCTAACCCTAACACTAAATCTAAACCTAACTGTAACTCTAACCCTAACACTAACACTAATACCTAACACAAACCCTAGACCTAACCCTAACCCTAACGCTAAACCCTAACACAAACCTTAAACCTAACCTTAACAGCAACAGTATCTCTAACTCTAACCCTAACCCTATCCATAAACATAACCCTAACACTAACCATCCAATCGTCTAAACCTACCACTAACCCTAACCCTTACCCTAACCCGAACCCTAACACTAACCCTCTAACCATAAGTCTAACCATAATCCTCTAACATGAACCCTAAATCAAGACCTAATCCTAACGATAACCCTCTAATTCTAACCATATCCCTAACACTAACCCGAAGCCTAACCCTCTAACACTCTAACCCTAACCCTAACCCTAAACCTAACCCTAACCCTAAAACTAACACTCTAACACTAACCCTATCCCTAAGCCTCTTACGCTAACCCTAACCCGAACCCTGACCTAAGACCCACCTTAACCCTCTAAACCTAACCCTAACGCTTACCCCAACCCTTTAAACCTAACCATATCCATAACCCTAACCCTAAACATCCAACCCTCTAATCGTAAACCTAACCATAACCCTAACCCCAATACTAACCATAATGCTAAGCCTAACACTAACCCTAATCCTAAACCTAAGCTTTACACTAAACCGAACATTAACCCTAACCCTAACCCTCTAACCCTGAGCCTAACCCTATCCCTAACCCTAATCCTCTAATGCTCTAACCCTAACACTAACCCTAACCCTAACCCTAACCCTAAACCTAAACCTAACCCTAACACTAACCCTAACCCTAACCATATCCCTAACCCTAACCCTCTAACGCTCTAACCCTAACCCTAACCCTAACACTTACCCTAACCCTAAACCTAACCCTAACCCTAACACTAACCCTAACCCTAACACTAAAACTAACACTAACCCTAACCCGAACCCTAAAAACTAACCCTAACCCTAACCCTAAAACTAAACCCAACTCTAATCCACCCTAACCCTATCTCTAGGCCTAACCCTCTAAGCCTAACACTAATACTAACCATCAAACTCTAACACTAACCGTAACCCTAACCCTAACCCTAACGCTAACCCTATCCCTAACCATAAACCTAACCCTAACGCTAAACCTAACACTCTAACCTTGTAACCCAATCCATAACTCTAACCCTAACCATAACACTAAACCTAACCTTGAACCCTAATGCTAACCCTGACCCTAAGACCAACACTAACCCTCTAAACCTAACCATAACACTAACCGCAACCCTCTAAACATAAATATGACCATAACGCTAATCCTAAACAACCAAACCTCTAACCCTAAACTAACCCTAAACCTAACCCTAATACTAACCATAATGCTAACCCTAACACTAACCCTAAACCAAAGCCTTACACTAAACCTAACCTTACCTCTAACACTAACCCTCTAACCCTAAGCCTAACGCTATCCCTAACCCTAAACCTCTAAAGCTCTAAACCTAACACTAACACTAACCCTAACCCTAACCCTAACCCTAACCCTAACCCTAACCTAACCTTAACCCTAACCCTAACCATAACCATAACCCTAACCCTAAACATCCAACTCTCTAACCCTAACCTAACCCGAACACAAACCCTAATACTAACCATAATGCTAACACTAACACTAACCCTAATCCTAAACTGAAGCCTTAAACTAAACCTAACCTTAACCTAAACCTAACCTTAACCCTAACCCTAACCCTCTAACCCTAAGCCTAACCCTATCTCTAACCCTAACCCTCTAACGCTCTAACACTAGCACTAACACTAACTCTAACCATAAACCTATCCCGAACCCTAACCCTAACCCTAACCCTAGCACTCTCAGCCTAAACGTAACCCCAAACCTAACCATACCCCTCACCCTAACCCTAAACCTAACCCTTAAACTAAACCTTACACTTAGCACAAACCTAACCCTAAACCTAACCTAACCCTAACACTAAATCTAACCCTAATTGTAACTCTAACCCTAACCCTAACGTTAACACCGAACACTAACACTAGCCCTAACAATAACCCTAACCCTAAACCCTAACACAAACCTTAACCCTAACCCTAAGAGTAACAGTAACTCTAACTCTAACCCTAACCCTATCCATGACCATAACCCTAACACTAACCATCCACTAGTGTAACACTAGCCCTAAACCTAACCCTAAGCCTAACGCTAACCCTAAACCTAACCCTAAACCTAACCCTAAAGCTAAGTCTTACCATAATCCGAACCCTAACCCTAACACTCTAAACATAAGTCTAACCATAATCCTCTAATGTGAACGCTAACCCTAACACTAATCCTAACAATAACACTCTAAATCTAACCATATCCCTAACACTAATCCAAACCCTAAACCTCTAACCCTCTATCGCTAACACTAACGTTAACACTAAACCTAACCCTAAAGCTAAAACTAATACTCTAACCCTAACCCTATCCCTAAGCCTCTAACACGAAATCTAACCCGAACCCTAAACAAAACCTCTAACCCTCTGACCCTAACCATAACCCTAACTCTAAACCTAACACTAAACTTAACACTCTAACCCTAAGCCTAACTCTATCCCTAACCCTAACCCTCTAACGCTCTAACACTAAGACTAACACTAAACCTAAACCTAACCGTAAACCTAACCCTAACCCTTACACTAAGCCAAATCCTAACACTAACCCTAAAACTAACCATAACCCTAATCCTAATCCTAACCCTAAACCCTAACCCTAACCCTAACCCTAAACCTAAAACTAACCCTAACTCTAACCCTAACCCTAACACTATCCCTAGCCCTAACCCTCTAACCCTAACACTAATACTAACCCTCAAACCCTAACACAAACCCTAACCGTAACCCTCTAACCATAACCTTAACCCTAACCCTAACCCTCTAACTCAGTAAACATAACCCATACACTTACACTCTAATCCTAACCCTAAGCCTAACCATAACCCTAAATCCAACCATCACTCAAACCTAATCCTAACCCTAATTGTTACCCTAACCCTAACACTAACCCTAAACCTAACACTTACTCTAACCCTAACACTAACCCTAACACTAACACTAACCCTAACCATAAACCTAACCCTAACCATAACCCTAACCCTAACACTCTCACCCGAAACGTAACCCCAAACCTGAACCTAAACCTCACACTAACCCTAAACCTACACCTTAACCTAAACCTTACCCTTACCCCAATCCTAACCCTATCCCTAACCTAAAACTAACACTAAATCTAAGCCTAAGTGTAACTCTAACCCTAACCCTAACCTTAACTCCTAACACTAACCCAAACCATAAACCCTAACACAAATATTAACCCTCACCCTAACAGTAACAGTAACTCTAAGTATAACCCTAAACATACCCATAACAATAACCCTAACACTAACCATCCAATCGTCTAACCCTACCCCTAAAAGTAACCCTAAGCGTAACGCTAAACATACACCTAACCCTAAACCTAACCCTAACACGTACCCTAACTCGAACTCTAACCCTAACCCTCTAACCAGAAGTCTTAGCGTAATCCTCTAACGTGAACACTAACCCTAACACACTCCTAACAATAACCCTCTAATGCTAAGCATATCACTAACACTAATCCGAACCCTAACACTCTAATCCTCTAATGCTAACCCTTTCCCTAACCATAAACCTAACCCTAACGCTAAACCTAACACTCTAACCCTGTAACCCGATCCATAACTCTAACCCTAACCATAACACTAAACCTAACCTCTAACCGTAATGCTAACCCTGACCCTAAGACCAACACTAACCCTCTAAACCTAACCCTAACACTAACCGCAACCCTCTAAACCTAAATATAACCATAACGCTAATCCTAAACAACCAAACCTCTAACCCTAAACTAACCCTAAACCTAACCCTAATACTAACCATAATGCTAAACCTAACACTAACCCTAAACCAAAGCCTTACCCTAAACCTAACCTTACCTCTAACACTAACCCTCTAACCCTAAGCCTAACGCTATCCCTAACCCTAAACCTCTAAAGCTCTAAACCTAACACTAACACTAACCCTAACCCTAACCCTAACCCTAACCCTAACCCTAACCTAACCCTAACCCTAACCATAACCATAACCATAACCATAACCCTAACCCTAAACATCCAACTCTCTAACCCTAACCTAACCCGAACACAAACCCTAATACTAACCATAATGCTAACCCTAACACTAACCCTAATCCTAAACTGAAGCCTTAACCTAAACCTAACCTTAACCCTAACCCTAACCCTCTAACCCTAAGCCTAACCCTATCTCTAACCCTAACCCTCTAACGCTCTAACACTAGCACTAACACTAACTCTAACCATAAACCTAACCCTAACCCTAAACCTAACCCTAACCCTAGCACTCTCAGCCTAAACGTAACCCCAAACCTAACCATACCCCTCACCCTAACCCTAAACCTAACCCTTAAACTAAACCTTACACTTACCACAACCCTAACCCTAAACCTAATCTAACCGTAACACTAAATCTAACCCTAATTGTAACTCTAACCCTAACCCTAACGGTAACACTGAACACTAACTCTAGCCCTAACAATAACCCTAACCCTAAACCCTAACACAAACCTTAACCCTAACCCTAAGAGTAACAGTAACTCTAACTCTAACCCTAACCCTATCCATGACCATAACCCTAACACTAACCATCCAGTAGTGTAACACTAGCCCTAAACCTAACCCTAAGCCTAACGCTAACCCTAAACCTAACCCTAAACCTAACCCTAAATCTAAGTCTTACCATAACCCGAACCATAACCCTAACACTCAAAACATAAGTCTAACCATAATCCTCTAATGTGAACGCTAACCCTAACACTAATCCTAACAATAACACTCTAAAGCTAACCATATCCCTAACACTAATCCAAACCCTAAACCTCTAACCCTCTATCGCTAACACTAACGTTAACACTAAACCTAACCCTAACCCTAAAACTAACATTCTAACCCTAACCCTATCCCTAAGCCTCTAACACGAAATCTAACCCGAACCCTAAACAAAACCTCTAACCCTCTGACCCTAACCATAACCCTAACTCTAAACCTAACACTAAACTTAACACTCTAACCCTAAGCCTAACTCTATCCCTAACCCTAACCCTCTAACGCTCTAACACTAAGACTAACACTAAACCTAAACCTAACCGTAAACCTAACCCTAACCCTTACACTAAGCCAAATCCTAACACTAACCCTAAAACTAACCATAACCATAAACCTAATCCTAACCCTAAACCCTAACCCTAACCCTAACCCTAAACCTAAAACTAACCCTAACTCTAACCCTAACCCTAACACTATCCCTAGCCCTAACCCTCTAACCCTAACACTAATACTAACCCTCAAACCCTAACACTAACCCTAACCGTAACCCTCTAACCATAACCTTAACCCTAACCCTAACCCTCTAACTCAGTAAACATAACCCATACACTTACACTCTAATCCTAACCCTAAGCCTAACCATAACCCTAAATCCAACCATCACTCAAACCTAATCCTAACCCTAATTGTTACCCTAACCCTAACACTAACCCTAAACCTAACACTTACTCTAACCCTAACACTAACCCTAACACTAACACTAACCCTAACCATAAAACTAACCCTAACCCTAACCCTAACCCTAACCCTAACCCTTAAGCTAACCCTAACACTAACCCTAACACTAACACTAACCCTAACCATAAACCTAACCCTAACCATAACCCTAACCCTAACACTCTCACCCGAAACGTAACCCCAAACCTAAACCTAACCCTCACACTAACCCTAAACCTACACCTTAACCTAAACCTTACCCTTACCCCAATCCTAACCCTATCCCTAACCTAAACCTAACACTAAATCTAAGCCTAAGTGTAACTCTAACCCTAACCCTAACCTTAACTCCTAACACTAACCCAAACCCTAAACCCTAACACAAATATTAACGATAACCCTAACAGTAACAGTAACTCTAACTATAACCCTAAACATGCCCATAACAATAACCCTAACACTAACCCTCCAATCGTCTAACCCTACTCCTAAAAGTAACCCTAAGCGTAACGCTAAACCTAAACCTAACCCTAACACGTACCCTAACTCGAACTCTAACCCTAACCCTCTAACCAGAAGTCTTAGCGCAATCCTCTAACGTGAACACTAACCCTAACCCTATTCCTAACAATAACCCTCTAATGCTAAGCATATCCCTAACACTAATCCGAACCCTAACACTCTAATCCTCTAACGCTAACGCTTTCCCTAACCATAAACCTAACCCTAAAGCTAAACCTAACACTCTAACCCTGTAACCCGATCCATAACTCTAACCCTAACCATAACACTAAACCTAACCTCGAACCCTAATGCTAACCCTGACCCTAAGACCAACACTAACCCTCTAAACCTAACCCTAACACTAACCGCAACCCTCTAAACCTAAATATAACCATAACGCTAATCCTAAACAACCAAACCTCTAACCCTAAACTAACCCTAAACCTAACCCTAATACTAACCATAATGCTAAACCTAACACTAACCCTAAACCAAAGCCTTACCCTAAACATAACCTTACCTCTAACACTAACCCTCTAACTCTAAGCCTAACGCTATCCCTAACCCTAAACCTCTAAAGCTCTAAACCTAACACTAACACTAACCCTAACCCTAACCCTAACCCTATCCCTAACCCTAACCCTAACCTCACCCTAACCCTAACCCTAACCATAACCATAACCATAACCATAACCCTAAACATCCAACTCTCTAACCCTAACCTAACCCTAACACAAACCCTAATACTAACCATAATGCTAACACTAACACTAACCCTAATCCTAAACTGAAGCCTTAACCTAAACTTAACCTTAACCCTAACCCTAACCCTCTAACCCTAAGCCTAACCCTATCTCTAACCCTAACCCTCTAACGCTCTAACACTAGCACTAACACTAACTCTAACCATAAACCTAAACCTAACCCTAACCCTAACCCTAACCCTAGCACTCTCAGCCTAAACGTAACCCCAAACCTAACCATACCCCTCACCCTAACCCTAAACCTAACCCTTAAACTAAACCTTACACTTACCAAAACCCTAACCCTAAACCTAATCTAACCCTAACACTAAATCTAACCCTAATTGTAACTCTAACCCTAACACTAACGGTAACACCGAACACTAACTCTAGCCCTAACAATAACCCTAACCCTAAACCCTAACACAAACCTTAACCCTAACCCTAAGAGTAACAGTAACTCTAACTCTAACCCTAACACTATCCATGACCATAACCCTAACACTAACCATCCACTAGTGTAACACTAGCCCTAAACCTAACCCTAAGCCTAACGCTAACCCTAAACCTAACCCTAAACCTAACCCTAAATCTAAGTCTTACCATAACCCGAACCCTAACCCTAACACTCAAAACATAAGTCTAACCATAATCCTCTAATGTGAACGCTAACCCTAACACTAATCCTAACAATAACACTCTAAAGCTAACCATATCCCTAACACTAATCCAAACCCTAAACCTCTAACCCTCTATCGCTAACACTAATGTTAACACTAAACCTAACCCTAACCCTAAAACTAACACTCTAAACCTAACCCTATCCCTAAGCCTCTAACACGAAATCTAACCGGAACCCTAAACAAAACCTCTAACCCTCTGACCCTAACCATAACCCTAACTCTAAACCTAACACTAAACTTAACACTCTAACCCTAAGCCTAACTCTATCCCTAACCCGAACCCTCTAACGCTCTAACACTAAGACTAACACTAAACCTAACCCTAACCGTAAACCTAACCCTAACCCTTACACTAAGCCAAATCCTAACACTAACCCTAAAACTAACCATAACCCTAAACCTAATCCTAACCCTAAACCCTAACCCTAACCCTAACCCTAAACCTAAAACTAACCCTAACTCTAACCCTAACCCTAACACTATCCCTAGCCCTAACCCTCTAACCCTAACACTAATAATAACCCTCAAACCCTAACACTAACCCTAACCGTAACCCTCTAACCATAACCTTAACCCTAACCCTAACACTCTAACTCAGTAAACATAACCCATACACTTACACTCTAATCCTAACCCTAAGCCTAACCATAACCCTAAATCCAACCATCAGTCAAACCTAATCCTAACCCTAATTGTTACACTAACCCTAACACTAACCCTAAACCTAACACTTACTCTAACCCTAACACTAACCCTAACACTAACACTAACCCTAACCATAAAACTAACCCTAACCCTAACACTAACCCTAACCCTAACCCTTAAGCTAACCCTAACACTAACCCTAACACTAACACTAACCCTAACCATAAATCTAACCCTAACCATAACCCTAACCCTAACACTCTCACCCGAAACGTAACCCCAAACCTAAACCTAACCCTCACACTAACCCTAAACCTACACCTTAACCTAAACCTTACCCTCACCCCAATCCTAACCCTATCCCTAACCTAAACCTAACACTAAATCTAAGCCTAAGTGTAACTCTAACCCTAACCCTAACCTTAACTCCTAACACTAACCCAAACCCTAAACCCTAACACAAATATTAACCATAATCCTAACAGTAACAGTAACTCTAACTATAACCCTAAACATACCCATAACAATAACCCTAACACTAACCATCCAATCGTCTAACCCTAGCCCTAAAATTAACCCTAAGCGTAACGCTAAACCTACACCTAACCCTAAACCTAACCCTAACACGTACCCTAACTCGAACTCTAACCCTAACCCTCTAACCAGAAGTCTTAGCGTAATCCTCTAACGTGAACACTAACCTAACCCTATTCCTAACAATAACCCTCTAATGCTAAGCATATCCCTAACACTAATCCGAACCCTAACACTCTAATCCTCTAATGCTAACCCTTTCCCTAAACATAAACCTAACCCTAACGCTAAACCTAACACTCTAACCCTCTAACCCGATCCATAACTCTAACCCTAACCATAACACTAAACCTAACCTCTAACCCTAACGCTAACCCTGACCCTAAGACCAACACTAACCCTCTAAACCTAACCCTAACGCTAACCACAACCCTCTAAACCTAAATATAACCATAACGCTAATCCTAAACAACCAACCCTCTAACCCTAAACTAACCCTAAACCTAAACCTAATACTAACTGTAACGCTAACGCTAACACTACACCTAATCCTAAACCTAAGCCTTACCCTAAAGCTAAGCTTAACCCTAACCCTAAGCCTCTAACACTAAGCCTCACCCTACCCCTAACCCTAACCCTCTAACACTCTAACCCTAACACTAACACTGACCCTAAACCTAACATTAAACCTAACCCTAACACTAACCCAAACCCTAATTCTAAACCTAAAACTAACCCTATCCCTAACCCTAATCCTAACACTAACCCTAACCCTAACACTTGCTCTAAACCTAACCCTAACACCTAACTCTAAACCTAGCCCTAACACTAACCCTAACACTAAACCCTAACACAAACCTTAACTGTAACAGTAACAGTAACAGTAACCCTAAATCTAACACTAACCTTAACCCTAACCCTATCCATAACAATAACCCTAATACTAACCATCCAATCATTTAACCCCAGCCTTAAACCTAACCATTACGCTAACCCTAACCCTAACCCTATCCATAACCACTACCCTAACCCTAACCCTAAGCCTTAAACTAACCCTAACACTAACCCTAAACCTAACCCTATCCCTAGCCCTAACCTCTCTAACCATAATACTAATACTAACCATCAAAAAATAACCCTAACCCTAACCATAACACTCTAAGCTAACCTTAACCCCAACCCTAACCCAAACCCTCTAACTCTCGAAATATAACCCTAACACTTACCCTCTAATCATAACGCTAAGCCTAATCATAAACCTAAACCTAACCGTCACCAAAACCTAATCCTTACCCTAACCGTTACCCTAAATGAAACACTAACCCTAACCATAACACTTACTCTAACTCTAAGCCTAACCCTAACACTAACACTAACCCTAACCATAAACTTACCCTAACTATAACCCTAACCCAAACACTCTCACCCTAAACGTAACCCCAAACCTAACCCTAACCGAAGCCCTCACCCTAACCCTAAACCGAAACCTTAACCTAAACTTTACCCTTACCTCAACCCTAACCATCAAACTAACCTAACCCTAACATTAAATCTAACAATTACTGTAACTCTAACCCTAACCCTAAACCTAACCCTACCCCTAACACTAACCCTAACCCTAACCCTAACAATAACACTAAAACTAACGCTAACACTAACCCTAACCCTAACACTAAACCCTAACCTTAATCCTAAAACTAACCCTAACTCTAACCCTACCCCTAACCCTATCCCTAGCCCTAACCCTCTAACCCTAACACTAATACTACCCCTCAAACACTAACCCTAACCCTAACCGTAACATTCTAAGCTAACCTTAACCCCAACCCTAACCCTAAGCCTCTAACTCTCTAAACATAACCCTAACACTTACCCTCTAATCCTAACCCTAAGCCTAACCATAACCCTAAATGCAACCATCACCCAAACCTAATACTAACCCTAACCGTTACCCTAAACCGAATGCTCACCCTAACCCTAAACCTAACCCTTAACCTAAACCTGACCCTTACCTCGTCTCTAACCCTAAACCTAACCTAACCCTAACACTAAATCTAAAACTAACTGTAACTCTAACCCTAACACTAACACTAACACCTAACACAAACCCTAGACCTAACCCTAACCCTAACGCTAAACCCTAACACAAACCTTAAACCTAACCTTAACAGCAACAGTATCTCTAACTCTAACCCTAACCCTATCCATAAACATAACCCTAACACTAACCATCCAATCGTCTAAACCTACCCCTAACCCTAACCCTTACCCTAACCCGAACCCTAACACTAACCCTCTAACCATAAGTCTAACCATAATCCTCTAACATGAACCCTAAATCAAAACCTAATCCTAACGATAACCCCCTAATTCTAACCATATCCCTAACACTAACCCGAAGCCTAACCCTCTAACACTCTAACCCTAACCCTAACCCTAAACCTAACCCTAACCCTAAAACTAACACTCTAACACTAACCCTATCCTTAAGCCTCTTACGCTAACCCTAACCCGAACCCTGACCTAAGACCCACCTTAACCCTCTAAACCTAACCCTAACGCTTACCCCAACCCTTTAAACCTAACCATATCCATAACCCTAACCCTAAACATCCAACCCTCTAATCGTAAACCTAACCATAACCCTAACCCCAATACTAACCATAATGCTAAGCCTAACACTAACCCTAATCCTAAACCTAAGCTTTACACTAAACCGAACCTTAACCCTAACCCTAACCCTCTAACCCTGAGCCTAACCCTATCCCTAACCCTAATCCTCTAATGCTCTAACCCTAACACTAACCCTAACCCTAACCCTAAACCTAAACCTAACCCTAACACTAACCCTAATCCTAACCATATCCCTAACCCTAACCCTCTAACGCTCTAACCCTAACCCTAACCCTAACACTTACCCTAACCCTAAACCTAACCCTAAATCTAAGTCTTACCATAACCCGAACCCTAACCCTAACACTCTAAACATAAGTCTAACCATAATCCTCTAATGTGAACGCTAACCCTAACACTAATCCTAACAATAACACTCTAAAGCTAACCATATCCCTAACACTAATCCAAACCCTAAACCTGTAACCCTCTATCGCTAACACTAACGTTAACACTAAACCTAACACTAACCCTAAAACTAATACTCTAACCCTAACCCTATCCCTAAGCCTCTAACACGAAATCTAACCCGAACCCTAAACAAAACCTCTAACCCTCTGACCCTAAGAATAACCCTAACTCTAAACCTAACACTAAACTTAACACTCTAACCCTAAGCCTAACTCTATCCCTAACGCAAACCCTCTAACGCTCTAACACTAAGACTAACACTAAACCTAACACTAACCGTAAACCTAACCCTAACCCTTACACTAAGCCAAATCCTAACACTAACCCTAAACCTAATCCTAACCCTAAACCCTAACCCTAACCCTAACCCTAAACCTAAAACTAACCCTAACTCTAACCCTAACCCTAACACTATCCCTAGCCCTAACCCAACCCTAACACTAATACTAACCATCAAACCCTAACACTAACCCTAACCGTAACCCTCTAACCATAACCTTAACCCTAACCCTAACCCTCTAACTCAGTAAACATAACCCATACACTTACACTCTAATCCTAACCCTAAGCCTAACCATAACCCTAAATCCAACCATCACTCAAACCCAATCCTAACCCTAATTGTTACCCTAATCCTAACACTAACCCTAAACCTAACACTTACTCTAACCCTAACACTAACCCTAACACTAACACTAACCCTAACCATAAAACTAACCCTAACCCTAACACTAACCCTAACCCTAACCCTTAAGCTAACTCTAACACTAACCCTAACACTAACACTAACCCTAACCATAAACCTAACCCTAACCATAACCCTAACCCTAACACTCTCACCCGAAACGTAACCCCAAACCTAAACCTAACCCTCACACTAACCCTAAACCTACACCTTAACCTAAACCTTACCCTTACCCCAATCCTAACCCTATCCCTAACCTAAACCTAACACTAAATCTAAGCCTAAGTGTAACTCTAACCCTAACCAAAACCTTAACACCTAACACTAACCCAAACCCTAAACCCTAACACAAACATTAACCCTCACCCTAACAGTAACAGTAACTCTAACTATAACCCTAAACATTCCCATAACAATAACCCTAACACTAACCATCCAATCGTCTAAACCTACCCCTAAAAGTAACCCTAAGCGTAACGCTAAACCTACACCTAACCCTAAACCTAAACCTAACACTTACCCTAACTCGAACTCTAACCCTAACCCTCTAAACAGAAGTCTTAGCGTAATCCTCTAACGTGAACCCTAACCCTAACCCTATTCCTTACAATGACCCTCTAATGCTAAGCATATCCCTAACACTAATCCGAACCCTAACACTCTAATCCTCTAACACTAACGCTATCCCTAACCATAAACCTAACCCTAACGCTAAACCTAACACTCTAACCCTCTAACCCAATCCATAACTCTAACCCTAACCATAACACTAAACCTAACCTCTAACCCTAACGCTAACCCTGACCCTAAGACCAACACTAACCCTCTAAACCTAACCCTAACACTAACCGCAACCCTCTAAACCTAAATATAACCATAACGCTAATCCTAAACAACCAACCCTCTAACCCTAAACTAACCCTAAACTAACCCTAAACCTAAACCTAATACTAACTGTAACGCTAACGCTAACACTACACCTAATCCTAAACCTAAGCCTTACCCTAAAGCTAAGCTTAACCCTAACCCTAAGCCTCTAACACTAAACCTCACCCTACCCCTAACCCTAACCCTCTAACACTCTAACCCTAACACTAACACTGACCCTAAACCTAACATTAAACCTAACCCTAACACTAACCCAAACCCTAATTCTAAACCTAAAACTAACCCTATCCTTAACTCTAATCCTAACACTAACCCTAACCCTAACACTTGCTCTAACCCTAACCCTAACACCTAACTCTAAACCTAGCCCTAACACTAACCCTAACACTAAACCCTAACACAAATCTTAACTGTAACAGTAACAGTAACAGTAACCCTAAATCTAACACTAACCTTAACCCTAACCCTATCCATAACAATAACCCTAATACTAACCATCCAATCATTTAACCCCAGCCTTAAACCTAACCCTTACGCTAACCCTAACCCTAACCCTATCCATAACCACTACCCTAACCCTAACCCTAAGCCTAAAACTAACCCTAACACTAACCCTAACCCTAACCCTATTCCTAGCCCTAACCTCTCTAACCATAATACTAATACTAACCATCAAACAATAACCCTAACCCTAACCATAACACTCTAAGCTAACCTTAACCCCAACCCTAACCCGAACCCTCTAACTCTCTAAATATAACCCTAACACTTACCCTCTAATCATAACCCTAAGCCTAATCATAAACCTAAACCTAACCGTCACCAAAACCTAATCCTTACCCTTACCGTTACCCTAACTGAAACACTAACCCTAACCATAACACTTACTCTAACACTAAGCCTAACCCTAACACTAACACTAACCCTAACCATAAACTTACCCTAACTATAACCCTAACCCAAACACACTCACCCTAAACGTAACCCCAAACCTAACCCTAACCGAAGCCCTCACCCTAGCCCTATACCGAAACCTTAACCTAAACTTTACCCTTACCTCAACCCTAACCATCAAACTAACCTAACCCTAACATTAAATCTAACAATTACTGTAACTCTAACCCTAACCCTAAACCTAACCCTACCCCTAACACTAACCCTAACCCTAACCCTAACAATAGCACTAAAACTAACGCTAACACTAACCCTAACCCTAACACTAAACCCTAACCTTAACCCTAAAACTAACCCTAACTCTAACCCTACCCCTAACCCTATCCCTAGCCCTAACCCTCTAACCCTAACACTAATACTACCCCTCAAACACTAACCCTAACCCTAACCGTAACATTCTAAGCTAACCTTAACCCCAACCCTAACCCTAAGCCTCTAACTCTCTAAACATAACCCTAACACTTACCCTCTAATCCTAACCCTAAGCCTAACCATAACCCTAAATGCAACCATCACCCAAACCTAATACTAACCCTAACCGTTACCCTAAACCGAATGCTCACCCTAACCCTAAACCTAACCCTTAACCTAAACCTGACCCTTACCTCGTCTCTAACCCTAAACCTAACCTAACCCTAACACTAAATCTAAACCTAACTGTAACTCAACCCTAACACTAACACTAACACCTAACACAAACCCTAGACCTAACCCTAACCCTAACGCTAAACCCTAACACAAACCTTAAACCTAACCTTAACAGCAACAGTATCTCTAACTCTAACCCTAACCCTATCCATAAACATAACCCTAACACTAACCATCCAATCGTCTAAACCTACCCCTCACCCTAACCCGAACCCTAACCCGAACCCTAACACTAACCCTCTAACCATAAGTCTAACCATAATCCTCTAACATGAACCCTAAATCAAAACCTAATCCTAACGATAACCCCCTAATTCTAACCATATCCCTAACACTAACCCGAAGCCTAACCCTCTGACACTCTAACCCTAACCCTAACCCTAAACCTAACCCTAACCCTAAAACTAACACTCTAACACTAACCCTATCCCTAAGCCTCTTACGCTAACCCTAACCCGAACCCTGACCTAAGACCCACCTTAACCCTCTAAACCTAACCCTAACGCTTACCCCAACCCTTTAAACCTAACCATATCCATAACCCTAACCCTAAACATCCAACCCTCTAATCGTAAACCTAACCATAACCCTAACCCCAATACTAACCATAATGCTAAGCCTAACACTAACCCTAATCCTAAACCTAAGCTTTACACTAAACCGAACCTTAACCCTAACCCTAACCCTCTAACCCTGAGCCTAACCCTATCCCTAACCCTAATCCTCTAATGCTCTAACCCTAACACTAACCCTAACCCTAACCCTAAACCTAAACCTAACCCTAACACTAACCCTAATCCTAACCATATCCCTAACCCTAACCCTCTAACGCTCTAACCCTAACCCTAACCCTAACACTTACCCTAACCCTAAACCTAACCCTAAATCTAAGTCTTACCATAACCCGAACCCTAACCCTAACACTCTAAACATAAGTCTAACCATAATCCTCTAATGTGAACGCTAACCCTAACACTAATCCTAACAATAACACTCTAAAGCTAACCATATCCCTAACACTAATCCAAACCCTAAACCTCTAACCCTCTATCGCTAACACTAACGTTAACACTAAACCTAACCCTAACCCTAAAACTAATACCCTAACCCTAACCCTATCCCTAAGCCTCTAACACGAAATCTAACCCGAACCCTAAACAAAACCTCTAACCCTCTGACCCTAAGAATAACCCTAACTCTAAACCTCACGCTAAACTTAACACTCTAACCCTAAGCCTAACTCTATCCCTAACGCTAACCCTCTAACGCTCTAACACTAAGACTAACACTAAACCTAAACCTAACCGTAAACCTAACCCTAACCCTTACACTAAGCCAAATCCTAACACTAACCCTAAACCTAATCCTAACCCTAAACCCTAACCCTAACCCTAACCCTAAACTTAAAACTAACCCTAACTCTAACCCTAACCCTAACACTATCCCTAGCCCTAACCCTCTAACCCTAACACTAATACTAACCCTCAAACCATAACACTAACCCTAACCGTAACCCTCTAACCATAACCTTAACCCTAACCCTAACCCTCTAACTCAGTAAACATAACCCATACACTTACACTCTAATCCTAACCCTAAGCCTAACCATAACCCTAAATCCAACCATCACTCAAACCTAATCCTAACCCTAATTGTTACCCTAACCCTAACACTAACCCTAAACCTAACACTTACTCTAACCCTAACACTAACCCTAACACTAACACTAACCCTAACCATAAAACTAACCCTAACCCTAACACTAACCCTAACCCTAACCCTTAAGCGAACCCTAACACTAACCCTAACACTAACACTAACCCTAACCATAAACCTAACCCTAACCATAACCCTAACCCTAACACTCTCACCCGAAACGTAACCCCAAACCTAAACCTAACCCTCACACTAACCCTAAACCTACACCTTAACCTAAACCTTACCCTTACCCCAATCCTAACCCTATCCCTAACCTAAACCTAACACTAAATCTAAGCCTAAGTGTAACTCTAACCCTAACCCTAACCTTAACACCTAACACTAACCCAAACCCTAAACCCTAACACAAACATTAACCCTCACCCTAACAGTAACAGTAACTCTAACTATAACCCTAAACATACCCATAACAATAACCCTAACACTAACCATCCAATCATCTAACCCTACCCCTAAAAGTAACCCTAAGCGTAACGCTAAACCTACACCTAACCCTAAACCTAACCCTAACACTTACCCTAACTCGAACTCTAACGCTAACCCTCTAAACAGAAGTCTTAGCGTAATCCTCTAACGTGAACCCTAACCCTAACCCTATTCCTTACAATGACCCTCTAATGCTAAGCATATCCCTAACACTAATCCGAACCCTAACACTCTAATCCTGTAACGCTAACGCTATCCCTAACCATAAACCTAATCCTAACGCTAAACCTAACACTCTAACCCTCTAACCCGATCCATAACTCTAACCCTAACCATAACACTAAACCTAACCTCTAACCCTAACGCTAACCCTGACCCTAAGACCAACACTAACCCTCTAAACCTAACCCTAACACTAACCGCAACCCTCTAAACCTAAATATAACCATAACGCTAATCCTAAACAACCAACCCTCTAACCCTAAACTAACCCTAAACTAACCCTAAACCTAAACCTAATACTAACTGTAACGCTAACGCTAACACTACACCTAATCCTAAACCTAAGCCTTACCCTAAAGCTAAGCTTAACCCTAACCCTAAGCCTCTAACACTAAGCCTCACCCTACCCCTAACCCTAACCCTCTAACACTCTAACCCTAACACTAACAATGACCCTAAACCTAACATTAAACCTAACCCTAACACTAACCCAAACCCTAATTCTAAACCTAAAACTAACCGTATCCCTAACTCTAATCCTAACACTAACCCTAACCCTAACATTTGCTCTAACCCTAACCCTAACACCTAACTCTAAACCTAGCCCTAACACTAACCCTAACACTAAACCCTAACACAAACCTTAACTGTAACAGTAACAGTAACAGTAACCCTAAATCTAACACTAACCTTAACCCTAACCCTATCCATAACAATAACCCTAATACTAACCATCCAATCATTTAACCCCAGCCTTAAACCTAACCCTTACGCTAACCCTAACCCTAACCCTATCCATAACCACTACCCTAACCCTAACCCTAAGCCTAAAACTAACCCTAACACTAACCCTAACCCTAACCCTATCCCTAGCCCTAACCTCTCTAACCATAATACTAATACTAACCATCAAACAATAACCCTAACCCTAACCATAACACTCTAAGCTAACCTTAACCCCAACCCTAACCCGAACCCTCTAACTCTCTAAATATAACCCTAACACTTACCCTCTAATCATAACCCTAAGCCTAATCATAAACCTAAACCTAACCGTCACCAAAACCTAATCCTTACCCTAACCGTTACCCTAAATGAAACACTAACCCTAACCATAGCACTTACTCTAACACTAAGCCTAACCCTAACACTACCACTAACCCTAACCATAAACTTACCCTAACTATAACCCTAACCCAAACACTCTCACCCTAAATGTAACCCCAAACCTAACCCTAACCGAAGCCCTCACCCTAGCCCTATACCGAAACCTTAACCTAAACTTTAAACTTACCTCAACCCTAACCATCAAACTAACCTAACCCTAACATTAAATCTAACAATTACTGTAACTCTAACACTAACCCTAAACCTAACCCTACCCCTAACACTAAACCTAACCCTAACCCTAACAATAGCACTAAAACTAACGCTAACACTAACCCTAACCCTAACACTAAACCCTAACCTTAACCCTAAAACTAACCCTAACTCTAACCCTACCCCTAACCCTATCCCTAGCCCTAACCCTCTAACCCTAACACTAATACTACCCCTCAAACACTAACCCTAACCCTAACCGTAACATTCTAAGCTAACCTTAACCCCAACCCTAACCCTAAGCCTCTAACTCTCTAAACATAACCCTAACACTTACCCTCTAATCCTAACCCTAAGCCTAACCATAAGCCTAAATGCAACCATCACCCAAACCTAATACTAACCCTAAACGTTACCCTAAACCGAATGCTCACCCTCACCCTAAACCTAACCCTTAACCTAAACCTGACCCTTACCTCGTCTCTAAGCCTAAACCTAACCTAACCCTAACACTAAATCTAAAACTAACTGTAACTCTAACCCTAACACTAACACTAACACCTAACACAAACCCTAGACCTAACCCTAACCCTAACGCTAAACCCTAACACAAACCTTAAACCTAACCTTAACAGCAACAGTATCTCTAACTCTAACCCTAACCCTATCCATAAACATAACCCTAACACTAACCATCCAATCGTCTAAACCTACCCCTAACCCTAACCCTTACCCTAACCCGAACCCTAACACTAACCCTCTAACCATAAGTCTAACCATAATCCTCTAACATGAACCCTAAATCAAAACCTAATCCTAACGATAACCCCCTAATTCTAACCATATCCCTAACACTAACCCGAAGCCTAACCCTCTATCACTCTAACCCTAACCCTAACCCTAAACCTAACCCTAACCCTAAAACTAACACTCTAACACTAACCCTATCCCTAAGCCTCTTACGCTAACCCTAACCCGAACCCTGACCTAAGACCCACCTTAACCCTCTAAACCTAACCCTAACGCTTACCCCAACCCTTTAAACCTAACCATATCCATAACCCTAACCCTAAACATCCAACCCTCTAATCGTAAACCTAACCATAACCCGAACCCCAATACTAACCATAATGCTAAGCCTAACACTAACCCTAATCCTAAACCTAAGCTTTACACTAAACCGAACCTTAACCCTAACCCTAACCCTCTAACCCTGAGCCTAACCCTATCCCTAACCCTAATCCTCTAATGCTCTAACCCTAACTCTAACCCTAACCCTAACCCTAAACCTAAACCTAACCCTAACACTAACCCTAATCCTAACCATATCCCTAACCCTAACCCTCTAACGCTCTAACCCTAACCCTAACCCTAACACTTACCCTAACCCTAAACCTAACCCTAAATCTAAGTCTTACCATAACCCGAACCCTAACCCTAACACTCTAAACATAAGTCTAACCATAATCCTCTAATGTGAACGCTAACCCTAACACTAATCCTAACAATAACACTCTAAAGCTAACCATATCCCTAACACTAATCCAAACCCTAAACCTCTAACCCTCTATCGCTAACACTAACGTTAACACTAAACCTAACCCTAAGCCTAAAACTAATACTCTAACCCTAACCCTATTACTAAGCCTCTAACACGAAATCTAACCCGAACCCTAAACAAAACCTCTAACCCTCTGACCCTAAGAATAACCCTAACTCTAAACCTAACACTAAACTTAACACTCTAACCCTAAGCCTAACTCTATCCCTAACGCTAACCCTCTAACGCTCTAACACTAAGACTAACACTAAACCTAACCCTAACCGTAAACCTAACCCTAACCCTTACACTAAGCCAAATCCTAACACTAACCCTAAACCTAATCCTAACCCTAAACCCTAACCCTAACCCTAACCCTAAACTTAAAACTAACCCTAACTCTAACCCTAACCCTAACACTATCCCTAGCCCTAACCCAACCCTAACACTAATACTAACCATCAAACCCTAACACTAACCCTAACCGTAACCCTCTAACCATAACCTTAACCCTAACCCTAACCCTCTAACTCAGTAAACATAACCCATACACTTACACTCTAATCCTAACCCTAAGCCTAACCATAACCCTAAATCCAACCATCACTCAAACCCAATCCTAACCCTAATTGTTACCCTAATCCTAACACTAACCCTAAACCTAACACTTACTCTAACCCTAACACTAACCCTAACACTAACACTAACCCTAACCATAAAACTAACCCTAACCCTAACACTAACCCTAACCCTAACCCTTAAGCTAACTCTAACCCTAACCCTAACACTAACACTAACCCTAACCATAAACCTAACCCTAACCATAACCCTAACCCTAACACTCTCACCCGAAACGTAACCCCAAACCTAAACCTAACCCTCACACTAACCCTAAACCTACACCTTAACCTAAACCTTACCCTTACCCCAATCCTAACCCTATCCCTAACCTAAACCTAACACTAAATCTAAGCCTAAGTGTAACTCTAACCCTAACCAAAACCTTAACACCTAACACTAACCCAAACCCTAAACCCTAACACAAACATTAACCCTCACCCTAACAGTAACAGTAACTCTAACTATAACCCTAAACATACCCATAACAATAACCCTAACACTAACCATCTAATCGTCTAAACCTACCCCTAAAAGTAACCCTAAGCGTAACGCTAAACCTACACCTAACCCTAAACCTAACCCTAACACTTACCCTAACTCGAACTCTAACCCTAACCCTCTAAACAGAAGTCTTAGCGTAATCCTCTAACGTGAACCCTAACCCTAACCCTATTCCTTACAATGACCCTCTAATGCTAAGCATATCCCTAACACTAATCCGAACCCTAACACTCTAATCCTCTAACACTAACGCTATCCCTAACCATAAACCTAACCCTAACGCTAAACCTAACACTCTAACCCTCTAACCTGATCCATAACTCTAACCCTAACCATAACACTAAACCTAACCTCTAACCCTAACGCTAACCCTGACCCTAAGACCAACACTAACCCTCTAAACCTAACCCTAACACTAACCGCAACCCTCTAAACCTAAATATAACCATAACGCTAATCCGAAACAACCAACCCTCTAACCCTAAACTAACCCTAAACTAACGCTAAACCTAAACCTAATACTAACTGTAACGCTAACGCTAACACTACACCTAATCCTAAACCTAAGCCTTACCCTAAAGCTAAGCTTAACCCTAACCCTAAGCCTCTAACACTAAACCTCACCCTACCCCTAACCCTAACCCTCTAACACTCTAACCCTAACACTAACACTGACCCTAAACCTAACATTAAACCTAACCCTAACACTAACCCAAACCCTAATTCTAAACCTAAAACTAACCCTATCCTTAACTCTAATCCTAACACTAACCCTAACCCTAACACTTGCTCTAACCCTAACCCTAACACCTAACTCTAAACCTAGCCCTAACACTAACCCTAACACTAAACCCTAACACAAATCTTAACTGTAACAGTAACAGTAACAGTAACCCTAAATCTAACACTAACCTTAACCCTAACCCTATCCATAACAATAACCCTAATACTAACCATCCAATCATTTAACCCCAGCATTAAACCTAACCCTTACGCTAACCCTAACCCTAACCCTATCCATAACCACTACCCTAACCCTAACCCTAAGCCTAAAACTAACCCTAACACTAACCCTAACCCTAACCCTATTCCTAGCCCTAACCTCTCTAACCATAATACTAATACTAACCATCAAACAATAACCCTAACCCTAACCATAACACTCTAAGCTAACCTTAACCCCAACCCTAACCCGAACCCTCTAACTCTCTAAATATAACCCTAACACTTACCCTCTAATCATAACCCTAAGCCTAATCATAAACCTAAACCTAACCGTCACCAAAACCTAATCCTTACCCTAACCGTTACCCTAACTGAAACACTAACCCTAACCATAACACTTACTCTAACACTAAGCCTAACCCTAACACTAACACTAACCCTAACCATAAACTTACCCTAACTATAACCCTAACCCAAACACTCTCACCCTAAACGTAACCCCAAACCTCACCCTAACCGAAGCCCTAACCCTAGCCCTATACCGAAACCTTAACCTAAACTTTACCCTTACCTCAACCCTAACCATCAAACTAACCTAACCCTAACATTAAATCTAACAATTACTGTAACTCTAACCCTCACCCTAAACCTAACCCTACCCCTAACACTAACCCTAACCCTAACCCTAACAATAGCACTAAAACTAACGCTAACACTAACCCTAACCCTAACACTAAACCCTAACCTTAACCCTAAAACTAACCCTAACTCTAACCCTACCCCTAACCCTATCCCTAGCCCTAACCCTCTAACCCTAACACTAATACTACCCCTCAAACACTAACCCTAACCCTAACCGTAACATTCTAAGCTAACCTTAACCCCAACCCTAACCCTAAGCCTCTAACTCTCTAAACATAACCCTAACACTTACACTCTAATCCTAACCCTAAGCCTAACCATAAGCCTAAATGCAACCATCACCCAAACCTAATACTAACCCTAACCGTTACCCTAAACCGAATGCTCACCCTAACCCTAAACCTAACCCTTAACCTAAACCTGACCCTTACCTCGTCTCTAACCCTAAACCTAACCTAACCCTAACACTAAATCAAAACCTAACTGTAACTCAACCCTAACACTAACACTAACACCTAACACAAACCCTAGACCTAACCCTAACCCTAACGCTAAACCCTAACACAAACCTTAAACCTAACCTTAACAGCAACAGTATCTCTAACTCTAACCCTAACCCTATCCATAAACATAACCCTAACACTAACCATCCAATCGTCTAAACCTACCCCTCACCCTAACCCGAACCCTAACCCGAACCCTAACACTAACCCTCTAACCATAAGTCTAACCATAATCCTCTAACATGAACCCTAAATCAAAACCTAATCCTAACGATAACCCCCTAATTCTAACCATATCCCTAACACTAACCCGAAGCCTAAGCCTCTGACACTCTAACCCTAACCCTAAACCTAAACCTAACCCTAACCCTAAAACTAACACTCTAACACTAACCCTATCCCTAAGCCTCTTACGCTAACCCTAACCCGAACCCTGACCTAAGACCCACCTTAACCCTCTAAACCTAACCCTAACGCTTACCCCAACCCTTTAAACCTAACCATATCCATAACCCTAACCCTAAACATCCAACCCTCTAATCGTAAACCTAACCATAACCCTAACCCCAATACTAACCATAATGCTAAGCCTAACACTAACCCTAATCCTAAACCTAAGCTTTACACTAAACCGAACCTTAACCCTAACCCTAACCCTCTAACCCTCAACCTAACCCTATCCCTAACCCTAATCCTCTAATGCTCTAACCCTAACACTAACCCTAACCCTAACCCTAAACCTAAACCTAACCCTAACACTAACCCTAATCCTAACCATATCCCTAACCCTAGCCCTCTAACGCTCTAACCCTAACCCTAACCCTAACACTTACCCTAACCCTAAACCTAACCCTAAATCTAAGTCTTACCATAACCCGAACCCTAACCCTAACACTCTAAACGTAAGTCTAACCATAATCCTCTAATGTGAACGCTAACCCTAACACTAATCCTAACAATAACACTCTAAAGCTAACCATATCCCTAACACTAATCCAAACCCTAAACCTCTAACCCTCTATCGCTAACACTAACGTTAACACTAAACCTAACCCTAACCCTAAAACTAATACTCTAACCCTAACCCTATCCCTAAGCCTCTAACACGAAATCTAACCCGAACCCTAAACAAAACCTCTAACCCTCTGACCCTAAGAATAACCCTAACTCTAAACCTAACACTAAACTTAACACTCTAACCCTAAGCCTAACTCTATCCCTAACGCTAACCCTCTAACGCTCTAACACTAAGACTAACACTAAACCTAACCCTAACCGTAAACCTAACCCTAACCCTTACACTAAGCCAAATCCTAACACTAACCCTAAACCTAATCCTAACCCTAAACCCTAACCCTAACCCTAACCCTAAACTTAAAACTAACCCTAACTCTAACCCTAACCCTAACACTATCCCTAGCCCTAACCCTCTAACCCTAACACTAATACTAACCATCAAACCCTAACACTAACCCTAACCGTAACCCTCTAACCATAACCTTAACCCTAACCCTAACCCTCTAACTCAGTAAACATAACCCATACACTTACACTCTAATCCTAACCCTAAGCCTAACCATAACCCTAAATCCAACCATCACTCAAACCTAATCCTAACCCTAATTGTTACCCTAACCCTAACACTAACCCTAAACCTAACACTTACTCTAACCCTAACACTAACCCTAACACTAACACTAACCCTAACCATAAAACTAACCCTAACCCTAACACTAACCCTAACCCTAACCCTTAAGCTAACCCTAACACTAACCCTAACACTAACACTAACCCTAACCATAAACCTAACCCTAACCATAACCCTAACCCTAACACTCTCACCCGAAACGTAACCCCAAACCTAAACCTAACCCTCACACTAACCCTAAACCTACACCTTAACCTAAACCTTACCCTTACCCCAATCCTAACCCTATCCCTAACCTAAACCTAACACTAAATCTAAGCCTAAGTGTAACTCTAACCCTAACCCTAACCTTAACACCTAACATTAACCCAAACCCTAAACCCTAACACAAACATTAACCCTCACCCTAACAGTAACAGTAACTCTAACTATAACCCTAAACATACCCATAACAATAACCCTAACACTAACCATCCAATCATCTAACCCTACCCCTAAAAGTAACCCTAAGCGTAACGCTAACCCTACACCTAACCCTAAACCTAACCCTAACACTTACCCTAACTCGAACTCTAACCCTAACCCTCTAAACAGAAGTCTTAGCGTAATCCTCTAACGTGAACCCTAACCCTAACCCTATTCCTTACAATGACCCTCTAATGCTAAGCATATCCCTAACACTAATCCGAACCCTAACACTCTAATCCTCTAACGCTAACGCTATCCCTAACCATAAACCTAACCCTAACGCTAAACCTAACACTCTAACCCTCTAACCCGATCCATAACTCTAACCCTAACCATAACACTAAACCTAACCTCTAACCCTAACGCTAACCCTGACCCTAAGACCAACACTAACCCTCTAAACCTAACCCTAACACTAACCGCAACCCTCTAAACCTAAATATAACCATAACGCTAATCCAAAACAACCAACCCTCTAACCCTAAACTAACCCTAAACTAACCCTAAACCTAAACCTAATACTAACTGTAACGCTAACGCTAACACTACACCTAATCCTAAACCTAAGCCTTACCCTAAAGCTAAGCTTAACCCTAACCCTAAGCCTCTAACACTAAGCCTCACCCTACCCCTAACCCTAACCCTCTAACACTCTAACCCTAACACTAACACTGACCCTAAACCTAACATTAAACCTAACCCTAACACTAACCCAAACCCTAATTCTAAACCTAAAACTAACCGTATCCCTAACTCTAATCCTAACACTAACCCTAACCCTAACACTTGCTCTAACCCTAACCCTAACACCTAACTCTAAACCTAGCCCTAACACTAACCCTAACACTAAACCCTAACACAAACCTTAACTGTAACAGTAACAGTAACAGTAACCCTAAATCTAACACTAACCTTAACCCTAACCCTATCCATAACAATAACCCTAATACTAACCATCCAATCATTTAACCCCAGCCTTAAACCTAACCCTTACGCTAACCCTAACCCTAACCCTATCCATAACCACTACCCTAACACTAACCCTAAGCCTAAAACTAACCCTAACACTAACCCTAACCCTAACCCTATCCCTAGCCCTAACCTCTCTAACCATAATACTAATACTAACCATCAAACAATAACCCTAACCCTAACCATAACACTCTAAGCTAACCTTAACCCCAACCCTAACCCGAACCCTCTAACTCTCTACATATAACCCTAACACTTACCCTCTAATCATAACCCTAAGCCTAATCATAAACCTAAACCTAACCGTCACCAAAACCTAATCCTTACCCTAACCGTTACCCTAAATGAAACAATAACCCTAACCATAACACTTACTCTAACACTAAGCCTAACCCTAACACTAACACTAACCCTAACCATAAACTTACCCTAACTATAACCCTAACCCAAACACTCTCACCCTAAATGTAACCCCAAACCTAACCCTAACCGAAGCCCTCACCCTAGCCCTATACCGAAACCTTAACCTAAACTTTACCCTTACCTCAACCCTAACCATCAAACTAACCTAACCCTAACATTAAATCTAACAATTACTGTAACTCTAACCCTAACCCTAAACCTAACCCTACCCCTAACACTAACCCTAACCCTAACCCTAACAATAGCACTAAAACTAACGCTAACACTAACCCTAACCCTAACACTAAACCCTAACCTTAACCATAAAACTAACCCTAACTCTAACCCTACCCCTAACCCTATCCCTAGCCCTAACCCTCTAACCCTAACACTAATACTACCCCTCAAACACTAACCCTAACCCTAACCGTAACATTCTAAGCTAACCTTAACCCCAACCCTAACCCTAAGCCTCTAACTCTCTAAACATAACCCTAACACTTACCCTCTAATCCTAACCCTAAGCCTAACCATAACCCTAAATGCAACCATCACCCAAACCTAATACTAACCCTAACCGTTACCCTAAACCGAATGCTCACCCTCACCCTAAACCTAACCCTTAACCTAAACCTGACCCTTACCTCGTCTCTAACCCTAAACCTAACCTAACCCTAACACTAAATCTAAACCTAACTGTAACTCTAACCCTAACACTAACACTAACACCTAACACAAACCCTAGACCTAACCCTAACCCTAACGCTAAACCCTAACACAAACCTTAAACCTAACCTTAACAGCAACAGTATCTCTAACTCTAACCCTAACCCTATCCATAAACATAACCCTAACACTAACCATCCAATCGTCTAAACCTACCCCTAACCCTAACCCTTACCCTAACCCGAACCCTAACACTAACCCTCTAACCATAAGTCTAACCATAATCCTCTAACATGAACCCTAAATCAAAACCTAATCCTAATGATAACCCCCTAATTCTAACCATATCCCTAACACTAACCCGAAGCCTAACCCTCTAACACTCTAACCCTAACCCTAACCCTAAACCTAACCCTAACCCTAAAACTAACACTCTAACACTAACCCTATCCCTAAGCCTCTTACGCTAACCCTAACCCGAACCCTGACCTAAGACCCACCTTAACCCTCTAAACCTAACCCTAACGCTTACCCCAACCCTTTAAACCTAACCATATCCATAACCCTAACCCTAACCATCCAACCCTCTAATCGTAAACCTAACCATAACCCTAACCCCAATACTAACCATAATGCTAAGCCTAACACTAACCCTAATCCTAAACCTAAGCTTTACACTAAACCGAACCTTAACCCTAACCCTAACCCTCTAACCCTGAGCCTAACCCTATCCCTAACCCTAATCCTCTAATGCTCTAACCCTAACACTAACTATAACCCTAACCCTAAACCTAAACCTAACCCTAACACTAACCTTAATCCTAACCATATCCCTAACCCTAACCCTCTAACGCTCTAACCCTAACCCTAACCCTAACACTTACCCTAACCCTAAACCTAACCCTAAATCTAAGTCTTACCATAACCCGAACCCTAACCCTAACACTCTAAACATAAGTCTAACCATAATCCTCTAATGTGAACGCTAACCCTAACACTAATCCTAACAATAACACTCTAAAGCTAACCATATCCCTAACACTAATCCAAACCCTAAACCTCTAACCCTCTATCGCTAACACTAACGTTAACACTAAACCTAACCCTAACCCTAAAACTAATACTCTAACCCTAACCCTATCCCTAAGCCTCTAACACGAAATCTAACCCCAACCCTAAACAAAACCTCTAACCCTCTGACCCTAACCATAACCCTAACTCTAAACCTAACACTAAACTTAACACTCTAACCCTAAGCCTAACTCTATCCCTAACCTTGACCCTCTAACGCTCTAACACTAAGACTAACACTAAACCTAAACCTAACCGTAAACCTAACCCTAACCCTTACACTAAGCCAAATCCTAACACTAACCCTAAACCTAATCCTAACCCTAAACTCTAACCCTAACCCTAACCCTAAACTTAAAACTAACCCTAACTCTAACCTAACCCTAACACTATCCCTAGCCCTAACCCTCTAACCCTAACACTAATACTAACCCTCAAACCCTAACACTAACCCTAACCGTAACCCTCTAACCATAACCTTAACCCTAACCCTAACCCTCTAACTCAGTAAACATAACCCATACACTTACACTCTAATCCTAATCCTAAGCCTAACCATAACCCTAAATCCAACCATCACTCAAACCTAATCCTAACCCTAATTGTTACCCTAACCCTAACACTAACCCTAAACCTAACACTTACTCTAACCCTAACACTAACCCTAACACTAACACTAACCCTAACCATAAAACTAACCCTAACCCTAACACTAACCCTAACCCTAACCCTTAAGCTAACCCTAACACTAACCCTAACACTAACCCTAACCATAAACCTAACCCTAACCATAACCCTAACCCTAACACTCTCACCCGAAACGTAACCCCAAACCTAAACCTAACCCTCACACTAACCCTAAACCTACACCTTAACCTAAACCTTACCCTTACCCCAATCCTAACCCTATCCCTAACCTAAACCTAACACTAAATCTAAGCCTAAGTGTAACTCTAACCCTAACCCTAACCTTAACACCTAACACTAACCCAAACCCTAAACCCTAACACAAACATTAACCCTCACCCTAACAGTAACAGTAACTCTAACTATAACCCTAAACATACACATAACAATAACCCTAACACTAACCATCCAATCGTCTAGCCCTACCCCTAAAAGTAACCCTAAGCGTAACGCTAAACCTACACCTAACCCTAAACCTAACCCTAACACTTACCCTAACTCGAACTCTAACCCTAACCCTCTAAACAGAAGTCTTAGCGTAATCCTCTAACGTGAACCCTAACCCTAACCCTATTCCTTACAATGACCCTCTAATGCTAAGCATATCCCTAACACTAATCCGAACCCTAACACTCTAATCCTCTAACGCTAACCCTATCCCTAACCATAAACCTAACCCTAACGCTAAACCTAACACTCTAACCCTCTAACCCGATCCATAACTCTAACCCTAACCATAACACTAAACCTAACCTCTAACCCTAACGCTAACCCTGACCCTAAGACCAACACTAACCCTCTAAACCTAACCCTAACGCTAACCGCAACCCTCTAAACCTAAATATAACCATAACGCTAATCCTAAACAACCAACCCTCTAACCCTAAACTAACCCTAAACCTAAACCTAATACTAACTGTAACGCTAACGCTAACACTACACCTAATCCTAAACCTAAGCCTTACCCTAAAGCTAAGCTTAACCCTAACCCTAAGCCTCTAACACTAAGCCTCACCCTACCCCTAACCCTAACCCTCTAACACTCTAACCCTAACACTAACACTGACCCTAAACCTAACATTAAACCTAACCCTAACACTAACCCAAACCCTAATTCTAAACCTAAAACTAACCCTATCCCTAACTCTAATCCTAACACTAACCCTAACCCTAACACGTGCTCTAACCCTAACCCTAACACCTAACTCTAAACCTAGCCCTAACACTAACCCTAACACTAAACCCTAACACAAACCTTAACTGTAACAGTAACAGTAACAGTAACAGTAACCCTAAATCTAACACTAACCTTAACCCTAACCCTATCCATAACAATAACCCTAATACTAACCATCCAATCATTTAACCCCAGCCTTAAACCTAACCCTTACGCTAACCCTAACCCTAACCCTATCCATAACCACTACCCTAACCCTAACCCTAAGCCTAAAACTAACCCTAACACTAACCCTAACCCTAACCCTATCCCTAGCCCTAACCTCTCTAACCATAATACTAATACTAACCATCAAACAATAACCCTAACCCTAACCATAACACTCTAAGCTAACCTTAACCCCAACCCTAACCCGAACCCTCTAACTCTCTACATATAACCCTAACACTTACCCTCTAATCATAACCCTAAGCCTAATTATAAACCTAAACCTAACCATCACCAAAACCTAATCCTTACCCTAACCGTTACCCTAACTGAAACACTAACCCTAACCATAACACTTACTCTAACACTAAGCCTAACCCTAACACTAACACTAACCCTAACCATAAACTTACCCTAACCAAAACCCTAACCCAAACACTCTCACCCTAAACGTAACCCCAAACCTAACCCTAACCGAAGCCCTCACCCTAACCCTAAACCGAAACCTTAACCTAAACTTTACCCTTACCTCAACCCTAACCATCAAACTAACCTAACCCTAACATTAAATCTAACAATTAATGTAACTCTAACCCTAACCCTAAACCTAACCCTACCCCTAACACTAACCCTAACCCTAACCCTAACAATAACACTAAAAGTAACGCTAACACTAACCCTAACCCTAACACTAAACCCTAACCTTAACCCTAAAACTAACCCTAACTCTAACCCTACCCCCAACCCTATCCCTAGCCCTAACCCTCTAACCCTAACACTAATTCTACCCCTCAAACACTAACCCTAACCCTAACCGTAACATTCTAAGCTAACCTTAACCCCAACCCTAACCCTAAGCCTCTACCTCTCTAAACATAACCCGAACACTTACCCTCTAATCCTAATCCTAAGCCTAACCATAACCCTAAATGCAACCATCACCCAAACCTAATACTAACCCTAACCGTTACCCTAAACCGAATGCTCACCCTAACCCTAAACCTAACCCTTAACCTAAACCTGACCCTTACCTCGTCTCTAACCCTAAACCTAACCTAACCCTAACACTAAATCTAAACCTAACTGTAACTCTAACCCTAACACTAACACTAACACCTAACACAAACCCTAGACCTAACCCTAACCCTAACGCTAAACCCTAACACAAACCTTAAACCTAACCTTAACAGCAACAGTATCTCTAACTCTAACCCTAACCCTATCCATAAACATAACCCTAACACTAACCATCCAATCGTCTAAACCTACCCCTAACCCTAACCCGAACCCTAACACTAACCCTCTAACCATAAGTCTAACCATAATCCTCTAACATGAACCCTAAATCAAGACCTAATCCTAACGATAACCCTCTAATTCTAACCATATCCCTAACACTAACCCGAAGCCTAACCCTCTAACACTCTAACCCTAACCCTAACCCTAAACATAACCCTAACCCTAAAACTAACACTCTAACACTAACCCTATCCCTAAGCCTCTTACGCTAACCCTAACCCGAACCCTGACCTAAGACCCACCTTAACCCTCTAAACCTAACCCTAACGCTTACCCCAACCCTTTAAACCTAACCATATCCATAACCCTAATCCTAAACATCCAACCCTCTAATCGTAAACCTAACCATAACCCTAACCCCAATACTAACCATAATGCTAAGCCTAACAGTAACCCTAATCCTAAACCTAAGCTTTACACTAAACCGAACATTAACCCTAACCCTAACCCTCTAACCCTGAGCCTAACCCTATCCCTAACCCTAATCCTCTAATGCTCTAACCCTAACACTAACCCTAACCCTAACCCTAAACCTAAACCTAACCCTAACACTAACCCTAACCCTAACCATATCCCTAACCCTAACCCTCTAACGCTCTAACCCTAACCCTAACCCTTACACTTACCCTAACCCTAACCCTAACCCTAACCCTAACACTAACCCTAACCCTAACACTAAAACTAACACTAACCCCAACCCGAACCCTAAAAACTAACCCTAACCCTAACCCTAAAACTAAACCCAACTCTAATCCACCCTAACCCTATCTCTAGGCCTAACCCTCTAAGCCTAACACTATTACTAACCATCAAACTCTAACACTAACCCTAACCCTAACCCTAACCCTAACGCTAACCCTATCCCTAACCATAAACCTAACCCTAACGCTAAACCTAACACTCTAACCCTGTAACCCGATCCATAACTCTAACCCTAACCATAACACTAAACCTAACCTCGAACCCTAATGCTAACCCTGACCCTAAGACCAACACTAACCCTCTAAACCTAACCCTAACACTAACCGCAACCCTCTAAACATAAATATGACCATAACGCTAATCCTAAACAACCAAACCTCTAACCCTAAACTAACCCTAAACCTAACCCTAATACTAACCATAATGCTAACCCTAACACTAACCCTAAACCAAAGCCTTACCCTAAACCTAACCTTACCTCTAAAACTAACCATCTAACCCTAAGCCTAACGCTATCCCTAACCCTAAACCTCTAAAGCTCTAAACCTAACACTAACACTAACCCTAACCCTAACCCTAACCCTAACCCTAACCCTAACCTAACCCTAACCCTAACCATAACCATAACCATAACCCTAACCCTAAACATCCAACTCTCTAACCCTAACCTAACCCGAACACAAACCCTAATACTAACCTTAATGCTAACACTAACACTAACCCTAATCCTAAACTGAAGCCTTAAACTAAACCTAACCTTAACCCTAAACCTAACCCTCTAACCCTAAGCCTAACCCTATCTCTAACCCTAACCCTCTAACGCTCTAACACTAAGACTAACACTAAACCTAAACCTAACCGTAAACCTAACCCTAACCCTTACACTAAGCCAAATCCTAACACTAACCCTAAAACTAACCATAACCCTAAACCTACTCCTAACCCTAAACCCTAACCCTAACCCTAACCCTAAACCTAAAACTAACCCTAACTCTAACCCTAACCCTCACACTATCCCTAGCCCTAACCCTCTAACCTTAACACTAATACTAACCCTCAAACCCTAACACTAACCCTAACCGTAACCCTCTAACCATAACCTTAACCCTAACCCTAACCCTCTAACTCAGTAAACATAACCCATACACTTACACTCTAATCCTAACCCTAAGCCTAACCATAACCCTAAATCCAACCATCACTCAAACCTAATCCTAACCCTAATTGTTACCCTAACCCTAACACTAACCCTAAACCTAACACTTACTCTAACCCTAACACTAACCCTAACACTAACACTAACCCTAACCATAAAACTAACCCTAACCCTAACACTAACCCTAACCCTAACCCTTAAGCTAACCCTAACACTAACCCTAACACTAACACTAACCCTAACCATAAACCTAACCCTAACCATAACCTTAACCCTAACACTCTCACCCGAAACGTAACCCCAAACCTAAACCTAACCCTCACACTAACCCTAAACCTACACCTTAACCTAAACCTTACCCTTACCCCAATCCTAACCCTATCCCTAACCTAAACCTAACACTAAATCTAAGCCTAAGTGTAACTCTAACCCTAACCCTAACCTTAACACCTAACACTAACCCAAACCCTAAACCCTAACACAAAAATTAACCCTCACCCTAACAGTAACAGTAACTCTAACTATAACCCTAAACATACCCATAACAATAACCCTAACACTAACCATCCAATCGTCTAACCCTACCCTAAAAGTAACCCTAAGCGTAACGCTAAACCTACACCTAACCCTAAACCTAACCCTAACACTTACCCTAACTCGAACTCTAACCCTAACCCTCTAAACAGAAGTCTTAGCGTAATCCTCTAACGTGAACCCTAACCCTATCCCTATTCCTTACAATAACCCTCTAATGCTAAGCATATCCCTAACACTAATCCGAATCCTAACACTCTAATCCTCTAATGCTAACCCTATCCCTAACCATAAACCTAACCCTAACGCTAAACCTAACACTCTAATCCTCTAACCCGATCCATAACTCTAACCCTAACCATAACACTAAACCTAAACTCTAAACACTAACATTAACCCTAACCCTAACCCTAACCCTAACCCTAACCTAACCCTAACCCTAACCATAACCATAACCATAACCCTAACCCTAAACATCCAAGTCTCTAACCCTAACCTAACCCGAACACAAACCCTAATACTAACCTTAATGCTAACACTAACACTAACCCTAATGCTAAACTGAAGCCTTAACCTAAACCTAACCTTAACCCTAAACCTAACCCTCTAACCCTAAGCCTAACCCTATCTCTAACCCTAACCCTCTAACGTTCTAACACTAAGACTAACACTAAACCTAAACCTAACCGTAAACCTAACCCTAACCCTTACACTAAGCCAAATCCTAACACTAACCCTAAAACTAAACATAACCCTAAACCTAATCCTAACCCTAAACCCTAACCCTAACCCTAACCCTAAACCTAAAACTAACCCTAACTCTAACCCTAACCCTAACACTATCCCTAGCCCTAACCCTCTAACCCTAACACTAATACTAACCCTCAAACCCTAACACTAACCCTAACCGTAACCCTCTAACCATAACCTTAACCCTAACCCTAACCCTCTAACTCAGTAAACATAACCCATACACTTACACTCTAATCCTAACCCTAAGCCTAACCATAACCCTAAATCAAACCATCACTCAAACCTAATCCTAACCCTAATTGTTACCCTAACCCTAACACTAACCCTAAACCTAACACTTACTCTAACCCTAACACTAACCCTAACACTAACACTAACCCTAACCATAAAACTAACCCTAGCCCTAACACTAACCCTAACCCTAACCCTTAAGCTAACCCTAACACTAACACTAACCCTAACCATAAACCTAACCCTAACCATAACCCTAACCCTAACACTCTCACCCGAAACGTAACCCCAAACCTAAACCTAACCCTCACACTAACCCTAAACCTACACCTTAACCTAAACCTTACCCTTACCCCAATCCTAACCCTATCCCTAACCTAAACCTAACACTAAATCTAAGCCTAAGTGTAACTCTAACCCTAACCCTAACCTTAACACCTAACACTAACCCAAACCCTAAACCCTAACACAAACATTAACCCTCACCCTAACAGTAACAGTAACTCTAACTATAACCCTAAACATACCCATAACAATAACCCTAACACTAACCATCCAATCGTCTAACCCTACCCCTAAAAGTAACCCTAAGCGTAACGCTAAACCTACACCTAACCCTAAACCTAACCCTAACACTTACCCTAACTCGAACTCTAACCCTAACCCTCTAAACAGAAGTCTTAGCGTAATCCTCTAACGTGAACCCTAACCCTATCCCTATTCCTTACAATAACCCTCTAATGCTAAGCATATCCCTAACACTAATCCGAATCCTAACACTCTAATCCTCTAATGCTAACCCTATCCCTAACCATAAACCTAACCCTAACGCTAAACCTAACACTCTAACCCTCTAACCCGATCCATAACTCTAACCCTAACCATAACACTAAACCTAAACTCTAAACCTAACGCTAACCCTGACCCTAAGACCAACACTAACCCTCTAAACCTAACCCTAATGCTAACTGCAACCCTCTAAACCTAAATATAACCATAACGCTAATCCTAAACAACCAACCCTCTAACCCTAAACTAACCCTAAACCTAAACCTAATACTAACTGTAACACTAACGCTAACACTACACCTAATCCTAAACCTAAGCCTTACCGTAAAGCTAAGCTTAACCCTAACCCTAAGCCTCTAACACTAAGCCTCACCCTACCCCTAACCCTAACCCTCTGACACTCTAACCCTAACACTAACACTGACCCTAAACCTAACATTAAACCTAACCCTAACCCTAACCCAAACCCTAATTCTAAACCTAAAACTAACCCTATCCCTAACCCTAATCCTAACACTAACCCTAACCCTAACACTTGCCCTAACCCTAACCCTAACACCTAACTCTCAAACTAGCCCTAACACTAACCCTAACACTAAACCCTAACACAAACCTTAACTGTAACAGTAACAGTAACAGTAACCCTAAATCTAACACTAACCTTAACCCTAACCCTATCCATAACAATAACCCTAATACTAACCATCCAATCATTTAACCCCAGCCTTAAACCTAACCCTTACGCTAACCCTAACCCTAACCCTATCCATAACCACTACCCTAACACTAACCCTAAGCCTAAAACTAACCCTAACACTAACCCTAACCCTAACCCTATTCCTAGCCCTAACCTCTCTAACCATAATACTAATACTAACCATCAAACAATAACCCTAACCCTAACCATAACACTCTAAGCTAACCTTAACCCCAACCCTAACCCGAACCCTCTAACTCTCTAAATATAACCCTAACACTTACCCTCTAATCATAACCCTAAGCCTAATCATAAACCTAAACCTAACCGTCACCAAAACCTAATCCTTACCCTAACCGTTACCCTAACTGAAACACTAACCCTAACCATAACACTTACTCTAACACTAAGCCTAACCCTAACACTAACACTAACCCTAACCATAAACTTACCCTAACTATAACCCTAACCCAAACACTCTCACCCTAAACGTAACCCCAAACCTAACCCTAACCGAAGCCCTCACCCTAACCCTAAACCGAAACCTTAACCTAAACTTTACCCTTACCTCAACCCTAACTATCAAACTAACATAACCCTAACATTAAATCTAACAATTACTGTAACTCTAACCCTAACCCTAAACCTAACCCTACCCCTAACTCTAACCCTAACCCTAACCCTAACAATAACACTAAAACTAACGCTAACACTAACCCTAACCCTAACACTAAACCCTAACCTTAACCCTAAACCTAACCCTAACTCTAACCCTACCCCCAACCCTATCCCTAGCCCTAACCCTCTAACCCTAACACTAATACTACCCCTCAAACACTAACCCTAACCCTAACCGTAACATTCTAAGCTAACCTTAACCCCAACCCTAACCCTAAGCCTCTAACTCTCTAAACATAACCCTAACACTTACCCTCTAATCCTAACCCTAAGCCTTACCATAACCCTAAATGCAACCATCACCCAAACCTAATACTAACCCTAACCGTTACCCTAAACCGAATGCTCACCCTAACCCTAAACCTAACCCTTAACCTAAACCTGACCCTTACCTCGTCTCTAACCCTAAACCTAACCTAACCCTAACACTAAATCTAAACCTAACTGTAACTCTAACCCTAACACTAACACTAACACCTAACACAAACCCTAGACCTAACCCTAACCCTAACGCTAAACCCTAACACAAACCTTAAACCTAACCTTAACAGCAACAGTATTTCTAACTCTAACCCTAACCCTATCCATAAACATAACCCTAACACTAACCATCCAATCGTCTAAACCTACCCCTACCCCTAACCCTTACCCTAACCCGAACCCTAACACTAACCCTCTAACCATAAGTCTAACCATAATCCTCTAACATGAACCCTAAATCAAAACCTAATCCTAACGATAACCCTCTAATTCTAACCATATCCCTAACACTAACCCGAAGCCTAACCCTCTAACACTCTAAACCTAACACTAACCCTAAACCTAACCCTAACCCTAAAACTAACACTCTAACACTAACCCTATCCCTAAGCCTCTTACGCTAACCCTAACCCGAACCCTGACCTAAGACCCACCTTAACCCTCTAAACCTAACCCTAATGCTTACCCCAACACTTTAAACCTAACCATATCCATAACCCTAACCCTAAACATCCAACCCTCTAATCGTAAACCTAACCATAACCCTAACCCCAATACTAACCATAATGCTAAGCCTAACACTAACCCTAATCCTAAACCTAAGCTTTACACTAAACCGAACCTTAACCCTAACCCTAACCCTCTAACCCTGAGCCTAACCCTATCCCTAACCCTAATCCTCTAATGCTCTAACCCTAACACTAACCCTAACCCTAACCCTAAACCTAAACCTAACCCTAACACTAACCCTAATCCTAACCATATCCCTAACCCTAACCCTCTAACGCTCTAACCCTAACCCTAACCCTAACACTTACCCTAACCCTAAACCTAACCCTAAATCTAAGTCTTACCATAACCCGAACCCTAACCCTAACACTCTAAACATAAGTCTAACCATAATCCTCTAATGTGAACGCTAACCCTAACACTAATCCTAACAATAACACTCTAAAGCTAACCATATCCCTAACACTAATCCAAACCCTAAACCTCTAACCCTCTATCGCTAACACTAACGTTAACACTAAACCTAACCCTAACCCTAAAACTAATACTCTAACCCTAACCCTATCCCTAAGCCTCTAACACGAAAACTAACCCGAACCCTAATCAAAACCTCTAACCCTCTGACCCTAACCATAACCCTAACTCTAAGCCTAACACTAAACTTAACACTCTAACCCTAAGCCTAACTCTATCCCTAACCCTAACCCTCTAACGCTCTAACACTAAGACTAACACTAAACCTAAACCTAACCGTAAACCTAACCCTAACCCTTACACTAAGCCAAATCCTAACACTAACCCTAAAACTAACCATAACCCTAAACCTAATCCTAACCCTAAACCCTAACCCTAACCCTAACCCTAAACCTAAAACTAACCCTAACTCTAACCCTAACCCTAACACTATCCCTAGCCCTAACCCTCTAACCCTAACACTAATACTAACCCTCAAACCCTAACACTAACCCTAACCGTAACCCTCTAACCATAACCTTAACCCTAACCCTAACCCTCTAACTCAGTAAACATGACCCATACACTTACACTCTAATCCTAACCCTAAGCCTAACCATAACCCTAAATCCAACCATCACTCAAACCTAATCCTAACCCTAATTGTTACCCTAACCCTAACACTAACCCTAAACCTAACACTTACTCTAACCCTAACACTAACCCTAACACTAACACTAACCCTAACCATAAAACTAACCCTAACCCTAACACTAACCCTAACCCTAACCCTTAAGCTAACCCTAACACTAACCCTAACACTAACACTAACCCTAACCATAAACCTAACCCTAACCATAACCCTAACCCTAACACTCTCACCCGAAACGTAACCCCAAACCTAAACCTAACCCTCACACTAACCCTAAACCTACACCTTAACCTAAACCTTACCCTTACCCCAATCCTAACCCTATCCCTAACCTAAACCTAACACTAAATCTAAGCCTAAGTGTAACTCTAACCCTAACCCTAACCTTAACACCTAACACTAACCCAAACCCTAAACCCTAACACAAACATTAACCCTCACCCTAACAGTAACAGTAACTCTAACTATAACCCTAAACATACCCATAACAATAACCCTAACACTAACCATCCAATCGTCTAACCCTACCCCTAAAAGTAACCCTAAGCGTAACGCTAAACCTACACCTAACCCTAAACCTAACCCTAACACTTACCCTAACTCGAACTCTAACCCTAACCCTCTAAACAGAAGTCTTAGCGTAATCCTCTAACATGAACCCTAACCCTAACCCTATTCCTTACAATAACCCTCTAATGCTAAGCATATCCCTAACACTAATCCGAACCCTAACACTCTAATCCTCTAACGCTAACCCTATCCCTAACCATAAACCTAACCCTAACGCTAAACCTAACACTCTAACCCTCTAACCCGATCCATAACTCTAACCCTAACCATAACACTAAACCTAACCTCTAACCCTAACGCTAACCCTGACCCTAAGACCAACACTAACCCTCTAAACCTAACCCTAATGCTAACCGCAACCCTCTAAACCTAAATATAACCATAACGCTAATCCTAAACAACCAACCCTCTAACCCTAAACTAACCCTAAACCTAAACCTAATACTAACTGTAACACTAACGCCAACACTACACCTAATCCTAAACCTAAGCCTTACCGTAAAGCTAAGCTTAACCCTAACCCTAAGCCTCTAACACTAAGCCTCACCCTACCCCTAACCCTAACCCTCTAACACTCTAACCCTAACACTAACACTAACCCTAACCATAAACTTACCCTAACTATAACCCTAACCCAAACACTCTCACCCTAAACGTAACCCCAAACCTAACCCTAACCGAAGCCCTCACCCTAACCCTAAACCGAAACCTTAACCTAAACTTTACCCTTACCTCAACCCTAACCATCAAACTAACATAACCCTAACATTAAATCTAACAATTACTGTAACTCTAACCCTAACCCTAAACCTAACCCTACCCCTAACACTAACCCTAACCCTAACCCTAACAATAACACTAAAACTAACGCTAACACTAACCCTAACCCTAACACTAAACCCTAACCTTAACCCTAAACCTAACCCTAACTCTAACAAACCCCCAACCCTATCCCTAGCCCTAACCCTCTAACCCTAACACTAATACTACCCCTCAAACACTAACCCTAACCCTAACCGTAACATTCTAAGCTAACCTTAACCCCAACCCTAACCCTAAGCCTCTAACTCTCTAAACATAACCCTAACACTTACCCTCTAATCCTAACCCTAAGCCTAACCATAACCCTAAATGCAACCATCACCCAAACCTAATACTAACCCTAACCGTTACCCTAAACCGAATGCTCACCCTAACCCTCAACCTAACCCTTAACCTAAACCTGACCCTTACCTCGTCTCTAACCCTAAACCTAACCTAACCCTAACACTAAATCTAAACCTAACTGTAACTCTAACCCTAACACTAACACTAACACCTAACACAAACCCTAGACCTAACCCTAACCCTAACGCTAAACCCTAACACAAACCTTAAACCTAACCTTAACAGCAACAGTATCTCTAACTCTAACCCTAACCCTATCCATAAACATAACCCTAACACTAACCATCCAATCGTCTAAACCTACCCCTAACCCTAACCCTTACCCTAACCCGAACCCTAACACTAACCCTCTAACCACAAGTCTAACCATAATCCTCTAACATGAACCCTAAATCAAAACCTAATCCTAACAATAACCCTCTAATTCTAACCATATCCCTAACACTAACCCGAAGCCTAACCCTCTAACACTCTAAACCTAACCCTAACCCTAAACCTAACCCTAACTCTAAAACTAACACTCTAACACTAACCCTATCCCTAAGCCTCTTATGCTAACCCTAACCCGAACCCTGACCTAAGACCCACCTTAACCCTCTAAACCTAACCCTAATGCTTACCCTAACACTTTAAACCTAACCATATCCATAACCCTAACCCTAAACATCCAACCCTCTAATCGTAAACCTAACCATAACCCTAACCCCAATACTAACCATAATGCTAAGCCTAACACTAACCCTAATCCTAAACCTAAGCTTTACACTAAACCGAACCTTAACCCTAACCCTAACCCTCTAACCCTGAGCCTAACCCTATCCCTAACCCTAATCCTCTAATGCTCTAACCCTAACACTAACCCTAACCCTAACCCTAAACCTAAACCTAACCCTAACACTAACCCTAATCCTAACCATATCCCTAACCCTAACCCTCTAACGCTCTAACCCTAACCCTAACCCTAACACTTACCCTAACCCTAAACCTAACCCTAAATCTAAGTCTTACCATAACCCGAACCCTAACCCTAACACTCTAAACATAAGTCTAACCATAATCCTCTAATGTGAACGCTAACCCTAACAATAATCCTAACAATAACACTCTAAAGCTAACAATATCCCTAACACTAATCCAAACCCTAAACCTCTAACCCTCTATTGCTAACACTAACGTTAACACTAAACCTAACCCTAACCCTAAAACTAATACTCTAACCCTAACCCTATCCCTAAGCCTCTAACACGAAAACTAACCCGAACCCTAATCAAAACCTCTAACCCTCTGACCCTAACCATAACCCTAACTCTAAACCTAACACTAAACTTAACACTCTAACCCTAAGCCTAACTCTATCCCTAACCCTAACCCTCTAACGCTCTAACACTAAGACTAACACTAAACCTAAATCTAACCGTAAACCTAACCCTAACCCTTACACTAAGCCAAATCCTAACACTAACCCTAAAACTAACCATAACCCTAAACCTAATCCTAACCCTAAACCCTAACCCTAACCCTAACCCTAAACCTAAAACTAACCCTAACTCTAACCCTAACCCTAACACTATCCCTAGCCCTAACCCTCTAACCCTAACACTAATACTAACCCTCAAACCCTAACACTAACCCTAACCGTAACCCTCTAACCATAACCTTAACCCTAACCCTAACCCTCTAACTCAGTAAACATAACCCATACACTTACACTCTAATCCTAACCCTAAGCCTAACCATAACCCTAAATCCAACCATCACTCAAACCTAATCCTAACCCTAATTGTTACCCTAACCCTAACACTAACCCTAAACCTAACACTTACTCTAACCCTAACACTAACCCTAACACTAACACTAACCCTAACCATAAAACTAACCCTAACCCTAACACTAACCCTAACCCTAACCCTTCAGCTAACCCTAACACTAACCCTAACACTAACACTAACCCTAACCATAAACCTAACCCTAACCATAACCCTAACCCTAACACTCTCACCCGAAACGTAACCCCAAACCTAAACCTAACCCTCACACTAACCCTAAACCTACACCTTAACCTAAACCTTACCCTTACCCCAATCCTAACCCTATCCCTAACCTAAACCTAACACTAAATCTAAGCCTAAGTGTAACTCTAACCCTAACCCTAACCTTAACACCTAACACTAACCCAAACCCTAAACCCTAACACAAACATTAACCCTCACCCTAACAGTAACAGTAACTCTAACTATAACCCTAAACATACCCATAACAATAACCCTAACACTAACCATCCAATCGTCTAACCCTACCCCTAAAAGTAACCCTAAGCGTAACGCTAAACCTACACCTAACCCTAAACCTAACCCTAACACTTACCCTAACTCGAACTCTAACCCTAACCCTCTAAACAGAAGTCTTAGCGTAATCCTCTAACGTGAACCCTAACCCTAACCCTATTCCTTACAATAACCCACTAATGCTAAGCATATCCCTAACACTAATCCGAACCCTAACACTCTAATCCTCTAACGCTAACCCTATCCCTAACCATAAACCTAACCCTAACGCTAAACCTAACACTCTAACCCTCTAACCCGATCCATAACTCTAACCCTAACCATAACACTAAACCTAACCTCTAACCCTAACGCTAACCCTGACCCTAAGACCAACACTAACCCTCTAAACCTAACCCTAACGCTAACCGCAACCCTCTAAACCTAAATATAACCATAACGCTAATCCTAAACAACCAACCCTCTAACCCTAAACTAACCCTAAACCTAAACCTAATACTAACTGTAACGCTAACGCTAACACTACACCTAATCCTAAACCTAAGCCTTACCCTAAAGCTAAGCTTAACCCTAACCCTAAGCCTCTAACACTAAGCCTCACCCTACCCCTAACCCTAACCCTCTAACACTCTAACCCTAACACTAACACTGACCCTAAACCTAACATTAAACCTAACCCTAACACTAACCCAAACCCTAATTCTAAACCTAAAACTAACCCTATCCCTAACTCTAATCCTAACACTAACCCTAACCCTAACACGTGCTCTAACCCTAACCCTAACACCTAACTCTAAACCTAGCCCTAACACTAACCCTAACACTAAACCCTAACACAAACCTTAACTGTAACAGTAACAGTAACAGTAACAGTAACCCTAAATCTAACACTAACCTTAACCCTAACCCTATCCATAACAATAACCCTAATACTAACCATCCAATCATTTAACCCCAGCCTTAAACCTAACCCTTACGCTAACCCTAACCCTAACCCTATCCATAACCACTACCCTAACCCTAACCCTAAGCCTAAAACTAACCCTAACACTAACCCTAACCCTAACCCTATCCCTAGCCCTAACCTCTCTAACCATAATACTAATACTAACCATCAAACAATAACCCTAACCCTAACCATAACACTCTAAGCTAACCTTAACCCCAACCCTAACCCGAACCCTCTAACTCTCTAAATATAACCCTAACACTTACCCTCTAATCATAACCCTAAGCCTAATTATAAACCTAAAGCTAACCATCACCAAAACCTAATCCTTACCCTAACCGTTACCCTAACTGAAACACTAACCCTAACCATAACACTTACTCTAACACTAAGCCTAACCCTAACACTAACACTAACCCTAACCATAAACTTACCCTAACCAAAACCCTAACCCAAACACTCTCACCCTAAACGTAACCCCAAACCTAACCCTAACCGAAGCCCTCACCCTAACCCTAAACCGAAACCTTAACCTAAACTTTACCCTTACCTCAACCCTAACCATCAAACTAACCTAACCCTAACATTAAATCTAACAATTAATGTAACTCTAACCCTAACCCTAAACCTAACCCTACCCCTAACACTAACCCTAACCCTAACCCTAACAATAACACTAAAAGTAACGCTAACACTAACCCTAACCCTAACACTAAACCCTAACCTTAACCCTAAAACTAACCCTAACTCTAACCCTACCCCCAACCCTATCCCTAGCCCTAACCCTCTAACCCTAACACTAATTCTACCCCTCAAACACTAACCCTAACCCTAACCGTAACATTCTAAGCTAACCTTAACCCCAACCCTAACCCTAAGCCTCTACCTCTCTAAACATAACCCGAACACTTACCCTCTAATCCTAATCCTAAGCCTAACCATAACCCTAAATGCAACCATCACCCAAACCTAATACTAACCCTAACCGTTACCCTAAACCGAATGCTCACCCTAACCCTAAACCTAACCCTTAACCTAAACCTGACCCTTACCTCGTCTCTAACCCTAAACCTAACCTAACCCTAACACTAAATCTAAACCTAACTGTAACTCTAACCCTAACACTAACACTAACACCTAACACAAACCCTAGACCTAACCCTAACCCTAACGCTAAACCCTAACACAAACCTTAAACCTAACCTTAACAGCAACAGTATCTCTAACTCTAACCCTAACCCTATCCATAAACATAACCCTAACACTAACCATCCAATCGTCTAAACCTACCCCTAACCCTAACCCGAACCCTAACACTAACCCTCTAACCATAAGTCTAACCATAATCCTCTAACATGAACCCTAAATCAAGACCTAATCCTAACGATAACCCTCTAATTCTAACCATATCCCTAACACTAACCCGAAGCCTAACCCTCTAACACTCTAACCCTAACCCTAACCCTAAACATAACCCTAACCCTAAAACTAACACTCTAACACTAACCCTATCCCTAAGCCTCTTACGCTAACCCTAACCCGAACCCTGACCTAAGACCCACCTTAACCCTCTAAACCTAACCCTAACGCTTACCCCAACCCTTTAAACCTAACCATATCCATAACCCTAACCCTAAACATCCAACCCTCTAATCGTAAACCTAACCATAACCCTAACCCCAATACTAACCATAATGCTAAGCCTAACAGTAACCCTAATCCTAAACCTAAGCTTTACACTAAACCGAACATTAACCCTAACCCTAACCCTCTAACCCTGAGCCTAACCCTATCCCTAACCCTAATCCTCTAATGCTCTAACCCTAACACTAACCCTAACCCTAAACCTAAACCTAAACCTAACCCTAACACTAACCCTAACCCTAACCATATCCCTAACCCTAACCCTCTAACGCTCTAACCCTAACCCTAACCCTTACACTTACCCTAACCCTAACCCTAACCCTAACCCTAACACTAACCCTAACCCTAACACTAAAACTAACACTAACCCCAACCCGAACCCTAAAAACTAACCCTAACCCTAACCCTAAAACTAAACCCAACTCTAATCCACCCTAACCCTATCTCTAGGCCTAACCCTCTAAGCCTAACACTATTACTAACCATCAAACTCTAACACTAACCCTAACCCTAACCCTAACCCTAACGCTAACCCTATCCCTAACCATAAACCTAACCCTAACGCTAAACCTAACACTCTAACCCTGTAACCCGATCCATAACTCTAACCCTAACCATAACACTAAACCTAACCTCGAACCCTAATGCTAACCCTGACCCTAAGACCAACACTAACCCTCTAAACCTAACCCTAACACTAACCGCAACCCTCTAAACATAAATATGACCATAACGCTAATCCTAAACAACCAAACCTCTAACCCTAAACTAACCCTAAACCTAACCCTAATACTAACCATAATGCTAACCCTAACACTAACCCTAAACCAAAGCCTTACCCTAAACCTAACCTTACCTCTAAAACTAACCATCTAACCCTAAGCCTAACGCTATCCCTAACCCTAAACCTCTAAAGCTCTAAACCTAACACTAACACTAACCCTAACCCTAACCCTAACCCTAACCCTAACCCTAACCTAACCCTAACCCTAACCATAACCATAACCATAACCCTAACCCTAAACATCCAACTCTCTAACCCTAACCTAACCCGAACACAAACCCTAATACTAACCTTAATGCTAACACTAACACTAACCCTAATCCTAAACTGAAGCCTTAAACTAAACCTAACCTTAACCCTAAACCTAACCCTCTAACCCTAAGCCTAACCCTATCTCTAACCCTAACCCTCTAACGCTCTAACACTAAGACTAACACTAAACCTAAACCTAACCGTAAACCTAACCCTAACCCTTACACTAAGCCAAATCCTAACACTAACCCTAAAACTAACCATAACCCTAAACCTACTCCTAACCCTAAACCCTAACCCTAACCCTAACCCTAAACCTAAAACTAACCCTAACTCTAACCCTAACCCTCACACTATCCCTAGCCCTAACCCTCTAACCTTAACACTAATACTAACCCTCAAACCCTAACACTAACCCTAACCGTAACCCTCTAACCATAACCTTAACCCTAACCCTAACCCTCTAACTCAGTAAACATAACCCATACACTTACACTCTAATCCTAACCCTAAGCCTAACCATAACCCTAAATCCAACCATCACTCAAACCTAATCCTAACCCTAATTGTTACCCTAACCCTAACACTAACCCTAAACCTAACACTTACTCTAACCCTAACACTAACCCTAACACTAACACTAACCCTAACCATAAAACTAACCCTAACCCTAACACTAACCCTAACCCTAACCCTTAAGCTAACCCTAACACTAACCCTAACACTAACACTAACCCTAACCATAAACCTAACCCTAACCATAACCTTAACCCTAACACTCTCACCCGAAACGTAACCCCAAACCTAAACCTAACCCTCACACTAACCCTAAACCTACACCTTAACCTAAACCTTACCCTTACCCCAATCCTAACCCTATCCCTAACCTAAACCTAACACTAAATCTAAGCCTAAGTGTAACTCTAACCCTAACCCTAACCTTAACACCTAACACTAACCCAAACCCTAAACCCTAACACAAAAATTAACCCTCACCCTAACAGTAACAGTAACTCTAACTATAACCCTAAACATACCCATAACAATAACCCTAACACTAACCATCCAATCGTCTAACCCTACCCTAAAAGTAACCCTAAGCGTAACGCTAAACCTACACCTAACCCTAAACCTAACCCTAACACTTACCCTAACTCGAACTCTAACCCTAACCCTCTAAACAGAAGTCTTAGCGTAATCCTCTAACGTGAACCCTAACCCTATCCCTATTCCTTACAATAACCCTCTAATGCTAAGCATATCCCTAACACTAATCCGAATCCTAACACTCTAATCCTCTAATGCTAACCCTATCCCTAACCATAAACCTAACCCTAACGCTAAACCTAACACTCTAATCCTCTAACCCGATCCATAACTCTAACCCTAACCATAACACTAAACCTAAACTCTAAACACTAACATTAACCCTAACCCTAACCCTAACCCTAACCCTAACCTAACCCTAACCCTAACCATAACCATAACCATAACCCTAACCCTAAACATCCAAGTCTCTAACCCTAACCTAACCCGAACACAAACCCTAATACTAACCTTAATGCTAACACTAACACTAACCCTAATGCTAAACTGAAGCCTTAACCTAAACCTAACCTTAACCCTAAACCTAACCCTCTAACCCTAAGCCTAACCCTATCTCTAACCCTAACCCTCTAACGTTCTAACACTAAGACTAACACTAAACCTAAACCTAACCGTAAACCTAACCCTAACCCTTACACTAAGCCAAATCCTAACACTAACCCTAAAACTAAACATAACCCTAAACCTAATCCTAACCCTAAACCCTAACCCTAACCCTAACCCTAAACCTAAAACTAACCCTAACTCTAACCCTAACCCTAACACTATCCCTAGCCCTAACCCTCTAACCCTAACACTAATACTAACCCTCAAACCCTAACACTAACCCTAACCGTAACCCTCTAACCATAACCTTAACCCTAACCCTAACCCTCTAACTCAGTAAACATAACCCATACACTTACACTCTAATCCTAACCCTAAGCCTAACCATAACCCTAAATCAAACCATCACTCAAACCTAATCCTAACCCTAATTGTTACCCTAACCCTAACACTAACCCTAAACCTAACACTTACTCTAACCCTAACACTAACCCTAACACTAACACTAACCCTAACCATAAAACTAACCCTAGCCCTAACACTAACCCTAACCCTAACCCTTAAGCTAACCCTAACACTAACACTAACCCTAACCATAAACCTAACCCTAACCATAACCCTAACCCTAACACTCTCACCCGAAACGTAACCCCAAACCTAAACCTAACCCTCACACTAACCCTAAACCTACACCTTAACCTAAACCTTACCCTTACCCCAATCCTAACCCTATCCCTAACCTAAACCTAACACTAAATCTAAGCCTAAGTGTAACTCTAACCCTAACCCTAACCTTAACACCTAACACTAACCCAAACCCTAAACCCTAACACAAACATTAACCCTCACCCTAACAGTAACAGTAACTCTAACTATAACCCTAAACATACCCATAACAATAACCCTAACACTAACCATCCAATCGTCTAACCCTACCCCTAAAAGTAACCCTAAGCGTAACGCTAAACCTACACCTAACCCTAAACCTAACCCTAACACTTACCCTAACTCGAACTCTAACCCTAACCCTCTAAACAGAAGTCTTAGCGTAATCCTCTAACGTGAACCCTAACCCTATCCCTATTCCTTACAATAACCCTCTAATGCTAAGCATATCCCTAACACTAATCCGAATCCTAACACTCTAATCCTCTAATGCTAACCCTATCCCTAACCATAAACCTAACCCTAACGCTAAACCTAACACTCTAACCCTCTAACCCGATCCATAACTCTAACCCTAACCATAACACTAAACCTAAACTCTAAACCTAACGCTAACCCTGACCCTAAGACCAACACTAACCCTCTAAACCTAACCCTAATGCTAACTGCAACCCTCTAAACCTAAATATAACCATAACGCTAATCCTAAACAACCAACCCTCTAACCCTAAACTAACCCTAAACCTAAACCTAATACTAACTGTAACACTAACGCTAACACTACACCTAATCCTAAACCTAAGCCTTACCGTAAAGCTAAGCTTAACCCTAACCCTAAGCCTCTAACACTAAGCCTCACCCTACCCCTAACCCTAACCCTCTGACACTCTAACCCTAACACTAACACTGACCCTAAACCTAACATTAAACCTAACCCTAACCCTAACCCAAACCCTAATTCTAAACCTAAAACTAACCCTATCCCTAACCCTAATCCTAACACTAACCCTAACCCTAACACTTGCCCTAACCCTAACCCTAACACCTAACTCTCAAACTAGCCCTAACACTAACCCTAACACTAAACCCTAACACAAACCTTAACTGTAACAGTAACAGTAACAGTAACCCTAAATCTAACACTAACCTTAACCCTAACCCTATCCATAACAATAACCCTAATACTAACCATCCAATCATTTAACCCCAGCCTTAAACCTAACCCTTACGCTAACCCTAACCCTAACCCTATCCATAACCACTACCCTAACACTAACCCTAAGCCTAAAACTAACCCTAACACTAACCCTAACCCTAACCCTATTCCTAGCCCTAACCTCTCTAAACATAATACTAATACTAACCATCAAACAATAACCCTAACCCTAACCATAACACTCTAAGCTAACCTTAACCCCAACCCTAACCCGAACCCTCTAACTCTCTAAATATAACCCTAACACTTACCCTCTAATCATAACCCTAAGCCTAATCATAAACCTAAACCTAACCGTCACCAAAACCTAATCCTTACCCTAACCGTTACCCTAACTGAAACACTAACCCTAACCATAACACTTACTCTAACACTAAGCCTAACCCTAACACTAACACTAACCCTAACCATAAACTTACCCTAACTATAACCCTAACCCAAACACTCTCACCCTAAACGTAACCCCAAACCTAACCCTAACCGAAGCCCTCACCCTAACCCTAAACCGAAACCTTAACCTAAACTTTACCCTTACCTCAACCCTAACTATCAAACTAACATAACCCTAACATTAAATCTAACAATTACTGTAACTCTAACCCTAACCCTAAACCTAACCCTACCCCTAACTCTAACCCTAACCCTAACCCTAACAATAACACTAAAACTAACGCTAACACTAACCCTAACCCTAACACTAAACCCTAACCTTAACCCTAAACCTAACCCTAACTCTAACCCTACCCCCAACCCTATCCCTAGCCCTAACCCTCTAACCCTAACACTAATACTACCCCTCAAACACTAACCCTAACCCTAACCGTAACATTCTAAGCTAACCTTAACCCCAACCCTAACCCTAAGCCTCTAACTCTCTAAACATAACCCTAACACTTACCCTCTAATCCTAACCCTAAGCCTTACCATAACCCTAAATGCAACCATCACCCAAACCTAATACTAACCCTAACCGTTACCCTAAACCGAATGCTCACCCTAACCCTAAACCTAACCCTTAACCTAAACCTGACCCTTACCTCGTCTCTAACCCTAAACCTAACCTAACCCTAACACTAAATCTAAACCTAACTGTAACTCTAACCCTAACACTAACACTAACACCTAACACAAACCCTAGACCTAACCCTAACCCTAACGCTAAACCCTAACACAAACCTTAAACCTAACCTTAACAGCAACAGTATCTCTAACTCTAACCCTAACCCTATCCATAAACATAACCCTAACACTAACCATCCAATCGTCTAAACCTACCCCTACCCCTAACCCTTACCCTAACCCGAACCCTAACACTAACCCTCTAACCATAAGTCTAACCATAATCCTCTAACATGAACCCTAAATCAAAACCTAATCCTAACGATAACCCTCTAATTCTAACCATATCCCTAACACTAACCCGAAGCCTAACCCTCTAACACTCTAAACCTAACACTAACCCTAAACCTAACCCTAACCCTAAAACTAACACTCTAACACTAACCCTATCCCTAAGCCTCTTACGCTAACCCTAACCCGAACCCTGACCTAAGACCCACCTTAACCCTCTAAACCTAACCCTAATGCTTACCCCAACACTTTAAACCTAACCATATCCATAACCCTAACCCTAAACATCCAACCCTCTAATCGTAAACCTAACCATAACCCTAACCCCAATACTAACCATAATGCTAAGCCTAACACTAACCCTAATCCTAAACCTAAGCTTTACACTAAACCGAACCTTAACCCTAACCCTAACCCTCTAACCCTGAGCCTAACCCTATCCCTAACCCTAATCCTCTAATGCTCTAACCCTAACACTAACCCTAACCCTAACCCTAAACCTAAACCTAACCCTAACACTAACCCTAATCCTAACCATATCCCTAACCCTAACCCTCTAACGCTCTAACCCTAACCCTAACCCTAACACTTACCCTAACCCTAAACCTAACCCTAAATCTAAGTCTTACCATAACCCGAACCCTAACCCTAACACTCTAAACATAAGTCTAACCATAATCCTCTAATGTGAACGCTAACCCTAACACTAATCCTAACAATAACACTCTAAAGCTAACCATATCCCTAACACTAATCCAAACCCTAAACCTCTAACCCTCTATCGCTAACACTAACGTTAACACTAAACCTAACCCTAACCCTAAAACTAATACTCTAACCCTAACCCTATCCCTAAGCCTCTAACACGAAAACTAACCCGAACCCTAATCAAAACCTCTAACCCTCTGACCCTAACCATAACCCTAACTCTAAGCCTAACACTAAACTTAACACTCTAACCCTAAGCCTAACTCTATCCCTAACCCTAACCCTCTAACGCTCTAACACTAAGACTAACACTAAACCTAAACCTAACCGTAAACCTAACCCTAACCCTTACACTAAGCCAAATCCTAACACTAACCCTAAAACTAACCATAACCCTAAACCTAATCCTAACCCTAAACCCTAACCCTAACCCTAACCCTAAACCTAAAACTAACCCTAACTCTAACCCTAACCCTAACACTATCCCTAGCCCTAACCCTCTAACCCTAACACTAATACTAACCCTCAAACCCTAACACTAACCCTAACCGTAACCCTCTAACCATAACCTTAACCCTAACCCTAACCCTCTAACTCAGTAAACATGACCCATACACTTACACTCTAATCCTAACCCTAAGCCTAACCATAACCCTAAATCCAACCATCACTCAAACCTAATCCTAACCCTAATTGTTACCCTAACCCTAACACTAACCCTAAACCTAACACTTACTCTAACCCTAACACTAACCCTAACACTAACACTAACCCTAACCATAAAACTAACCCTAACCCTAACACTAACCCTAACCCTAACCCTTAAGCTAACCCTAACACTAACCCTAACACTAACACTAACCCTAACCATAAACCTAACCCTAACCATAACCCTAACCCTAACACTCTCACCCGAAACGTAACCCCAAACCTAAACCTAACCCTCACACTAACCCTAAACCTACACCTTAACCTAAACCTTACCCTTACCCCAATCCTAACCCTATCCCTAACCTAAACCTAACACTAAATCTAAGCCTAAGTGTAACTCTAACCCTAACCCTAACCTTAACACCTAACACTAACCCAAACCCTAAACCCTAACACAAACATTAACCCTCACCCTAACAGTAACAGTAACTCTAACTATAACCCTAAACATACCCATAACAATAACCCTAACACTAACCATCCAATCGTCTAACCCTACCCCTAAAAGTAACCCTAAGCGTAACGCTAAACCTACACCTAACCCTAAACCTAACCCTAACACTTACCCTAACTCGAACTCTAACCCTAACCCTCTAAACAGAAGTCTTAGCGTAATCCTCTAACATGAACCCTAACCCTAACCCTATTCCTTACAATAACCCTCTAATGCTAAGCATATCCCTAACACTAATCCGAACCCTAACACTCTAATCCTCTAACGCTAACCCTATCCCTAACCATAAACCTAACCCTAACGCTAAACCTAACACTCTAACCCTCTAACCCGATCCATAACTCTAACCCTAACCATAACACTAAACCTAACCTCTAACCCTAACGCTAACCCTGACCCTAAGACCAACACTAACCCTCTAAACCTAACCCTAATGCTAACCGCAACCCTCTAAACCTAAATATAACCATAACGCTAATCCTAAACAACCAACCCTCTAACCCTAAACTAACCCTAAACCTAAACCTAATACTAACTGTAACACTAACGCCAACACTACACCTAATACTAAACCTAAGCCTTACCGTAAAGCTAAGCTTAACCCTAACCCTAAGCCTCTAACACTAAGCCTCACCCTACCCCTAACCCTAACCCTCTAACACTCTAACCCTAACACTAACACTAACCCTAACCATAAACTTACCCTAACTATAACCCTAACCCAAACACTCTCACCCTAAACGTAACCCCAAACCTAACCCTAACCGAAGCCCTCACCCTAACCCTAAACCGAAACCTTAACCTAAACTTTACCCTTACCTCAACCCTAACCATCAAACTAACATAACCCTAACATTAAATCTAACAATTACTGTAACTCTAACCCTAACCCTAAACCTAACCCTACCCCTAACACTAACCCTAACCCTAACCCTAACAATAACACTAAAACTAACGCTAACACTAACCCTAACCCTAACACTAAACCCTAACCTTAACCCTAAACCTAACCCTAACTCTAACAAACCCCCAACCCTATCCCTAGCCCTAACCCTCTAACCCTAACACTAATACTACCCCTCAAACACTAACCCTAACCCTAACCGTAACATTCTAAGCTAACCTTAACCCCAACCCTAACCCTAAGCCTCTAACTCTCTAAACATAACCCTAACACTTACCCTCTAATCCTAACCCTAAGCCTAACCATAACCCTAAATGCAACCATCACCCAAACCTAATACTAACCCTAACCGTTACCCTAAACCGAATGCTCACCCTAACCCTCAACCTAACCCTTAACCTAAACCTGACCCTTACCTCGTCTCTAACCCTAAACCTAACCTAACCCTAACACTAAATCTAAACCTAACTGTAACTCTAACCCTAACACTAACACTAACACCTAACACAAACCCTAGACCTAACCCTAACCCTAACGCTAAACCCTAACACAAACCTTAAACCTAACCTTAACAGCAACAGTATCTCTAACTCTAACCCTAACCCTATCCATAAACATAACCCTAACACTAACCATCCAATCGTCTAAACCTACCCCTAACCCTAACCCTTACCCTAACCCGAACCCTAACACTAACCCTCTAACCACAAGTCTAACCATAATCCTCTAACATGAACCCTAAATCAAAACCTAATCCTAACAATAACCCTCTAATTCTAACCATATCCCTAACACTAACCCGAAGCCTAACCCTCTAACACTCTAAACCTAACCCTAACCCTAAACCTAACCCTAACTCTAAAACTAACACTCTAACACTAACCCTATCCCTAAGCCTCTTATGCTAACCCTAACCCGAACCCTGACCTAAGACCCACCTTAACCCTCTAAACCTAACCCTAATGCTTACCCTAACACTTTAAACCTAACCATATCCATAACCCTAACCCTAAACATCCAACCCTCTAATCGTAAACCTAACCATAACCCTAACCCCAATACTAACCATAATGCTAAGCCTAACACTAACCCTAATCCTAAACCTAAGCTTTACACTAAACCGAACCTTAACCCTAACCCTAACCCTCTAACCCTGAGCCTAACCCTATCCCTAACCCTAATCCTCTAATGCTCTAACCCTAACACTAACCCTAACCCTAACCCTAAACCTAAACCTAACCCTAACACTAACCCTAATCCTAACCATATCCCTAACCCTAACCCTCTAACGCTCTAACCCTAACCCTAACCCTAACACTTACCCTAACCCTAAACCTAACCCTAAATCTAAGTCTTACCATAACCCGAACCCTAACCCTAACACTCTAAACATAAGTCTAACCATAATCCTCTAATGTGAACGCTAACCCTAACAATAATCCTAACAATAACACTCTAAAGCTAACAATATCCCTAACACTAATCCAAACCCTAAACCTCTAACGCTCTATCGCTAACACTAACGTTAACACTAAACCTAACCCTAACCCTAAAACTAATACTCTAACCCTAACCCTATCCCTAAGCCTCTAACACGAAAACTAACCCGAACCCTAATCAAAACCTCTAACCCTCTGACCCTAACCATAACCCTAACTCTAAACCTAACACTAAACTTAACACTCTAACCCTAAGCCTAACTCTATCCCTAACCCTAACCCTCTAACGCTCTAACACTAAGACTAACACTAAACCTAAATCTAACCGTAAACCTAACCCTAACCCTTACACTAAGCCAAATCCTAACACTAACCCTAAAACTAACCATAACCCTAAACCTAATCCTAACCCTAAACCCTAACCCTAACCCTAACCCTAAACCTAAAACTAACCCTAACTCTAACCCTAACCCTAACACTATCCCTAGCCCTAACCCTCTAACCCTAACACTAATACTAACCCTCAAACCCTAACACTAACCCTAACCGTAACCCTCTAACCATAACCTTAACCCTAACCCTAACCCTCTAACTCAGTAAACATAACCCATACACTTACACTCTAATCCTAACCCTAAGCCTAACCATAACCCTAAATCCAACCATCACTCAAACCTAATCCTAACCCTAATTGTTACCCTAACCCTAACACTAACCCTAAACCTAACACTTACTCTAACCCTAACACTAACCCTAACACTAACACTAACCCTAACCATAAAACTAACCCTAACCCTAACACTAACCCTAACCCTAACCCTTCAGCTAACCCTAACACTAACCCTAACACTAACACTAACCCTAACCATAAACCTAACCCTAACCATAACCCTAACCCTAACACTCTCACCCGAAACGTAACCCCAAACCTAAACCTAACCCTCACACTAACCCTAAACCTACACCTTAACCTAAACCTTACCCTTACCCCAATCCTAACCCTATCCCTAACCTAAACCTAACACTAAATCTAAGCCTAAGTGTAACTCTAACCCTAACCCTAACCTTAACACCTAACACTAACCCAAACCCTAAACCCTAACACAAACATTAACCCTCACCCTAACAGTAACAGTAACTCTAACTATAACCCTAAACATACCCATAACAATAACCCTAACACTAACCATCCAATCGTCTAACCCTACCCCTAAAAGTAACCCTAAGCGTAACGCTAAACCTACACCTAACCCTAAACCTAACCCTAACACTTACCCTAACTCGAACTCTAACCCTAACCCTCTAAACAGAAGTCTTAGCGTAATCCTCTAACGTGAACCCTAACCCTAACCCTATTCCTTACAATAACCCACTAATGCTAAGCATATCCCTAACACTAATCCGAACCCTAACACTCTAATCCTCTAACGCTAACCCTATCCCTAACCATAAACCTAACCCTAACGCTAAACCTAACACTCTAACCCTCTAACCCGATCCATAACTCTAACCCTAACCATAACACTAAACCTAAACTCTAAACCTAACGCTAACCCTGACCCTAAGACCAACACTAACCCTCTAAACCTAACCCTAACGCTAACCGCAACCCTCTAAACCTAAATATAACCATAACGCTAATCCTAAACAACCAACCCTCTAACCCTAAACTAACCCTAATCCTAAACCTAATACTAACTGTAACACTAACGCTAACACTACACCTAATCCTAAACCTAAGCCTTACCCTAAAGCTAAGCTTAACCCTAACCCTAAGCCTCTAACACTAAGCCTCACCCTACCCCTAACCCTAACCCTCTAACACTCTAACCCTAACACTAACACTGACCCTAAACCTAACATTAAACCTAACCCTAACACTAACCCAAACCCTAATTCTAAACCTAAAACTAACCCTATCCCTAACCCTAATCCTAACACTAACCCTAACCCTAACACTTGCTCTAACCCTAACCCTAACACCTAACTCTAAACCTAGCCCTAACACTAACCCTAACACTAAACCCTAACACAAACCTTAACTGTAACAGTAACAGTAACAGTAACCCTAAATCTAACACTAACCTTAACCCTAACCCTATCCATAACAATAACCCTAATACTAACCATCCAATCATTTAACCCTAGCCTTAAACCTAACCCTTACGCTAACCCTAACCCTAACCCTATCCATAACCACTACCCTAACCCTAACCCTAAGCCTAAAACTAACCCTAACACTAACCCTAACCCTAACCCTAGCCCTAGCCCTAACCTCTCTAACCATAATACTAATATTAACCATCAAACAATAACCCTAACCCTAACCATAACACTCTAAGCTAACCTTAACCCCAACCCTAACCCGAACCCTCTAACTCTCTAAATATAACCCTAACACTTACCCTCTAATCATAACCCTAAGCCTAATCATAAACCTAAACCTAACCGTCACCAAAACCTAATCCTTACCCTAACCGTTACCCTAACTGAAACACTAACCCTAACCATAACACTTACTCTAACACTAAGCCTAACCCTAACACTAACACTAACCCTAACCATAAACTTACCCTAACTATAACCCTAACCCAAACACTCTCACCCTAAACGTAACCCCAAACCTAACCCTAACCGAAGCCCACACCCTAACCCTAAACCGAAACCTTAACCTAAACTTTACCCTTACCTCAACCCTAACCATCAAACTAACCTAACTCTAACATTAAATCTAACAATTACTGTAACTCTAACCCTAACCCTAACCCTAACCCTAACCCTAACACTAACCTTAACCCTAACCCTATCCATAACAATAACCCTAATACTAACCATCCAATCATTTAACCCTAGCCTTAAACCTAACCCTTACGCTAACCCTAACCCTAACCCTATCCATAACCACTACCCTAACCCTAACCCTAAGCCTAAAACTAACCCTAACACTAACCCTAACCCTAACCCTAGCCCTAGCCCTAACCTCTCTAACCATAATACTAATATTAACCATCAAACAATAACCCTAACCCTAACCATAACACTCTAAGCTAACCTTAACCCCAACCCTAACCCGAACCCTCTAACTCACTAAATATAACCCTAACACTTACCCTCTAATCATAACCCTAAGCCTAATCATAAACCTAAACCTAACCGTCACCAAAACCTAATCCTTACCCTAACCGTTACCCTAACTGAAACACTAACCCTAACCATAACACTTACTCTAACACTAAGCCTAACCCTAACACTAACACTAACCCTAACCATAAACTTACCCTAACTATAACCCTAACCCAAACACTCTCACCCTAAACGTAACCCCAAACCTAACCCTAACCGAAGCCCTCACCCTAACCCTAAACCGAAACCTTAACCTAAACTTTACCCTTACCTCAACCCTAACCATCCAACTAACCTAACTCTAACATTAAATCTAACAATTACTGTAACTCTAACCCTAACCCTAAACCTAACCCTAGCCCTAACACTAACCCTAACCCTAACCCTAACAATAGCACTAAAACTAACGCTAACACTAACCCTAACCCTAACACTAAACCCTAACCTTAACCCTAAAACTAACCCTAACTCTAACCCTACCCCTAACCCTATCCCTAGCCCTAACCCTCTAACCCTAACACTAATACTACCCCTCAAACACTAACCCTAACCCTAACCGTAACAAACTAAGCTAACCTTAACCCCAAACATAACCCTAAGCCTCTAACTCTCTAAACATAACCCTAACACTTACCCTCTAATCCTAACCCTAAGCCTAACCATAACCCTAAATTCAACAATCACCCAAACCTAATACTAACCCTAACCGTTACCCTAAACCGAATGCTCACCCTAACCCTAAACCTAACCCTTAACCTAAACCTGACCCTTACCTCGTCTCTAACCCTAAACCTAACCTAACCCTAAAACTAAATCTAAACCTAACTGTAACTCTAACCCTAACACTAACACTAACACCTAACACAAACCCTAGACCTAACCCTAACCCTAACGCTAAACCCTAACACAAACCTTAAACCTAACCTTAACAGCAACAGTATCTCTAACTCTAACCCTAACCCTATCCATAAACATAACCCTAACACTAACCATCCAATCGTCTAAACCTACCCCTAACCCTAACCCTTACCCTAACCCGAACCCTAACACTAACCCTCTAACCATAAGTCTAACCATAATCCTCTAACATGAACCCTAAATCAAAACCTAATCCTAACGATAACCCTCTAATTCTAACCATATCCCTAACACTAACCCGAAGCCTAACCCTCTAACACTCTAACGCTAACCCTAACCCTAAAACTAACCCTAACCCTAAAACTAACACTCTAACACTAACCCTATCCCTAAGCCTCTTACGCTAACCCTAACCCGAACCCTGACCTAAGACCCACCTTAACCCTCTAAACCTAACCCTAACGCTTACCCCAACCCTTTAAACCTAACCATATCCATAACCCTAACCCTAAACATCCAACCCTCTAATCGTAAACCTAACCATAACCCTAACCCCAATACTAACCATAATGCTAAGCCTAACACTAACCCTAATCCTAAACCTAAGCTTTACACTAAACCGAACCTTAACCCTAACCCTAACCCTCTAACCCTGAGCCTAACCCTATCCCTAACCCTAATCCTCTAATGCTCTAACCCTAACACTAACCCTAACCCTAACCCTAAACCTAAACCTAACCCTAACACTAACCCTAATCCTAACAATATCCCTAACCCTAGCCCTCTAACGCTCTAACCCTAACCCTAACCCTAACACTTACCCTAACCCTAAACCTAACCCTAAAGCTAAGTCTTACCATAACCCGAACCCTAACCCTAACACTCTAAACATAAGTCTAACCATAATCCTCTAATGTGAACGCTAACCCTAACACTAATCCTAACAATAACACTCTAAAGCTAACCATATCCCTAACACTAATCCAAACCCTAAACCTCTAACCCTCTATCGCTAACACTAACGTTAACACTAAACCTAACCCTAACCCTAAAACTAATACTCTAACCCTAACCCTATCCCTAAGCCTCTAACACGAAATCTAACCCGAACCCTAAACAAAACCTCTAACCCTCTGACCCTAACCATAACCCTAACTCTAAACCTAACACTAAACTTAACACTCTAACCCTAAGCCTAACTCTATCCCTAACCCTAACCCTCTAACGCTCTAACACTAAGACTAACACTAAACCTAAACCTAACCATAAACCTAACCCTAACCCTTACACTAAGCCAAATCCTAACACTAACCCTAAAACTAACCATAACCCTAAACCTAATCCTAACCCTAAACCCTAACCCTAACCCTAAACCTAAACCTAAAACTAACCCTAACTCTAACCCTAACCCTAACACTATCCCTAGCCCTAACCCTCTAACCCTAACACTAATACTAACCCTCAAACCCTAACACTAACCCTAACCGTAACCCTCTAACCATAACCTTAACCCTAACCCTAACCCTCTAACTCAGTAAACATAACCCATACACTTACACTCTAATTCTAACCCTAAGCCTAACCATAACCCTAAATCCAACCATCACTCAAACCTAATCCTAACCCTAATTGTTACCCTAACCCTAACACTAACCCTAAACCTAACACTTACTCTAACCCTAACACTAACCCTAACACTAACACTAACCCTAACCATAAAACTAACCCTAACCCTCACACTAACCCTAACACTAACCCTTAAGCTAACCCTAACACTAACCCTAACACTAACACTAACCCTAACCATAAACCTAACCCTAACCATAACCCTAACCCTAACACTCTCACCCGAAACGTAACCCCAAACCTAAACCTAACCCTCACACTAACCCTAAACCTACACCTTAACCTAAACCTTACCCTTACCCCAATCCTAACCCTTTCCCTAACCTAAACCTAACACTAAATCTAAGCCTAAGTGTAACTCTAACCCTAACCCTAACCTTAACACCTAACACTAACCCAAACCCTAAACCCTAACACAAACTTTAACCCTCACCCTAACAGTAACAGTAACTCTAACTATAACCCTAAACATACCCATAACAATAACCCTAACACTAACCATCCAATCGTCTAACCCTACCCCTAAAAGTAACCCTAAGCGTAACGCTAAACCTACACCTAACCCTAAACCTAACCCTAACACTTACCCTAACTCGAACTCTAACCCTAACCCTCTAAACAGAAGTCTTAGCGTAATCCTCTAACGTGAACCCTAACCCTAACCCTATTCCTTACAATAACCCTCTAATGCTAAGCATATCCCTAACACTAATCCGAACCCTAACACTCTAATCCTCTAACGCTAACCCTATCCCTAACCATAAACCTAACCCTAACGCTAAACCTAACACTCTAACCCTCTAACCCGATCCATAACTCTAACCCTAACCATAACACTAAACCTAACCTCTAACCCTAACGCTAACCCTGACCCTAAGGCCAACACTAACCCTCTAAACCTAACCCTAACGCTAACCGCAACCCTCTAAACCTAAATATAACCATAACGCTAATCCTAAACAACCAACCCTCTAACCCTAAACTAACCCTTAACCTAAACCTAATACTAACTGTAACGCTAACGCTAACACTACACCTAATCCTAAACCTAAGCCTTACCCTAAAGCTAAGCTTAACCCTAACCCTAAGCCTCTAACACTAAGCCTCACCCTACCCCTAACCCTAACCCTCTAACACTCTAACCCTAACACTAACACTGACCCTAAACCTAACATTAAACCTAACCCTAACACTAACCCAAACCCTAATTCTAAACCTAAAACTAACCCTATCCCTAACTCTAATCCTAACACTAACCCTAACCCTAACACTTGCTCTAACCCTAACCCTAACACCTAACTCTAAACCTAGCCCTAACACTAACCCTAACACTAAACCCTAACACAAACCTTAACTGTAACAGTAACAGTAACAGAAACAGTAACCCTAAATCTAACACTAACCTTAACCCTAACCCTATCCATAACAATAACCCTAATACTAACCATCCAATCATTTAACCCCAGCCTTAAACCTAACCCTTACGCTAACCCTAACCTTAACCCTATCCATGACCACTACCATAACCCTAACCCTAAGCCTAAAACTAACCCTAACACTAACCCTAACCCTAACCCTATCCCTAGCCCTAACCTCTCTAACCATAATACTAATACTAACCATCAAACAATAACCCTAACCCTAACCATAACACTCTAAGCTAACCGTAACCCCAACCCTAACCCGAACCCTCTAACTCTCTAAATATAACCCGAACACTTACCCTCTAATCATAACCCTAAGCCTAATCATAAACCTAAACCTAACCGTCACCAAAACCTAATCCTTACCCTAACCGTTACCCTAACTGAAACACTAACCCTAACCATAACACTTACTCTAACACTAAGCCTAACCCTAACACTAACACTAACCCTAACCATAAACTTACCCTAACTATAACCCTAACCCAAACACTCTCACCCTAAACGTAACCCCAAACCTAACCCTAACCGAAGCCCTCACCCTAACCCTAAACCGAAACCTTAACCTAAACTTTACCCTTACCTCAACCCTAACCATCAAACTAACCTAACCCTAACATTAAATCTAACAATTACTGTAACTCTAACCCTAACCCTAAACCTAACCCTACCCCTAACCCTAACCCTAACCCTAAGCCTAACTCTATCCCTAACCCTAACCCTCTAACGCTCTAACACTAAGACTAACACTAAACCTAAACCTAACCGTAAACCTAAACCTAACCCTTAAACTAAGCCAAATCCTAACACTAACCCTAAAACTAACCCTAACCCTAACCCTAACCCTAACCCTAACCCTAACCCTAACCCTAACCCTAACCCACTAACCCTCTAAACCTAACCCTAACGCTAACCGCAACCCTCTAAACCTAAATATAACCATAACGCTAATCCTAAACAACCAACCCTCTAACCCTAAACTAACCCTAATCCTAAACCTAATACTAACTGTAACACTAACGCTAACACTACACCTAATCCTAAACCTAAGCCTTACCCTAAAGCTAAGCTTAACCCTAACCCTAAGCCTCTAACACTAAGCCTCACCCTACCCCTAACCCTAACCCTCTAACACTCTAACCCTAACACTAACACTGACCCTAAACCTAACATTAAACCTAACCCTAACACTAACCCAAACCCTAATTCTAAACCTAAAACTAACCCTATCCCTAACCCTAATCCTAACACTAACCCTAACCCTAACACTTGCTCTAACCCTAACCCTAACACCTAACTCTAAACCTAGCCCTAACACTAACCCTAACACTAAACCCTAACACAAACCTTAACTGTAACAGTAACAGTAACAGTAACCCTAAATCTAACACTAACCTTAACCCTAACCCTATCCATAACAATAACCCTAATACTAACCATCCAATCATTTAACCCTAGCCTTAAACCTAACCCTTACGCTAACCCTAACCCTAACCCTATCCATAACCACTACCCTAACCCTAACCCTAAGCCTAAAACTAACCCTAACACTAACCCTAACCCTAACCCTAGCCCTAGCCCTAACCTCTCTAACCATAATACTAATATTAACCATCAAACAATAACCCTAACCCTAACCATAACACTCTAAGCTAACCTTAACCCCAACCCTAACCCGAACCCTCTAACTCTCTAAATATAACCCTAACACTTACCCTCTAATCATAACCCTAAGCCTAATCATAAACCTAAACCTAACCGTCACCAAAACCTAATCCTTACCCTAACCGTTACCCTAACTGAAACACTAACCCTAACCATAACACTTACTCTAACACTAAGCCTAACCCTAACACTAACACTAACCCTAACCATAAACTTACCCTAACTATAACCCTAACCCAAACACTCTCACCCTAAACGTAACCCCAAACCTAACCCTAACCGAAGCCCTCACCCTAACCCTAAACCGAAACCTTAACCTAAACTTTACCCTTACCTCAACCCTAACCATCAAACTAACCTAACCCTAACATTAAATCTAACAATTAATGTAACTCTAACCCTAACCCTAAACCTAACCCTACCCCTAACACTAACCCTAACCCTAACCCTAACAATAGCACTAAAACTAACGCTAAAACTAACCCTAACCCTAACACTAAACCCTAACCTTAACCCTAAAACTAACCCTAACTCTAACCCTACCCCTAACCCTATCCCTAGCCCTAACCCTCTAACCCTAACACTAATGCTACCCCTCAAACACTAACCCTAACCCTAACCATAACATTCTAAGCTAACCTTAACCCCAAACCTAACCCTAAGCCTCTAACTCTCTAAACATAACCCTAACACTTACCCTCTAATCCTAACCCTAAGCCTAACCATAACCCTAAATGCAACCATCACCCAAACCTAATACTAACCCTAACCGTTACCCTAAACCGAATGCTCACCCTAACCCTAAACCTAACCCTTAACCTAAACCTGACCCTTACCTCGTCTCTAACCCTAAACCTAACCTAACCCTAACACTAAATCTAAACCTAACTGTAACTCTAACCCTAACACTAACACTAACACCTAACACAAACCCTAGACCTAACCCTAACCCTAACGCTAAACCCTAACACAAACCTTAAACCTAACCTTAACAGCAACAGTACCTCTAACTCTAACCCTAACCCTATCCATAAACATAACCCTAACACTAACCATCCAATCGTCTAAACCTACCCCTAACCCTAACCCTTACCCTAACCCGAACCCTAACACTAACCCTCTAACCATAAGTCTAACCATAATCCTCTAACATGAACCCTAAATCAAAACCTAATCCTAACGATAACCCTCTAATTCTAACCATATCCCTAACACTAACCCGAAGCCTAACCCTCTAACACTCTAACCCTAACCCTAAAACTAACCCTAACCCTAAAACTAACACTCTAACACTAACCCTATCCCTAAGCCTCTTACGCTAACCCTAACCCGAACCCTGACCTAAGACCCACCTTAACCCTCTAAACCTAACCCTAACGCTTACCCCAACGCTTTAAACCTAACCATATCCATAACCCTAACCCTAAACATCCAACCCTCTAATCATAAACCTAACCATAACCCTAACCCCAATACTAACCATAATGCTAAGCATAACACTAACCCTAAACCTAAACCTAAGCTTTACACTAAACCGAACCTTAACCCTAAACCTAACCCTCTAACCCTGAGCCTAACCCTATCCCTAACCCTAATCCTCTAATGCTCTAACCCTAACACTAACCCTAACCCTAACCCTAAACCTAAACCTAACCCTAACACTAACCCTAACCCTAACCCTAACCATATCCCTAACCCTAACCCTCTAACGCTCTAACCCTAACCCTAACCCTAACACTTACCCTAACCCTAAACCTAACCCTAACCCTAACACTAACCCTAACCCTAACACTAAAACTATCACTAACCCTAACCCTAACCCGAACCCTAAAAACTAACCCTAACCCTAAAACTAAACCCAATTCTAATCCACCCTAACCCTATCCCTTGGCCTAACCCTCTAAGCCTAACACTAATACTAACCATCAAACCCTAACCCTAACCCTAACCCTAACCCTAACCCTAACGCTAACCCTATCCCTAACCATAAACCTAACCCTAACGCTAAACCTAACACTCTAACCCTGTAACCCGATCCATAACTCTAACCCTAACCATAACACTAAACCTAACCTCGAACCCTAATGCTAACCCTGACCCTAAGACCAACACTAACCCTCTAAACCTAACCCTAACACTAACCGCAACCCTCTAAACATAAATATGACCATAACGCTAATCCTAAACAACCAAACCTCTAACCCTAAACTAACCCTAAACCTAACCCTAATACTAACCATAATGCTAAACCTAACACTAACCCTAAACCAAAGCCTTACCCTAAACCTAACCTTACCTCTAACACTAACCCTCTAACCCTAAGCCTAACGCTATCCCTAACCCTAAACCTCTAAAGCTCTAAACCTAACACTAACACTAACCCTAACCCTAACCCTAACCCTAACCTAACCCTAACCCTAACCATAACCATAACCATAACCATAACCATAACCATAACCATAACCCTAACCCTAAACATCCAACTCTCTAACCCTAACCTAACCCGAACACAAACCCTAATACTAACCATAATGCTAACACTAACACTAACCCTAATCCTAAACTGAAGCCTTAACCTAAACCTAACCTTAACCCTAACCCTAACCCTCTAACCCTAAGCCTAACCCTATCTCTAACCCTAACCCTCTAACGCTCTAACACTAGCACTAACACTAAATCTAACCATAAACCTAACCCTAACCCTAACCCTAACCCTAGCACTCTCAGCCTAAACGTAACCACAAACCTAACCATACCCCTCACCCTAACCCTAAACCTAACACTTAAACTAAACCTTACACTTACCACAACCCTAACCCTAAACCTAACCTAACCCTAACACTAAATCTAACCCTAATTGTAACTCTAACCCTAACCCTAACGTTAACACCAAACACTAACTCTAGCCCTAACAATAACCCTAACCCTAAACCCTAACACAAACCTTAACCCTAACCCTAAGAGTAACAGTAACTCTAACTCTAACCCTAACCCTATCCATGACCATAACCCTAACACTAACCATCCACTAGTGTAACACTAGCCCTATACCTAACCCTAAGCCTAACGCTAACCCTAAACCTAACCCTAAACCTAACCCTAAATCTAAGTCTTACCATAACCCGAACCCTAACCCTAACACTCTAAACATAAGTCTAACCATAATCCTCTAATGTGAACGCTAACCCTAACACTAATCCTAACAATAACACTCTAAAGCTAACCATATCCCTAACACTAATCCAAACCCTAAACCTCTAACCCTCTATCGCTAACACTAACGTTAACACTAAACCTAACCCTAACCCTAAAACTAACACTCTAACCCTAAACCTATCCCTAAGCCTCTAACACGAAATCTAACCCGAACCCTAAACAAAACCTCTAACCCTCTGACCCTAACCATAACCCTAACTCTAAACCTAACACTAAACTTAACACTCTAACCATAAGCCTAAATCTATCCCTAACCCTAACCCTCTAACGCTCTAACACTAAGACTAACACTAAACCTAAACCTAACCGTAAACCTAACCCTAACCGTTACACTAAGCCAAATCCTAACACTAACCCTAAAACTAACCATAACCCTAAACCTAATCCTAACACTAAACCCTAACCCTAACACTAACCCTAAACCTAAAACTAACCCTAACTCTAACCCTAACCCTAACACTATCCCTAGCCCTAACCCTCTAACCCTAACACTAATACTAACCCTCAAACCCTAACACTAACCCTAACTGTAACCCTCTAACCATAACCTTAACCCTAACCCTAACCCTCTAACTCAGTAAACATAACCCATACACTTACCCTCTAATCCTAACCCTAAGCCTAACCATAACCCTAAATCCAACCATCAACCATACCTAATCTTGAGCCTAAATGTTACACTAACCCTAACACTAACCCTAACCCTAACACTTACTCTACCCTAACCCTAACCCTAACACTAACACTAACACTAACCCTAATCCTAACCCTAATCCTAACCCTAACACTAACCCTAAACCTCACCCTACACATAACCCTAACCGGAACTCTAACCCTAACCCTCTAACCCTAAGCTTAACCCTATCCCTAACCCTAACCCTCTAACACTGTAACCCTAACACTAACGCTAACCCTAACCTTAACCCTAAACCTAACCCTAACCCTAACAGCAACCCTAACCCTAACCCTAAAAATAACACGAACCCTAACCCTAACACTAACCCTAACGTTAACACTATCCCTAACCATAAACCTAACCCTAACCATAACCCAAACCCTAACACTCTCACCCTAAACAAAACCCCAACCTAACCCTAACCCTAACCTTAAACCTAACCCTTAACCTAAACCTTACCCTTACCCCAACTCTAACTCTAAACCTAACCTAACCCTAACACTGTATCTAACCCTAACTGTAACTCTAACCCTAACCCTAACACCTAACACTAACCCTAGCCCTACCACTAACCCTAACCCTAAAACCTAACAAAAACCTTAACCCTAACCCTAACAGTAACAGTAACTCTAACTCTAACCCTAAGCCTATCCATAACCATAACCCTAACACTAACCATCCAATCATCTAACCCTAGACCTAAACCTATCCCTCACCCTAACCCGAACCCTAACCCTAAACTTCTAACCGTAAGTCTAACTATAATCCTCTAAAGTGAACCCTAAACCTAACCCTAATCCTAACAATAACCCTCTAATGCTAACCATATCCCTAACACTAATCCAAACCCCAACCCTCTAACCCTCTATCCCTAACCAAACCCTAACACTAACCAGAAAACTAACCCTAACCCTAACCCTAACCCTAACCCTAAACCTAACCCTAACCCTAACCCAAACCCTAACACTAACCATAAAACTAACCCTAAACCTAAACCCTAACCCTAACCCTAACCCGAAAATTAAGCCTAACTCTAACCTACGCCTAGCCCTAACCCTCTACCCCTAACACTAATAATAACGCTTGAACCCTAACACTAACCCTAACTGTAACGCTCTAACCCTAACCTTAACCCCAACCCTAACGCTAACCCTCTAACTCTCTAAACATAACCCTAACACTTACCCTCTAATCCTAAACCTAACCCTAAGCCTAACCATAAGCCTAAACCCAACTGTCACCAAACCTAGTCCTAACCCTAACCATTACCCTAAGCCTAACACTAACCCTAACCCAAACACTTAGTCTAACCCTAACCCTAACACTAACACTAACACTAACACTAACCCTAACCATAAACCTAACCCTAACCCTAACACTAACCCAAACCCGAACACTCTCACCCTAAATGTAACCCCAAACCTAACCCTAATCCTCACCATAACCCTGAACCTAAACCTTAACCTCAACCATTCCCTTACCCCAACCCAATCGTAAACCTAACTGAAGCCTAACACTAAATCTAACCCTAACTGTAACTCTAACCCTAACCCTATCTCTAACACCTAACACTAACCCTAAGCCTAAACCCTAACACAAACCTCAACCCTAACCCAAACAGTAATTGTAACTCTAACTCTAACCCTAACCCTAACCCTATCCATAACCACAACCCTAACACTAATCATCCAATCGTCTAACCCTAGCCGTAACCCTAAACCTTACCCTAACCCGAACCCTAACCCTAACCCTCTAACCATAAGTCTAACTATAGTCCTCTAATGTGAACCCTAACCCTAACCATAATCCTAACAATAACCTTCTAATGCTAACCATATACCTAACACTAACCCGAACCCTAACCCTCTAACCCTATAAACTTAACCCTAACCCTAAACCTAAACCCAACCATAAAACTAACACTGGAACCCTAACCCTATCCCTAAGCCTCTAACCCTAACCCGAACCCGAACCCTAAATCTAACACACTAACCATCTAACCTTACCCATAATCCTAACACTAAACCTAAGACTAAACCTAACCTCTAACCCTAACGCTAACTCTGACCCTAAGAGCAAACCTAACCCTCTAAACCTAACCTTAACATTAACACTAACCTTCTAACCCTAAGCCTATCCCTACCCCTAAACCTAACCCACTAATGCTCTAAGCCTAACACTAACACAAACCCTAAACCTAACCATAAACCTAACCCTAACACTAACACTAACCCTAACCCTAAACCTAAACCTAAAACTAACATTAACCCTAAGTCTAACCCTAAACCCTAACCATAATCCTAATCCTGAAACTATTCCTAACTCTAACTCTAAACCCAACCCAATCCCTAGCCCTAACCCTCTAACAATAACACTAATACTAACCCTCAAACCCTAACACTAACCCTAACCGTAACCCTCGAACCCTAACCTTAACCATAACCCTAACCCTAACCTTCTAACTCTCTAAACATAACCCTTACACTTACTCTCTAATCCTAATCCTAAGCTTAACCATAACCCTAAACCCAACCGTGACCCAAACCTAATCCTAAACCTAACCGTTACCCTTAACCTAACATTAACCATAACCCTAACATTTACTCTAACCCTAACCCTAACCCTAACCCTAACACTAACACTAACACTAACACTAACACTAACACTAACACTAAGCATAAACCTATTCCTAACCCTAACATCTCACTCTAAACATAAACCCAAACCTAACCCTAACCCTCACCCTAACCCTAAACCTAACCCTTAACCTAAACCTGACACTTACCCAAACCCTAACCCTAAACCTAACATAATTCTAACACTAAAACTAACCCTAACTGTAACTCTAACCCTAAACCTAACCCTAACACCTAACACTAACCCTAGCCCTAACATTAACCCTAACACTAAAACCTAACACACACATTAACCCTAACCCTAACAGTAACAGTAACCCTAACCCTATCCATAACCATAACCCTAACACTAACCATCCAATCGTGTAACCCTAGCGCTAACCCTAAACTTTACCCAAACCCGAACCCTAACCCTAACGCTATAACCATAAGTCTAACTATAATCCTCTAACGTGAACCCTAACCCTAACCCTCATTCTAACAATAACCCTCTAGTTCTAACCATATCCCTAACACTAACCGGACCCTAACTCTCTAACACTCTGAACCTAACACTAACACTAAACCTAACCCTAACCCTAAAACTAACACTCTAACCCTGACCCTATCCCTCAGGCTCAAACACTAGCCCTAACCCGAACCCTAAACCTAAACTCTAACCCACTGATCCTAACCATAATCCTAAACCTAACATTAACACTAAACCTAATCTCTAAACCTAGAGCTAACGCTGACCCTAAGATCAAACCTAACGCTCTAAACCTAACCCTAACACTAACCCCAATCCTCAAAACCAAACCATAACCATACCCTAACCCTAAACTTCCAACCCTCTAACCCAAAATCTAACCCTAAATTAATACTATCCATAACGCTAACCCTAACACTAACCCTAATCCTAAACCTAAGCCTTACCCTAAAACTAATCTTAACCTTAACCCTAATCCTCTAACCCGAAGCCTAAGCCCATCTCTAACCCTAACCCTCTAACGCTCTCACCCTAAAACTAACACTAAACCTAAACCTAACCCTAATCCTAACACTAACCCTAACCCTCTAACCCTAAGCCTAACCCTATCCCTAACCCTAACCCTCTCACACTGTAACCCTAACACTAACAATTACCCTAAACCTACCCCTAACCCTAAAACTAACCCTAACACTAACCCTAACCCTAAACCTAACCCTAACCCTAAAACTAACACTAACCCTAACCCTAACCCTAAACCTAAACCCTAAACTTAAGCCTAACCCTAACACTAAACTAACCCTAACACTGAACCTAACTGTAATCCTATCCCTGGCCCTAACCCTCTAACACTAACACTAATACAAACTCTCAAACCCTAACCCTAACCCTAACAGTAACCCCTAACACTAACCGTAACCCTAACACTTACTCTAACCCTAACCCTAAGCCTAACGCTAACCCTACACCTAACCCTAAACCTAACCGTAAAACTTACCCTAACTCGAGCCCTAACCCTAACCCTCTAACCATAAGTCTAACCATAATCCTCTAACGTGAACCCTATCCCTAACCCTAATCCTAACAATAACCCTCTGAAGCCAAACATATCCCTAACAATAATCCAAACCCTAACCCTCTAACCTTCAAACCCTAACCCTAAAACTAACCATAAACCTAACCCTAACCCTAAAACTAACACTCCACCTCTAACCCTATCCCTAAGCCTCTAACCCTTTTCCTAACCCGAACCCTAAACGTAACCTCTAGCCCACTGACCCTAACCAAAACCCTAACCCTAACCCTAAACCTTAACTCTAAACATAACGCTAACCCTGACCCTAAGACCAACCCTAACCCTCTAAACCTAACCCTAACGCTAAGCCCAACACTCTAAACAAAACCATAACCATAACACTAACCCTAAACATCCAACCCTCTAACACAAAACCTAACCCTAACCTTAACCCTAATGCTAACAGTAATGCTAAACCTAACACTATCCCTAATCCTAAACCTAAACCTTACCCTAAACCTAATCTTAACCCCAACCCTAACCCTCTAACGCTCTAACCCACACTAACAGTAACCATAACACTATCCCAAAACCTAACACTAACCCTAACCCTCTAACCCTAAGCCTAAACCTATCCCTAGCCCTAACCCTCTAAACTTGTAACCCTAAAACTAACACTAACCCTAACCCTAACCCTAAACCTAACCCAAACCCTAACCCTAACCCTAAACCTAACACTAATCCTAAACCTAATCCTAACCCTAAACCCTAACCTTAACCCTAATCCTAAACCTAAAATTAACCCTAACTCTAAACCTAACCGTAACTGTGTCCCTAGCCCTAAGCCTCTAACTCTAACACTAATACAAACTCTCAAACACTAACACTAACACTAACCGTAACCCACTAACCCTAACTTTAACCCCAACCCTAACCCTCAGCCTCTAACTCTCTAAACATTACCCTAAAACTTACCCTCTAATCCTAACCCTAAGCCTAACCATAACCCTAAACCCAACCGTCACCCAAACCTAATCCTTAACCTAACCGTTACCCTAACCCAAACACTAACCCGAACCCTAACACTTACTTTAACCCTAACCCTAACACTAACACTAACACTAACCCTAACCATAAACCAAACCCTAACCATAACCCTAACCCTAACACTCTCAACCAAAACATAAAATCGAACATAACCTAAAACACAACCTTACCCTAAACCTAACCCTTAACCTAAACCTTACCCTTACCTCAACCCTAACCCTAATCCTAACATAACCCTAACACTAAATCTAACAATAACTGTAACTCTAACCCTAACCCTAACACCTAACACTAAACCAAGCCCTAACACTAACCCTAACCCTAAACCATAACACAAAACTTAACCCTAACCCTAACCATAACAGTAACTCTAACTAAAACACTAAGCCTATCCATAACCATAACCATAACAATAACCCTCCAATCGTGTAATCCTAGACCTAACCCTAAATCTTACCCTAACCCGAACCCTAACCCTAACCCTCTAACCATAACTCTAACTATAATCCTCTAACGTGAACCCTAATCCTAACCCTAATCCTAACAATAACACTCTAATGCTAACTATATCCCGAAAACTAACCCGAACGCTAACCGTCTAACCCTCTAACCCTCTAACCCTAATCCTAACCCTAAACCTAACCCTAACCCTAAAACTAACATTCTAACCCTAAAGCTATCCCTAAGCATCTAACCCTAACCCGTACCCAAACCCTAAACCTAACACTCTAAGCCTCTAACTCTAACCATAAGCCTAACACTAAACCTAACACTAAACCTAACCTCTAACACTCACGCTAACACTGACCCTAATACCAACCCTAACCCTCTAAATCTAACCCTAACACTAACACCAACCCTCTAAACCTAACCATAACCATAACCCTAACCCTAAATATCCAACCCTCTAACCCTAAACCTAACCGTAACCCTAACCCTAATACTAACCGTAACGATAACCCTAACACTAACCCTAATCCTAAACCTAAGCCTTACGCTAAACCTAACCTTAAGCCTAGTCCTAAACCTCTAACCCTAAGCCTAACACTATACCTAACCCTAACCCTCTAAGGCTCTAACCATAACACTATCACTAACCCTAACCCTAACCCTAAACCTACCCTAACACTAACACTAACCCTAAAACTCTAACCCTAAGCCTAACCCTATCCCTTACTCTAACCCTCTAAGTCTCTAACCCTAACACTAACACTAAAACTAACCCTAACCCTAAAACTAACCCTAATCCTAACCCTAACCCTAACCCTAACCCTAAAACTAACCCTAACTCTAACCCTAACACTAACCCTATCCCTAATCCTAACACTAATACTAACCCTCAAACACTAACCTTAACCCTAACCCTAAAACTAACCCTAACCCTAACCCTCAACCCTAACCCTAACCCTAAAACTAACCCTAAAGCCTAACTCTAACCCTAAACCTAAAACTAACCCTAACTCTAACCCTAACCCTAACCATATCCCTAGCCCTAACCCTCTAACCCTAACACTAATACTAACCCTCAAACCCGAACACTAACCCTAACCATAACATTCTAACCTAATCCTTAACCCTAACCCTAACCCTCTAAGTCTGTAAACATAACCCTAACAATTACCATCTAATCCTAACACTAAGCCTAACCATAACCCTAAACACAACCGTCACCCAAACCTAATCCTAGTCCTAAAGGTTACACTAACCCTAACACGAACCCTAACCCTAACACTTACTCTAACCCTAACACTAACTCTAACACTAACACTAACACTAACACTAACACTAACACTAACACTAAACACAAACCTACCCCTAACCATAAACTTAACCCTAACAATCTCACCTTAAACGTAACCCCAAACCTAAACCTAACCCTGACCCTAACGCTAATCCTACACCTTAACCTAAACCTTACACTTACCCTAACCCTAACACTAAACCTAAACTAAACCTAACACTAAATCTAACCGTAACTGTAACTCTAACCCTAACCCTAAAACTAACACTCTAACCCTAAACCTATCCCTAAGCCTGTAACCCTAACCCAAAACAAAACCCTTAACCTAACCCCAAATGCACTGACCCTAACTATTACCCTAACCCTAAACCTAACCCTAACCCTCTAACCCTAAGCCTAACCCTATCCCTAACCCTAACCCTCTAACCCGGTAACCCTAACACTAAAACTAACACTAACACAAACACTAAACCTAACCCTAAATCTAAAACTAACCCTAACCATAACACTAACCCTAAAACTAATACTAACCCTAACATTAACCCTAAACCCTAACTCTAACCCTAAACCCTAACCCTAACCCTAACCCTAACCCTAACCCTAAAACTAACCCTAACTCTAAACCTAACAGTAACCATATCCCTAGCCTTAATGCTCTAACCCTAACACTAATACAAACTCTCACACCCTAACACTAAACCTAACTGTAACCAACTAACCCTAACCTTAACCCCAACCCTAAACCTAAGCCTCTAACTCTCTAAACATAACCATAAAACTTACCCTCTAATCCTAACCCTAAGCATAACCATGACCCTAAACCCAACAGTCATCCAAACCTAATCCTAACTGTAACCATAACCTAACCCCTAACACTAACCATAACCCTAACACCTACTGTAACCCTAAACCTAACCCTAACACTAACACTAACCCTAACGATAAACCTAACCCTAACCATAATCCTAACCCTAACACTCTCACCCTAAACGTAACCACAAATCTAACCCTAACGCTCACCCTAACACTAAAACTAACCCTTAACCTAAACCTTACCCTTACCCCAAACCTAACCCTAAACCTAACCTAACCCTAATACTAAAACTAACACTAACTGTAACTATAACCCTAACCCTAACCCTAAAACCTAACAATAACCCTAGCCCTAACACTAACCCTAACCCTAAACCCTAACACAAACCTTAACCCTAACCCTAACAGTAACAGTAACTCTAACTCTAACCCTAACCCTATCCATAACCATAACCCTAACACTAAACTTCCAATCGTCTAACCCTAGCCCTAACCCTAACACTTACCCTAAACCGAACGCTAACCCTAACCCTCTAACCATAAGTCTAACAATAATCCTCTAACGCGAACCTTAACCCTAACACTAATCCTAACAATAACCCTCTAAAGCTAACCATATCCCTAACACTAAACAGAACCCCAACCCTCTAACCCTAACCCTAAACCTAAACCTAACCCCTAACCCTAAAACTAACACTCTAACCCTAAGCCTATCCCTAAGCCTCTAACCCTAACCCTAACCCTAAAACTAAACCTAAACCTAACCGTAACACTAACCCTAAACCTAACCCTAAAATTAAACCTAACCCTAACCCTAAACTAACCCCGAACCCTAACCCTAAAACTAACCCTCGCTCTAACCCTATTCCTGACCGTATCGCTAGCCCTAACCCAGTAACCCTAAAACTAATACTAACTCTTAAACCCTAAAACTAACCCTAACCGTAACCCTCTAACCCTAACCTGAACCCTAACCCTAACCCTAACCCTCTAACTCTCTAAACATAACCCTTACACTTACACTCTAATCCTAACCCTAAGCCTAACCATAACCCTAAACACAACCATCACTCAAACCTAATCCTAACCCTAACTGTTACCCTAACCCTAACACTAACACTAAACCTAACACTTACTCTAACCCTAACACTAACCCTAACACTAACACTAACCCTAACCGTAAAACTAACCCTAACCCTAACACTAACCCTAACCCTTACTCTAACCCTAACACTAACCCTAACACTAACACTAACCCTAACCATAAAACTAACCCTAACCTTAACACTAACCCTAAGCCTAACCCTTACTCTAACCGTAACACTAACCCTAACACTAACACTAACCCTAACCATAAAACTAACCATAACCCTAACACTAACCCTAACCCTTACTCTAACCGTAACACTAACCCTAACACTAACACTAACCTTAACCATAAACCTAACCCGAACCATAACCCTAACCCTAACACTCTCACCCGAAACGTAACCCCAAACCTAAATCTAACCCTCACACTAACCCTAAACCTACACCTTAACCTGAACCTTAACCTTACCCCAATACTAACCCTATCCCTAACCTAAACCTAACAGTAAATCTAAGCCTAAGTGTAACTCTAACCCTAACCCTAACCTTTACACCTAACACTAACCCAAACCCTAAACCATAACACAAACATTAACCCTAACCCTAACAGTAACAGTAACTCTAACTATAACCATAAACATACTCATAACAATAACCCTAACACTAACCATCCAATCGTCTAACCCTAGCCCTAAAAGTAACCCTAAGCGTAACGCTAAACCTACACCTAACCCTAAACCTAACCCTAACACTTACCCTAACTCGAACTCTAACCCTAACCCTCTAAACAGAAGTCTTAGCGTAATCCTCTAACGTGAACCCTAACCCTAACCCTATTCCTAACAATATCCCTCTAATGCTAAGCATATCCCTAACACTAATCCAAACCCTAACACACTAATCCTCTAATGCTAACCCTATCCCTAACCATAAACCTAACCCTAACGCTAAAACTAACACTCTAACCCTAACCCTATCCCTAAGCCTCTAACCCTAACCCTAACCCGAACCCTAAACCTAACCTCTAACCCACTAACCCTAACCATAACCCCAACCCTAACCCTAACACTAAACCTAACCTCTAAACCTAACACTAACCCTAACCCTAAGACCAACCCTAAACCTATAAACGTAACCCTAACACTAACCCCAACCCTCTAATACTAACCATAACCATAACCCTAACCGGAAACATCCATCCCTCTAACCCTAAACCTAACCCTAACTCTAACCTTAAAACTAACCATAATGCTAACCTAACCACTAACCCTAATGTTAAACCTAAGCCTTACCATAACCTAACCTTAACCCTAACTGTAACACTCTGACCCAAAGCCTAACCCTATTCCTAACCCTAAACCTCTAACTCTCTAACCCTAACATTAACACTAAACATAACCCTAACCCTAAACCTAACTCTAACCCTAACACTAACCCTTATACTCTAACCCTAAGCCTAACACTATCCCTAACCTTAACCCTAACCCTAACCCTCTAACTCTCTAAACATAACCCTTACACTTACACTCTAAACATAACCCTAAGCCTAACCATAACCCTAAACCCAAACATCACTCAAACCTAATCCTAAGCCTAACTGTTACCCTAACCCTAACACTAACCCTAAACCTAACACTTACTCTAACCCTAACACTAACCCTAACACTAACACTAACCCTAACCATAAAACTAACCCTAACCCTAACCCTAAACCTCTAACTCTCTAACCCTAATATGAACACTAACCCTAACCATAAGCCTAAGCCTAACCCTATCTCTAACCCTAACCCTCTAACGCTGTAACCCTAATACTAACACTAACCCTAACCCTAAAACTAAAACTAACCCTAACCCTAACCCAAAGGCTAACCCTAACCCTAACCCTAAAACTAACCCGAAAGCCTAACTCTAATCCTACACCCTAACCTAAACCTTACACTTACCCCAAACCAACCCTAAAACTAACCTAACCCTACCACTAAATCTAACCTAACTGTAACTCTAACCCTAACCCTCACCCTAACACCTAACACTAACCCTAGCCCTAACACTAACCCTAACCTGAAACCCTAACACAAACCTTAAACCTAACCCTAACAGTAACAGTAACTCTAACTCTAACCCTAACCCTATCCATATCCATAACCCTAACACTAACCATCCAATCGTCTAACCCTAGCCCTAAACCTAACCATAAGCCTAACGCTAACACTAAACCTAATCCTAAACCTAACCCTAAACCTAACCCGAAACCTTACCTTAACCCGAACCCTAAACCTAACTGGGTAACCATAAGTCTAGCCATAATTCTTTAACGTGAAACCTAACCCTAACCCTAATGCTAACAATATCCCTCTAAGGCTAACAATATTCCTAACACTAATCTGAACCCTAACCCTCTAACCCTCTAACCCTAACCCTAACCCTAACCATAAACCTAAACCTAACCCGAAAAACTAACACTCTAACCCTAAACCTATCCCTAAGCCTCTAACCCTAACCCAAACCCGAACCCTAAACCTAACCTCAAACCCACTGACCCTAACCATAAGCCTAACCCTAAACCGAAACCTAACCCTCTAACCATAAGCCTAACCCTATCCCTAACCCTCTAACCTTGTAACTCTAACACTAACACTAACCATAACACTAACCCTAAACCTAACCCTAAACCTAACACTAACCCTAACCCTAATCCTAAAACTAAAACTAATACTAACACTAACACTAACTCTAACCCTAAACCCTAACTCTAACCCTAAACCCTAACCCTAACCATAACCCTAACCCTAAAACTAACTCTAACTCTAAACCTAACCGTAACCCTATCCCTAGCCCTAACCCTAATACTAAAATTAACCCTAACTGTAACTATAACCCTAACCCTAACCCTAACTCTAACACTTAACACTAAGCCTAACCCTAAACCCTAACACAAACCTTAACCCTAACCCTAACAGTAACAGTAACTCTAACTCTAACCCTAACCCAATCCATAACCATAACCCTAACAGTAACCTTCCAATCATCTAACCCTAGCCCTAAACGTAATCCTAAACCTAACGCTAACCCTAAACCTAACCCTAAACCTAACCCAAATCCTTACCTTAACCAGAACCCTAAAGTAACCCTAAACCTAACCCAAAACCTTACCTTAACCCGAACCCTAAACCTAACCCTTTAACCATAAGTCTAACCATAATCCTCTAACATGAACCCTAACCATAATCCTAATCCTAAAAATAACCCTCTATGGCTAACCATATCCCTAACACTAATCCGAACCCTACCCCTCTAAACCTCTAACTGTAACCCTAACCCTAACCATAAACCTAAACCTAACCCTAAAACTAACACTCAAATCCTAAACCTATCCCTACGCCTCTAACCCTAACCCAAACCCGAACTCTAAACCTAACCTCAAACGCACTGACCCTAACCATAACCCAAACCCTAAACCTAACCCTAACCCTCTAACCCTAAGCCTAACCCTATCCCTAACCTAACAATCTAACCCGGTAACCCTAACACTAATGCTCACCCAAACACAAACACTAAACCTAACCCTAAACCTAACACTAACCCTAACCATAACACTAACCCTAAAACTAATACTAACCCTAACATTAACCCTAAACCCTAACTCTTACCCTAAACCCTAACCCTAACCCTAACCCTAAAACTAACCCTAACTCTAAACCTAACCATAACCATATCCCTAGCCCTAACCCTCTAACCCTAACACTAATACAAACTCTCACACCCTAACACTAACCCTAACAGTAACCCACTAACCATAACCTTAACACCAACCCTAAACCTAAGCCTCTAACTCTCTAAACATAACCATAAAACTTACACTCTAATGCTAACCCTAAACATAACCATGACCCTAAACCCAACAGTCATCCAAACCTAATCCTAACCGTAACCGTAACATAACCCTAACACTAACCATAACCCTAACACCTACTCTAACCCTAAACCTAACCCTAACACTAACAGTAACCCTAACCATAAACCTAACCCTAACCATAATCCTAACCCTAACACTCTCACCCTAAACGTAACCCCAAATCTAACCCTAACCCTCACCCTAACACTAAAACTAACACTTAACCTAAACCTTACCCTTACCCCAAACCTAACCATAAACCTAACCTAAATTTAATACTAAAACTAACCCTAACTGTAACTATAACCCTAACGCTAACCCTAAAACCTAACACTAACCCTAGACCTAACACTAACCCTAACCCTAAACCCTAACACAAACCTTAACCCTAACCCTAACAGAAACAGTAAATCTAACTCTAACTCTAACCCTATCCATAACCATAACCCTAACACTAAACTTCCAATCGTCTAACCCTAGCCCTAACCCTAACCCTTACCCTAAACCGAACCCTAACCCTAACCCTCTAACCATAAGTCTAACCATAATCCTCTAACGCGAACCTTAACCCTAACACTAATCCTAACAATAACCCTCTAATGCTAACCATATCCCTAACAATAACCAGAACCCCAACCCTCTAACCCTAACCCTAAACCTAAACCTAACCCCTAACACTAAAACTAACACTCTAAACCTAAGCCTATCCCTAAGCCTCTAACCCTAACCCTAAACCTAAAACTAAATCTAAACCTAACCGTAACACTAACCCTATACCTAACCCTAAACTAACCCCGAACCCTAACCCTAAAACTAACCCTAACACTAATCCTATTCCTGACCGTATCGCTAGCCCTAACCTAGTAACCTTAACACTAATAATAACTCTCAAACCCTAACACTAACACCAACCATAACCCTCTAACCCTAACCTGAACCCTAACCCTAACCCTAACCCTCTAACTCTCTAAACATAACCCTTACACTTACACTCTAACCTAACCCTAAGCCTAACCATAACCCTAAACCCAACCATCACTCAAACCCAATCCTAACCCTAACTGTTACCCTAACCCTAACACTAACCCTAAACCTAACACTTACTCTAACCCTAACACTAACCCTAACACTAACACTAACACTAACCCTAACCATAAAACTAACCCTAACCCTAACACTAACCCTAACCCTTACTCTAACCCTAACACTAACCCTAACACTAACACTAACCCTAACCATAAACTTAACCCTTACCATAACCCTAACCCTAACACTCTCACCCGAAACGTAACCCCAAACCTAAACCTAACCCTCACACTAACCCTAAACCTACACCTTAACCTAAACCTTACCCTTACCCCAATCCTAACCCTATCCCTAACCTAAACCTAACACTAAATCTAAGCCTAAGTGTAACTCTAACCCTAACCCTAACCTTAACACCTAACACTAACCCAAACCCTAAACCCTAACACAAACATTAACCCTAACCCTAACAGTAACAGTAACTCTAACTATAACCCTAAACATACCCATAACAATAACCCTAACACTAACCATCCAATCGTCTAACCCTACCCTAAAAGTAACCCTAAGCGTAACGCTAAACCTACACATAACCCTAAACCTAACCCTAACACTTACCCTAACTCGAACTCTAAACCTAACCCTCTAACCATAAGTCTTAGCGTAATCCTATAACGTGAACCGTAACCCTAACCCTATTCCTAACAATAACCCTCTAACGCTAAGCATATCCCTAACACTAATCCCAACCCTAACACTCTAATCCTCTAATGCTAACCCTATCCCTAACCATAAACCTAACCCTAACGCTAAAACTAACACTCTAACACTAACCCTATCCCTAAGCCTCTAACCATAACCCTATTCCTAACAATAACCCTCTAACGCTAAGCATATCCCTAACACTAATCCGAAACCTAACCCTCTAATCCTCTAACCCTAACCCTATCCCTAACCATAAACTTAACCCTAACTCTAAAACTAACACTCTAACCCTAACCCTATCCCTAAGCCTCTAACCCTAACCCTAACCCGAAACCTAAACCTAACCTCTAACCCACTAACCCTAACCATAACCCCAACCCTAACACTAACACTAAACCTAACCTCTAAACCTAACACTAACCCTAGCCCTAAGACCAACCCTAAACCTATAAACCTAACCCTAACGCTAACCCCAACCCTCTAATACTAACCATAACCATAACCCTAACCCGAAACATCCATCCCTCTAACCCTCAACCTAACCCTAACTCTAACCTTAATACTAACCAAAATGCTAACCTTACCACTAACCCTAATGTTAAACCTAAGCCTTACCATAACCTACCCTTAACCCTAACCGTAAAACTCTGACCCAAAGCCTAACCCTATCCCTAACCCTAAGCCTCTAACTCTCTAACCCTAACATTAACACTAAACATAACCCTAACCCTAAACCTAACTCTAACCCTAACACTAACCCTAATCCTCTAACCCTAAGCCTAACCCTATCCCTAACCCTAACCCTCTAACGATCTAAGCCTAATATTAACACTAACCCTAACCCTAACCCTAAAACTAACCCTAACCCTAACCCTAAATCTAATGCTAAACCCTAACCCGAACACTAACACTAACCCGAAGGCCTAACTCTAACCCTACCCCCTAACCTAAACCTTACACTTACCCCATACCAACCCTAAAACTAACCTAACCCTAACACTAAATCTAACCCTAACTGTAACTCTAACCCTAACTCTCACCCTAACACCAAACACTAACACTAGCCCTAACACTAACCCTAACCTGAAACCCTAACACAAACCTTAACACTAACCCTAACAGTAACAGTAACTCTAAATCTAACCCTAACCCTATCCATAACCGTAACCCTAACACTAACCATCCAATCGTCTAACCCTAGCCCTAAACCTAATCCTAAGCCTAACGCTAACCCTAAACTTAACCCTAAACCTAACCCGAAACCTAACCCGAAACCTTACCTTAACCCGAACCCTAAACCTAACCCGGTAACCATAAGTCTAGCCATAATCCTCTAACGTGAACCCTAACCCTAACCCTAATGCTAACAATAACCCTCTAAGGCTAACAATATCCCTAACACTAGTCTGAACCCTAACCCTCTAACCCTCTAACCCTAACCCTAACCCTAACCATAAACCTAACCCTAACCGTAAAACTAACACTCTAACCCTAAACCTATCCCTAAGCCTCTAACCCTAACCCAAACCCAAACCCTAAACCTAACCTCAAACACACTGACCCTAACCATAACCCTAACCCTAAACCTAACCCTAACCCTCTAAACCTAACCCTCTAACCCTAAGCCTAACACTATTCCTAACCCTAACCCTCTAACACTGTAAATCTAACACTAACACTAACTCTAACACTAACCGTAAACCTAACCCTAAACTTAACACTAACCCTAACCCTAACCCTAAACCTAAAACTAATACTAACCCTAACCCTAACCTTAAACCCTAACTCTAACCCTAAACCCTAACCCTAACCAAAACCCTAACCCTAAAACTAACCCTAACTCTAAACCTAACCGTATCCCTATCCCTAGCCCTAACCCTCTAACCCTAAAACTAATACAAACTCTCACACCCTAACACTAACCCTAACTGTAACCCACTAACCCTAACCTTAACCCCAATCCTAACCCTAAGCCTCTAACTCTCTAAACATAACCCTAAAACTTACCCTCTAATCCTAACCCTAAGCATAACCATGACCGTAATCCCAAACGTCACCCAAACCTAATCCTAACCGTAACCGTAACCTAACCCCTAATACTAACAGTAACCCTAACACCTACTCTAACCCTAAACCTAACCCTAACACTAACACTAACCCTAACCATAAACCTAAACCTAACCATAACCCTAACCCTAACACTCTCACCCTAAACGTAACCGCAAACCTAAACCTAATCCTCACCCTAGCACTAAACCTAACCCTTAACATAAACCTTACACTTACCCCAAACCTAACCCTAAACCTAACCTAAACCTAATACTAAAACTAACCCTAACTGTAACTATAACCCTAACCCTAACCCTAACACCTAACACTAACACTAGCCCTAACACTAAACCTAACCCTAAACCCTAACACAAACCTTAACCGTAACCCTAACAGTAACAGTAACTCTAACTCTAACCCTAACCCTATCCATAACCATAACCCTAACACTAACCTTTCAATCGTCTAATCCTAGCCTTAACGCTAACCCTTACCGTAAACCGAACCCTAACCCTAACCCTCTAACCATAAGTCTAACGATAATCCTCTAACGCTAACCCTAACCCTAACCCTAATCTTAACAATAACCCTCTAATGCTAACCATATCCCTAACACTAACCAGAACCCCAACACTCTAACCCTAACGCTAAACCTATACCTAACACTAACCCTAAAACTAACACTCTAACCCTAACCCTATCCCTTAGCCTCTAACTATAACCCTAACCCAAACCCTAAACCTAAACCTCTTACCCTCTAACCCTAACTATATCCCTAAACCTAAACCTAACACTAACACTAAAACTAACCTCTAACCCTAACGCTAACACTGACCATAAGACCAAACCTAACCCTCTAAACCTAATCCTAACACTAACCCCAACCCTCTAAACCTAACCATAACCATAACCCTAACTCTAAACATCCAACATTCTAACCCTAAACTTAACCCTAACCCTAACCCTAATATTAACCATAAACTAACCCTAACACTAACCCTAATCCTAAACCTAAATGTTACACTAAACCTAACCTTAACCCTAACCCTAACCCTCTAACCTTAAGCCTAACACTACACCTAACCCTATCCCTCTAACGCTCTAACCCTAACACTAACACTAACACTAAGACTAACACTAACCCTAACCCTAAACCTAACCCTAATCCCAACACTAAACCTAACCCTAACTCTAACCCTAAAACTAACCCTAGCTCTAACCCTAACCCTATACCCTAAGCCTAACTCTAAAACTAACCTTAACTCTAACCCTAAACCTAATTCCAACCCTAGCCCTAACCCTCTATCCGTAATATTAATACTAACCCTCAAACCCTAACACTAACACTAACCGTAACCCTCTAACCCTAACCTTAACCCTAACCCTAACACTAACCCTCTAAATCTCTAAGCATAACCCTAATATTTACCCTCTATTCTGAACCCTAAGCCTAACCATAATCCTAAACCCAACCGTCACCCAAACCTAATCCTAAACCTGTTACCCTAACCCTAACACTAATCCTAACCCTAACACTTACTCTAAACCTAACCCTAACCCTAACCCTAACACTAACCCTAACCATAAACCTAACCCTAACCATAACCCTAACCCTAAAACTCTCACCCTAAACGTAACCCCAAACCTAACCCTAACCCTCACCTAACCCTAAACCTAACCCTTAACCTAAACCTTACCCTTACCCCAACCCTAACACTAAACCCTAACCATAACCATAACCCTAAACCTAATCATAACCCTAACCCTAACCATAACCCAAAGCGTAACCTTAACCCTATCGCTAAAATTTAAGCACTAACAATAAGCCAAAACCTAACTCTAACACTAAGCCTAAACCTAACCCTAAGTCTAAACACTAGACCTAACCAAAACCATAAAACCGTAACCCTAAACCTAACCCTAAAACTAAACTGAATAGTAACCCTAAATGTAAGCGTAATCTGAAGCCTAATCCTGACCCTGTCCCTAACATCTAACCCCTAAACCTAACCATAACCTAGGCTTAACACTAACTGGAACCCTAACCCGAACCCTAACCATAACACTAACCCTAACTCTAACCCTCACACTAACCTCTAACCATAACCCTAACCCTAACCATAACCCTAAAGTGTAACAGTAAATCTAACCCTTTCCGAAAACCTAACCCTAACCGTAATTCAAATCCTAAACCTAAACGTAACCCTAACTGTAATCCTAAGCCTAAACCTAAAACTATTCCTAACCCTATCCCTAACCCTAAATCTAAACCTAGCCTAAACCTAATCCTAACACTAAGCCTAAACCCTAACCCTAAACCTAACCCTAACCCTAAGCCTATCCTTAACCCTAAACCTTATCCCATCCCTATCCGTAACAAAAACCCTAACAATAGACCTAACCCTAAACCTAAACCTATCCCTAACCCTAATCCTAATACTGAACCTAACACTAATGCTAGCCGTACCCCTATCACAAACCCCTAAAACTAAACCTAACCCTAACCTGAACACTAACCCTAATCTGTACCCCTAAACTTAAGCCTTAGCATAACCCCAACCCTGATCATAAAACTAGCCCCTGACCCTTAACCTAACATTAACACTAACCCTATTCCTAAGGACTAACCCTAACCCTAACACTAACACTAACCCTAACTGTAACCCTTAATGTAACCCTAAACCTAACCGTAACCCAAACCATGACCCTAAACATATACTTAACAACAAAATCCTAACCCTAATCCAAATGCTAACACTAACTCTAACCGTAATCCTAACCCTAAGTCCAGCCCTAATGCAAACCCTAAATCTAATCTTTACCGGAACTCTAACCATAATCCAAAAGCCTAACCCTGACTCTATCCCTAACACCTAACACTTAAATCTAACCCTAAGCTAACCCAAACACTAACCCTAAAACTAACCCTAACCCTAACACTAACCTCTAATTCTAACCCTAACCCTAAGCCTAAACCTAATCTTAACTGGAAACCTAACCATAATCCGAAGCCTATCCCTGAGCCTATCCCTAACACATAACCACTAAACCTAACCCAAACCTAACCATAACACTAAATGTAACCCAAACCCTAAGACTAAACCAAACCCTAACTTTAACCCTAACCATAACCATAACCCTAACAATAAACTTAACACTAAACTCGACACCTAACACTAACCATAACCTTCATATCTAACTCTAACACCTAACCACAAACCCAACCATAAACCTAACGCTAAACCTAATGCTAACACTAACCGTAACACTAACACTAACCCTAATACTAACCCTAACAATAACACAAATCCTAACCCTAATCCTACATCCAACAATAACTCTAACCCTAAGCCTAAACTTAAGCCAAAACCTAACCATATCCCTAATCCTAAAAGTAAGCCTAAGCCTAAGCCTAACCCTAACCCTAAATCAAACCTAACCCTAACTCTAACCCTAACCCTAACTCTAAGACTAATTCTAACCCTAACCCTAAAACTAACCCTAAAACTAACCTTAACTCTACCCTAACCCTAACCCTATCCCTAATTCCTAACCCTTAACCTAAACCTAAACATAACACTAACCCTAACCCTAACCCTAAACCTAACACTAAACCCAACCCTAACCCTAACCCTAACACTAACCCTAACCCTAAGCCTAAACCTAATCGTAACCCGAACCCTAACCATAATCCAAAGCCTAATACTGACCCTATCCATAACACCTAACCCCTGAATCTAACACTAACCTAACCCTAAACCTAACCATAACACTAGCCCTAACACTAACCATAACCCTAACCCTAACCCTAAGCCTAACCTTAACCCTAACACGAACACTAAAGCTAAACTTAAATCTAACCCTAAACCTAACCCTAACCCTATTCCTAACCCTAACCCTAAGCTTAAGCCTAACCCTAGCAATATCGCTATCCCTAAAACTAAGCCTAAACCTAAACCTAAACCTAACCCTAACCAAAACCTTAACACTAACACTAACACTAACACTAACCCTAATCATAACCCTAACTGTAACCCTAACTCTAAACATAACCCTAACCATAACCATAAAACTAACCCTGAAATGAACCATATCCCTAACACCCAACCTCTAACCCTAACAGTAACCTTAAACATAAAACTGAACCTAATACTAAATCTAACCCTAACCCTAAACTTTATAATAACCCTAACCCTAAACATAACCCGTAGCCTAACCTTAACCTTATCCCTAACATCTAAGCCCTAAACATAACCCTAAACGTAACTCTAACCCTAAACCTAATCCTAACCCTAACTCAAAATTCTAAGCCTAACCCTAACCATAAAATCCTAACCCTAACCGAAAAGCTAAACCTAACCCTAACCCTAACCCAAACCTAAACCTAAACCGAACCCTAAACCTAACCAAAATCTGAAACCTAACCCTAACCCTCAACCTAACCCTCACACTAAACCTAAACGTAAACCTAACCTTAACCCTAACCCTAATCCTAAATATAATACTAACCCTAACCCTAACCCTAACACTAACCTTAACAGTAAAACTAACCATCAACCTAACCTTAACCCTAACACTAACCCTAACCGTATCCCTAATACCTAGCCCCTAACACTAACCCTAAACCTAACACTAACCCCAACACTAACCCTAGAACTAATGATCACACTAACCTAAACCTAAACCTATTCATAACCCTAAACATAACCGTAACCTGAAGGATACACTAACCACATCATAAAACCTAACCCCTATCCCTAATCCTAAACCTAACAGTAACCCTAACCCGAACCGAAAACCTTATCCTAAACTTAACCCACATCCTAAACCTAACGCTAACTCTAAACCTAATACTAACCCTAAGCATAACCCTAACCCTAACCCTAATCCTAATAACAACTCTAACCCTAATCCTAACCCTAAACCAAACTCTAACACTAACCCTAATTCTAACCCCTACCAACAAACCCTAAAGTTAACCCTAACCATAACCCGAACCCTAACCCGATCCTGATCTCGAAACCTAAGCCTAACCAACCCTAATCCATACCGCTAAACCTAACAACTAACCCTAAAACTAAGCTCAACCCTATCTGTAAACCTAAACGTAACCATAACCCTAACCATAACGCTAACCCTAACCGTGTCCCAAACACCTAACACCTAACACTAACCCTAAACCTAACCCTAACACTAATCCCCAAATTTCATCCTAACCATAACCCTAACACTATCCCGAACCCTATACCTAGCATTAACCCTAACACTGACCCTAAACTTAACACTAACATTAACCCTAATCCCAACCCTAACAATAATCCATAACCCTAACCGTAACCCTAACCCCTAACCATAACCCTAACCCTAAACCTAACCCTAACACTATCCCTAACACTAACCCTAACATTAAACCTAACCCTAACCGTAAACTTATGCCTAAACCTAATCCTAATACTGAGCCTAACACTAACACTAACCCTAACCCTAACACTAACACTAACCCTTAATACTCACCCTAAACCTAACCCTAAACCTAACCCTAACTCTAACACTAAACCTAAACCATCACCCGAACCGTAACCTTTATCATAATGCTAACCCTAACCGTAACACTAACCCCTAAAGCGAACACTAACCTAACCGTAACCTTAAACGGAACACTAAACCTAAAACTAACGCTAACCCTAAATTCAAAACCTAACCATAACCATAATCATAAACATAACGCTAACCTAAACCCTAACGCTAATCCTAACCCTAACACTAACCCAAATCCTAACACTAACCCTCACCCTAATCCTAACCCTAAAACAAGCCCCTAACACTAACCCTAACTTTTAGACCTAACTGTGACCATAACCCTAACACTAACCCTAAACCCTAACACTAACCCTAACACTAAATCTAATGCTAATCTCTAACCCTATCCCTAACCCTAACCCTAACCTTAATCCTAACACTAACCCTAACGCTAAACTCTGACCATAACCCTAACCCTAACACTAAAACTAAACGTAACAATAAACTGTAACTTTAAAACTAACCCTATCGCTAAAAGTAACTCTAATATCTAACACTAATTCTAATGCTCATCCAAAACCTAAACCTAACCCTAGTCCTAACCCTAACCATAACCATAACCCTAGACCTAATCATAACCCTAACCCTAACCGTAACCCAAAGCGTAACCTTAACCCCATCGTTAACATCTAAGCCCTAACAATAAGCCTAAACCTAACCCTAAGTCTAAACACTAGACCTAACCATAACAATAAAACTGTAACCCTAACACTAACCCTAAACCTAAACCTGATTGTAACCCTAAACCTAAGTGTAATCCGAAGCCTAACCCTGACCCTGTCCCTAACACCTAACCCTTAAACCTAACCATAACCTAGGTTTAACACTAACTGTAACCCTAACCGTAACCCTAACCATAACACTAACACTAACTCTAACCCTAACACTAACCTCTAACCATAACCCTAACCCTAACCCTAACTATAACCATAACCCTAAACTGTAACTGTAAATCAAACACTATCCGAAAACCTAACCCTAACCCTAACTCAAATCCTAAACTTAAACGTAACCCTAACCCTAACCCTAAGCCTAAACCTCAAACTAACCCTAACCCTATCCCTAACCCTAAATCTAAACCTAGCCTAACCCTAATCCTAACCCTAACCCTAACGCTAACCCTAACCCGAACCCTAAACCCTAACCCGAACCCTAACCCAAACCCTAAACCCTAACCCTAACACTAACCATAAAACTAACCCTAAGACTAACCGTGTCACTGACACCTAACACCTCACCCTAACCCTAAAACTAACACTAACCCTAACCATAAAGCTAACACTAACCCTAAAACTAACCCTAAATATAATCATAACCCTAATCCTAATCATAACTCGAAGCCTAACATGAACCCTATCCCTAACATCTAAGCCCTAAACATAACCCTAAAACACAATCTAACACTAAGCCTTATCCTACCCTAACTCTAAACTCTAACCCTAACCCTAAGCTTATCCTTAACCCTAAACCTAACCCGAATCTGTACCCTATCCCTAAACCTAACCCTAAATCTAACACTAACCATAACCCTAACCTTAACTTTACCCATAACCCTAACCCTAACCATAACCATAACTCTAACTATAACTCTAACTTCTAACCCTAATCCTAACATTTCCCCTATCCCTAACCCTAAAGCTAAATGTAACACTAACCCCAAAACTAACCCTATAGCTAAACTCTAACCCAAATCCTAACCCTAACACTATCCCTAACCGTATCCCTAGCCCTAAACCTAATCCTAAACCTAAACATAACCATAACCCTAACCCTAACCCTAACATAATCATTACCCTAAACCTAACCCTAACCATAACAGTAACACTATACCCTAAACCTATCCCTAACCCTAACACTAACCCTAAACCCTAACCCTAACCCTAAGCCTATCCTTAACCCTAAACCTAACCCCAACCCTATCCGTAACAATAACCCTAACAATAAACCTAACCCTAAACCTAAACCTATCCCTAACCCTAAACCTAATACTGAGCCTAACACTAATGCTAGCCATAACCCTAAACCAAATCCCTAAAACTAAACCTAACCCTAAACCTAACCCGAACACTAACCCTAATCTGTACCCCTAACGTTAAGCCTTAGCATAACCCCAACCCTGACCATAAAAATAGCCCCTGACCCTAACCCTAACCCTAACACTAACCCTATCCCTATGGCCTAACCCTAACCCTAACACTAACAGTAACCCTAACTGTAACCCTTAATGTAACCCTAACCATAACCGTAACCCAAACCATAACCCTAAACATATATTTAACACCTAACTCCTAACCCTAATCCAAATGCTAACACTAACTCTAACTGTAATCCTAAACCTAAGCCGAACCCTAATGCAATCCCTAAACCTAATCGTAACCCCAACTGTAACCATAATCCAAATGCCTAACGCTGACTCTATTCCTAACACCTAACACTTAAATCTAACCCTAAGCTAATCCTAACACTAACCCTAAAACTAACCCTAACCCTAACACTAACCTCTAACCCTAACCCCAACCCTAAGCCTAAACCTAATCGTAACTGGCAACCTAAACATAATCCGAAGCCTAACCCTGAGCCTATCCCTAACATATAACCCCTAAACCTAACCCGAACATAACCATAACACTAACTGTAACCCAAACCCTAACACTAACCAAAACCCTAACTATTAACCCTAACCCTATACATAAACCCTAACAATAAAGTTAACCGTAAACTCTACCCCTTACACTAAACATAACCCTCACATCTAACTCTAAACCCTAACCCTAAACATAACCATAACCCTAACCGACCATAACCCTAAAACTAACACTAACACTAACCGTAACGCTAACCCTAACCTTAATACTAACCCTAACCATAACACAAATCCTAAACCTAACCCTAAATCCAAAAATAAACCTATCCCTAAGCCTAACCTTAAGCCAAAACCTAACCCTATCCCTAATACTAAAACTAAGCCTCACCATAACCCTAACCCTAACTGTAACCCTAAACCAACCCTAACCTAACCCTAAGCCTAACCCTAAAACTAACCCTAATAGTAACCTTAAGCCTAACCCTAACCCTATCCATAATTCCTAACCCCTAACCTAAACCTAAACCGAACACTAAACCTAGCCCTAAAACTAAATAATGCTAACCCCAAACCTAACCCTAACGCTAACCCTAACCCTAAACCTAACCCTAACACTAACCCTAACCCTAACCCTAACCCTAACCCTAACCCTAACACTAACAATAAAACTAACTTCTAACCCTAAACCTAAACCTAACGCTAAACCTCAACATAACCCTAACACTTACCATAACCCTAACCCTAACATTAACCCTGATATTAACCTAACCCATACCGGTAACCCTAACCCTAACTTTAACGCTAACCCTAAACGTAACACTAACCATATGCCTAATGCCTAATCCTAACCCTGACACCTAGCCCTAATCCTGACACTGACCCTAACACTAATGCTAAGACCTAACCCTAAAACTAACACTAATACAAACCTCTAACCCTAAACCTAACCCTAAGCTTAACCCTAACACTAACCCTAACTGTAACCCTAAACCTAACGCTAAACCTAACCCTAACCCTAAACCTATACATACACCTAACCCTAACCATAAACCGAAGCCTAACACTAACACTATCCCTAAAACTTAACCTGTAACCCTAACACTAAACCTAATGCTAACTCTAAAACTAACCCTAAACCTCAACCTGATCATAACCCTAACCCAATGCTAAACCTAATGCTAACCTAACCCTAAACCAAACCCTAAACATAACTCTAACTCTAACGCTAAACTTAACCCTAAATTCTAACCCTAACACTAACCCTAAACATATATCTAACACTAAACCTAACCCTAAACCTAACCCTAACCCTAACCCTAACCTTAACCATAACCTTCACTGTAACCCTATCCCTTACCCTAACCTCTGTTACCTCTAACCCTAACCCAAACATTAACTCTAACCCTAACCATAACCCGAACCCCCTAACTCTATCCATAACACTGACACTAATCCTGACACCTAATCCTAAACCTAAACCTCACAATAAAACTAACCCTAACCCTTAACCCTAACCATAACAATAACCCTAACCCTAACACAAACCCTGCAACCCGAACCATAACCCAAACCCTAACACTATCTCTAACCCTAACCCTAACCTTAACACTAACACTAACCCTAAACGTAATGCTAACACTAACAGTAAAACTAACTTCTAAACCGAACCCTAACCCTAAACCTAAACCTCAACCTAAGCATAACACTTACCATAACCCTAACCCTAATTTGAACCCTAACCCTAAACCGAACCCATAACACTAACCCTAACCCTAACCCCTAACCCTAACCCTGACCCCTAGCTCTAACCCTAACCCTGACCCCTAGCTCTAACCCTAACACTAACCCTAATCCTAAACCTAAGCCCTAACCCTATACCTAACACTAACACTAACTCTAACCCTAACCCCAAGCCTAACTCAAACCCTAACCCTAAACTCTAACCCTAACACTAACCATAAACTTAAACCTCACCCTAAAACTAACCCTAACACTAACCTTAAACCTAACCCTAAACCAAACACTAAACATAACAGTAATCCTATCCCTAACAACTAACACCTAAACCTAATCCTACCCTAACACTATCCCTAAACCTAACCCTAAACCTAAAGCTAAACCTAAACCTCACTCTAACCCTAAACCTAAGCGTAACCCTAATGCTAACCTTGAATCTAACACTAACACTAAACCTAACTTCTAACCCTAACCCTAAACCTAAACCTAACCTTCACCTAACCCTAACCCTAACCCTAATCCCAACCCTAATCCTAAAACTAACCCTAACACTAACCTTAACCCTAACCATAACCATAACCCTATACCTAATTCCTAACCCCTAAACCTAAACCTAAACCTAACATTAACCCTAATTCTAACTGTAAACCAAACTCTAACCCTAACCCTAACACTAACACTAACACTAACACTAAAACTAACCCTAACACTAACACTAAGTCTAAACCTAACCCTTACCCTATGCCTAACCCTAACACTAACCCAAAGTCTAACCCTAACCATAACACTAACCCTAAAAGTACCTTCTATCCCTAACCCTAAACCTAACTCTAATACTAACACTAACCCTAAAACTAAACCTAAGACCGAACCCTAAACCTAACACTAACCCTAACCCTAATCCTTAATCTAAGCTCTAATCCTAACTTAAAGCCTAACCCTAACCATAACCCTAAACCTAACACTAAACCAAGCCCTAAACGTAACCCTAACACTATCCTTAAAATTAACCCTAACCAGAATTGGAACCCCTAACTATAAAACTAACCCTAACCCTAACCATAACCGTAAGCCAAACACTAAACCTAACCCATAACCCTAACCCTTACACTAAACCTAAATCTAACCATAACCATAAAACCCTAACACTAACCCAAACCCTAACCCTAACCCTAACCCTTACCCTAACACTAACACTAAACCTAACCCTAACCCTAAACCCTAACTCGAACCCTAATACTTACCCTAAACCTAAAACTAACCCTAACACTAACCGTAACACTAACCCTAAACCGAACCCTATCCCTAACTCCTAACCCCTAACCGTAAACCTAAACCTAACACTAACCCTAAACCTAACCCTCACCCTAAAACTAACCTAACCCTATCCTTAAACCTAACCCTAACCCAAAGCCTAAAACTAACACTAACCCTACACCTAACCCTAAACCTAACGCTAAACCTAATCGTAACCATAGCCCCAACCCTAAACCTAACCCAAAACCTAAACCTAACTCTAACCCTACCCCCAAACCCTAACCCTGCCCAAACCCTAACCCCAAATCCCACCTTAACCCTAACCCTAACAGTAACCCGAAGCCAAATTGTAATCCTATCCCTAACATCAAACACCTAAACCCAACGCTAACCTAACCCTAACGATAACCCTAATCCTAACAATAACCATAACCCTAACCTTAAACCGAATCCTAACCCAAAACCTATTCCTAACACCTAACCTGTAAACCTAATCCTAACCTAAACTATATGCTAACCCTAACCCTAAACGTAACCCTGACCCTAACTCTAACCCTAAACCTAAACCCTAACCGTAATCCTAATCCTAACCCTAACCAAAAAACTAACCCTAACTCTAACCTTACCCCTCTACCTAACCGTAATCCTATATCTAACTCCTGACCCCTAAACCTAAACCTAAACCTAACACTAAACATAACCCTAACCCTAAACCTAATGCTACCTCAACCATAAACCTAACCATAACCCTAACACTAAACCTAACCCTAAACCTAACCCTAACCCTAATGCTTACCCAATCCCAAACTCTAAAAATAAACCACCCCTAACGCTAACCCCAAATTGAACCTCTAACCCTAAACCTAACCCTAACCCTAACCCTAAACCTACACCTACCCCTAAACCTAACACTAACCCTAACCCTAACACTAACACTAAACCTAACTTCTAACCATAAACCTCAAGCTAACCCTAGCGCTTACCATAACCGTAACCCTACCTTAACCCTAACACTAAAGTTAACTCATACCGCTAACCTGAAACCTAACACTAACACTAACACTAGCCCTAACACTAACACCTCACCCTAACCTTGACTCCTAACCCTAACACTAACCTAACACTAACCCTAGACCTAACACTAACACTAACCCTAACCTCTAACCCTAACCCTAACCCCTAACCCTAACACTAACCATAAACCTAACTGGTACCTTAAAACTAATCCTAACACTATCCTTAACCCTAACCAAAAACCTAACCCTAACACTAACACTAAACATAATGGTAAACCTAAACCCAACCCTACACCTTATCTTAACCTTAAGAGTAAAATTAGCCCGAAGCCTAACAGTAACCCTATCCCTAACACCTAACCCCTAACCCTAACCCTAACACTATGCCTAAACCAAGCACTAACCCTAAACCCTAACGCTAACCATAAAACTCTAACCTTAACACAAACCCTAACCCTAACCCTAAACCTAATACCTAACCACAAACTTTAACCCTAACCCTAACCCTAAAGATAAATTTAACCTAGCCCTAAACCTAATTGTAACCCTAAGTCGATCCCTAAACCTAACACAAACCCTAACCCAAACCCTAAGCCGTAAACCCAAACCCTAACTATAATCATAACCCTAAACCCAATTGGAACCCTAACCCTAACAGTAACCCGGCCTAACCCTAAACCTATCCCTAACACCTAACACCTAAACATAACGCTACCCTAACCCTGACAGTAAAACTAACCATAACCGTAAGCATGACCCTAAACCTAACCCTAACCCTAAACCTAACCCTAAGCCTAACACTAATACTAAACCTAAGGCTAAACCTAACCGTTACCCTACCTCGAACCCAAACCCTAACCTTCTAACAATAAGTCTAACCATAATGTTCTAACGTGAACCCTAAACCTAACCCTAATCCTAACAATAACCCTCTAACACTAACCATATCCCTAACACTAACCCAAACCCTAACCCTCTAACCCTCTAACCCTAACCCTCACCCTAACCCAAAACCTAACCCTAACCCTAAAACTAACACTCGAACACTAACCCTACCCCTAAGCCTCTAACCCTAACCCTAACCAGAACCCTAAATCTAACCTCTAGTCCTCTGACCCTAACAATAACCGTAACCCTAACCTTAACACTAAACCTAAGCTCTAATCCTAATGCTAACCCTGACCCTAAGACCAACCATAACCTCTACACCTAACATTAATGGTAACCCCAACGTTCTAAAACTAACCATAACCCTAAACCGAACCCTAACACTAAACCTAACCTCTAATCCTAACGCTAAGCCTGACCCTAAGACCAACCCTAACCCTCTAAACCTAACCCTAATGCTAACCCCAACACTCTAAACCTAACCATAACCATAACCCTAACCCTAAACTTCAAACCCTCTAATCCTAAACCTAACACAAACACTAACCCTAATAATAACCATAATGCTAACCCTAACACTTACCCTAAACCTAAACCTAAGCCTTACCCTTAAACTAACCTTAACCCTAACCCTAACACTCTAACTCTAAGCCTGACCCTATCCCTAACCGTAAACCTCTAACGCTCTAAAACCAACACTAACACTAACCCCAACCCTAAACCTAAACATAACCCTAACCCTAACACTAACCAAACCCTAACACTAACCTTAAAACTAACCCTAACACTAACCCTAACCCTAACCCTAACCCTAACCCTAACCCCTAACTCTAAACGTAACCCAAAAACTAACCCTAACTCTAACCCTAACCCTAACCCTAACCCTAACACTAACCCCAACCCTAACCTTAAAACTAACCCTAACGCTAACACTAACCCAAACCCTAACACGAACCCTAAAACTAACCCTAACTCTAACCCTAACCCTAAACCTAACCCTAACACTAACCCTATCCCTAACCCTAACCCCTAACCTTAAAGGTAACCTGAAAACTAACCCTAACTCTAACCCTAAACCTAACCCTAACAATAACCCTAACCCAAACCCTAAAATTAACCCTAACCCTAACCATAACCGTAAACCCTAAACCTAACCCTAACCCTAACCCTAAAACTAACCCTAACTCTAACCTTAACCCTAACCCTATCCCTAGCCCTAACCCTCTAACCCTAACACTAATACTAACCCTCAAACACTAACACTAACACTAACCGTAACACTCTAACCTAAACCCTAACCCTAACACTAACCCTCTAAGTCTCTAAACATAACCCTAACACTTACCCTCTAATCCTAACCATAAGCCTAACCATAACCATAAACTCAACCGTCACCCAAACCTAATCCTAACCCTAACCGTTACCTTAACCCTAACAATAACCCTAACCCTAACACTTACTCTTACCATAACCCCAACCCTAACACTAACACTAACCCTAACCATAAACCTAACGCTAACGATAACCCTAACAGTAACCCTCTCACCGTAAACGTAACCCCAAACCTAACCCTAACCCTAAACCTAACACTTAAACTAAACCTTACGCTTACCCCAACCCTAACCCTAAACATAACCTAACCCTAACACTAAATCTAACTCTAACTGTAACTCTAACCCTAATCCTAACCCTAACACTAACCATTCAATCATCTAACCCTAGCACTAATCCTTACACTAACCCGAACCCAAACCTAACCTTCTATCCATAAGTCTAACCATAATCCCCTAACGTGAACCCTAACCCTAACCCTAATCCTAACAATAACACTCCAATGCTAACCATATCCCTTACACTAACCCAAAACCTAACCCTCTAACCTTAAGCCTAACCCTACCCCTAACCCTAACCCTCTAACGCTCTAACCCTAACACTAACACTAACCCTAACCCTAACCATAAACCTAACCCTAATGCTAACCCTAACCCTAAGCCGAACCCAAAACCTAAACCTCTAACCCTCTAACCCTAACCATAACCCTAACACTAACCCTAACACTAAAAGTAACATCTAACCCTAACGCTAACCCTGACACTTACACCAACCCTAACCCTCTAAGCCTAACCCTAACGCTAACCCCAACCCTCTAAACCTATGCATAACCATACGCTAACCATAAACATCCAACCCTCTAACCCTAAACCTAACCCTAACCCTAACCCTAATACTAATTGTAACGCTAACCCTAACACTAACCCTAATCCTAAACCTAAGCCTTACCCTAAACCTAACTTTAACCCCAACCCTAACAGTAACAGGAACACTAAATCTAACCCTAAACCTAACGCTATCCATAACCGTAACCCTAACACTAACCATCCAATCGTCTAACTCTAGCCCTAACCTTAAACCTTACCCTAACAAGAACCCTAATACTAACCCTCTAACCATAAGTCTAACCATAATACTCTAACGTGAACCCTAACCCTAACTCTAATCCTAACAATAACTTTCTAATGCTAACCATATCCCTAACACTAATGCGAAACCTAAACCTCCAACCCTCTAACCCTAACCCTAACCCTAACCCTAACCCTAAACCTAACTCTAACCCTAAACCTAACCCTAACCCTAAACCTAACCCTCTAACCCTCTAACCCTAAGCATAACCACAACCCTAACACTAAATCTAACCTCTGACCCTAAAGCTAACGCTGACCCTAAAAACAACCCTAAACCTCCAAACCTAACCCTAACGCTAACCCCAACCATCTAAACCTAACCATAACCTTAAAGCTAACCCTAAACATCCAACCCTCTAACCCTAACCTAACCCTAACCCTAACCCTAATACTAACAGTAACGGTGACCCTAACACTAAACCTAAGCCTAACCATAACCCTAAACCCAACCATCATGCCAAACTTATCCTAAGCCTAAACATTACCTTAACCCTAACACTAAACCTAACCCTAAAAATTACTCTAACCCTAACCCTAACCCTACCCCTAACAATAACACTAACCCAAATCCTAACCCTAACCCTAACCCTAACACTGAACCTAACCCTAACCCTAAACCTAAACCTAACCCTCTAACGCTCTAACCCTAACACTAATGCTAACCCTAATACTAACCCTAAACATAACCCCAAACCTAACACTAACCTTAACCCTAACCCTAACCCTAAAACTAACCCTAACCCTAACACTAACACTAACCATAACACTAACACTAAGTCTAACCATAAACCTAACCCTAACCATAACCCTAACACTAACACTCTCACCCTAATCATAACCCCAAACCTAATGCTAACGCTCAACCTAACCCTAAACCTTAACCTTAACCTAAACCTTACCCTTATCCGAACACTAACCCTAAACCCAACCTAATCCTAACACTAAATTTAACCATAACTCTAACTCTAAAGCTAACCCTAACCCTAACACCTAACACTAACCCAAGCCCTTACACTAACCCTAACCCTAAACCCTAACACAAACCTTAACCCTAACCCGAACAGTAACAGTAACTCTAACTCTAACCCTAACTGTATCCATAACCATAACCCTAACACTAACCATCCAATCATCTAACCCTAGCCGTAAACCTAACCCTAAGCCTGACACTAACCCTAAACCTAACCCTAAACTTAACCCTAAACTTAACCCTTACCATAACTCGAACACAAACCCTAACCCTCTAACCATAAAGCTAACCATAATGTTCTAACGTGAACCCTACCCCTAACCCTAATCCTAACAATAACCCTCTAACACTAACCATATCCCTAAGACTAACCCGAACGCTAAACCTCTAACACTCTAACCCTAACCCTAAGCCTAAGCCTCTAACACTTACCCTAACCCGAACCCTAAACCTAACCTCTAACCCTCTGACCTTAAACATAACCCTAATTCTAACCATAACACTAAACCTAACCTCTATCCTAACCCTCACCCTGACCCTAAGACCAACCCTAAACCTCTAAACCTAACCTTAACGCTAACCCCAACCCTCTACACCTAACCATAACCATAACCTGAACCCTAAACATCCACCACTCTATCCTTAAACTTAACTCTAACCGAAACCCTAATACTACCCATAATGCTATCCCTAACACTAACCCTAATCCAAAACCTAAGACTTACCCTACACGTAAATTTAACCATAACCCTAACCATCTAACCCTAAGCCAAACCATATCCCTAACCCTAAATCTCTAACGCTCTAAACCTAACACTAACAGTAACACTAACCCTAACCCTAACACTAAAGCTAACCCTAACCCTAACCCTAAGCCTAACCCTAAACCAAACCCTAAAACCTAACCCTAACCCTAAACCTAAAACTAACACTAACTCTAACCCTAACCCTAACCCTAACCCTAGCCCTAGCCTTAACCCTCTAACCCTAACACTAATACTAACCATCAAACCCTAACACTAACCCTAACCATAACCCTCCAATCCTAACCTTAACCCCAACCCTAAGCCTAACCCTCTAAATCTCTAAACATAACCCTAACACTTACCATCTAATTCTAACCCTAAGCCTAACCATAACCCTAAACCCAACCATCACCCAAACCTAAACCTAACCCTAACCGTTACCCTAACCCTAAAACTAACCCTAGCCCTAACACTTACTCTAAACCTAACACTAACCTAACCGTAACACTAACACTAACCCTAACCATAAACGTAACCCTAACCATAACCCTAACCCTAACACTAACCCTAAACCTAAACGTAACCCCAAACCTAACCCTAACCCTCACCCTAACACTAAACCTAAACCTTAACCTAAACCTTACGCTTACCCCAACCCTAACCCTAAACCTAACCTAACCCTAACACTAAATCTAACCCTAACTGTAACTCTAACCCTAATCCTAACACCTAACACTAACCCTAGCCCTAACACTAACCCTAAACCTAAACCCTAACACAAACCTTAACCCTAACTCTAACAGTAACAGTAACTCTAACTCTAACCCTAACCCTATCAATAACCATAACCCTAACACTAACCACCCAATCGTCTAACCCTAGCCCTAACCATAACCCTTACCCTAACCGGAACCCTAAACCTAACCCTCTAACCATAAGTCTAACCATAATACTCTAACGTGAACCATAACCCTAACCCTAATCCTAACATTAACCCTCTAATGCTAACCATATCCCTAACACTAACACGAACCCTAACCCTCTAACTCTCTAACCCTAAACATAACCCTAATCCTAAACTTAACACGAACCCTAAAATTAACACTCTAACCCAAGCCCTATCCCTAAGCCTCTAACCCTAACCCTAACGCAAACCCTAAACCTAACACTCTAACCCTCTACAATAACCATAACCCTACCCATAACCCTAACACTAAACCTAACCTCTAAACCTAATGCTAACCCTGACCTTAAGACCAACCCTAACCCTCTAAACCTAATCCTAATGCTAACTGCAACCCTCTAAACTTAACCCTAACCATAACCCTAACCATAAACATCCAACCCTGTAACGCTAAACCTAACCTTAACTCTAACCCTAATACAAACCGTAATGCTAACCCTAACACTAACCCTAATCCTAAACCTAAGCCTTACCCTAAACCTAACATTAACCCTAACCCTAACCCTCTAAACCTAAGCCTAAGCCTAACCCTAGCCCTCTCACGCTCTAACCCTAACACTAACACTAACCCTAACCCTAAACATAAACCTAACCTTAACACTAACACTAACCCTAACCACAAACCCTAATCCTAACCCTAACCCTAAATGTAAACCTAACTCTAAACCTAACTCTAACCCTAGCGCTAGCCCTAACCCTCTATCCCTAACAGTAATACTAACCCTCAAACCCTAACTCTAACCCTAACCGTAACCCACTAACCCTGACCCTCTAACCCTAAGCTTAACCCTATACCTAATTCTAACCCTCTAACGTGCTAACCCTAACACTAACGCTAACCCTAACCCTAACCCTAAACCGAACCCTAACCCTAACAATAATCCTAAACCTAACCCTAAAAATAACCCTAACCCTAACCCTTCCTCTAACGCTAAAACTAACCCTAACCATAAACCTAACCCTAACCATAACCCTAACCCTAACACTCTCACCCTAAACGTAACCCCAAACCTAACCCTAACCCTCACCCTTACCATAAATCTCACCCTTAAACTAAACCTTACACATACCCCAAAACTAACCCTAAACCTAACCTAAAAATAACACTAAATCTAACCCAAACTGTAACTCTAACCCTAACCCTAACACCTAACACTAACCCTAGCCCTAACACTAACCCTAACCCTAAACCCTAACACAAACTTTAACCCTAACCCTAACAGTAACAGTAACTCTAACTCTAAACCTAACCCTATCCAAAATGATAACCATAACACTAGCCATCCAATAGTCTAACCCTAGCCCTAACCCTAACCCAAACCCTAAACATAACACTCTAACCATAAGTCTAACCATAATCCTCTAACGTGAACCCTAACCCTAACCATAATCATAACAAAAACCATTTAATGCTAACCATATCCCTAACACTAACCCGAACCGTAACCCTCTAACCCTCTAACCCTAACCCTAACCCTAATGCTAAACTTAACCCTAACCCTAAAACTAACACTCTAATCCTAACCCTATCCCTAAGCATCTAACCCTAAGCCTAACGCAAACCCTAAACCTAACACTCTAATCCTCTAACCATAACCATAACCCTAACACTAACCCTAGCACTATACCTAACCTCTAACCGTAACACTAACCCTGACCCTAAGAATAACCCTAACCCTCTAAACCTAACCCTAATGCTAATCCCAATCCTCTAAACCTAACCATAACCATAACCCTACATCTAAAAATGCAACCCTCTAACCCTAAACCTAACCTTAACACTAACCCTAACCCTTTAAACCTAAGCCTAACCCTAACCCTATCCCTCTAACGCTCTAACACTAACACTAACCCTAACCCTAACCCTAAACCTAACCCTAACCCTAACCCTATCCCTAAACTTAACCCTAACCCTATAACTAACACTCTAACACTAACCCTATCCCTAAGCCGCTAACCCTAAACCTAACCCTAAAACTAACCCTAACCCTAACCCTAACCCTAACGCTAACACTAACCATAAACTTAACCCTAAAACTAACCTTAACCCTAACTGTATCCATAACCATAACCCTAACACTAATCATCCAATCATCCAACCCTAGCCGTAAACATAACACTAAGCCTAACAATAACCCTAAACCTAACCCTAAACCTAACCTAATCACAACACTAAATGTAACCCTAACTGTAACTCTAACCCTTACCATAACACGAACACCTAACACTAACCGTAGCCCTAACAATAACCCTAATCCTAAACCTAAGCCTTACCGTAAACCTAACCTTAACCATAACCCTAACCCTAACACTCGCACCCTAATCGTAGCCCCAAACCTGTCCCTAATTTTCACCCTAAACCCAAGCCTAACCCTTAACCTAAACCTTACACTTACCCCAACCCTAACCCTAAACCTAAACTAATCCTAACACTAGATCTAACCCTAAATGTAACTCTAACCCTAACGCTAACCCTAACACCTAACACTAACACTAGCCCTAACACTAACACGAACCCTAAACCCTAACACCAACCTTAACCTTAAACCTAACAGTAACAATAACACTAACTCTAACCTTAACCCTAACACTAACCATCCAATAGTCTAACCCTAACCCTAACCCAAACCCTTCCACTAACCCGAACTCTAACCCTAACCTTCTAACCATAAGTCTAACCATAATCGTCTAACGTTAACACTAACCCTAACCCTAATCATAAAAATAACCCTCTAATGCTAACCATATCCCTAAGACTAACCCAAACCCTAACCCTCTAACCCTCTAAACCTAACCTTAACCCTAAACCTAACCCTAAACCTAAATCTAACTCTCTAACCCCAACTGTATCAATAAGCCTCTAAACCTAACACTCTAATCCTAACCATAACTTTAACCCTAACATTAACACTAAACCTAACCTCTAACCCTAACACTAACCCTGACCCTAAGACCAACACTAACCCTCTAAACCTAACCCAAACGATAACCCCAACCCTGTAAACCTAACCATAACCATTACCCTCATCATAAACATCCAACCCTCTAACCCTAAACCTAACCTTAACCCTAACCCTAATACTAACCATAACGCTAAACCTAACACTAAACCTAATCATAAACCTAAGCCTTATCCTAAACCTAACCTTAACCCTAATCCTAACCCTCTAACCCTAAGCCTAACCCTACCCCTACACCTATCCCTCTAACGCTCTAAACCTGACACTAACACTCACCCTTACCCTAACCCTAAACCTAACCCTAAACCTAAAACTAACCCTAACCCTAACCCTAACCCTAAAAGTAATCCTAACCCTAACCCTAACCCTAACCCTAAACCCTAACCCTAACCCTAACCCTAAACCTAACCCTAACTCTAATACTAACCCTACCCGTATCCCTCGCGCTAACCCTATATCCCTAACACTAATACTAACCCACAAACCCTAACACGAACTCTAACCGTAACCGTCTAATGCTAACATTAACCATAATCCTAAACCTAACCTTCTAACTCTCTAAACATAAGCCTACCACTTACTGTCTAATCCTAACCCTAAGCCTAATGATAACCGTAAAAAAAAAAAAAAACGGTCACCCAAACCTAATCCTAACCCTAACCTTTACACTAACCCTAACACTAACCCTAACCATAACACTTAATCTTACCCTAACCCTAACCCTAACCCTAACCCTAAACCTAACACTAAACATAACCCTAACAAATAACCTAACCCTAACCCTAACCCTAACCCTAACCCTAACCCTAAAACTAAACATAACCATAAACCTAACCCTAACCCTACCTGTAGCCCTAACCCTCTATCCCTAACACTACTACTAACCCTCAAACCCTAACACTAACACGAACCGTAACCCTCTAACCCTAACATTAACCCTAACCCTAACCCTCTAACTGTCTAAACATAACTCTAACACTTACCCTCTAAACCTAACCCTAAGCCTAACCATAACCCTAAACCCAACAATCACACAAACCTAATCCTAACCCTAACAATTAACCTAACGCTAAAACTAACCCTAATCCTAACACTTACTCTAACCATAGCCGTAACCCTAACACTAAACTTAACCCTAACCCTAAACCTAAACCTAACCCTAACCCTAACCGTAACCCTAAACCTAACCCTAACCATAACCCTCTAACCCTAAGGATAACACTACCCCTAACCCTAACCCTCTAATGCTCTAACACAACCCTAACACTAACCGTAACCCAAACCCTAACCCTAAACCTAACACTAACACTAAAACTAACCCTAACCCTAACCCCAACACTAACCCTAAACCCTAAACCTAACCCTAACACTAAAATTAACCCTAACTCTAACCCTAACACTAACCCTAACCTTAACCCTCTAACGCTCTAACCCTAACACTAACACTAACCCTAAGCCTAACCATAAACCTAACCATCACCCTAATACTAACCCTAACCCTAACCCTAACCCTAAACCTAACCCTTCCCTGACCCTAACAGTAACCCTAACCCTAAAACTAAACCTAAAACTAAAACTAACCCTAACCCTAACCCTAACCCTAACCCTAACCCTAACCCTAACGCTAACCGAAACACTAACACTAAACCTAACCTTAACCCTAACACTCTCACCCTAAACGTAACAACAAACCTAACCCTAACCCTCACCCTAATCCTAAACCTAACCCTTAACCTAAACCTTACCCATACCCCAACCCTAACCCTCAACCTAACCTAACCCTAACAATAAATTTAACCCTAACTGTAACTCTAACCGTAACACTAACCCTAACATCTAACACTAACCCTAGCCCTAACACTAACCCTAACGCTAAACCCTAACACAAACCTTAACCCTAACCCTAAAAGTAACAGTAACTCTAACTCTAAACCTAACCCTATCCATAACCATAACACTAACAAAAATCATGCAATCGTCTAAACCTAGCCCTAACTCTAACCCTTACCCTAACCCGAACTGAAACATTAACCCTCTAACCATAAGTCTAACCATAATCCTCAAAAGTGAACCCTAACAATAACCTTAACCCAAACAATAACCCTCTAACAATAACCATATCCCAAACACTAACCCAAACCCTAACCCTCTAACCCTCTAATCCGAACCCTAACCCAAACCCTACACCTAACCATCTAACCCTCTAATCCTAACCCTTACCCTAAACCTAACCCTAAGACTAAACCTAACCTCTAAACCTAACGCTAACCCTGACCCTAAGACCAACCCTAACCCTCTAAACCTAACCCTAACGCTAAGCCCAACCATCTAAACCTAACCATAACCATAACCCTAACCCTAAACATCCAACTCTCTAACCTAAACCTAACCCTGACGCTAACCCTAAGATTAACCGTAACGCTAACACTAACACTATACCTAATTCGAAACCTAAACCTTACAATAAACCTAACCTTAACCCTAACCCTAACCCTCTAACCCAAAGCCTAACACTACCCCTAACCCTATCACTCTAACGCTCCAAGCCTAACACTAACACTAACCGTAACAGTAACCCTAAACCTAACCTTAACCCTAACACTAACCCTAAACCTAACCCTAACCCTAAAACTAATGCTAACCGTAACCCTAACCCTACATCCTAACCCTAACACTAACCCCAAAACTAACCCTAACTCTAACCCTAAAACTAACCCTAAATCTAATCCTAACCGTAACCCTATCCGTAGCCCTAAACCACAATCACAAACAACAACACTAACCCTTAAACCTTAACACTTATCCTAACCATAACCATCTTACCCTAACCACAACCCTAACCCTAACCCTAACACTCTAACTCTCTAAACATAACCCTAACACTTACCTTCTAATCCTAACCCTAAGCCTAACCAAAACCCTAAACCCAATCGTCAGTCAAACCTAATCCTAACGCTAAAATTTACCATAACCATAACACTAACCCTAACCCCAACACTTACCCTTACCCTAACCCCAACCGTAACACTAACCCTAAACCTAACACGAAACCTAACACTAACCCTAAACCTAACCCGAAACCTAACACTAACCCTAACACTCAAACCCTAAGCCTAACGCTATCGCTAACCCTAACCCTCTAACGCTCTAAACCTAACACTAACACTAACCCTAAACCTAAACCTAAACCTAACCCTAACCCTACAACTGACCCTAGCCTTAACCCTAAAACTAACCCTATCCCTAACCCTAAACCCTAACCCTAACCCTAACCCTAAAACTAACCCTAACTCTAACCCTAACCCTAAACCTAGCCCTAGGCCTAACCCACGAACCCTAACATTAATACTAACCCTCAAATCATAACACAAACCCTAAGAGTAACCCTCTAACCCTAACCTTAACCCGCACCCTAACCCTAACCCTCTAACTCTCTAAATATAACCCGAACACTTACCCTCTAATCCTTACCCTAAGCCTAACCATAACCCTAATCCCAACCGTCACCCAACCCTAATCCTAAACCTAAACGTTATCTAACCCTAACACTAACCCTAAACCTAACACTTACTCTAACCCTAACACTAACGCTAACCATAAACCTAACCCTAACCATAACCCTAAGCTAACACTCTCACCCTAATCGTAACCCCAAACCTAACCCTAACACACACCCTAACCCTAAACCTAACCCTTAACCTAAAACTTACACTTACGCCAACCTTATCCCTTAATCTAACCTAACTCTAACACTAAATCTAACCCTAACTGTAACTCTAACCCTAACCTTAACCATAACACCTAACACTAACCCTAGACCTAACACTAACCCGAACCCTAAACCCAAACACAAAACTTAAACTTAACCCTAACAGTAAAAGTAACTCTAACTCTAACCCTAACCTTATCCATAACCATAACCTTAACACTAACCTTCCAATCGTCAAATCCTAGCCTTAACGCTAACCTTTACCCTAAACTGAACCCTAACCCTAACCCTCTAACCATAAGTCTAACCATAATCCTCTAACGTGAACCCTAACCTTAACATTAATCCTAAAAATAACACTCTAATGCTAAACATATCACAAACTCTAACCTGAAACCTAACCCTCTAACCCTCTAACTCTAACCCTAACCCTAAACTAACCCTAACCCTAAATCTAACACTCTAGCCCTAACACTATCCATAAACCGCTAAACCTAACACTCTAAACCTAAACATAACCCTAAACGTAACCCTAACCCTAACCCTAACCCTAACCCTAACCCTAAAACTAACCCTATTTCTAACCGTAACCCTAACCCTAGCCCTAGCCCTAACCCACTAACCCTAACTCTAATACTAACCCTCAAACCATAACACTAACCCTAACAGTAACCCTCTAACACTAACCTTAACCCTCACCCTAACCCTAACCCTCTAACTATCTAAATATTACCTGAACACTTACACTCTAATCCTTACCCTAAGCCTAACCATAACCCTAATCCCAACCATCACCCAACTCTAATCCAAAACCTAACCGTTATCTAACCCTAACACTAACCCTAACCCTAACACTTACTCTAACACTAACACTAACCCTAACCCTAACACTAACCCTAACCATAAACCAAACCCTAACCATAACCCTAACCCTGACACTCTCACCCGAATCATAACCCTAAAGCTAACTCTAAACCTCACCCTAACACTAAACCTAACCCTTAACCTAAATCTTACACTTACCCCAACCCTAACCCTAAACCTAACCTAACCCTAACACTAAATCTAACCCTAACTGTAACTCTAACCCTAACCCTAACACCTAACACCAACACTAACCCTAACCCTAAACATTAACACAAACCTGAAACCTAAGCCTAACAGTAACAGTAACTCTAACTCTAACCCTAACCCTATCCATAACCATAACACTAACACTAACCATCCAATCATCTAAACCTAGCCCTAACCCTATACCTTACCCTAACCCGAACCCTAACCCTAACCCTCTAACCATAAGTCTAACCATAATCATCTAACGTGAACCCTAACCCTAACCCTAACCCTAACTTTAACACTAAACCTAACCCTAACCCTAATACTCTCACCCTAAACGTAACAACAAACCTAACCCTAACCCTCAACCTAACCCTACACCTAACCCTTAACCTAAACCTTACCCTTACCCCAACCCTAACCCTAAACCTAACCTAACCCTAACAATAAATTTAACCCTAACTGTAACTCTAACTGTAACCCTAACTCCAACACCTAACACTAACCCTAGGCCTAACACTAACCCTAACGCTAAACCCTAACACAAACCTTAACCCTAACCCTAAAAGTAACACTAACTCTAACTCTAAACCTAACCCTATCCATAACCATAACACTAACAAAAACCATACAATCGTCTAACCCTAGCCCTAACCCTAACCCTTACCCTAACCCGAACCCAAACATTGACCCTGTAACCATAAGTCTAACCATAATCCGCTAACGTGAACCCTAACAATAACCCTAATCCGAACAATAACCCTCTACCACTAACAATATCCCTAACATTAACCCGAACCCTAACCCTCTAACCCTCTAATTCGAACCCTAACCCGAACCCTACACCTAAACATCTAACCCTCTAACCCTAACACTAACCCTAAACCTAACCCTAACACTAAACCTAACCTCTAAACCTAACGCTAACCCTTACCCTAAGACCAACCCTAACACTCTAAACCTAACCCTAAAGCTAACCCCAATCATCTAAACCTAACCATAACCATAACCCTAACCCTAAACATCCAACCCTCTAACCCTAAACCTAACATAACGCTAACCCTAATACTAACCGTAACGCTAATACTAACACTAACCCTAATTCGAAACCTAAGCCTTACCCTAAACCTAACCTTAACCCTAACCCTAACCTTCTAACCCTACGCCTAACCCTACCCCTAACTCTATCCCTCGAACGCTCTAACCCTAAAACTAACACTAACCCTAACCCTAACCCTAAACCTATCCCTAACCCTAAAACTAACCCTAATTCTAACCCTTACCCTAAAACTAAACCTAACTCTAATCCTAACCCTAACCCTATCCCTAGCCCTAACCCTCTATCCCAAACACTAACACTAACCCTCAAACCTTAACACTTACACTAACCATAACCCTCTAACCCTAAACTTAACCCTAACCCTAACACTCTAACTCTCTAAACATGACCCTAAAACTTACCTTCTAATCCTAACCCTAAGCCTAACCATAACCCTAAACCCAACCGTCAGCCAAACCTAATCCTAATGTTGAACTTTACCCTAACCATAACACTAACCCTAACCCCAACACTTACTCTTACCCTAACCCTAACACTAACACTAACCCTAACCCTAACACTAAACCAAACCCTAACCCTAAACCTAACCCTAAAACTAACACTAACCCTAACACTCAAACCCTAAGCCTAACGCTATCCCCAACCCTAACACTCTAACGCTCTAACCCTAAGACTGACCCTAACCCTAAACCTAACACTAAAACTAACCCTAACACTAACCCTAACCCTAAACCCTAACCCTAACCCTAACCCTAACCCTAACCCTAACCCTAAAACTAACCCTAATTCTAACCGTAACCCTAACCCTAGCCCTAGCCCTAACCCACTAACCCTAACTCTATTACTAACCCTCAAACCATAACACTAACCCTAACAGTAACCCTCTAACACTAACCTTAACTCTCACCCTAACCCTAACCCTCTAACTATCTAAATATTACCCGAACACTTACACTCTAATCCTTACCCTAAGCCTAACCATAACCCTAATCCCAACCATCACCCAACTCTAATCCAAAACCTAACCGTTATCTAACCCTAACACTAACCCTAACCCTAACACTTACTCTAACACTAACACTAACCCTAACACTAACACTAACCTTAACCAAAAACCAAACCCTAACCATAACCCTAACCCTGACACTTTCACCCTAATCTTAACCCTAAAGCTAACTCTAAACCTCACCCTAACACTAAACCTAACCCTTAACCTAAATCTTACACTTACCCCAACCCTAACCCTAAACCTAACCTAACCCTAACACTAAATCTAACCCTAACTGTAACTCTAACCCTAACCCTAACACCTAACACCAACACTAACCCTAACACTAACCCTAACCCTAATCATTAACACAAACCTGAACCCTAAGCCTAACAGTAACAGTAACTCTAACTCTAACCCTAACCCTATCCATAACCATAACACTAACACTAACCATCCAATCATCTAAACCTAGCCCTACTAACCCGAACCCTAACCCTAACCCTCTAACCATAAGTCTAACCATAATCATCTAACGTGAACCCTAACCCTAACCCTAATTCTAACAATAATCCTCTAATGCTAACCATATTCCAAACACTCACGCGAACTCAACCCCATAACCCTCTAACCCTAACCCTAAACCTAATCCTAACCCTAAATCTAACACTTTAACCCTAACCCTATCAGTAAGTATCTAAACGTAACCCTTTAACACTAACCATAACTCTAACCCTAATCCTATCACTAAACCTAACCTCTAACCCTAACGCTAACGCTGACCCTAAGAACAACCCTAACCCTGTAAACCTAACCCTAATGCTAACCCCAACCCTCTAAACCTAACCATAACCATAATCCTAACCCTAAACATCCAACCTTCTAACCATAAACCTAACCCTAACCCTAATACTACCCGTAACGCTAACCCTAACACTAACCCTAATCCTAAACCTAAGCCTTACCCTAAACCTAAACTTAGCCCTTAATCTAACCCTCTAACCCTAAGCTTAATCCGACCCCTACCCCTATCTCTCTAACGCTCTAACCCAAAAACTAACACTAACCAAAACCCAAACCCTAAACCTATCCCTAACACTAACACTAACCCTAACCCTAACACTAAGCCTAACCGTAAAACTAACCCTAACCCTAACCCTAACCCTAACCTAAAACCTAATTCTTATCTTAACCCTGAAACTAACCCTAAATCTAACCCTAAGCCTAACCCTATCCCTAGCCCCAACCCTCTATTGCAAACACTAATACTAACCCTCAAACCCTAACATTAACCCTAACCGTAAAACTCTAAACCTAACCTTAACCCTAACCCTAACTTTCTAACCCTATGCCTAACCCTACCCCTAACTCTATCCCTCGAACGCTCTAACCCTAAAACTAACCCTAACCCTAACCCTAACCCTAAACCTATCCCTAACCCTAAAACTAACCCTAATTCTAACCCTTACCCTAAAACTAAACCTAAATCTAATCCTAACCCTAACCCTATCCCTAGCCCTAACCCTCTATCCCAAACACTAACACTAACCCTCAAACCTTAACACTTACACTAACCATAACCCTCTAACCCTAAACTTAACCCTAACCCTAACACTCTAACTCTCTAAACATAACCCTTAAACTTGCCTTCTAATCCTAACCCTAAGCCTAACCATAACCCTAAACCCAACCGTCAGCCAAACCTAATCCTAACGTTGAACTTTACCCTAACCATAACACTAACCCTAACCCCAACACTTACTCTTACCCTAACCCTAACACTAACACTAACCCTAACCCTAACACTAAACCAAACCCTAACCCTAAACCTAACCCTAAAACTAACTCTAACCCTAACACTCAAAACCTAAGCCTAACGCTATCCCCAACCCTAACACTCTAACGCTCTAACCCTAACACTGACCCTAACTCTAACCCTAACACTAAAACTAACCCTAACACTAACCCTAACCCTAAACCCTAACCCTAAACCTAACCCTAACCCTAACCCTAACCCTAACCCTAAAACTAACCCTAATTCTAACCGTAATCCTAACCCTAGCCCTAGCCCTAACCCACTAACCCTAACTCTAATACTAACCCTCAAACCATAACACTAACCCTAACAGTAACCCTCTAACACTAACCTTAACCCTCACCCTAACCCTAACCCTCTAACTATCTAAATATTACCCGAACACTTACCCTCTAATCCTTACCCTAAGCCTAACCATAACCCTAATCCCAACCATCAACCAACTCTAATCCAAAACCTAACCGTTATCTAACCCTAACACTAACCCTAACCCAAACACTTACTCTAACACTAACACTAACCCTAACACTAACACTAACCCTAAACATAAACCAAACCCTAACCATAACCCTAACCCTGACACTCTCACCCTAATCGTAACCCTAAAGCTAACTCTAAACCTCACCCTAACACTAAACCTAACCCTTAACCTAAATCTTACACTTACCCCAACCCTAACCCTAAACCTAACCTAACCCTAACACTAAATCTAACCCTAACTGTAACTCTAACCCTAACCCTAACACCTAACACCAACACTAACCCTAACACTAACCCTAACGCTAAACATTAACACAAACCTGAACCCTAAGCCTAACACTAACAGTAACTCTAACTCTAACCCTAACACTATCCATAACCATAACACTAACACTAACCATCCAATCATCTAAACCTAACCCTAACCCTAACTTTAACACTAAACCTAACCCTAACCCTAATACTCCCACCCTAAATGTAACAACAAACCTAACCCTAACCCTCAACCTAACCCTACACCTAACCCTTAACCTAAACCTTACCCTTACCCCAACCCTAACCCTAAACCTAACCTAACCCTAACACTAAATCTAACCGTAACTGTAACTCTAACCCTAACCCTAACACCTAACACCAACACTAACCCTAACACTAACCCTAACCCTAAACATTAACACAAACCTGAACCCTAAGCCTAACAGTAACAGTAACTCTAACTCTAACCCTAACCCTATCCATAACCATAACACTAACACTAACCATCCAATCATCTAAACCTAGCCCTAACCCTATACCTTACCCTAACCCGAACCCTAACCCTAACCCTCTAACCATAAGTCTAACCATAATCATCTAACGTGAACCCTAACCCTAACCCTAATTCTAACAATAATCCTCTAATGCTAACCATATTCCTAACACTCACGCGAACCCTAACCACATAACCCTCTAACCCTAACCCTAACCCTAAACCTAATCCTAACCCTAAATCTAACACTCTAACCCTAACCCTATCAGTAAGTATCTAAACGTAACCCTTTAACACTAACCATAACTCTAACCCTAATCCTATCACTAAACCTAACCTCTAACCCTAACGCTAACGCTGACCCTAAGAACAACCCTAACCCTGTAAACCTAACCCTAATGCTAACCCCAACCCTCTAAACCTAACCATAACCATAATCCTAACCCTAAACATCCAACCTTCTAACCATAAACCTAACCCTAACCCTAATACTACCCGTAACGCTAACGCTAACACTAACCCTAATCCTAAACCTAAGCCTTACCCTAAACCTAACCTTAGCCCTTAATCTAACCCTCTAACCCTAAGCTTAATCCGACCCCTACCCCTATCTCTCTAACGCTCTAACCCAAAAACTAACACTAACCAAAACCCTAACCCTAAACCTATCCCTAACACTAACACTAACCCTAACCCTAACACTAACCCTAAACCTAACCCTAACCCTAACTTTAACACTAAACCTAACCCTAACCCTAATACTCTCACCATAAACGTAACAACAAACCTAACCCTAACCCTCAACCTAACCCTACACCTAACCCTTAACCTAAACCTTACCCTTACCCCAACCCTAACCCTAAACCTAACCTAACCCTAACAATAAATTTAACCCTAACTGTAACTCTAACCGTAACCCTAACTCTAACACCTAACACTAACCCTAGGCCTAACACTAACCCTAACGCTAAACCCTAACACAAACCTTAACCCTAACCCTAAAAGTAACACTAACTCTAACTCTAAACGTAACCCTATCCATAACCATAACACTAACAAAAACCATACAATCGTCTAACCCTAGCCCTAACCCTAACCCTTACCCTAACCCGAACCCAAACATTGACCCTGTAACCATAAGTCTAACCATAATCCGCTAACGTGAACCCTAACAATAACCTTAATCCGAACAATAACCCTCTACCACTAACAATATCCCTAACACTAACCCGAACCCTAACCCTCTAACCCTCTAATTCGAACCCTAACCCGAACCCTACACCTAAACATCTAACCCTCTAACCCTAACACTAACCCTAAACCTAACCCTAACACTAAACCTAACCTCTAAACCTAACGCTAACCCTTACCCTAAGACCAACGCTAACACTCTAAACCTAACCCTAACGCTAACCCCAATCATCTAAACCTAACCATAACCATAACCCTAACCCTAAACATCCAACCCTCTAACCCTAAACCTAACATAACGCTAACCCTAATACTAACCGTAACGCTAATTCTAACACTAACCCTAATTCGAAACCTAAGCCTTACCCTAAACCTAACCTTAACCCTAACCCTAACCTTCTAACCCTAAGCCTAACCCTACCCCTAACTCTATGCCTCGTACGTTCTAACCCTAACACTAACACTAACCCTAACCCTAACCCTAAACCTATCCCTAACCCTAAAACTAACCCTAATTCTAACCCTTACCCTAAAACTAAACCTAACTCTAATCCTAACCCTAACCCTATCCCTAGCCCTAACCCTCTATCCCAAACACTAACACTAACCCTCAAACCTTAACACTTACACTAACCATAACCCTCTAACCCTAAACTTAACCCTAACCCTAACACTCTAACTCTCTAAACATAACCCTAAAACTTACCTTCTAATCCTAACCCTAAGCCTAACCATAACCCTAAACCCAACCGTCAGCCAAACCTAATCCTAACGTTGAACTTTACCCTAACCATAACACTAACCCTAACCCCAACACTTACTCTTACCCTAACCCTAACACTAACACTAACCCTAACCCTAACACTAAACTGAACCCTAACCCTAAACCTAACCCTAAACCTAACACTAACCCTAACACTCAAACCCTAAGCCTAACGCTATCCGCAACCCTGACACTCTAACGCTCTAACCCTAACACTGACCCTAACCCTAACCCTAACACTAAAACTAACCCTAACACTAACCCTAACCCTAAACCCTAACCCTAACCCTAACCCTAACCCTAACCCTAACCCTAAAACTAACCCTAATTCTAACCGTAATCCTAACCCTAGCCCTAGCCCTAACCCACTAACACTAACTCTAATACTAACCCTCAAACCATAACACTAACCCTAACAGTAACCCTCTAACACTAACCTTAACCCTCACCCTAACCCTAACCCTCTAACTATCTAAATATTACCCGAACACTTACACTCCAATCCTTACCCTAAGCCTAACCATAACCCTAATCCCAACCATCACCCAACTCTAATCCAAAACCTAACCGTTATCTAACCCTAACACTAACCCTAACCCTAACACTTACTCTAACACTAACACTAACCCTAACACTAACACTAACCCTAACCATAAACCAAACCCTAACCATAACCCTAACCCTGACACTCTCACCCGAATCGTAACCATAAGCTAACTCTAAACCTCACCCTAACACTAAACCTAACCCTTAACCTAAATCTTACACTTACCCCAACCCTAACCCTAAACCTAACTTAACCCTAACACTAAATCTAACCCTAACTGTAACTCTAACCCTAACCCTAACACCTAACACCAACACTAACCCTAACACTAACCCTAACGCTAAACATTAACACAAACCTGAACCCTAAGCCTAACAGTAACAGTAACTCTAACTCTAACCCTAACCCTATCCATAACCATAACACTAACACTAACCATCCAATCATCTAAACCTAGCCCTAACCCTATACCTTACCCTAACCCGAACCCTAACCCTAACCCTCTAACCATAAGTCTAACCATAATCATCTAACGTGAACCCTAACCCTAACCCTAATTCTAACAATAATCCTCTAATGCTAACCATATTCCTAACACTCACGCGAACTCTAACCCCATAACCCTCTAACCCTAACCCTAACCCTAAACCTAATCCTAACCCTAAATCTAACACTCTAACCCTAACCCTATCAGTAAGTATCTAAACGTAACCCTTTAACACTAACCATAACTCTAACCCTAATCCTATCACTAAACCTAACCTCTAACCCTAACGCTAACGCTGACCCTAAGAACAACCCTAACCCTGTAAACCTAACCCTAATGCTAACCCCAACCCTCTAAACCTAACCATAACCATAATCCTAACCCTAAACATCCAACCTTCTAACCATAAACCTAACCCTAACCCTAATACTACCCGTAACGCTAACCCTAACACTAACCCTAATCCTAAACCTAAGCCTTACCCTAAACCTAACCTTAGCCCTTAATCTAACCCTCTAACCCTAAGCTTAATCCGACCCCTACCCCTATCTCTCTAACGCTCTAACCCAAAAACTAACACTAACCAAAACCCTAACCCTAAACCTATCCCTAACACTAACACTAACCCTAACCCTAACACTAAGCCTAACTGTAAAACTAACCCTAACCCTAACCCTAACCCTAACCTAAAACCTAATTCTTATCTTAACCCTGAAACTAACCCTAAATCTAACCCTAAGCCTAACCCTATCCCTAGCCCTAACCCTCTATTGCAAACACTAATACTAACCCTCAAACCCTAACATTAACCCTAACCGTAAACCTCTAAACCTAACCTTAACCCTAACCCTAACCCTAACACTGTAACTCTCTAAACATAACCATGACACTTACCCTCTAATCCTAACCCTGAGCCTCAAAATAATCTTAAACCCTACCTTCACCAAACGTAATCCTGACCCTAACCGTTACCCTAACCCTAACACTAACACTAACCCTAACCATAAACCAAACCCTAACCATAACCCTAACCCTGACACTTTCACCCTAATCGTAACCCTAAAGCTAACTCTAAACCTCACCCTAACACTAAACCTAACCCTTAACCTAAATCTTACACTTACCCCAACCCTAACCCTAAACCTAACCTAACCCTAACACTAAATCTAACCCTAACTGTAACTCTAACCCTAACCCTAACACCTAACACCAACACTAACCCTAACACTAACCCTAACCCTAAACATTAACACAAACCTGAACCCTAAGCCTAACAGTAACAGTAACTCTAACTCTAACCCTAACCCTATCCATAACCATAACACTAACACTAACCATACAATCATCTAAACCTAGCCCTAACCCTATACCTTACCCTAACCCGAACCCTAACCCTAACCCCCTAACCATAAGTCTAACCATAATCATCTAACGTGAACCCTAACCCTAACCCTAATTCTAACAATAATCCTCTAATGCTAACCATATTCCTAACACTCACGCGAACCCTAACCCCATAACCCTCTAACCCTAACCCTAACCCTAAACCTAATCCTAACCCTAAATCTAACACTCTAACCCTAACCCTATCAGTAAGTATCTAAACGTAACCCTTTAACACTAACCATAACTCTAACCCTAATCCTATCACTAAACCTAACCTCTAACCCTAACGCTAACGCTGACCCTAAGAACAACCCTAACCCTGTAAACCTAACCCTAATGCTAACCCCAAACCTCTAAACCTAACCATAACCATAATCCTAACCCTAAACATCCAACCTTCTAACCATAAACCTAACCCTAACCCTAATACTAACCGTAACGCTAACCCTAACACTAACCCTAATCCTAAACCTAAGCCTTACCCTAAACCTAACCTTAGCCCTTAATCTAACCCTCTAACCCTAAGCTTAATCCGACCCCTACCCCTATCTCTCTAACGCTCTAACCCAAAAACTAACACTAACCAAAACCCTAACCCTAAACCTATCCCTAACACTAACACTAACCCTAACCCTAACCCTAAGCCTAACCGTAAAACTAACCCTAACCCTAACCCTAACCCTAACCTTAAACCTAATTCTAATCTTAACCCTGAAACTAACCCTAAATCTAACCCTAAGCCTAACCCTATCTCTAGCCCTAACCGTCTATTGCAAACACTAATACTAACCCTCAAACCCTAACATTAACCCTAACCGTAAACCTCTAAACCTAACCTTAACCCTAACCCTAACCCTAACACTGTAACTCTCTAAACATAACCATGACACTTACCCTCTAATCCTAACCCTGAGCGTCAAAATAATCTTAAACCCTACCTTCACCAAACGTAATCCTGACCCTAACCGTTACCCTAACCCTAACACTAACCCTAACCCTAACACTTACTCTAACCCTAACCCTAACCAAAACACTAACACTAAACCTAACCATAAACCTAACACTAACCATAAACCTAACACTTACACTCTCACACTAAACTTAACCCCAAACCTAAACCTAACCCTCACCCTAACCCTAAACCTAACCCTTAACTAAACCTTGCCCTTACCCCAACCCTAACCCTAAACCTTACCCTAAACCTAACTCTAAATCTAACCCTAAATCTAATTCTAAACCTAACCCTAACTCTAACACTTAACAATAACCCTAGCCCTAACCCTAACCCTAATCCTAAACCCTAACACAAACCTTAACCCTAACCCTAACAGTAATAGTAACTCTAACCCTAACCCTAACCCTAACCATAACACTAACCCGAACCCTAACCCGAAACGCACACCTAAACCTAACCCTAACCCTAAAGCTAAACCTAACCCTAACACTAAGCCTAACCCTAACCCAAACCCTAAAACCTAACCCTAACCCTAATCCTAAAACTAACCCTAACTCTAACCCTCACCCTAACCATAGCCCTAGCCCTAACCCTCTAACCATAACACTAATACTAACCCTCAAACCCTAACACTAACCCTAACGGTAACCCTCTAATCCTAACCTTAACCCCAACCCTAAACCTAGCCCTCTAACTCTCTAAACATAACCCTGACACTTACACTCTAATCCTAACCCTAAACCTAACCATAACCCTAAACCCAAACTTCACCCAAACATAATCCTAACCCTAACCGTTACCCTAACCCTAAAACTAACCCTAACCCTAACATTTACTCTAAACCTAACACTAACCTAACCCTAACCCTAGCACTATCCCTAACCATAAAAGTAACCCTAACCATAACCCTAACCCTAACACTATCCCTAATCCTAAACGTAACCCCAAACCTAACCCTAACCCTCACCCTGACACTAAACGTAAACCTTAACCTAAAACCTTACGCTTACCCCAACTCTAACCCTAAACCTAACCTAACCCTAACACTAAATCTAACCCTAACTCTAAGTCTAACCCTAACCCTAACACCTAACACTAACCCTAGCCCTAACACTAACCCTAATCCTAGCCCTAACACTAACCCTAACCCTAAACCCTAACACAAACCTTAACCCTAACCCTAACAGTAACAGTAACTCTAACTCTAAACCTAACCCTATCCTAAACGATTACCATAACACTAACCATCCAATAGTCTAACCCTAGCCCTAACCCTAAACCTTACCCTAACCCAAACCCTAAACATAACACTCTAACCATAAGTCTAAACATAATCCTCTAACGTGAACCCTAAACCTAACCATAATCCTAACAAAAACCATTTAATGCTAACCATATCCCTAACACTAACCCGAAGCGTAACCCTCAAACCCCCAAACCCTAACTCTAACCCTAAACTTAACCGTAACCCTAAAACTAACACTCTAACCCTAACCCTATCCCTAAGCCTCTGACCCTAAGCCTAACGCAAACCCTAAACCTAACAGTCTAACCCTCTAACCATAACCATAACCCTAACACTAACCCTTGCACTATACCTAACCTCTAACCCTAACGCTAACCCTTACCCTAAGATCAACCCTAACCCTAACCCTAACCAAAACCATAACCCTAACCATAAACATCCAACACTCTAACCCTAAATCTAACCTTAACCCTAACCCTAATACTACCCGTAACGCTAAACCTAACACTAAACCTAATCCTAAACCTAAGCCTTAACCTAAACGTAACCTTAACCCTAAAACTAACCCTCTAACCCTAAGTCTAACCGTAACCCTATACCTCTAATGCTCTAACACTAACACTACCACTAACCCGAACCCTAAACCTAACCCTAACCCTAAACCTAACCCTAAACTTAACCCTAACCCTAAAACTAACACTCTAACACTAACCCTATATCTAAGCCACTAACCCTAACCCTAACCATAAAACTAACCCTAACCCTAACCCTAACCGTAACGCTATCACTAACCCTAACCATAACCCTAACCCTAAAACTAACCTTAACCCTAACTGTATCCATAACCATAACCCTAACACTAACCATCCAATCGTCCAACCCTAGTCGTAAACATAACCCTAAGCCTAACAATAACCCTAAACCTAACCCTAAACCTAACCTAATCATAACACTAAATCTAACCCTAACTGTAACTCTAACCCTTACTCTAACACTAACACCTAACACTTACCCTAGCCCTAACACTAACCCTAACCCAAAACCCTAACACAAACCTTAAACCTAACCCTAACAGAAACAGTAACTCTAACTCTAACCCTAACTGTATCCATAACCATAACCCTAACACTAACCATCCAATCGTCTAACCCTACCCGTAAGCATAACCATAAGTCTAACAATAACCCTAAACCTAACCCTAAACCTAACCCTAAACCTAACCGTTACCCTAATTCGAACCCAAAACCTAACCCTCAAAGCATATATCTAACGATAATGTTCTAACGTGAACCCTAAACCTTACCCAAATCCTAACAATAACCCTCTCAAACTAACCATATCCCTAACACTAACCCGAAACCTAACCCTCTAACCTGTTACCCAAACCCAAAACCTAACCGTAAACCTAACCCTAAAAGTAACACTCTAACCCTAACCCAATCCATAAGCCTCTAACCCTAACACTAATCCTAACCCTAAACCTAACTCTAACCCTAACTCTAACCCTTACCCTAACCCAATCCCTAAGCCTCTAACCCTAACACTAATCCTAACCTTAAACCTAACCCTAACCCTAACACTAACTCTAACCCTTACCCTAACACTAACCCTAAACCTAACCCTAAAACTAAACCTAACCCTAACCCTAACCTTAACCATAACCCTAACGCATAAACCTAACCCTAACCCTAAAACTAACCCTAACTCTAACCCTAACCCTAAACCTATCTCTAGCCCTAACCCTCTAATCCTAACACTAATACTAACCCTCAAACCCTAACACTAACACTAACCCTAACCATAAATTTAACCCTAACCATAACTCTAACCATAACATTCTCACCCTAAACGTAACCCCACACCTGAACCTAACCCTCAACCTAACCCTAACCCTACACCTTAACCTAAGCCTTATCCTTAACCCAACCCTAACACTAAACCTAACTTAACCTTAAAACTAAATCTAACCCTAACTGTAAATCTAACCCTAACCCTACCTCTAACACCTAACACTAACCCTAGCCCTAACACTAACCCTAACCCTAAACCCTAATACAAATCTTTAACCCTAACCCTAACCATAACAGTAAATCTAACTCTAAACCTAACCCGATCCATAACCATAACCCTAACACTAAATCTAACCTCTAATCCTAACGCTAACCCTGACACTAAGACCAACACTAACCCTCTAAACCTAACCCTAATGCTAACCCCAAACCTCTAAACCTAACCATAACCATAACCCTAACCCTAAACATCCAACACTCTATGCCTAAACCTGACCCTAACCCTGCTACTAACCATAATGCTAACACTAACACTAACACTAATCCTAAACCTAAGCATTACCATAAACCAAACGTTAACCATAACCCTAACACTAACACTCTCACCCTAATCGTAAGCCCAAACCTATCCCTAATCCTCACCCTAAACCCAAGCCTAACCCTTAACCTAAACCTTACACTTACCACAACCCTAACTCTAAACCTAACTTAAACCTAACACTAAATCTAACCCTAACTGTAACTCTAACCCTAACCCTAACCCTAACACCTAACACTAACACTAGCCCTAACACTAACCCTAACCCTAAACCCAAACACCAACGTTAAACCTAACACTAACAGTAACAGTAACACTAACTCTAACCCTAACCATATGCATAACCATAACCCTAACACTAACCATCCAATCGTCTAACCCTAGCCCTAACCCAAACCCTTCCCCTAACTAACCCTAAAACTAACCTAAAACTAACCTAAAACTAAACCTAAAACTAACCCTATCCCTAACCCTAATACTAACCATAACGCTAACCCTAACACTAACCCTAATCCTAAACCTAAGCCTTACCCTAAACCTAACCTTAGCCCTTAATCTAACCCTCTAACCCTAAGCTTAATCCAATCTCTACCCCTATCTCTCTAATGCTCTAACCGAAAAACTAACACTAACCCTAACCCTAACCCTAACCCTAAACCTAACACTAACACTAACACTAACCCTAAGCCTAACCCTAAGCCTAACCGTAAAACTAACCGTAACCCTAACCCTAACCCTAACCTTAAACCTAACCCTAATCCTAAACGTGAAACTAACCCTAAATCTAACCCTACCCTAACCCTATCCCTAGCCATAACCCTCTATTGCAAACACTAATACTAACCCTCAAACCCTAACTTTAACCCTAACCGTATACCTCTAAACCTAACCTTAACCCTAACCCTAACCCTAACCCTGTAACTCTCTAAAAATAACCCTGACACTTACCCTCTAATCCTAACCCTAAGCCTCACCATAACCTTAAACCCTACCTTCACCAAACCTAATCCTAACCCTAAACGTTACCCTAACCCTGACACTAACACTAACCCTAACACTTACTCTAACCCTAACCCTAACACTAACACTAACACTAACACTAACACTAAACCTAACCATAAACTTAACGCTAACCATAACCATAACCCTTATATTCTCACCCTAAACGTAACACCAAAACTAACCCTAACCCTCACCCTAACCCTAAACCTAACCCTTAACCTAAACCTTGCCCTTACCCCAACTGTAACCCTAAACCTAACCCTAACACTAAATATAACCCTAACTGTAACTCTAAACCTAACCCTAACACTTAACAATAACCCTAGCCCTAACACTAACCCTAACCCTAAACCTAAACCTAATCATAACCCTAACACTAACCCTAACCCTAAATTTAACCGTAAAACTAACCCTAACCCTAACCATAAACCTAAACCCTAACCCTAACCCTAACCCTAAAACTAAACCTAAACCTAACCCTAACCCTATCCCTAGCCCTAACCCTCTATCCCAAACACTACTACTAACCCTCAAACTCTAACACTAACCTGAACTGTAATCCTCTAAACCTAGCATTAACCCTAAACCTAACACTCTAACTGTCTAAACATAACTCTAACACTTACCCTCTAATCCTAACCCTAAGCCTAACCATAACCCTAAACCCAACAGTCACCCAAAACTAATTCTAACCCTAACCGTTAACCTTACCCTAAAACTAACCCTAACCCTAACACTTATTCTAAACCTAACCGTAACCCTAAGACTAACCTTAACCCTAAGCCTAACCCTAACCCTAACCCTAAACATAACCCTAAAACTAACCCTAACCCTAACCCTAAACATAACCCTTACCCTAACCATAACCCTCTAACCCTAAGCCTAACACTACCCCTAACCCTAACCCTCTAACGCTCTAACCCAACCCTAACACTAACCATAACCCTAAACCTAGCCCTAACACTAAAACTAACCCTAACCCTAAACCTATCACTAACCCAAAACCCTAAACCTAACGCTAACCCTAAAACTAACCCTAACTCTAACCCTAACACTAACCCTAACTTTAACCCTCTAACACTCTAACCCTCACACTAACACTAACCCTAACCCTAAACATAAACCTGAACCTCACCCTAACACTAACCCTAACCCTAACCCTAACCCTAACCCTAAACCTAACCCTAACCCTAACACTAACCCTAACACTAAACCTAAACCTAACCCTAAAACTAAACCTAACCCTAACCCTAACACTAACACTAAATCTAACTCTAACCCTAATACTCTCACCCTAAACATAACCCCAAAACTAAACCTAACCCTAACCCTAACATTAAACCTAACCCTAACCCTAATACTCTCACCCTAAACGTAACCCCAAACCTAACCCTAACTCTAACCCTAAGCTTAAACCTAAACCTAACGCTTAACCTAAACCGTACCCTTACCCCAACCCTAACCCTAAACCTAACCTAACCCTAACAAAAAATTTAACCCTAACTGTAACTCTAACCCTAACAGTAACCCTAACAACAAACACTAACCCTAGCCCTAACTCTAACGGTAACGCTAAACCCTAACACAAACCTTAACCCTAACCCTAACAGTAACAGTAACTCTAACTCTAAACCTAACCCTATCCATAAGCATAACACTAACAAAAACCATACAATTGTCTAACCCTAGCCCTAACCCTAACCCTTACCCTAACCCGAACCCAAACATTAACCCTTTAACCATAAGTCTAACCATAATCCTCTAACGTGAACCTTAACAATAGCACTAATTCGAACAATAACCCTATAAAACTAACCATATCCCTAACACTAACCCGAACCCTAACTCTCTAACCCTCTAATCCGAACCCTAACCCGAACCGTACAACTAAACATCTAACCCTCTAACCCTAACCCTAACCCTAAACCTGACCCTAAAACTAAAACTAACCTCTAAACCTAACGCGAACCCTGACCCTAAGACCAACCCTAACCCTCTAAACCTAACCCTAACGCTAACCCCAACCCTCTAAACCTAACCATAAGCATAACCCTAACCCTAAACATCCAACCCTCTAACCATAAACCTAACCTTAACGCTAACCCTAATACTAACCGTAACGCTAAAACTAACACTAACGCTAATCCGAAACATAAGCTTTACCCTAAACCTAACCTTAACCCTAACCCTAACCCTCTAACCATAACCCTAAGCCTAACCCTTAAACTAACCCTAACCGTAACCCTAACCCTAAAGCCTAACCCTAACCCTAACCCTAAAACTAACCCAAACTCTAACCCTAACCTTAACCCTATCCCTAGCCCTCACCCTCTATCCCAAACAATAACACTAACCCTCAAACCTTAACACTTACCTAACTGTAACCCTCTAACCCTAACCTTAACCCTAACCCTAACCCTAACATTCTAACTCTTTAAACATAATCTTAACACTTACCTTCTAATCCTAACCCTAAGCCTAACCATAAGCCTAAACCCAACCGTCAGCCAAACCTAATCCTAATGCTAAATTTACCCTAACCCTAGAACTAACACTAAGCCCAACACTTACTCTTACCATAACCCTAACCCTAACACTAACCCTAATCCTAACACAAAACCTAACCCTAACCCTAAACCTAACCCTAAACCTAACACTAACCCGAACACTCTAACACTAAGCCTAACCCTATCACTAACCGTAACCCTCTAACGCTCTAACCCTAACACTAACACTAACCCTAAACCTAAAAATAAACCTAACCCTAACCCTAACACTGACCCTAACCCTTACCCTAACACTAAAACTAACCCTAACACTAAGCTAACCCTAAACCTAAACCTTAACACTAACCCTAACCCTAACCCGAAAAGTAACCATAACTCTAACCCTAACCCTAACCCTAGCCCTAGCCCTAACCCACTAAGCCTAACACTAATACTAACCCTCAAACCATAACACTAACCCTAACAGTAACCCTCTTACCCTAACCTTAACCCCGACCCTAACCATAACCCTCTAACTCTCTAAATATATCCCGAAAACTTATCCTCTAATCCTTACCCTAAGCCTAACCATAACCCTAATCCCAACCGTCACCCAACCCTAATCCTAAACCTAACCGTTATCTAGCCCTAACAGTAACCCTAACCCTAACACTTACTCTAACCCTAACACTAACCCAACACTAAAACCAACCCTATACATAAACCTAACCCTAACCATAACCCTAACACTCTCACCCTAATCGTAATCCTAAACCTAACCCTAAACCACACCCTAACACTAAACCTAAACCTTAACCTAAATCTTACACTTACCCCAAACATAACCATAAACCTAACCTAAACCTAACTCTAAATCTAAGCCTAACTGTAACTCTAACCCTAACACTAACCATAACACCTAACACTAACACTAGCCCTAAACCTAACCCTAACCCTAAACCTTAACACAAACCTTAACCCTAACCCTAACAGTAACAGTAACTCTAACTCTAACCCTAACCCTATCCATAACCATAAAACTAACACTAACCATCCAATAAGCTAAGCCTAGCCCTAACCCTAACCCTAACAATCTAACCATAAGTCTAACCATAATCCTCTAATGTGAACCCTAACCCTAACCCTAATCCTAACAATAACCCTCTAATGCTAACCATATTCCTAACACTCACCCGAACCCTATCCCTGTAACCCTCTAAAACTAACCCTAACCCTAAACCTAATCCTAACCCTAAATCTAACACTCTAACACTAACACTATCAGTAAGCCTCTAAACCTAACCCTCTAACCCTAACCATAACTCTAACCCTAACCCTAACACTAAACCTAACCTCTAACCCTAATGCTAACCCAGACCCTAAGACCAACCCTAAACCTCTAAACCTAACCCTAATGCTAACCCTAAACCTCTAAACCTAACCATAACCATAACCCTAACCCTAAACATCCAACACTCTATGCCTAAACCTAACCCTAACCCTGCTAACCATAATGCTAGCACTAACACTAACACTAATCCTAAACCTAAGCCTTACCATAAACCAAACCTTAACCATAACCCTAACCCTAACACTCTCACCCTAATCGTAAGCCCATACCTATCCCTAATCCTCACCCTAAACCCAAGCCTAACCCTTAACCTAAACCTTACACTTACCCCAACCCTAACCTTAAACCTAACTTAAACCTAACATTAAATCTAACCCTGACTGTAACTCTAACCCTAACCCTAACCCTAACCCTAACACCTAGCACTAACACTAGCCCTAACACTACCCCTAACCCTAAACCCTAACACCAACGTTAACCCTAACCCTAAAAGTAACAGTAACACTAACTCTAACCCTAATCCTATGCATAACCATAATCCTAACACTAACCATCCAATCGTCTAACCCTAGCCCTAACCCAAACCCTTCCTCTAACTAACCCTAAAACTAACCTAAAAATAACCTAATACTAACCCTAAAACTAACCATAACCCTAACCCTAATACTAACCTTAACGCTAACCCTAACACTAACCCTAATCCTAAACCTAAGCCTTACCCTAAACCTAAATTTAGCCCTTAATCTAACCCTCTAACCCTAAGCTTAATCTGACCCCTACCCCTATCTCTCTAACGCTCTAACCCAAAAACTAACACTAACCCTAACCCTAACCCTAAACCTAACACTAACACTAACACTAACCCTAAGCCTAACCCTAAGAATAACCGTAAAACTAACCCTAACCCTAACCCTAACCCTAACCTTAAACCTAACCCTAATCCAAACCCTGAAACTAACCCTAAATCTAACCCTAAGCCTAACCCTATCCCTAGCCATAACCCTCTATTGCAAACACTAATACTAACCCTCAAACCCTAACATTAACACTAACCGTAAACCTCTAAACCTAACCTTAACCCTAACCCTAACCCAAACCCTGTAACTCTCTAAAAATAACCCTGACACTTACCCTCTAATCCTAACCCTAAGCCTCACCATAACCTTAAACCCTACCTTCAACAAACCTAATCCTAACCCTAAACGTTACCCTAACCCTAACACTAACCCTAACCCTAACACTTACTCTAACCCTAACCCTAACACTAACACTAACACTAACACTAACCCTAACCATAAACCTAACACTAACCATAACCATAACGCTTACACTCTCACCCTAAACGTAACCCCAAACCTAGCCCTAACCCTCACCCTAACCCTAAACTAACCCTTAACCTAAACCTTGTCCTTACCCCAACCGTAACCCTAAACCTAACCCTAACACTAACACTAAATCTAACCCTAACTGTAACTCTAAACCTAACCCTAACTCTAACACTTAACAATAACCTTAGCCCTAACACTAACCCTAACCCTAAACCTAAACCTAACCATAACCCTAACACTAACCCTAACCCTAACTTTAACAGTAAAACTAACCCTAACCCTAACCATAACCATAAACCCTAACCCTAACCCTAACCCTAAAACTAAACCTAAACCTAACCCTAACCCTATCCCTAGCCCTAACCCTCTATCCCTAACACTACTACTAACCCTCAAACTCTAACACTAACCCGAACTGTAACCCTCTAACCCAAGCATTAACCCTAACCCTAACACTCTGTCTAAACATAACTCTAACACTTACCCTCTAAACCTAACCCTTAGCCTAACCATAACACTAAATCCAACAGTCACCCAAACCTAATCCTAACCCTAACTGTTACCCTAACCCTAACACTAACCCTAACCCTAACACTTACTCTTAACCTAACCCTAACCCTAACCCTAACCCTAACACTAAACCTAAAACCTAAACCCTAAACCCTAACCCTAATCCTAACACTAAACCCTAACCCTAACTCTATCCATAAGCCTAACAATAAACGTAACCCTTCCCCTAACCGTAACCCTAAGTCAAACCCTAACCCTGAACCTAACCCTAACACTAACCCTGAAACTAATCCTAAACCTAATCCTAAACATAGCCCTAAACCTAACCCTCTAACTCTCTAACCCTAACCATAACACTAACACTAGCCCTAACGCTAACAGTAAACTTTACCTCTAACCCTAACCATAACCATAAGCCTAACCCTAACAAAAAAGCTAACCCTCTAAACCTAACCCTAATGCTAACCTGAACCCTCTAACCCTAACGATAAGCATAACCCTAACCCTAACCATCCAAACCACTAACCCAAAACTTATCCCTAAGCCTAACACTAACAGTAATGCTAACACTAACCCCTACCCTAATACTAAACCTTAGCCTTACCCTAAGACTAACCCTAACCCTAACCCTAAACATAACCTCTAAACCTAACACTAAGCCTAACCGTAACCTAAACTCTAAAATAACAATAAACCTAACCCGAACCCTAACCCTAACAATAACCCAAAACTAAACCCAACCCTAACTCTAACAGTCTAACCCTAACCCTAACACTAACCCTAACCCTAACCCTAACCCTGTAACCGTAAGTCTAACCCTAACCCTAACCCTCTGACATTCTAACAATAACCCCAACCCTAAGCCTAATCCTCTAAACCTAACCTAACCTTAAACCTTACCCTAACACTAATTCTAACCCTAACCCTAACCCAAACCCTAACCTTAACACTAATGCTGACCGTAAACCTAGCCCTCTAAACCTGTAACCCTAACCATAATCCTAATCTTAACACTAACCCTTACCCTAACCATAACACTCTAACACTAACCCTAAATCTAACCCTAACCATAACCCTAACCCTAACCCTAACCCTCTAAACCTAACCGTAACAATAACCTAACCCTAAATCCAACCCTAATGCTAAACCTAATCCTAACCCTAAACCTTACCCTAAACCTAACACTAACCTTTACATAACCCTTACTCTAACCCTAACCCTAACACTAACCTTAACCCTAACACTAACACTAACCCTAACCCTAACCATAAACCTAACCCTAAAACTAACGCTAACACTCTCACCCTAAACCTAACCCCAAACCTAACCCTAACCCTAAACCTAACACTTACCCTAAACCTTACCCTTACCAGAACCCAAACCCTAATCCTAACCCTAACCCTAATGCTAACCCTAAACCTAACCCTAGCCCTAACTCTAACCCTAACCCTAACACTCTATCCCTGTAACCATAAGCCTAACGCTAACCCTAACTGTAACCCTAACCAAAAACCTAAACCTAATCCTAAACCTAACCCTAACACTAACCCTAACCCTAACCCTAACCCTCACCCCTAAACCCTAACCCTAATCCTAACCCTTAACCCTAAGTCTAAGCATAACTCTAAACCTAACCCTAACCCTAGCCCTAACCCTAAACATAACCCTAAACATAACTGTAACACTCTAAACCAAACCCTAACCGTATCCAGAACCAGAACCCTAAAGCTATACCTAAACCTAATCCTCTAACCCTAACCGTGAACTTAACCCAACACTAACACTAACACTCTAACCCTACGCCTAACGCTAACCCTAACTCGAACCCTCTAACCCTAATTCAAACCCTAACCCTCTAAGATTCTAACTTTATCCTAATCCTAACCCTAACCCTAACACTCAACTTAACCCTAACACTAAACCTAACATTCTAACCCTAACTCTAAACCTAACCCTATCCCTAAGCATTTAATCCTAACCCTAACCCTAACCCTAAACCTAACACTCTAACCCTGTAACCCTAACCATAAAACTACCCGTAGCCCTAACCCTAACACTAAACTTAACCTCTAAACCTAACCATAACCCTAACCCTAACGTAAAACCAACCCTAACCCTCTAAACCTAACCCTAACCCTAACACTCGCTAAGCCTAACCATAACCATACCCATAACCCTAACCATTCAACTCTCTAACCCTAAACCTAACCATAACCCTAACCCTAACACTAACTGTAACACTAACACTAACCCTAACACTAATCCTAAAATTAAGCCTTAATCTAACCCTAATCCTAAACCTAAACCTAACCTCTAAACATAACCTAAACCTAACCATAACCCTAATCCTAAACCTAACCCTAAACCTAACCCTAAGCCTAACCCTAACACTCTAACCCTAAGACTATACCTAACCTGAACCCGAACCCTAAAACTAACCCAAAACATAACCCAACCCTACTTCTAAAAATGTGATGCTAACCCTAACACTAACCTTAACCCTCACCATCTAACTGTAACCCTAACCCTAACCCTTTGACATTCTAACCTTAACTCCAACCCTAACCCTAAACGTCTAAGCCTAACCTTAACCCTCACCCTAAACATAACCCTAACACTAATCCTAACACTAACCCTAAACCTAACACTAATGCTATCCCCAACACTCTAAGCCTAACCATAAAACTAACCCTAACCCTAAACCTTAAACTAAAACTAACTCTAACCCTAAACCTTACGCTAACCCTTACCCTTAACCTATCCCTAACCCTAAGCCTAACCATAAGCCTAACCCAAAACCTAACCCTAACAGGAACACTAACACAAAGCATAATTCTAAACCTAAACCTAACCCTAACCCTAACCCTAACTCTAAACCTAATCCTAACCCTAACCCTAACACTAATCCTAACCCTTAGCCTAACCCTTACCTTAACCCTAACCCTAGCACTAAACCTAATGCTAAACCTAACCCTGAACCCTAACCCTAACTCTAACCCTAACATTGACCCTAAACCCTAAATCCTAAAGCTAACACTAACCCTAACACTAAATCCTCACCCTAACCTTAAACATAACCCTAACCCTAACCCTAACCCTCATCCTTTACTTAACCATATCACTAACACTCTAACCCATATCCTAACACTAAACCTAACCCTATCACTAACTATAATACTAACCATAACACTAACCCTCACCCTAACCCTAACACTAACCCTCTAACCCTAACTCTAAACCGAACCCTTACCTAATCCTAACTCTAAACCTAACCTTTCCCTAAACCTTACCATTACACTTACCCAAATCTTAATCCTAAACCTAACCCTAACGCTAAACCTAAACCTAATCCTAACGCTAACCCTAACCATTCTAACACTAACACTAACCATGACATTAACCCTAACCATCTAAGCCTAACCCTAACCCTAACTCTAAACCTAACCCTAACTCTAATCCTGAGGTTAACCCTAAACCTAACAATAACCATAACACTAACGTTATCCCTATCCCTTTATGCCTATCCATAACCCCAAACCTTACCCTCAAACTACCACTAACTCTAAACCTTACGCTAACCCTTACCCTTAACCTAACCCTAATCCTAAGCCTAACACTAAACCTAACCCTAACACGAACTCTAACACTAACAATAGTGCTAAAACTAAACCCAAAACAAACCCTAACACTAACCATAAACCTAATCCTAAACCTAACCCTAACACTAACCCTACCCAAACACTAACCTTAACCCTAAACCCTAACCCTTACCCTAAACCTAACACTAACCCTACACCTAACCCTAAACCTCAAACCCTAAACCTAACCCAAACCGTAACCCTCTAACCCTAATCCTAAACCTACCCTAACTTTAACCCTTACCCTAACACTCTAACCCTCTAACCGCAACACTAACCATAACACTAACCCTCTAATCCTAACCCTAACCCTAACCCATAAACTAAACATAATGCTAACCCTAACCCTAACCCTAACACTCTCACCATAAACCTAACCCCAAACATAAACCTAGCCCTAACCCTAAGGCAAACCCTAACACTACCCTTAATGCTAACCCTAACCCTAAGCCTAAACCTAAACCTAACCCTAACACTAAACATAAACCTAACCCTAACGCTAACCCTAACCCTAACCCTCTAACCGTGTAACTATAACCCTAATGCTAACACTAACCCCAACCCTAATGCTAAACCTGACCATAACCCTAAACCTAACCCTAACGCTAAACGTAACCCTAACACTAACCCTAACCCTAAACCTAAACTAAAGCCAAAACCTAAAACTAATGCTAACCCCAACTCTAACACCTAAACCCTAACCCTTTACCCTAACCATAACCATAACGCTAAAGCTAACCCTAAACCTAACACTAAACCTAACCCTAACACTAACCCTAACCCTAACTGTAACACTCTAACCCTAACCCTTACCCTAACATGAACAAGAACCCTAAACCCAATCCTCAATCCCTAACTGTATATCTAATCCAACCCTAACAGAACACTCTAATAATGACCCTAACCCTAAACCTAACTGTAACCCTAACTCTATCCCTCCAACCCTAAACCTAACCCTAACACTCTAACCCTAACCCTACTCCTAAATCTAACCCTCTAACCCTAACCCTAAACCTAAACCTAACCCTAATCCTCTAAACCTAACCACAAATCTAAGCCTAACAATAACCCTAACCCATACCATAACCCTAACCATAACCCTAACCCTAACCCTAAACCTCAACCTAACTCTAAACCAAACCCTAATGCTAATTCAAACGCTAGCCCTAACGCTAACCCTAACCCTAACCCTAACGCTAACCCTAAACTTAAACATAATCCAAACCCTAACCCTAACACTTACCCTAACCCTAACCCTAACACTAAACCTAATATTAACCTTAACCCTAACCCTTGCTCTAAACCTAATCCTAACCCTAATCCTAACCCTAACCCGAACCCAAATCCTGACATCTAACCCTAAACCTAACCCTTACCTTAAACCCTAAGCCTAACCCTAACCCTAGCCCTAAAACCTAAACCGTAAACCCTAACCTTAATCCTAACACTAAACACTAAACCTAACCCTATCCCTAAGCCTAACCCTAAACGTAACCCTACCCCTATCTGTAACCCTAAGACTAACCCTAACCCTAAACCTAACCCTAACACTAACCCTGAACCTAAACCTAAACCTAAACCTAATCCTATACATAGCCCTAAACCTAACCATCTAAGTCTCTAACCCTAACTATAACCCTAAACCTAACTCTACCCCTAACCCTAAACTTAACTTCTAAACTTAACCCTAAGCCTAACCATAACCTTAACCCTAAAACTAAACCTAAACCTAACCCTAAACATAACACTTAACCTAACACTAACCCTAAACCAAACCTGAGCCCTAACCCTAACACTAACCCAAAACATAACCCAACCCTAATTCTAACCCTCTAACGCTAAAACTAACCTTATCCCTAACTCTAACCCTGTAACGGTAACACTAACCCTAACCCTAAACCTCTGACCTTCTAACGCTAACCCTAACCCTAACCCTAACCCTCTAAGCCTAACCCTAACCCTAACACTAAACCTAAACCTAACAGTAATCCTAACACTAACCCTAAACATAAACCTAACCCTAACACTAATGCTATCCCTAATCTTCTATGCCTAACCATAAACCTAACCCTAATCCTAAATTTTACTGTAAAACTAACCCTAACACTAAATCTTACGCTAACCCTTTCCCTTATCCTAGCCCTAACCCTAAGCCTAACCACAAGCCTAACCATAACCTAACCCAAACAGAAACAATAACACTAACCATAATGCTAAACCTAACCCTAAACCAAAACCTAACCCTAACCCTAACCCTAAACATAATCCTAACCCTAACCCGAACCCTAACAATAATCCTAACCCTTAGCCTAACCCTAACCCTAACACTAACCCTAACCCTAAACACTAAACTTAACCATAACCCTAAACCCTAAACCAAATCTGAACCAAAAACTCTAACCCGAACCATAACTCTAAAACTAACCCTAACCCTAACCTGAAACCTAACCCTAACCCTACCCCTAACCCTAAACCTAACCCTAACCCTAAACGTACCACTCTTAACCATAAACCTAAAAATAACCATAACCGCAAGCCTAAACCAAACCTAAACCTAACCCTCTAACCCTAACCCTAAAACTAACCCAACCATAATTCTAACCCTCTAACCCTAACCATAACCATAAACATAACTCTAACCCACAAACCCTAACCCTAACCTAACCCTCTAATTTTCTAACCCTAACCCTAACACTAACCCTAACCCTAAACCTAAACCTAACACTCTAACCCAAACCGTATCCCTAACACTATCCATAAGCCTCTAAACTAACCCTAACCCTAACCCTAAACATAGCCTTCTAACCATCTAACCCTAACCATAACCCTAACCCTAACCCTAATCCTAACACTAAACCAAATGCTAACGCTAATCGTAACCGTAACCATAACCATAAAGCTTAACCTCACCCTAACCCTAACCCTCTAACCATAACTCTAACTGTAATCCTCCAACCTGAATCCTAACCCTAACTCTAACACTAATGCTATCCATAACCCTGTATGCCTAACCGTAAAACTAACCCTAACCCTAACACTTACACTAAACCAAAACCTAAACCTAACATGAACCCTAACCCTAACACGAACCCAAAATATAAAACAACCCTAACACTAACCCTCTAATGCTAACACTAAAACTAAACCTAACTCTAACCCTATAATGGTAATCCTAACGCTAACCCTAACACTCTAATCCTAACACTAACCCTAACCCTAAACATAACCCTAACACTAATCCTAACACTAACCTTAAACCTAACAGTAACCCTAACACCAATGCTATCCCTAACCCTCTATTCCTAACCATAAACATAACCCTAACCCTACACCTTATGCTAAAACTATTCCTAACCCTAAACTTTAGGCTAAACTTGCCCTAACCGTAACCCTAACCGTAACCCTAACCGTAACAGTAAATCTAACCTCTAGCCCTAACCCTAGCCCTAACACTAACCCTAACACCAACCCAAACACTCTAAACCTAACCCTAACCCTAATCCCAACCCTCTAAACCTAACCATAACCATAACCCTAACCATAACAATCCAACCTTCTAGAACCAAACCCTAACCCTAAACCTAACGCTAACCCATACTGTAACCCTAACATTAACACTAACCCTAACACTAACACTAACACTAACACTAAATCTAACCCTAACAATAACCCTAATCCTAAACGTAAACCTAACCCTAACCCTAACACTAATGCTAACCCTAAACCTAACCCTAACCCTAACCCTAACCCTAAATATAACCCTAAACCTAACCCTAACCCTAACCCTAACCCTAACCCTAACACTAACACTAACCCTAACGCTAACCCTAACCGTAAACCCTAACCCTAACCCTAACCTTGACCCTAACCACTAAATCCTAAAACTAACAATAACCCTAACACTAAACCCTAACCCTAACCCTAAACATAACCCTAAACCTAATCCTAACCCTCATCCTTTCCTTAACCATATCACTAACACTCCTACCCTTTTCCTAACACCAAACCTAAACTTACTGCTAACTCTGACACTAAACATAATGCTAACCCTAACCCTAACCCTAACATTAACCCGAACCGTAAACCGAAACCTAACCCTAAACCTAACCATAAACTTAACCCTAACCCAAACACTAACCCTAACCCTAACGCTAATCCTAACCCTATCCCTTACACTAAACCTAATCCTAACCCTAAACCTAACCCTAACCCTAATACTAACATTTAAACCTAATCATAAACCTAAAAGTAACGCTTACACTAAACCCTAAACCTAAACCTAACCCTAACCCTAACACTAATCCCTAAACCATAACTCTAAAACTAACCCTTAAACCTTAAACCTTAAACCTTAAACTAAATCCTTAAACCTTAAACCTAACCCAAAACCTATATCTAAACCTAACCCTATCCCTAACCGAGACCCTAACCCTAAGCGTAACCACAACACTAAACACTAACCCTAAACCTAACCCTAACCCTCTAACCCTAACCCTAACACGAACCATAACCATAAACTTAACGATATACCAAAACCTAATCCTCTAACACTAAAACTAAGCCTAATCCTACCCTAACACTAACACTCTAACCCTAACCTTAATGCTAACCCTAACTCTAAATCCCTAACTCTAAAACTAACCCTAACCCTAACCCTCTAACCTTCTAAGCCTAACCCTGCCCCTAACCCCAACCCTATCCCTAAACCTCTAATCGCAATCCTAACCCTAACCCTAATCCTAAACCAAATGCTAACACTAAACCTAACCTAACTCTCTAACATTAATCCTAACTGTAACACAATTCCTCTGACACTAACCCTAACTCTAACCATAACCCGAAACCTAACCCATACCCTAACCCTAACCATAACCCTAACGCTAACCCTAACACTCAACCTAACCCTAACCCTAACCCTAAGCCTAACCGTAACCATAAACCTACCCCTATCCGTAAACCTAAACCTAACCTTAACCCTAAACCTAACCCTAACCCTGAACCTAATCCTAACCCTAATCCTAACCCTAGCCCTAAACCTAACCCTAATCCTCTAAACCTAACACCAACTATAAGCCTAACAATAACCCTAAACCATACCCTAACCCTAACCATAACCCTAACCCTAAACCTAAACCTCAACCTAACCCTAAACATATCCCTAACACTAATTCAAACACTAACCATAATGCTAACCCTAACCCTAACGCTAACCCTAAACTTAAACATAATCCAAAACCTAACATTAACACTTACCCTAACCCTAACCCTAAACCTAATCCTAACATTAACCCTAACCCTTACCCTAAACCTAATCCTAACCCTAAACCTATTCCTAATCCTAACCCTAATTCTGACATCTAACCCTAACCCTAAATCTAAACCCAACCCTTACCTTAAACCCTAAGCCTAACACTAACCCTAGCCCTAAACCCTAAACCCTAAACCCTAACCCTAACCATATCCCTAAGCCTAATGCTAACTGTAACGCTACCCCTAACCGTAAACCTAAGCCTAACCCTAACCCTAAACCTAACCCTAATACTAACGCTGAACCAAATCCTAAACCTAATCCGAACCATAGCCCTAAACCTAACCATCTAAGTCTCTAACCCTAACCATAACCCTAAACCTAACTCTAACCCTAACCCTAAACCTAACTTCTAAACCTAAACCTAAGCCTAACCGTAACAATAACCCTAAAACTAAACCTAAACCTAACCCTAACCCTAACACTTAACCTAACCCTAACCATAAACCAAAACTTAGCCCTAACCCTAACACTAAACCAAAACATAACCCAAACCTAACTCTAAGCCTCTAACGCGAACACTAACCCTAACCCTAACTCTAAACCTGTAACGGTAACCCTAACACTCACCCTAATCCTCTGACCTTCTAACCCTATCCCTAACACTGACCCTAACCCTAACCCTAACCCTCTAAGCCTAACTCTAACCCTAAACTTAAACCTAACCTAAAACTAATCCTAAAACTAACCCTAACCCTAAACCTAAACCTAACACTAATGCGATCCCTAATCCTCTATGACCAACCATAAATCTAACCCTAACCCTAAACCTTACTCTAAAACTAACCCTAACCATAAACCTTACGCTAACCCTTGCCCTTACGCTAACCCAAACCCAGAGTCTAACCATAAGCCTAACCCTAAACCTAACAGAAACAATAACACTAATCGTAATGCTAAACCTAACCCTAAACCTAAACCTAACCCTAACCCTAAACCTAATCCTAACACTAACCCTAAACCTAACCCTTAGTCTAACCCTAACCCTAATGTTAACCCTAACGCTAACCCTAACCCTAAACCCTAAACCTAACCCTAACTCCAAACCCTAATCCTAATCCTAACCATAAACTCTAACCCGAACCATAACTGTAAACCTAACCCTAAACCTAACCTGAATATTAAACCTAACCCTAAGGTTAACCCTAACTGTAACACTCTAACTCTAACCCTAACCCTAACCACAACATAACCCTAAACCTATACCTAAACCTAACCCTCTAACCCTAATCGTAAACCTAACCCAACCCTAGCACAAACCCTCTAACCTTAACCCTAAACCTAACCCTATCCCTAAGCCTCTAACACTAACCGTAACTCTAAACCTAAACCTGTAACTCTCTCACCCTAACATCTAACCATAACCCTAATCCTAAAAGTAAAACTAACCTCTAACACTAACCCTAACCCGAACACTAACACTAACACCAACGCTAATGTTCTAAACCTAACCCTAACACTAACCCAAACCCTCTAACCCTAACCATAACCATAACACTAACCCTAACGATCCAACCCTGTAAACCTAACTCTAACTCTAACCCTAAACCTAACCCTAACCCTAACCGTAACGCTAACCCTTACTCTAACCCTAACCCTAACATTAATGCTAACCCTAACACTAAACCTAACCCTAACCATAAACGTAACACTAACCCTAACTCTGACACTCTCACCCTAAACCTAACCCCAAAACTAACCCTAAACCTAACCCTAACCCTAATCCTAATGCTAAGCATAATGCTAAAAATAACCCTAAACCTAACCATAACCCTAAACCTAACCCTAACCCTAACCCTAACTCTAACCATAACACTAAACATAACACTAAACCTAACCCTAACCGTAACCCTAACGCTAAACCTAATTATAACCCTAAACCTAAACTTTAATACTAATCCTAAACCTAACATTAAAACTAATCCTAACCCTAACACTAACCCTTACCCTAAACTTAATACTAACCCTAACCCTAATGCTAAACCTAACACTCATCCTGACATCTAACTCTAAACGGGATCCTTACCCTAAACTCTAACCCTAATCCTAACCGTAACCCATAAACCCTAACACTAATCCCAACATTAAAACCTAACCCTAACCCTAAACCTAACCCTAACCCTAACCCTAACCCTAACCCTAAACCTAATTCTAACCCTAACCCTAAACCTAAACCTACATCTAACCCTAAACCTTACACTAAACCTAATCCTAACACTAACGCTAATCCTAAACCTAAACCTAAACCTAAACCTAATTCTAACCACAACCATAAACCTTACCCTAACCATAAACCTAACCCTAACACTAACCCTAAGCCTAAACCTAACCCTAACACTTACATTCAACCTAATCCTAACCAAAGGCCTAACCCTAACCCTAACACAAATCCTGACAACTAAAACTAAACCTAAACCTAAACCTAAGGCTTACGCTAAACACTAACCTAACCCTAAAACTAACCCTATCCCTAACCCTAACCCTAACCCCTAACCCTAACCCTACCCTAACCCTAAACCAAACCCTAACCCTAACTCTAACACTTACCCTAATGCTAACCCTAAAGCTAAAACTAACACTAACCTTAAACATAACCCAACCCTAACTCTATCCATCTAACAATAACACTAACCATAACACTAACTCTAACCCTCTAACAGTAACCCTAACCCTAACGCTCTAACTTTCTAAACCTAACACTCATCCTAACATTAACCGTAACCCTCTAAGCCTAACCCTAACACTAACTCTAATTCTAACACTAACCCTAAACCTAACCCTAACCCTAACATTAATGCTATCCCTAACCGGTTACACCTAACCATAAACCTAACCCTAACCCTAACCTTACCGTCAAACTAACCCTAAATCTAAACCTTACGTTAACACTTTACCATTACCCTAACCCTAACCCTAAGCCTAACTCTAAACCTAACCATAACACGAACTCTACCACTAACCCTAATGCTAAACCTCACCCTAAACCATACCCTAACACTAACCCTAAACCTAATACCAAACCTAGCCCTAATGCTAATCCTAACCGTTACGCTAATCCAAACCCTAACCGTAACCCTAAACCTAACCCTAATCCTAACACTAACCCTAACACTTACCCTAACCCTAACACTAACCTGAACCCTAACCCTAACTCTAAACCTTAAACCTAACCCTAACACTACCACTAATCCTAAATTTCTAACCCTAAACCTAACCGTAACTGTAGCAATCTAACCCTACCCCTAACCCTAACCTTTATCTTAACCCTCTAATGCGGTATACACAACCCTAAACCTAACCCTAACACTCACCCTCTAAACCTAACCCTAACCCTAAACCTAATCTTAAACCCAACCCTAAACTCAACCCTAAAGCTAAACCTAACCCTAACCCTCACCCTTACACTAAACCTAACCCTAACCCCAACACTTAGCCTAAACCTAACCTTAACCTAACCCTTACTCTAACACTAACCCTAACCCTAACTCTAACCCTAACCCTAACCATAAACCTAAGCCTAAAACTAATGCTAACACTCTTACCCTAAACCTAAATACAAACCTAACCCTAACCTTAAACTTAACACTTACCCTAAACCTTACCCTTACCCTAACAATAACCCTAACCCTAACCCTAAAGCTAACCTTAACCCTAACCCTAACACTAACACTAACCATAACCCTAATCATAACCCTAAACCTAACCCTAACCCTAACCGTAACCCTAAACCTAACGCTAACCCTAACTCTAACCCTAACCATAACCCTAACCAAAAACCTAAACCTAATCCTAAACCTAACCCTAACACTAACCCTAACCTTAACCCTAACCCGTAAACCCTAACCCTAATCCTAACCCTAAACCCTAACCCTAACCATAACTCTAAACCTAACCCTAACCCTAACTGTAACACTCTAACACAAACCCTAACCCTAACCTGAATCAGAACCCTAAACATATACCTAAACCTAAACCTCTAACCCTAACCTTAAACCTAACCCAACCGTAACATAAATACTCGAACCCTACCCCTAACCCTAACCCTAACTATAACCCACTAACCCTAACTCTAACCCTAACCCTCTAACATTCTAACCCTAAACCTAACCCTAACACTAAACTTAACCCTAACAATAAACGTAACACTCTAAACCTAACCCTATCCATAAGGATCTAACCATAAACATAACCCTAACCCTAAACCTAACCCTCTAACCCTCTATCCCGAACCATAACACTAACCCTAACCCAAACCCTAAGAATAAACCTAACCTCTAACACTAACTGTAACCATCACCCTAACCCTAACACGAACCTTAACACTCTAAACCTAACCCTAACCCTAACCCTAACCCTGTGACCATCAGCATAACCATAACCCTAACCCTAACCAACAAACCCTCTAACCCTAAACCTAATCGTAACCCTAACCCTAACACTAACCATAACGCTTACACTAACCCTAATCCTACACCTAAGCCTTACTCTAACCCTAACCCTAAACCTAACCCTAAACCTAACCTGCAAAACTAACCCTAAGCCTAACCATAATCCTGACCCTAAAACTAACTCTAAACCTAACCCTAAACCTAACACTTACCCTAAACCTGAGTTTATACCAAATCTGAACCCTAACCCTAACTGTAACACTAACACTAAACCAAAACATAACCCAACACTAACTCTAAACCTCTAATGCTAACCGTAACACTATCCTTAACCGTAACCCTCTAACCGTAACACTAACCCTACCCCTAAACCTCTGACCTTCTAACCCTAACCCTAAACCTCTAAGCCTAACCGTAACCCTATATCTAAACCTAACCCTAACACTAATCCTAATACTAACCCTAAAACTAACCCTAACCCTAACACTAATGCTATACCTAACACTCTATGCCTAATCATAAACCTAACCATAATCCTAAACCTTACGCTAAAACTTACCCTAACCCTAAACCTTACGCTAACCCTTACACTTACCCTAAACCTAATCCTAAGCCTATCCATAAGCCTAACCCAAAACCTAACACAGCATGAACCCTAACATTAACCGTAATGCTAAACCTAAACCTAAACCTAAGCCTAACCTTAACCCTAACCCTAACACTAATTTTAACACTTAGCCTAACCCTAACCCTAAACCCTAACCCTAATCCTAACACTAAACCCTAACCCTAACAATAAACCTAAGCCTAACCCTAACCATAACCCTTCCCCCTAACCGTAACCCTAAGCGTAACCATAACCCTAAACCAAACCCTAACACTAACCCTGAACTTAATCCTAAACCCAATCCTAACCCTAGCCCTAAACCTAACCATCTAATGCTCTAACACTAACCATAACCCTAACACTAACTCTAACCCTAACCCTAACACTAAACCTAACCTCTAAACCGAACCCTAAGCCAAACCGTAACCTGAAACCTAAAACTAACCATAAATGTAAACCTAACACTAACCCTAACACTTACCCTAACCCTAACCCTAAAACTAACCCAGACACTAACCCTAACAATAACCCAAAACATAACACAACCCTAACACTCACCCTCTAAAGCTAACAATAACCCTAACACTAACTCTAATCCTGTAATGGTAACCCAAACCCTAAGCCTAAGTCTCTGACCTTCTAACACTAAACCTAACACTAACCCTAAACCTAACCCTAACCATCTATGCCTAACCCTAACCCTAACATTAAACCTAACCCTAACACTAACCCTAAACCTAACTGTAAACATAACACTAATTCTATCCTTAACACTCTATGCCTAACCATAAACATAAACCTAACCCTACACCGTACACTAAAACTAAACTTAACCCTAAACCTTGTGCTAACCCTAACCCTGAACCTAACACTAACCCTAAGCCAAACCCCTAACTCTAATCCTAACCCTAACCATAACTCTAAACACTAACCCTAATGCTAACCCTAACCCAAACCCTAACCCTAACCATAACCCTAAACCCTAACCCTAACCCTAACCCTAACCCTAACCCTAACCGTTACCCTTACCCTAACCCTAAACCTAACCCTAAAACTAACCCTAACGCTAATTCTAACACTAACACTAATGCTAACACTAACCCTAACCCTAAAACTAATACTAAACCTAACCCTAACATTAACTCTAATTCTAACGCTAACCCTGACCCTAAGACCAACCCTAACCCTCTAAACCTAACCCTAACGCTAACCCCAACCCACTAATCTTAACCATAAACATAACTCTAACCCTAAACATCCAAACATCTAACCCTAAACCTAAACCTAACCCTAACCCTAATACTAACCGTAACGCTAACACTAACAGTAACCCTAATCCTAAACCTAAGGCTTACCCTAAACATAACCTTAAGCCTAAATCTAACCCTCTAACACTAAGCCTAACCCTACCCCTAACACTAACCCTCTAACGCTCTAACCCTAACACTAACACTAAACCAACACTAACACTAAAACTAACCCTAACCCTAACCATAACCCTAAAACTAACCCTAACCCTAACCCTAACACTAACATTAACCCTAAACCCTAACCCTAATCCTAAAACTAACTCTAACTCTAACCCTAACCCTAACCCTAGCCCTAGCCCTAACCCTCTAACCCTAACACTAATACTAACCCTCAAAACCTAACACTAACCATAACCATAACCCTCTAACACTAACCTTAACCCTAACCCTAACCCTAACCCTCTAACGCTCTAAACATAACCCTAACATTTACCCTCTAATCCTAACCCTAAGCCTAACCATAACCCTAAACCCAACCGTCACCAAAACCTAATCCTAACCCTAAACGTTACCCTAACCCTAACACTAACCCTAAACCTAACACTTACTCTAACCCAAACACTAATCCTACCACTAACACTATCCCTAACCATAAACCTAACCCTAACCATAACCCTAACCCTAACACTCTCACCCTAAACGTAACCCCAAACGTAACCCTAACCCTCACCCTAAACCTAAAACTACCTCTTAAGCTAAACCTTACAATTATCCCAAACTTAACCCTAAACCTAACCCTAAACCTAACACAAAATCTAAACCTAACTGTAACTCTAACCCTAACCCTTACCCTAAAATGTAACACTAACCCTAGCCCTAACACTAATGCTAACCAAAAACCCTAACACAAACCTTAACCCTAACCCTAACAATAACAGTAATACTAACTCTAACCCTAAGCCTATCCATAACCATAACCCTAACATTAACCATCCAATAGAATAACCCTAGCCCTAACCCTACACCTTACCCTAACCTGAACCCTAACCATAACCCTCTAACCATAAGTCTAACCATAATCCTCTAATGTGAACCCTAACCCTAACCCTAATCGTAAAAATAACCCTCTAATGTTAACCATACCCCTAACATTAACCTGAACCCTAACCCTCTAAACCTCTAAACCTAACCCTAACCCTAACCCTAAAGCTAACCCTAACCAAAAAACTAACACTCTAACACTAACCCTATCCCTAAGACTCTAACCCGAACCCTAACCCGAACCCGAACCCTAACCCTAAACCTAAACCTCTAACCATCTAACTCTAACCATAACCCTAACCCTAACACTAACACTAAACGTAACCTCTAACCCTAACACTAACCCTGACCCTAAGACCAACCCCAACCCTCTAAAACTAACCATAAACATAACCCTAACCCTAAACATCCAAACTTCTAACCCAAAACCTAAACCTAACCCTAACCCTAATACTAACCATAACGCTAACCCTAACACTAAACCTAATCATAAACCTAAGGCTTACACTAAACCTAACCTTAACCGTAACCCTAACCCTCTAACCCAAAGCATAATCCTACTCCTAACCTTTACCCTCTAACGCTCTAACACAAAAAGTAACACTACACTTAACCCTAACCCTAACACTAACCCTAGCCCTAACACTCACCCTAACCCTAAACCCTAACACTAACACTAAAACTAACTATAACTCTAACCCTAACCCTCACCCTATCCCTAGCCCTAACCCTCTAACACTAACACTAATACTAACCCTCAAACCCTAACACTAACCCTAACCGTAACTCTCTAACCATAGCCTTAACCCTAACTCTAACCATAAACCTCTAACTCTCTAAACATAACCATAACACTTACCCTCTAATGCTAACCATAAACCTAACAATAACCCTAAACCCAAACATCACCCAAACCTAATCCTAACCCTAACCGTTACCCTTACACTAACACTAACCCTAACCTTAACCCTAAACCTATTTCTACCCCTAACCCTAACCATAGCAATGGCCCTAACCCTCTAACCATAACACTAATATTAACTGTCAAACCCAAACACTAACCCTAAAAGTAACCCTCTAACCCTAACCTTAACCCCCACATTAACCCAAACCCTCTAACTCTCTAAATATAACCTGAACACTTGCCCTCTAATCCTTACCCTAAGCCTAACCATAACCCTAAACACAACCGCCACCCAAACCTAATCCTAACCCTAACCGTTACCCTAAACATAACACTAACCATAAACCTAACACTTACTCTAACCCTAACCCTAACCCTAACACTAACACTAACCCTAGCCATAAACCTAACCCTAACCATAACCCTGACCCTAACACTCTCACCATAATCCTAACCCCAAACCTAACCCTATCCCTCACCCTAAACCTAAAACTAACCCTTAACCTAAACCTTACATTTACACCAACCCTAACCCTAAACCTACCCTAACCCTAACACTAAATCTAACACAAACAGTAACTCTAACCCTAACCCTAACACCTAACACAAACACTAGCCCTAACACTAAGATTAATCCTAAACCCTAACACCAACCTTAAGCCTAACCCTAACAGTAACAGTAACTCTAAGTCTAACCCTACCCCTGTCCATAACCATAACCCTAACACTAACCATCCAATCATCTAACTCTAGCCCTAACCCATACCCTCACCCTAACCCGAACCCTAACCCTGACCCTCTACCCATAAGTCTAAAGAAAATCCTCTAACGTGAACCCTAACACTAACGCTAATCTGAAACCTAAGCCTTAACCTAAACTTAACCCTAACCCTAACCCTCTAACCCTAAGCCTAGCCCTACCCCTAACCCTATCCCTCTAAAGCTCTAACCCTAACACTAACACTAACCCTAACCCTAAACCTTAACCTAAACCTAACCCTAACACTAAGCCTAACCCTAACCCTAATCCAAAAACAAACCCTAACCCTAACCCTAACCCAAAACCCTAACGCTAACCCTAACCCTAAAACTAACCCGAACTCTAACCCTAAGCCTATCCCTATCCCTAGACCTAACCCTCCTTCCCTAACACTAATACTAACCCTCAAATCCTAACACTAACCCTAACCGTAACCCTCTAACCCTAACCCTAACCCTCTAACTCTCTAAACATAACCCTAACACTTGCCATCTAATCCTAAACCTAAGCCTAACCATAACCCTAAATCCAACCGTCAAACAAACCTAATGCTAACCCTAAACTTTACCCTAACCCTAACACTAAGCCTAACCCTAACACTTACTCTTACCCTAATCCTAAGCCTAACACTAACCCTAAAACTAAACCTAACCCTAACCCTAAACCTATCCCTAAACCTAACACTAACCCTAACCCTCTAACCCTAATCCTAACCCTATCCCTAACTCTAACCCTCTAACGCTCTGTCCCTGACACTATCACTAACACTAACCCAGCCCTAAAACTAACCCTAACCCAAACACTAACCCTAACCCTAAAACTAACCCTAACAATAACCCTAACCCTAACCCTAAACACTAAACCTAACCATAACTCTAAAACTAACCCTAACTCTAACCTTAACCCTAACCCTAGCCCTAGTCCTAACCCTCTAACCCTAACACTAATACTAACCCTCAAACCCTAACACTAACCCTAACCATAACCCTCTACCTAACCTTAACCCCATCCCTAACCCTAACCCTCTCAGTCTCTAAATAAAACCCGAACACTTACACTCTAATCCTTACCCTAAGCCTAACCATAACCCTAATCCCAACCTTCACTCAAACCTAATCCTAACACTAAGCGTTACCCTAACCCTAACACTAACCCTAACCCTAACACTTACTCTAACCCTAACACTATCATTAACCCTAAACATAAACCTAACCCTAACCCTAACCCTAATCGTCTAACCCTTGCCCTAACCCTAAACCTTACCCTAACCCGAACCCTAACCCTAACCCTCTACACATAAGTCTAACCATAATCCTCTAACGTGAACCCTAACCCTAAAAATAATCCTAACAGTAACCCTCTAATGCTAACCATATCCCTAACACTAACCCGAAACCTAACCCTCTAACCCTCGAAACAAACCCTAACCCTAAACCTAACCCTAACGCTACATCTAACACTCTAACCCTAACCCTATCAATAAGCCTCTAAAACTAACCCTCTAACCCTAACCATAACCCTAAACCTAACCCTAACACTAAACCTAACCTCTAACTCTAAAGCCAACCCTGACCCTAAGACCAAAAGTAACCCACTAAACCTAACCCTAACGCTAAACCCAATGCTCTAAATCTAACCATAACCATAATCCTAACCCTAAACATCCAACCCTCTAACCCTAAACCTAACCATAACGCTAACCCTAATACTAACCGCAAAGCTAACACTAACACTAACCCTAATCCTAAACCTAAGCCTTACCATAAACCTAACATTAACCCTAACCCAAACCCCCTAACCCTAACCCTAACCCTAACCCTGACCCTAACCTAAAACTAACCCGAACCCTAACCCTAACCCTAACCCTAAACCCTAACACTAACCCTAAACCTAGAACTAACCCTAACTCTAACCTAACCCTAACCCTAGCCGTAGCCCTAAACATCTAACCGTAACACTAATACTAACCCCCAAACCCTAACACTAACCCTAACCGTAACCCTCTAGCACTAACCTTAACTCCAACCCTAACCCTAACACTCTAACTCTCTAAATATAACACTAACACTTACCCTCCAATCCTAACCCTAAGCCTAAACAAGACCCTAAACTCAACCGTCACCCAAACCGAATCCTAAATCTAACAGTTACCCTAACCCTAACACTAACCCTAACCCTAACACTTACTCTAACCCGAACCCTAACCCTAACCCTGACACTAACCATAAACCTTACCCTAACCATAACCCTAACACTAAACCTCTCACCCTAAACATATCCCCAAACCTAACCCTAACCCTCACCCTAACCCTAAACCTAACATTTAACCTAAACTTTACCCTTACCCCAACCCTAACCCTAAACCTAACCTAAACCTAAAACTAAATCTAACCCTAACTGTAACACTAACCCTAAGTCTAACCCTAAACCCTAAAACTAACCCTAGCTAGAACCCTAACCCTAACCCTAACCCTCTAACCATAAGTCTAACCATAAACCACTAAGGTGAACTCTAACCCTAACCCTAACCATAATCATAACGCTAACCATAATACTAACCACAACGCTAACCCTAACAGTAACCCTAATCCTAAACCTAAGCCTTACCACAAACCTAACCTTAACCCTAACCTTAACCCTCTAACCCTAAGCCTAACCCTACCCCTACCCCTATCCCTCTAACGCTCTAACCCTAAGACTAACACTAACCCTAACCATAAACCTAACCCTAACCATAACCCTAACCCTAACACTATCACCCTAAACGTAACCCAAAACCTAACCCTAACCCTCACCCTAACCCTAAACCTAACCCTTAATCTAATCCTTGCCCTTACCCCATCCCTAACACTAAACCTAAACTAACCCTAACAGTAAATCTAAACCTAACTGTAACTCTAACCCTAAACCTACCCTAACACCTAACACTAACCCTAGCCCTAACACAAACCCTAACCCTAAACCCTAACTCCAACTTTAACCCTAACCCTAACAGTAACAGTAACTCTAAATCGAACCCTAACCCTATCCATAACCATAACCCTAACACTAACCATCCAATCGTCTAAACCTAGCCCTAAAACCTAACACTAAACCTAACCCTTACCCTAACCCGAAACCTAACCCTAACCCAAAAACTAACCTAACTCTAACACTAACCCTAACCCTAGCCCTAGCCCAAACCCTCTAACTCTAACACTAATACTAACCCTCAAACCGTAACACTAACCCTAACTGTAACCCTTAACCCTAACCTTAACCCCAACGCTAACCATAAGCCTCTAACTCTCTAAACATAACCCTAACACTTAACCTCTAATCCTAACCCTAAGCATAACAATAACCCTAAACCCAACCGTCACCCAAAAGAAATCCTAACCCTAACCATTACCCTTACCCTAACCCTAAACCTAACACTAACACTAACCCTAACCATAAACCTAACCCTAACCATAACCCTAACCCTAACACTCTCACCCTAAACATAACCACAAACCTAACCCTAAACCTCACCCTAACCCTAAACCTAACCCTTAACCTAACCTTACGCTTACCCCAACCCTAACCCTAATATTAACCTAAACCTAACACTAAATATAACCCTAACTGTAACTCTAACCCTAACCCTAACCCAACACCTAACACTAACCCTTGCCCTAACACTAACCCTAACCTAAACCCTATCACAAACCTTAACCCTAACCCTAACAGTAACAGTAAATCTAACTCTAAACCTAACCATCTCCATAACCATAACCCTAACACTAACCAACCAATCGTCTAACCCTAGCCGTAAATCCTAACCCTAAGCCTAACGCTAACCCTAAACCTAACCCTAAACCTAACCGTAAACCTAACACTTATCCTAACACGAACCCAAAACATAATCCTGTAACCATATGTCTAACCATAATCCTCTAAAGTGAACCCTTAACCTAACCCTAACCCAAATCCTAACAATAACCCCCTAACGCTAATCATATGCCTAACACAAACCCGAACCCTAAAACTCTAACCCTCTAACCCTAAACCTAAACTTAACCCTAAACCTAACCCTAACCATAAAACTAACACTCTAACCCTCACCGTATCCATAAGCCTCTAACATTAATCCTAACCCGAACCCTAACCATAACCCTAAACCTAACCTAAAACTAACCCTAACCCTAACCCTAACCCTAACACTTACACTAAACCTAACCCTAACCCTAAAACTAACACTCTAACCCAAACCCTATCCATAAGCCTCTAACCTTAACCCTAACCGGAACCCTAAACCTAACACTCTAAACCTCTATCTCTAATGATATGCCTAACACTAACCCTCACACTAAACCTAATCACTATACCTGATGCCAACCCTGACCCTAATACCAACCCTAACCCTCTAAACCTAAACTTAACGCTAACCCCAACACTCTAAATTAACTATAACCATAACCCTAACACTAAACATCCAACCCTATAACCCTAAACCTAACCCTAACCATAACCCTAGTATTAACCATAAGGATAACCCTAACACTAACCTTAATCCTAAACATAAGCCTTACCCAAAACCTAACCTTCCCCTATCCCTAACCCTCTAACACTAAGCCTAACCCTATCCCAAACCCTAACAGTCTAACGCTCTAACCCTAATACTAACACTAACCCTAGCCCTAAACCTAAACCCTATCTCTAACCCTAACACTAACCCTAACCCTCTAACCCTAAGCCTAAATCCTAACCCTAACCCCAACACTCTAACGCTTCTAAACATAACCCTAACACTTACCCTCTAAACCTAACCCTTAGCCTAACTGTAACCCTAAACCCAACAGTCACCCAAACCTAATTCTAACGCTTACCATTAACCTAACCCAAACACTAACCCTAACCGTAACACTTACTCTAACCCTAAACCTAACCCTAACACTAACACTAACCCTAACCATAAACCTAACCCTAACCATAACCCTAACCCAAACACTCTCACCCTAAACGTAACCCCAAACCTAACCCTAACCGTCAACTTAACTCTAAACTTAAACCTTAAACTAAACCTTAAACTTACCCAAACCCTAACCCTAAAACTAACATAAACCTAACACTAAATCTAACCCTAACTGTAACTCTAAAACTAACCCTAACCCTAACACCTAACACTAACCCTAGCCCTTAACACTAACCCTAACCCTAAACCCTAACACAACCTTAACCCTAAAACTAAAAGTAACAGAAACTCTAACTCTAACCATAACCCTATCCATAACCATAACCTTAACACTAATCATCCAATCGTCTAACACTAGCCCTAAACCCTAAATATAAACTCTAACCCTCTGACCCTAATCAGAACCCTCACCCTAACCCTAACACTAAACCTAACCTCTAATCCAAACACTAACCCCGACCCTATAACCAACCCTAACCCTCTAAAGCTAACCCTAACGCTAACCCCAACCCTATAAACCTAACCATAACCCTAACCCTAATCCTAAACTTCCAACCCTCCAACACTAAACCAAACGGTAACACTAACCCTAACGCTAAACCTAAAACTAAAACAAACCCTAACCCTAACCCTAAACCGTAACCCTAACCCTAACCCTAAAACTAACCCTAATTCTAATCCTAACCCTAACCCTAGCCCTAGCCCTAAACCTCTAACCCTAACACTAATACTAACCCTCAAACCCGAACACTAACCCTAACTGTAACCCTCTAACTCTAACCTTAACCCTAACCCTAACCCTAACCTTCTAACTCTCTAAATATAACCCTAACACTTCCCCTCTAATCCTCACCCTAAGCCTAACCATAAACCTAAACCCAAGGGTCATCCAAACATAATTCTAACCCTAACCATTACCCTAACCATAAAATAACCCTAACCCTAACCCTAACCCTAACCCTAAACCTAAAACTAACCATAACCCTAACCCTAACCCTCTTACACTTGACCCTAACCCTAACACTAACCCTAACCCTAACCCTAAACATCCACCCTCTAACCCTAAACCTAACACTTACACTAACCCTCACACTAACCATAATGCTAACCCTAACACTAATTCTAATCCTAAACCTAAGCCTTACCCTAAACCTAACCTTAACCCTAACCTTAACCCTCTAACCCTAAGCCTAACCCTATCCCTAACCCTAACAATAACACTAACCCTAACCAAAAACCTAACCCTAACCGTAACTCTAACCCTAACACTCTCACCCTAATCGTAACCCCAAACCTAACCCTAACCCTCAACCTAACCCTAAACCTAACCCTTAACCTAAAACTTACCCTTACCCCAAACCTAACCCTAAACCTAACCCTACCCATAACACTAAATCTAGCCCTAACTCTAACTCTAACCTAACCCTAACCCTAACACCTAACACTAACCCTAACCCTAACCCTAAGCCTAACCCAACCCTAACAGTAACAGTAACTCTAACTATAACCCTAACCCTATCCATAACCGTAACCCTAACACTAATGATCCAATCGTCTAACCCTAGCCCTAAACGTAACCCTAAGCCTAACGCTAACCCTAAACATAACCCTAAACCTAAACCTTACCCTAACCCGAACCCTAACCCAAACCCTCTAACCATAAGTCTAACCATAATCCTCTATGATGAACCCTAACCCTAACCCTAATCATTACAATAATCCTCTAATGCTAACCATATGCCTAACACTAACCTGAACCCTAACCCTCTAACCCTCTAACGCTAACCCTAACCCTAACCCTAAACCTAACCCTAACACTAAAACTAACACTCTAACCCTAACACTAAACCTAACCCTAAGCCTAACGCTAACACTAAACAAAACCCTAAACCTAACCCTAACCCTAACCCTAACACTAAACCTAACCCTAAACCTAACACACTAACACTAACCCTATCAATAAGACTCTAAACCTAACCCTCTAACCCTAACCATAATCCTAACCTTAACCCTAACTCTAAACCTAACCTCTAGCCCTAACTGTAACACTGACCCTAAGACCAACACTAACCCTCTAAACCTAATCCTAACGGTAACCCCAACCCTCTAAAACTAACCATAACCATAGCCCTAACCCTAAACATCCAATCCTCTAACCCTAACCCTAATACATACTCTATCACTAAACCTAACCCTAACCCTAACCATAACCCGAACTCTAACCCTAATACTAACCATAACGCTAACCCTAACGCTAACCCTAATCCTAAATATAAGCCTTACCCTAAACCTAAATTTAACCCTAAGCCTAACCCTCTAACCCTAACGCTAAACCTAACCCTAAACCTAAACCTAACCCTAACCCAAACCCTAACACTCTAACCCTAAGCCTAATCATAACCTTAAACCCTACCATCACCCAACACTAATCCTAAACCTAACCCTAAGCCTAACAATAACCCTAAACCCAACAGTCACCCAAACCTTATCCTAACCCTTACCGTCACCCTAATCCTAACACTAACTATAACCCTAACACTTACTCTAACCATAACCCTAACACTAACCCTAACACTAAACCTAAACATAAGCCTAAACCTAACCATAACCCTAACCCAACACTCTCACCCTAAACATAACCCCAAATCTAACACTAACCCTCACCCTAACCCAAAACCTAACCCTTAACCTAAACCTTGCCCTTACCCCAACCCTAACCCTAAACCTAACCCCACACCTAACACTAAATCTAACCCTAACAGTAACTCTAACCTAAACCTAACCCTAACACCTAACATTAACCCTAGCCCTAACACTAACACTAACCCTAAAACCTAACAAACCTTACTCCAACCCTAACAGTAAAAGAAACTCTAACTCTAACCCTAACCCTATTCATAACTGAAACCCTAACACTAATGATCCAATCGTCTAACCCTAGCCCTAAACCTAACCCTAAGCCTAACGCTTACCCTAAACATAACCCTAAACCTAAAACTTACCCTAAACCGAACACTAACCCAAACCCTCTAACCATAAGTCTAACCATAATTCTCTAACGTGAACCCTAACCCTAACCCTAATCCTAACAATAACCCTCTAACGCTAACCACATGCCTAACACTAAGCCGAACCCTAACCCTCTAACCCTCTAAACCTAAACCTAACCCTAACCCTAAACCTAACCCTAACACTAAAACTAACACTCTAACCCTAACCCGATCCCTAAGCCTCTAACCCTAACCACAAGAACCAAACTCTAAGCCTCTGACGCTAACCATAACCCTAACCCTAACACTAACACTAAACCTAAACCTAAACCAGTCCCTAACCCTAACACTAACCAAAACCCTCTAACACTAAGCCTAACCATATCCTTAACCCTAACCCTCTAACGCTCTAACCCTAACACTAACACTAACATTAACACTAACCCTAAACCTGACCCTAACCCAAACACTAACTCTAACCTTAACCCTAAACCTAAAACTAACCCTAACACTAACCATAACCGTAACCCTAAACCATAACCCTAACCCTAACGCTAAAATTAACCCTAACCCTAACCCTAAACCTAACCCTAACCCTAGCCCTAACCCTCTAACCCTAACACTAATACTAACCTTTAAACCCTAACACTAACCCTAACCGAAACCCTCTAACCCTAACCATAACCCTAACACTAACCCTAACACTAAACCTAACTTCTAACTGTAACGCTAACCCTGACTCTAAGACCAACCCTAACCCTCTAAACGTAACCATAACGCTAACCACAACCCTCTAAACCTAACCATAAACATAACCCTAACACTAACCATCCAACCCTCTAACCCTAAACCTAACCCTAACCCTAATACTAACCATAATGCTAAACCTAAAACTAACCCTAACCCTAAACCTAACCTTAACTCTAACCATAACCTTCTAACCCTAAGCCTAACTCTATCCCTAACCCTATCCCTCTAATGGTCTAACCCTAACACTAACACTAACACTAACCCTAAACCTAACCGTATCCCTAAAACTAACCCTAACACTAACTGTAACCCTAACCATAAAACTAACCCTTGCCCTAACCATAACCCTAACCCTAACCCTGAAACTAAACCTAAATATAACCCTAAGCCTAACCCTATCTCTAGCCCTAACCCTCTATACCTAACACTAATACTAACCCTCAAACCCGAACACTAACCCTAACCATAACCCTCTAAAGCTAACCTTAACCCTAACCCTAACCCTAACCCTCTACCTCTCTAAACATGACCATAACACTTACCCTCTAAACCTAACCCTAAGCCTCACCATAATCTTAAACCCTACCATAACCCAACCCTAATCGTAACCCTAACCGTTACCCTAACCCTAACACTAACCCTAAACCTCACACTTACTCTAACCCTAACCCTAACCCTAACACTAACACTAACCCTAACCATAAACCTAACCCTAACCATAACCCTAACCCTAACACTGTCACCCAAAACGTAACCCCAAAACTAACCCTAACCCTCACCCTAACTCTAAACCTAAACCTTAACATAAACCTTGCCCTTACCCCAACCCTAAACCTAACCTTAACCTAACCCTAACATTAATCTAACCCTAACTGTAACTCTAACCATAACCCTAAACCTAACACCTAAAACTAACCCTTGCCCTAACACTAAAAGTAACCCTAAGCCTAACCCAAACCTTAAACTTAACCCTAACAGTAACAGTAACTCTAACTCTAACCCTAACCGTATCCATAACCATAACCCTATCACTAACCATCCAATCGTCTAACCCTAGCCCTAAACCTAACCCTAAGCCTAACGCTAACCCTAAACATAACCCTCAATCTAACCCTGAACCTAAACCTTACCATAACCCGTAACCTAACCCTAACCCTCTAACCATATGTCTAACTATAATCCTCTAACGTGAACACTAACCCTAACCCTAATTCTAACAATAACTCTCTAATGCAAAACATATGCCTAACACTAACCCGAACCCTAACCCTCTAACCCTCTAACCCTAACCCTACCCCTAACCCTAAACCTAACCCTAATCCTAAAAGTAACACTCTAACCCTAAGCCTATCCCTAAGCCTCTAACCCGAACCCTAAAAGGAACCCTAAACCTAAACACGAATCCTCTGTCCCTAACCATAACCCTAACCTAACACTAACAACAAACCTAACCTCTAATCCTAACGCTAACCCTGACCCTAAGACCAACACTAACACTCTAAACCTAAACCTAACGCTAACCCCAATCCTCAAAACCTAACCATAACCATAACGCTTATCCTAAACATCCAACCTTCTAACCCTAAAACTAACCCTAACCCTAATCCTAATACTAACCATAATGCTAACCCTAACACTAAACCTTATCCTACACCTAAGCCATAACCTAAACCTAACTTTAACCCTAAGCCTAACACTCTAACTCTAAGCCTAACCCTATCCCTAACACTAAACCTCTAACGCTCTAACCCTACCACTAACACTAACCCTAACCCTAACCGTAAACCTAACACTAACCCTAACACTGACACTAACCCTAACTCTAACCCTAAAACCAACCATAAACCTAACCCTAAACCTAAAACTAACCCTAAACATTAACCCTAACCCTAACCCTAAAACTAACACTAACTCTAACCTAACCCTAACCCTAGCCCCAGCCCTATCCCTCTATCCCTAACACTTATACTGACCCTGAAACCCTAACACTAACCCTAACCGTAACCTTCTAACCCTATCCTTAACCCCAATCCTAACCCTAACCCTCTAACTCTCTAAACACAATCCTAACACTTACCCTCTAATCCTAACCCTAAGCCTAACCATAACCCTAAACCCAACCGTCTCCCAAACCAAATCCTAAAACTAACCGTTACCCTAACCCTAACACTTACTCGAACCCTAACCTTAAACCTAACACTAACACTAAGCCTAACCAAAAACGTAACCCTAACCATAGCACTAACCCAAACAGTATCAACCTAAACGTAACACCAAACCTAACCTTAATCCTCACCCTAACCCTCACCCTAATACTAAAGCTAACCCTTAACCTAAACCTGGCTCTTACCCCAATTCTAACACTAAAACTATATCTAACCCTAACTGTAACTCTAAGCCTAACCCTAACTCTAACACATAACACTAACCCTAGCCCTAACACTAACCCTAACCCTAAACCCTAACACAAACCTTAACCCTAAACCTAACAGTAACACTAATTCTAACTCTAAACTTAACACTATCCATAACCATAACCCTAACACTAACCATTCAATCTTCTAACCCTAGCCCAAAACCTACACCTTACCCTAACCAGAACCCTAACCTTAACCCTCTAAACATAAGTCTAAACATAATCCTCTAATGTGAACCCTAACCCTAACCCTAAACCTAACAGTAACCCTCTAATGCTAACCATATTCCTAACACTAACCAGAAGTCTAACTCTAACCGTCAAAACCTAACCCTAACCCTAACGCTAAACCTAACCCTAACCTAAAACTAACACTCTAACCCTAACCCTATCCCTAAGCCTTTAACCCAAACCCTAAACCGAACCCTAAACCTAACACTCTAACCCTATAACCTTAACCATAACACTAAACCTAACACTAACACTAAACCTAACCTCTAACCGTAACGCTAACCCTGACCCTAAGACCAACCTTAACCCTCTAAACCTAACCTTAACGCTAACCCCAACCCTCTAAACCTAACCATAACCATAACCCTAACCCTAAACATCCAACCCTCTAACCCTAAACCTCACCCTAACGCTAACCCTAATACTAACCGTAATGCTAAAACTAACACTAAACCTAATCCGAAACCTAAGCCTTACGCTAAACCTAACTTTAACCCTAACCCTAACCCTCTAACTCTAAGCCTAACCCAATCCGTCTAACGCTCTAACACTAACACTAACACTAACCCTAACCCTAACCCTAAACGTAACGCTAAACCTAACCCTAACACTTACCCTAACCCTAACCCTAAACCCTAACCCTAACCCTAAACCTAAAATTAACCCTAACCCTAACCCTAGCCCTAGCCCTAACCCTCTATCCCTAACACTAATACTAACCCTCAAAACCTATCACTAACCCGAACCATAACCCTCTAACCCTAACCTTAACCCCAACCCTAACCATAACCCTCTAACTGTCTAAAGATAACCCTGACACTTACCATCTAAACCTAACCCTTAGCCTAACCATAACCTTAAACCCTACCATCAGCCAAACCTAATCCTTACCCTAATCGTTACCCTAACCCTAATACTAACCCTAACCCTAACACTTACTCTAACCCTAACCCTAACCCTAACACTAACCCTAACCATAAACCTAACCCTACCCATAACACTAACACTAAACCTAACCTTAACCTAAACCTTGCCCTTAACCCAACCCTAAACCTAACCCTAACCAAACCCTAATACTAAATATAACCATAACTGTAAATCCACCACGAACCCTAACCCTAACACCTAACACTAACCCTAGCCCTAACACTAACCCTAACCCTAACCCTAACCGTGAAACTAACCCTAAATCTCACCCTAAGCCTCAACCTATCCCTAGCCTTAACCCTCTAACCATAACACTAACACTAACCCTCAAACCCTAACACTAACCCTAACTGTAATTCTCTAAGACTATCCTTAACCCCAACCCTAACCGTAACCCTCTAACTCTATAAACATAGCCCTAACACCCTCTAAACCTAACCCTAAGCCTAACCATAACACTTAACCCTACTGTCACCCAAACCTAATCGTAACCCTAACCGTAACCCTAACCCTAACACTAAACTTAACCCTAACACTTACTCTAACCCTAACCCTAACACTAACACTAACCCTAACCACAAACCTAAAACTAACCATAACCGTAACCCTAACACTCTCACCCTAAATGTAACCCCAAACCTAAACCTAACCCTCACCCTAACACTAAAACTAACCCTAAACCAAAACCTGGCTCTTAGGCCAACCCTAGACTAAACCTAATAATAAATCTAAGCCTAACTGTAACTATAACACTAACCCTAACCCTAAAACCTAACATTAACCCTAGCCCTAACACTAACCCTAACCCTAAACCGTAACACAAACCTTAACTCTAACCCTAACAGTAACAGTAACTCTCTAACCCTAACCCTATCCATAACCATAACCCTAACACTAACCACCCAATCGTCTAACCCTAGCACTAAACCTAACCCTAAGCCTAACGTTGACCCTAAACCTAACCTAAACCTGACCCTTACACTAACCCGAACACTAACCCTAACCCTCTAACTATAAGTCTAACCATAATCCTCTAACGTGAACCCTAACACTAAACCTAATCCTAACAATAATCCTCTAATACTAACCATATGCCTAACACTATCCCGAACCCTAACCCTCTAACCCTCTAACCCTAAAACTAACCCTAACCCTAAACCTAACCCTAACACTAACCCTAACAATAAACCTAATCCTAACCCTAAAACCTAAACCTAACCCTAACACTAAAACTAACCCTAACTCTAACCCTAACCCTAACCCTAGCACTAGCCATAACCCTCTAACCCTAACACTAATACTAATCCTCAAATCCTAACACTAACCCTAACAGTAACCCTCTAACCCTAACCTTAACCCTAACCCTAAACCTAACCCTCTAACTCTCTAAACATAACCCTAACACTTACCTTCTAATCCTAAACTTAAGCCTTAACATATCCTTAAAACCAAACTTCACACAAACCTAATCCTAACCCTAACCTTTACCCTAACTCTAACACTAACCCTAACCGTAACACATACTCTATCCCTAACCCTAACCCTACACTAACACTAACCCTAACCATAAACCTAACCCTAACCATAACACGAACACTAACACTCTCACCCTAAAAATAACCCTCAACCTAACCCTAACTCTCAGCCTAACCCAAAACCTAACACTTAACCTAAACCTTAACCTTACCCCAACCCTTACCCTAAACCTAACCTAAACCTAAACTAAATCTAACCCTAACTGTAACTCTAAACCTCACCCTAACCTTAACACCTAACACTAGCCCTAACACTAACACTAACCCTAAACCCTAACAAAAACATTAACCCTTACCCTAAGAGCAACAGTAACTCTAACTCTAACCCTAACCCTATGCATAACCATAACACTGACACTAACCATCCAATCGTCTAACCCTAACCCTAAGCCTAACCCTAAACCCAAACTTTACCCTAACCCGAAACCTAACCCTAACCCTCTAACCATAAGTCTAACAATAATCTTCTAACATGAACCCTAACCCTAATCCTAACAATAACCTTCTAATGCTAACCATATCGCTAACACTAACCCGAACCCTAACCCTCTCACCCTCTAACCCTAACCCTAAACCTAAACCTAACCCTAAACCTACATCTAACACTCTAACCCTAACTCTATCCATAAGAATCTAAACCTAGCCCTCTAACCCTATCCATAACATTAATCCTAACCCTAACACTAAAACTAACATCTAACCCTAACACTAACCCTGATGCTAAGACCATACCTAACCCTCTAAACCTAACCCTAACGCTAACCACAATCCTCTAAACCTAAGCATAACCATAACGCTAACCCTAAACTTTCAACCCTCCAAACCCAATCCTAACCTTAACCCTAACACTAATACTATCCGTAACGCTAACCCTAAAACTAACCCTAATCCTAAACTTAACCTTAACCCTAACCCTAACCCTCTACCCCTAAGCCTAATCCTACCCCTAACCCTATCCCTCTAACGCTCTAACACTAACACTAACACTAACCCGAACCCTAACCCTAAAACTAACCCTAACCCTAACAATAACCCTAACCCTAACCCTAAATCTAACCTATCCCTAACCCTAAACCGAACCCTAAATCCTAACCCTAACCCTAACACTAACCCTAAACCCTAACAAAAACATTCAACCTAACCCTAACAGTAAGAGTAACTCTAACTCTAAACCTAACCCTATCCATAACCATAACACTGACATTAACCATCCAATCATCTAACCCTAACCCTAAACCTAACCCTTACCCTAACACGAAACCTAACCCTAAACCCTCTAACCGTAAGTCTAACCATAATCCTATAAAGTGAACCCTAACCCTAACCCTAATCCTAACAATAACCCTCTAATGCTAACCATATCCCTAACACTAACCTGAACCCTAACCCTCTCACGCTCTAACCCTAACCCTAAAACTAACCTTAACCCTACATCTAACACTCTTAAGCTAACTCTATCCATAAGACTCTAAACCTAACCCTCTAACCCTATCCATAACACTAACCCTAACCCTAACACTAACCCTAACCTCTAAACCTAACGCTAACCCTGATGCTAAGACCATCCATAACCCTCTAAACCTAACTGTAACGCTAACCACAATCCTCTAAACCTAAGCATAACCATAACGCTAACCCTAAACTTCCAACCCTCTAAACCTAAACCTAACCTTAACCCTAACCCTAATACTAACCGTAACGATAACCCTAACACTAACCATAATCCTAAACGTAAGCCTTATTCTAAACCTAACCTTAACCCTAATCCAAACCCTCTAACCCTAAACCTAACCCTACCCCTAACCCTATCCCTCTAACGCTCTAACACTAACACTAACACTAACCCGAACCCTAACCCTAAACCTAACCCAAACCCTAACACTAACCCTAACCCTAACGCTAACCCTAAATCTAACCTAAACCTAACCCTAACCCTAACCCTAACCCATAACCATAAACCCAACCATCACCCTAACAGAAACCTAACCCTAACCGTTACTCTAAACCTAACACTAACCCTAACCCTAACAGTTTAACACTAACCCTAAACCTAACACTAACCCTAGATTTAACACTCTAAACCTAACCCTATCAATAAGACTCTAAACCTAACCATCTAACCATAACCATAAACCTAACCCTAACCCTAACACTAAATCTAACATCTAAACCTAACGCTAACCCTGATGCTAAGACCATCCCTAACCCTCTAAACCTAACACTAACGCTAACCCCAACCCTCTAAACCTAACCATAACCATAACCCTAACTGTAAATCTCCAACCCTCCAACCCTAAATCTAACCCTAACCCTAATACTCGCTCTAATCCTAAACCTAAGCCTTATCCTAAACCTAACCTTATCCCTAACCCATACACTCTAACCCTAAGACTAACCCTAAACCTAACCCTATCACTCTAACGCTCTAAAGCTAACACTAACACTAACCCTAATCCTAACCCTAAACCTAACGCTAACCCTAACACTAACCCTAACCCTAACGTAAACCTAACCCTAACGCTAACACTAACCCTAACCCTACTGTAACCTTAAACCTAACCCTAACCTTAACCCTAAACCCTAACCCTAACCCTAACCCTGAAACTAACCATAAATCACACCTTAAGCCTCAACCTATCCCTAGCCATAACCCTCTAAGCATAACATTAATACTAACCCTCAAACCCTAACACTAACACTAACCATAATCCTTAAGCATATCCTTAACCCCAACCCTAACCATAACCCTCTAACTCTATAAACATAGCCCTAACACTTACCATCTAAACATAACCCTAAGCCTAACCATAACCCTAAACCCTATTGTCACCCAAACCTAATCATAACCCTAACCGTTACCCTAACCCTAACACTAAACTTAACCCTAACGCTTACTCTAACTCTAACCCTAACCAAAACACTAACCCTAACCATAAACCTAACCCTAACCATAACACTAACACTCTCACCCTAAACATAACCCTAAACCTAACCTAACCCTCAGATAACCCTAAACCTAATCCTTAACCTAAACCTTAACATTACTCCAACCCTTACCCTAAACCTAACCTAAACCTAATACTAAATCTAACCCTAACTGAAACTCTAAACCTCACCCTAACCTTAACACCTAACACTAACACTAGCCCTAACACTAACCCTAACCCTAAACCCTAACAAAAACATTAACCCTAAGCCTAACAGTAAAAGTAACTCTAACTGTAACCCTAACCGTATCCATAACCATAACACTGTCACTAACCATCCAATCGTCTAACCCTAACCTTAAACCTAACCCTAAACCTAACCCTTACCCTAACCCAAAACCTAACCCTAACCCTCTAACCGTAAGTCTAACCATAATCCTCCAAAGTGAACCCTAACCCTAACCGTAATCCTAACAATAACCCTCTAATGCTAACCATATCCGTAACATTAACCTGAACCCTAACTCTCTCACCCTCTAACCCTAACCCTAACCCTAAACCTAACCCTAACCCTACATCTAACACTCTAACCCTAACTCTATCCATAAGACTCTAAACCTAACCCTCTAACCCTATCCATAACACTAACCCTAACCCTAACACTAAACCTAACCTCTAACCCTAACGCTAACCCTGATGCTAAGATCATACCTAACCTTCTAAACTTAACCCTAATGCTAACCACAATCCTCTAAACCTAAGCATAACCATAACGCTACCCTAAACTTCCAACCCTCTAAATCTAAACCTAACCTTAACCCTAACCCTAATACTAACATTAACGCTAACCCTAACAATAACCCTAATCCTAAACCTAAGCCTTATCCTAAACCTAACCTTAACCCTAACCTAACTCTCTAACCCTCAGCCTAACCCTACCCCTAACCCTATACCTGTAACGCTCTAACCCTAACACTAACACTAACCCTAACCCTAAAGCTAAACCTAACCCTAAACCTAACACTAACCCTAACCCTACCGTAACCTTAACCCTAACCCTAACCCTAACCCTAAACCCTAACCCTAACCCTAACGCTGAAACTAACCCTAAATCTCACCCTCAGCCTCAACCTATCCCTAGCCATAACCCTCTAACCATTACACTAATATTAACCCTCAAACCCTAACACTAACCCTAACCGTAATCCTCAAAGCCTATCCTTAACGCCAACCCTAACCGTAACCCTCTAACTCTATAAACATAGCCCTAACACTTACCATCTAAACCTAAACCTAAGGCTAACCATAACCCTAAACACGACTATCACCCAAACCTAATCGTAACCCTAGCCATTACCCTAACCCTAACACTAAACTTAACCCTAACACTTACTCTAACCCTAACCCTAACCCTATCCCTAACCCTAACACTAACCCTAACCATAAACCTAACCTTAACCATAACACTAACACTAACGCTCTCACCCTAAAAGTAACCCTAAACCTAACCCTAACCCTCAGCCTAACCCTAAACCTAAACCTTAAACTAAACCTTAACCTTACACTAACCCTTACCCTAAACCTAACCTAACCCTAACACTAAATCTAACCCTAACTGCAACTCTAAATCTCACACTAACCTTAACACCTAACACTAACACTAACCCTAACACTAACCCTAAACCTAAACCCTAACAAAAACATTCAACCTAACACTAACAGTAAGAGTAACTGAACTCTAACCCTAACTCTATCCATAACCATAACACTGACACTAACCATCCAATCATGTAAACCTAACCCTAAACCCAAAACTTACCCTAAGCTGAAACCTAACTCTAAACCTCTAACCATGAGTCTAACCATAATCCTCAAAAGTGAACCCTAACCCTAACCCTAATCCTAACAATAACCCTCTAATGCTAACCATATCCCTAACACTAACCAGAACCCTAACCCTCTCACCCTCCAAACCTAACCCTAACCATAAACCTAAACCTAACCCTACATCTAACACTCTAACCCTAACTCTATCCATAAGACTCTAAACCTAACCTTCTAACCCTATCCATAACACTAACCCTAACCCTAAAACTAACCCTAACCTCTAACCCTAAAGCTAACCCTGATGCTAAGACCATCCCTAACCCTCTAAACCTAACACTAACGCTAAAACCAACCCTCTAAACCTAACCATAACCATAACCCTAACCGTAAATCTCCAACCCTCCAACCCTAAATCTAACCCTAACCCTAATACTAAACCTAATCCTAAACCTAAGCCTTATCCTAAAACTAAACTTAACCCTAACCCTAACACTCTAACCCTGAGCCTAACCCTACCCCTAAACTTATCACTCTAACGCTCTAAAACTAACCCTACCGTAACCCTAACCCTAACCCTAAACCTAAACCCTAACCCTAACCCTAACACTGAAACTAACCCTAAATCTCACCCTCAGCCTCAAACTATCCCTAGCCTTAACCCTCTAACCATAACACAAATACTAACCCTCAAACCCTAACACTAACCCTAACCGTATTCCTCTAAGCCTATCCTTAACCCCAACCCTAACCGTAGCCCTCTAACTCTACAAACATAGCAATAACACTTACCCTCTAAACTTAACCCTAAGCCTAACCATGAACGTAAACCCGACTGTCACCCAAACCTAATCATAACCCTAACCGTTAACCTAACCCTAAAACTAAACTTAACCCTAACACTTACTCTAACCCTAAACCTAACCCTAACACTAACACTAAACCTAACCATAAACCTAACCCTAACCATAACACTAACACTAACACTCTCACCCTAAACGTAACCCTAAACCTAACCTAAACCTTAGCCTAACCCTAAACCTAATCCTTAACCTAAACCTTAACTTTACCCCAACCCTTACCCTAAAACTAACCTAACCCTAACACTAAATCTAACACTAACTGTAACTCTAAACCTCACCCTAACAGTAACACCTAACACTAACACTAGCCCTAACACTAACCCTAACCCTAAACCCTAACAAAAACATTAACCGTAACCCTAAAAGTAACAGTAACTCTAACTCTAACCCTAACCCTATCCATAACCATAACACTGACACTAACCATCCAATCGTCTAACCCTAACCCTAAACCTAAACCTAAACCTAACCCTTACCCTAACCCGAAACCTAACCCCAACCCTCTAAACGTAAGTCTAACAATAATCCTCTAAAGTGAACCCTAACCCTAACCCTAATCCTAACAATAACCCTCTAATGCTAACCATATCCCTAACACTAACCTGAACCCAAACCCTGTCACCCTCTAACCCTTACAATAACCGTAAACCTAACCCTAACCCTACATCTAACACTCTAACACTAACTCTATCCATAAAACTCTAAACCTAACCCTTTAACCCTATCGATAAAACTAACCCTAACCCTAACACTAACACTAACCTCTAACCCTAACGCTAACCCTGATGCTAAGATCATCCCTAACCCTCTAAACCTAACTGTAACGCTAACCACAATCCTCTAAACCTAAGCATAACCATAATGCTAACCCTAAACTTCCAACCCTCTAAACCTAAACCTAACCTTAACCCTAACCCTAATACTAACCGTAACGCTAACCCTAACACTAACCCTAATCCTAAACCTAACCCTTATCCTAAACCTAACCTTAACCCTAACCCTAACACTCTAACCCTAAGCCTAACCTTATCCCTCTAACGCTCTAACACTAACACTAACCCGAACCCTAACCCTAAACCTCACTCTAACCCTAACACTAACCCTAACCATAACCCTAACCCTAAATCTAACCTAACCCTAACCCTAAACCCTAACCCTAACCCTAACCCTAAAACTAACCCTAACTCTAACCCTAAAACTAGCCCTAGCCCTAACCCTCTAATACTAACACTAATACTAACCCTAAACCCTAACACTAGCCCTTACTGAAACCCTCTGACCCTAACCTTACCCCAACCCTAACCCTAACGCTCTAACTCTCTGAACATAACCCTAACACTTACACTCTAATCTTAACCCTAAGTCTAGCCATAACCATAAACCCAACCATCACCCAAACAGAAACATAACCCTAACTGTTACTCTAAACCTAACACTAACCCTAACCCTAACACTTTAACACTAACCCTAAACCTAACACTAACCATAGATTTAACAGTCTAAACCTAACCCTATCAATAAGACTCTAAACCTAACCCTCTAACCATAACCCTAACCCTAACCCTAACCCTAACCCTAACCCTAACCCTAACCCTAAACCTAAAACTAACACTTACTCTAACACTAGCCCTAACTCTAACACTAACACTAACCCTAACCACAAACCTAACCCTAACCATAATCCTAACCCTAACACTCTCACCCTAAATGTAACCCCAAACCTAAACCTATCCCTCACCCTAACCCTAAAACTAACACTAAACCTAAACCTTGCCCTTACGCCAACCCTAACCCTAAACCTAACAATAAATCTAAACCTAACTGTAACTATAACACTAACCCTAACCCTAAAACCTAAAACTAACCCAAGCCCTAACACTAACCCTAACCCTAAACCGGAACACAAACCTTAACCCTAACCCTAACAGTAAAAGTAACTCTCACTCTAACCCTCACCATATCCATAACCATAACCCTAACACTAATCATCCAATCATCTAAACCTAGCCCTAAACCTAACCCTAAGCCTAACGCTAACCCTAAACATAACCCTAAACCTAACCCTTACACTAACCCAAAACCTAACCCTAACCCTCTAACCATAAGTCTAACCATAATGCTCTAATGTGAACCCTAACCCTAAACCTAATCTTAACAATAATCCTCTAATGCTAACCATATGCCTAACACTAACCGGAACCCTAACCCTCTAACCCTCTAACCTTAAACCGAACCATAACTAAACCTAACACTAACCCTAACCCTAACACTAAACCTAACATCTAAACCTAACGCTAACCCTGAAGATAAGACCATACCTAACCCTCTAAACCTAACACTAACGCTAACCCCAACCCTCTAAACCTAACCATAACCATAACCCTAACCGTAAATCTCCAACCCTCCAACCCTAAATCTAACCCTAACCCTAATACTAACCCTAATCCTAAACCTAAGCCTTATCCTAAACCTAAACTTAGCCCTAACCCTAACACTCTAACCCTAAGTCTAAATCTACCCCTAACCTTATCACTCTAAAGCTCTAAACCTAACACTAAGACTAACCCTAACCCTAAACCTAACCCTAACCCTAACACTAACACTAAACCTACAGTAACCTTAACCCTAACCCTAACCCTAAACCCTAACCCTAACCCTAATCCTAACAATAACCCTCTAAAGCTAACCATATCCCTAACACTAACCCGAACCCTAACCCTCTCACTCTCTAACCCTAAACCTAACCCTAGACCTAACCCGAACCCTATATCTAACACTCTAACGCTAACTCTCTCCATAAGACTCTAAACCTAACCCTCTAACCCTATCCATAACACTAACCCAAACCCTAACACTAACCCTAACCTCTAACCCTAACTCTAACCCTGATGCTAAGACTATCCCTAACCCTCTAAACCTAACACTAATACTAACCACAATCCTCTAAACCTAAGCATAACAATAACACTACCCTAAACTTCCAACCATGTAAACCTAAACCTAACCTTAACCCTAACCCTAATACTAACCGTAACGCTAACCCTAACACTAACTCTAATCCTAAACCTAAACCTTATCCTAAAACTAACCTTAACCCTAACCCTAACCCTCTAACCCTAAGCCTAAACCTACCCCTAACCCTATCCCTCTAACGCTCTAACACTAACAGTAACAGTAACCCGAACGCTAACCCTAAACCTAACCCTAACCCTAAACCTAACCCTAAACCTAACACTAACGCTAACACTAACCCGAACCCTAACCCTAAACCTAACCCTAACCCTAACACTAACCCTAACCATAACCCTAACCCTAAATCGAACCTAACCCTAACCCTAACCGTAAACCCTAACCCTAACCCTAACCCTAACCCTGAAACTAACCCTAACTCTAACCCTAACACTAGCCCTAGCCCTAACCCTCTAATCCTAACACTAACACTAACCCTAAACCCTAACACTAACCCTAACCGTAACCCTCTAAACCTAACCTTACCCCAACCCTAACCCTAATGCTCTAACTCTCTAAACATAACCCTAACACTTACCCTCTAAACTTAACCCTAAGCCTAGCCATAACCATAAACCCAACCATCACCCAAACAGAAACCTAACCCTAACCGTTACTCTAAACCTAACACTAACCCGAACACTAATACTTTAACATTAACCCTAAACCTAAAACTAACCCTAGATTTAACAGTCTAAACCTAAACCTATCAATAAGACTCTCAACCTAACCCTCTAACCATAACCATAAACCTAACCCTAACACTAAACCTAACATCTAAACCTAACGCTAACCCTGACGCTAAGACCATCCCTCACCCTCTAAACCTAACCCTAACGCTAACCCCAACATTCTAAACCTAACCAGAACCATAACCCTAACTGTAAACATCCAACCCTCCAAACCTGAATCTAACCCTAACCCTAACACTAACCCTAATCCTAAACCTAAGCCTTATCCTAAACCTAACCTTAACCCTAACCCTAACAATCTAACCCTAAGGCTAACCCTACCCCTAACCCTATCACTCTAACGCTCTAACCCTAACACTAACACTAACCCTAACCCTAACCTTCAACCTAACCCTACCGTAACCTTACACCTAACCCTAACCCTAAACCTAAACCCTAACCCTAACCCTAACCTTGATACTAACCCTAAATCTCACCTTAAGCCTCAACCTATCCCTAGCCATAACCCTCTAAGCATAACACTAATACTAACCCTCAAACCCTAACACTAACCCTAACCGTAATCCTCTAAGCCTATCGTTAACCCCAACCCTAACCGTAACCCTCTAACTCTATAAACATAGCCCTAACACTTACCATCTAAACATAACCCTAAGCCTAACCATAACCCTAAACCCTACTGTCACCCAAACCAAATCGTAACCCTAACCGTTACCCTAACCCTAACACTAAACTTAACCCTAACACTTACTCTAACCCTAAACCTAACCCTAACACTAACACTAACCCTAACCATAAACCTAACCCTAACCATAACACTAACACTAAGTGTCTCACCCTAAACGTAACCCTAAACCTAACCCTAACCCTCAGCCTAACCCTAAACCTAACCCTTAAACTAAACCTTAACCTTACCCCAACCCTTACCCTAAACCTAACCTAACCCTAACACTAAATCTAAACCTAACTGTAACTCTAAACCTCACCCTAACCGTAACACCTAACACTAACACTAGCCCTAACACTAACCCTAACCCTAAACCCTAACAAAATTTTCAACATAACCCTAACAGTAATAGTAACTCTAACTCTAACCCTAACCCTACCATAACCATAACACTGACACTAACCATCCAATCATCTAACCCTAACCCTAAACCTAACCCTTACCCTAACCCGAAACCTAACCCTAACTCTCTAACCATAAGTCTAACCATAATCCTCTAAAGTGAACCCTAACCCTAACCCTAATCCTAACAATAACACTCTAATGCTAACCATATCCCTAACACTAACCTGAACCCTAACCCTCTCACCCTCTAACCCTAACCCTAACCCTAAACCTAAACCTAACCCTACATCTAACACTCTAACCCTAACTCTACCCATAAGACTCTAAACCTAACCCTCTAACCCTATCCATAACACTAACCCTAACCCTAACACTAAACCTAACCTCTAACCTTAATGCTAACCCTGATGCTAAGACCATCCCTAACCCTCTAAACCTAACTGTAACGCTAACCACAATCCTCTAAACCTAAGCATAACCATAACGCTAACCCTAAACTTCCAAACCTCTAAACCTAAACCTAACCTTAACCCTAACCCTAATACTAACCGTAACGCTAACCCTAACACTAACCCTAATCCTAAACCTAAGCCTTATCCTAAACCTAACCTTAACCCTAACCCTAACCCTCTAAACCTAAGCCTAACCCTACCCCTAACCCTATCCCTCTAAAGCTCTAACACTAACACTAACACAAAACCGAACCCTAAACCTAAACCTAACCCTAACCTTAACACTAACCTTAACCCTAATCATAACCCTAAATCTAACCTAACCCTAACCCTAACCCTAAATCCTAACCCTAACCCTAACCGTAACCCTAAAACTAACCCTAACTCTAACTCTAACACTAGCCCTAGCCCTAACCCTCTAATCCTAACACTAATACTAACTCTAAACCCTAACACTAACACTAACCGTACCCCTCTAACCCTAACCTTAGCCCAACTCTAACCCTAACGCTCTAACTCTCTAAACATAATCCTAACACTTACCCTCTAATCTTAACCCTAAGCCTAGCCATAACCATAAACCCAACCATCACCCAAACAGAAACCTAACACTAACCATTACTCTAAACCTAACACTAACCCTAACCCTAACACTTTAACACTAACCCTAAATCTAACACTAACCCTAGATTTAACAGTCTAAACCTAACCCTATCAATAAGACTCTAAACCTAACCCTCTAACCATAACCATAAACCTAACCCTAACCCTAACACTAAACCTAACATCTAAACCTAACGCTAACCCTGAGGCTAAGACCATCCCTAACCATCTAAACCTAACCCTAACGCTAACCCCAACCCTCTAAACCTAACCATAACCATTACCCTAACCATAAACATCCAACACTCCAACCCTAAATCTAACCCTAACACTAACACTAACCCTAATCCTAAACCTAAGCCTTATCCTAAACCTAACCTTAACCCTAACCCTAAGCCTAACCCTACGCCTAACCCTATCACTGTAACCCTAAAACTAACACTAACCCTAACCCTAACCCTAAACTTAACCCTAAAATTAACCCTAACTCGAACCCTAACACTAGACCTAGCCCTAACCCTCTAATCCTAACACTAATATTAACACTAAACCCTAACACTAACACTACCTGCAACCCTCTAACCCTAACCTTACCCCAACCCTAACCCTAACGCTGTAACTCTCTAAACATAACCCTAACACTTACCCTCTAATCTTAACCCTAAGCCTAGCCATAACCATAAACCAAACCATGACCAAACAGAAACCTAACCCTAACCCTAACCCTAACCCTAACACTTTAACACTAACCCTAAACCTAACACTAACCCTAGATTTAACAGTCTAAACCTAACCCTATCAATAAGACTCTAAACCTAACCCTCTAACCATAACCATAAACCTAACCCTAACCCTAACACTAAATCTAACATCTAAACCTAACTCTAACCCTGACGCTAAGACCATCCCTAACCATCTAAACCTAACCCTAACGCTAACCCCAACCCTCTAAACCTAACCGTAACCATAACCCTAACCGTAAATATCCAACTTTCCAACCCTAAATCTAACCCTAACCCTAACACTAACCGTAATCCTAAACCTAAGCCTTATCCTAAACCTAACCTTAACCGTAACCCTAACACTCTAACCCTAAGCCTAACCCTACACCTAACCCTATCACTCTAACGCTCTAACCCTAACACTAACACTAACCCTAACCCTAACCCTCAACCTAACCCTAACTCTAACACTAACCCTAACCCTACCGTAACCTCAACCCTAAGCCTAACCCTAATCCTAAACCCTAACCCTAACCCTAACCCTGAAACTAACCCTAAATATCACCCTAAGCCTCAACCTATCCCTAGCCATAACCCTCTAACCATAAGACTAATACTCACCCTCAAACCCTAACACTAACCCTAACCGTAATCCTCTAAGCCTATCGTTAACCCCAACCCTAACCGTAACCCTCTAACTCTATAAACATAGCCCTAACACTTACCAACTAAACATAACCCTAAGCCTAACCATAACCCTAAACCCTACTGTCACCCAAACCTAATCGTAACCCTAACCGTTACCCTAACCCTAACACTAAACTTAACCATAACATTTACTCTAACCCTAACCCTAACCCTAACCCTATCACTAACACTAACCCTAACCATAAACCTAACCCTAACCATAACACTGACACTAACAATCTCACCCTAAAAGTAACCCTAAACCTAACCCTAACCCTCAGCCTAACCCTAAACCTAACCCTTAAACTAAACCTTAACCTTACCCCAACCATTACCCTAAACCTAACCTAACCCTAACACTAAATCTAACCCTAACTGTAACTCTAAACCTCACCCTAACCTTAATACCTAACACTAACACTAGCCCTAACACTAACCCTAACCCTAAACCCTAACAGAACTTTCAACCTAACCCTAAAAGTAATAGTAACTCTAACTCTAACCCTAACCCTACCATAACCATAACACTGACACTAACCATCCAATCATCTAACCCTAATCCTAAACCTAACCCTTACCCTAACCCGAAACCTAACCCTAACTCTCTAACCATAAGTCTAACCATAATCCTCTAAAGTGAACCCTAACGCTAACCCTAATCCTAACAATAACACTCTAATGCTAACCATATCCCTAACACTAACCTGAACCCTAACCCTCTCACCCTCTAACCCTAACCCTAACCCTAAACCTAAACCTAACCCTACATCTAACACTCTAACCCTAACTCTACCCATAAGACTCTAAACCTAACCCTCTAACCCTATCCATAACACCTACCCTAACCCTAACACTAAACCTAACCTCTAACCTTAATGCTAACCCTGATGCTAAGACCATCCCTAACCCTCTAAACCTAACTGTAACGCTAACCACAATCCTCTAAACCTAAGCATAACCATAACGCTAACCCTAAACTTCCAAACCTCTAAACCTAAACCTAACCTTAACCCTAACCCTAATACTAACCGTAACGCTAACCCTAACACTAACCCTAATCCTAAACCTAAGCCTTATCCTAAACCTAACCTTAACCCTAACCCTAACCCTCTAAACCTAAGCCTAACCCTACCCCTAACCCTATCCCTCTAAAGCTCTAACACTAACACTAACACAAAACCGAACCCTAAACCTAAACCTAACCCTAACCTTAACACTAACCTTAACCCTAATCATAACCCTAAATCTAACCTAACCCTAACCCTAACCCTAAATCCTAACCCTAACCCTAACCGTAACCCTAAAACTAACCCTAACTCTAACTCTAACACTAGCCCTAGCCCTAACCCTCTAATCCTAACACTAATACTAACTCTAAACCCTAACACTAACACTAACCGTACCCCTCTAACCCTAACCTTAGCCCAACTCTAACCCTAACGCTCTAACTCTCTAAACATAATCCTAACACTTACCCTCTAATCTTAACCCTAAGCCTAGCCATAACCATAAACCCAACCATCACCCAAACAGAAACCTAACACTAACCATTACTCTAAACCTAACACTAACCCTAACCCTAACACTTTAACACTAACCCTAAATCTAACACTAACCCTAGATTTAACAGTCTAAACCTAACCCTATCAATAAGACTCTAAACCTAACCCTCTAACCATAACCATAAACCTAACCCTAACCCTAACACTAAACCTAACATCTAAACCTAACGCTAACCCTGAGGCTAAGACCATCCCTAACCATCTAAACCTAACCCTAACGCTAACCCCAACCCTCTAAACCTAACCATAACCATTACCCTAACCATAAACATCCAACACTCCAACCCTAAATCTAACCCTAACACTAACACTAACCCTAATCCTAAACCTAAGCCTTATCCTAAACCTAACCTTAACCCTAACCCTAAGCCTAACCCTACGCCTAACCCTATCACTGTAACCCTAAAACTAACACTAACCCTAACCCTAACCCTAAACTTAACCCTAAAATTAACCCTAACTCGAACCCTAACACTAGACCTAGCCCTAACCCTCTAATCCTAACACTAATATTAACACTAAACCCTAACACTAACACTACCTGCAACCCTCTAACCCTAACCTTACCCCAACCCTAACCCTAACGCTGTAACTCTCTAAACATAACCCTAACACTTACCCTCTAATCTTAACCCTAAGCCTAGCCATAACCATAAACCAAACCATGACCAAACAGAAACCTAACCCTAACCCTAACCCTAACCCTAACACTTTAACACTAACCCTAAACCTAACACTAACCCTAGATTTAACAGTCTAAACCTAACCCTATCAATAAGACTCTAAACCTAACCCTCTAACCATAACCATAAACCTAACCCTAACCCTAACACTAAATCTAACATCTAAACCTAACTCTAACCCTGACGCTAAGACCATCCCTAACCATCTAAACCTAACCCTAACGCTAACCCCAACCCTCTAAACCTAACCGTAATCATAACCCTAACCGTAAATATCCAACTTTCCAACCCTAAATCTAACCCTAACCCTAACACTAACCGTAATCCTAAACCTAAGCCTTATCCTAAACCTAACCTTAACCGTAACCCTAACACTCTAACCCTAAGCCTAACCCTACACCTAACCCTATCACTCTAACGCTCTAACCCTAACACTAACACTAACCCTAACCCTAACCCTCAACCTAACCCTAACTCTAACACTAACCCTAACCCTACCGTAACCTCAACCCTAAGCCTAACCCTAATCCTAAACCCTAACCCTAACCCTAACCCTGAAACTAACCCTAAATATCACCCTAAGCCTCAACCTATCCCTAGCCATAACCCTCTAACCATAAGACTAATACTCACCCTCAAACCCTAACACTAACCCTAACCGTAATCCTCTAAGCCTATCGTTAACCCCAACCATAACCGTAACCCTCTAACTCTATAAACATAGCCCTAACACTTACCAACTAAACATAACCCTAAGCCTAACCATAACCCTAAACCCTACTGTCACCCAAACCTAATCGTAACCCTAACCGTTACCCTAACCCTAACACTAAACTTAACCATAACATTTACTCTAACCCTAACCCTAACCCTAACCCTATCACTAACACTAACCCTAACCATAAACCTAACCCTAACCATAACACTGACACTAACAATCTCACCCTAAAAGTAACCCTAAACCTAACCCTAACCCTCAGCCTAACCCTAAACCTAACCCTTAAACTAAACCTTAACCTTACCCCAACCATTACCCTAAACCTAACCTAACCCTAACACTAAATCTAACCCTAACTGTAACTCTAAACCTCACCCTAACCTTAATACCTAACACTAACACTAGCCCTAACACTAACCCTAACCCTAAACCCTAACAGAACTTTCAACCTAACCCTAAAAGTAATAGTAACTCTAACTCTAACCCTAACCCTACCATAACCATAACACTGACACTAACCATCCAATCATCTAACCCTAATCCTAAACCTAACCCTTACCCTAACCCAAAACCTAACCCTAACTCTCTAACCATAAGTCTAACCATAATCCTCTAAAGTGAACCCTAACCCTAACCCTAATCCTAACAATAACCCTCTAATGCTAACCATATCCCTAACACTAACCTGAACCCTAACCCTCTCACCCTCTCACCCTAACACTAACCCTAAACCTAACCCTAACCCTAACCCTACATCTAACACTCTAACCCTAACTCTATCCATAAGACTCTAAACCTAACCCTCTAACCCTATCCATAACAGTAACCCTAACCCTAACACTAAAACTAACCTCTAACCCTAATGCTAACCCTGATGCTAAGATCATCCCTAACCCTCTAAACCTAACCCTAACGCTAACCACAATCCTCTAAACCTAAGCATAACCATAACGCTAACCCTAAACTTCCAACCCTCTAAACCTAAACCTAACCTTAACCCTAACCCTAACACTAAACCTAATCCTAAACCTAAGCCTTATCCAAAACCTAACCTGACCCGTAACCCTAACACTCTAACCCTAAGCCTACCCTACGCCTAACCCTATCACTCTAACGCTCTAACACTAAAACTAACACTAACGCTAACCCTAACCCTAAAACTGTCCCTACCTGTAACCCTAACACTAGCCCTAGCCCTAACCCTCTAATCCTAACACTAATACTAACCCTAAACCCTAACACTAACACTACCTGCAACACTCTAACCCTAACCTTACCCCAACCCTAACCATAACGCTGTAACTCTCTAAGCATAACCCTAACACTTACCCTCTAATCTTAACCCTAAGCCTAGCCATAACCATAAACCCAACCATCACCCAAACAGAAACCTAACCCTAACCGTTACTCTAAACCTAACACTAACCCTAACCCTAATACTTTAACACTAACCCTAAACCTAACACTAACCCTAGATTTAACAGTCTAAACCTAACCCTATCAATAAGACTCTAAACCAAACCCTCTAACCATAACCATAAACCTAACCCAAACCCTAACACTAAACCTAAAATCTAAACCTAAAGCTAACCCTGACAATAAGACCTTCCCTAACCCTCTAAACCTAACCCTAACGCTAACCCCAACCCTCTAAACCTAATCATAACCATAACCCTAACCATAAACATCCAACCCTCCAACCCTAAATCTAACCCTAACCCTAACACTAACCCTAATCCTAAACCTAAGCCTTATCCTAAACCTAACCTTAACCCTAACCCTAATACTAACCATAAGTCAAACCCTAACACTAACCCTAAACATAAACCTAAGCCTTATCCTAAACCTAACCTTAACCCTAACCCTAACACTCTAATGCTCAGCCTAACCCTACGCCTAACCTATCACTCTAACGATCTAACCCTAACACTAACACTAACCCTAGCCCTAACCCTAAACCTAACCCTAACCCTAACACTAACCCTAACCCTACCGTAACCTTCACCCTAACCCTAACCCTAAACCCTAACCCTAACCCTAACCCTAAATCTAACCTAACCCTAACCCTAACCCTAACCCTAACCCTAACACTCTAACGCTCTAAACCTAACACTAACACTAACCCTAAACCTAACCCTAAACCTAAACCTAACCCTAACCCTAACACTAACCCTAACCGTACCGTAACCGTAACCCTAACCCTAACCCTAAACCCTAACCCTAACTCTAACCCTGAAACTAACCCTAAATCTCACCCTAAGCCTCAACATATACCTAGCCTTACCACTCTTACCATAACATTGATACTAACCCTCAAACCCTAACACTAACCCTAACCGTAATCCTCTAAGCCTAACCTTAACCCCAACCCTAAACGTAACCCTCTAACTCTATAAACATAGCCCTAACACTTACACTCTAAATCTAACCATAAGCCTAACCATACACCTAAACCCGACTGTCACCCAAACCTAATCGTAACCCTAACCGTTACCCTAACCCTAACCCTACCCTAACCCTAACCCTAACTTAACCCTAACACTTACTCTAATCCTAACCCTAACCCTAACACTAACACTAACCCTAACCATAAACCTAACCCTAACCATAACACTAACACTAACACTCTCACCCTAAACGTAACCCTAAACCTAAACCTAACCCTCAGCCTAACCCTAAACCTAACCCTTAACCTAAATCTTAACCTTACCCCAACCCTTACCCTAAACCTAACCTAACCCTAACACTAAATCTAACACTAACTGTAACTCTAACCTCACCCTAACCGTAACACCTAACACTAACACTAGCCCTAACACTAACCCTAACCCTAAACCCTAACAAAAACATTAACCCTAACCCTAACAGTAACAGTAACTCTAACTCTAACCCTAACTCTATCCATAACCATAACACTGACACTAACCATCCAATCATCTAACCCTAACCCAAAACTTAACCCTTACCCTAACCCGAAACCTAACCCTAACCCTCTAACCATAAGTCTAACCATAATCCTCTAAAGTGAACCCTAACCGTAACACTAATCCTAACAATAAACCTCTAATGCTAACCATATCCCTAAAACTAACCTGAACCCTAACCCTCTCACGCTCTAACCCTAACCCTAACCCTAAAGCTAACCCTATCCCTACATCTATCACTCTAACCCTAACTCTATCGATAAGACTCTAAACCTAACCCTCTAACCCTATCCATAACACTAACCCTAACACTAACAATAATCCTAACCTCTAACCCTAATGCTAACCCTGATGCTAAGACCACCCCTAACCCTCTAAACCTAAACCTAAGGCTAACCACAATCCTCTGAACCTAAGCATAACCATAACGCTAACCCTAAACTTCCAACCCTCTAAACCTAAACCTAACCTTAACCCTAACCCTAATACTAACCGTAACGCTAACCCTAACACTAACCCTAATCCTAAACCTAAGCCTTATCCTAAACCTAACCTTAACCCTAACCCTAACACTCTAACCCTAAGCCTAACCCTACCTCTAATCCTATCACTCTAACGCTCTAACACTAACACTAACAGTAACCCGAACGCTAACCCTAAACCTAACCCTAACCCTAACACTAACCCTAACCGTAACCCTAAATCTAACCTAACCCTAAACCTAACCTTAACCCTACCGTAACCCTAACCCTAAACCCTAACCCTAACCCTAAACCCTAACCCTAACCCTAAACCCTAACCCTAACCCTAACTCTGAAACTAACCCTAAATCTCACCCTAAGCCTCAACCTATCCCTAGCCATAACCCTCTAGGCATAACACTAATACTAACCCTCAAACCCTAACACTAACCCTAACCGTAATCCTCTAATCCTATCATTAACCCCAACCCTAACCGTATCCCTCTAACTCTATAAACATAGCCCTAACACTCACCATCTAAACCTAACCCTAAGCCTAACCATAACCCTAAACCCTACTGTCACCCAAACCTAATTGTAAACCTAACCATTACCCTAACCCTAACACTAAACTTAACCCTAGTACTTACTGTATCCTGAACCCTACCTCTAACACTAACACTAACCCAAACCATAAACCAAACCCTAACCATAACACTAACACTAACACTCTCACCCTAAACATAACCCTAAACCTAACCCTAACCCTCAGCCTAACCCTAAACCTAAACCTTAACCTAAACCTTAACCTTACCCCAACCCTTACCCTAAACCTAACCTAAGCCTAACACTAAATCTAACCCTAACTGTAAGTCTAAACCTCACGCTAACCTTAACACCTAACACTAACACTAGCCCTAACACTAACCCTAACCCTAAACCCTAACAAAAACATTAACCCTAACCCTAACAGTAACAGTAACTCTAACTCTAACCCTAAACCTATCCATAACCATAACACTGACACTAACCATCCAATTGTCTAACCCTAACCCTAAACCTAACCCTTACCCTAACCCTTACCCTAACCCCAAACCTAATCCTAACACTCTAACGATAAGTCTAACCTCTAAAGTGAACGATAAGTCTAATCCTCTAAAGTGAACCCTAACCCTAACCCTATTCCTAACAATAACCCTCTAATGCTAACCATATCCCTAACACTAACCTGAACCCTAACTCTCTCACCCTCTAACCCTAACCCTAACCCTAACCCTAACACTAACCCTAACCCTAACTTTAACCCTAAAACTAACCCTAAACCTAACCCTAAACCTAAAACTAACCCTAACTCTAACCTAACCCTAACCCTAGCCCTAGCCCTAACCCTCTAACCCTAACACTTATACTGACCCTCAAACCCTAACATTAACCCTAACCGTAACCTTCTAACCCGTTCCTTAACCCCAACCCTAATTCTAACCCTCTAACTCTCTAAACATATCCCTAACACTTACACTCTAGTCCTAAACGTAAGCCTAACCATAACCCTAAACCCAACCGTTTCCCAAACCAAATCCTAACCCTAACCTTAACCCTAAGCCTAACCCTAACCCTAACCGTAACCATAAGCCTAACGCTAACCCTAAACCTAACACAAAACCTAACACTTACCCAAACACGAACCCTAACCCTAACCCTCTAAATATAAGTCTAACCATAATCCTTTAATGTGAACCCTAACAATAATTCTAATCCTAAGAATATCCCTCTAACGCTAACCATATGTCTAACACTAACCCGAACCCCAACCCTCTAACCGTCTAAACCTAATCCTAAACCTAATCCTAACCCTAAAACCAGCACTCAAACCCTAGCCCTATCCTTAGCCTCTAACCCTAACCCTAACCCGAACCCTAAACCTAAACTCTAACCCTCTGACCCTAACCATAACCCTAACCATAACCCTAAACCTAACACTAACACCAAACCTAACCTCTAATCCTAACGCTAACCCTGACTCTAAGAACTACCCTAACCCTCTAAACCTAACCCTAATGCTAACCACAACCCTCTAAACCTAACCATAACCATAACCCTAATCCTAAACATCCAATATTCTAAACCTAAACCTAACACTAACACTAATCCTAATACTAACCGTAATGCTAACGCTATCACTAACCCTAATCCTAAACCTAAGCCTTACACTAAACCTAACCCAAACACTAACCCTAACCCTCTAACCCTAAGCCTAACCCTATCCCTAACATTAAACCTCTAATGCTCTAACACTAACAATAACACTAACCCTAACCTTAAACCTAATCCTAAACCTAACCCTAAAACTAACCCTAAAACTAACTCTAACCCTAAAACTAACCCTAACCCTAAAATTATCCCTAAACCCTAACCCTAACTGTAACCCTAAAACTAACCCTAACTCTAACCCTAACCCTAAACCTATCCCTATCCCTAGCCCTGACCCTCTAACACTAACACTAATACTAACCCTCAAACACTAACACTAACCCTAACCGTAACAATCTAAACCTAACCTTAACCCCAACCCTACCTCTAACACTCTAACTCACTAAACATTACCCTATCACTTACCCTCTAATCCTAACCCTAACCCTAACCATAACCCTAACCCTAACCTAACCATAACCATAACCCTAACCCTAAACATTCAACCCTCTAACCCTTAACCTAACCCTAACACTAACCCTAATACTAACCATAATGCTAACCCTAACACTAACCCCAATCCTAAACCTAAGCCTTACGCTAAACCTAACCTTAACATTAACCCTAACCCTGTAAACCTAAGCCTAACCCTACCCTTAACCCTATTCCTCTAATGCTCTAAACCTAAAACGAACACTAACCCAATCCCTAACCCTAAAATTAACTCTAACCCTAACCCTAACCCTAACGCTCTAACCCTAAGCCTAAACCAACCCCTAACCCTATCCCTCTAACGCTCTAACCCAAACACTAACACTAACCCTAACCCTAACCCTAACACTAACCCTTACCCTAAAAGTAACCCCAAATCTAACCCTAACCCTCACCTAACCCTCAACCTAAACCTTAACCTAAACCTTGCCCTTACCCAACCCTAAACCTAATGCTAACCCTAACTCTAACACTAAATCTAACCCGAACAGTAACTCTAAACCTAAACCTAACCCTATCACCTAACACTAACCCTAGCCATAACAATAACCCTAACCCTAAACCTAACACAAACCTTAACCCTAACCCTAACAGTAACAGTAACTCTAACTCTAACCCTAACCCTATCCATAACCATAACCCTAACAATAACCATCCAATCGTCTAACCCTAGCCCTATACCTAACCTGAAGCCCAGCTCTAAACCTAACCCTAAGCCTAATGCTAACCCTAAACCTAACCATAAACCTTACCCTAACCCGAACCCTAAACATCTAACTCTCTAAACATAACCCTAACACTAACCCTCTAACCTAACCCTAAGCCTAACCATAACCCTAACCCCAACCGTTAGCGAAATCAAATCCTAACCCTAACCGTTACCCTAACACTAACACTATCCCTAACCCTAACACTTACTCTAACGCTAACCCTAACCCTAACACTAACACTAACACTAACACTAACCCTAACCATAATACTAACCCTAATACTCTCACCATAAGCGTAACCCCAAACCTAACACTAACCATCACCTTAACCCTAAACCTAACCCTTAACCTAAACCTTACACTTACCCCAAACCTATCCCTAAACTAACCTAACCCTAACACTAAATCTAACCCTAAGTGTAACTCTAACGCTAACCCTAACCCTAACACCTAACACTAACACTAGCCCTAACACTAAACCTAACCCTAAACCCTAACACCAACCTTAACCCTAACACAAAACTAACAGTAACACTAACTCTAAATCTAACCAGATCCATAACCATAACCCTAACACTAACTTTCCAATCATCTAACCTTAGCCCTAACCCTAACCCTAACCCTAACCCTAACCCTAACCCTAACCCTAACCCTAACCCTAAACCTAACCTCTAAATCTAATGCTAACCCTGACCATAAGATCAACCCTAACCCTCTAAACCTAACACCTAACGCTAACCCCAACCCTCTAAACCTAACCATAACCATGACCCTAACCCCAAACATCCCACCCTCTAACCCTCAACCTAACGCTAAGCCTAACCCTAATACTAACCGTAACGCTAACCCTAACACTAACCCTAATCCAAAACCTAAGCCTTACCCTAAACCTAACCTTAAACCTAACCCTAACACTCTAACCCTAAGCCTAACCCTACCCCTAACCCTATCCCTCTAACGCACTAACCCTAACACTAACACTAACCCTAACACTAACCCTAACCCTAACCCTAACCCTCTAACCCTAACCCTAACCCTAACCCCAACCCTAACCCATAGCCTAATGCTAACCCTAAACCTAACTCTAAACCTAACCCTAAACCTAACACTTACCCTAACCCGAACCCCAACCCTAACACTCTAACCATAAGTCTAACTATAGTCCTCTAACATGAACCCTAAACCTAACCCTAATCCAAACAATAACACTCTAAGGTTAACCATATGCTTAACACTAACATGAACCCTAACCCTCTTACCCTGTAAACCTAACACTAAGCCTAACCCTAACCCTAACCCTAAACTTAAAAATAATACTCTAACCCTAGCCCTATCCTTAGCCTCTAACCCTAACCCGAACCCTAAACCTAAATTCTAACCCTCTGACCCTGACCATAACCCTAACCCTAAACCTAACCCTAACACTAAACCTAAACTCTAATCCTAACGCTAACCTTGACCCTAAGACCAACGTTAACCCTCTAAACCTAACCTCCTAATGCTAACCCCAACCCTCTAAACCTAACCATAGCCATAACGGTAACCCCAAACATCTAAGCCTCTAACCCTAAACCTAACCCTAACACTAACCCTAATACTAACCCTAACGCGAACCCTAACACTAACCCTAATCCGAAACCTAAGCCTTACCCTAAACCTAACTTTAACCCTAACCCTATCCCTCTAACCCTAAGTCTAACCCTATCCCTCTAATGCTCTAACCCTAACATTAACACTAACCCTAACCCTAATAATAAATCATTAGCCTAATCCTAAGCCTAACCCTGAAACTAACAGTAAATCTAACCCTAAGCCTAACCCTATGCCGAGCCCTAACCCTCTATGCCTAACACTAATACTAACCCTCAAACCCTAACACTAACCCTAACCGTAACCCTCTAAACTTAACTTTAACTCTATCCCTAACCCTAACCCTCTAACTCTCTAAACATAACCCTAACACTTACCCTCGAAACCTAACCCTAAGCCTAACCATAAACTTAAACCCTACCGCAACACAAACCTAATCCTAACCCTAACCGTTACCCTAACCCTAACACTAACCTTAACCATAACACTTACTCTAACCCTAACCCTAAGCCTAACACTAACACTAACCCTAGCCATAAACCTAACTCTAACCATAAACCTAACCCTAACACTCTCACACTAAACTTAACACCAGATCTAACTCTAACCCTCACCTAACACTCAACCTAACCCTTAACGTAAACCTTGCCCTTTCCCCAACCCTAAAACTAAACCTAACCCTAACCCTAACACTAAATCTAAACCTAAATGTAACTCTAACCCTAAACCTAAACCTATCACCTAAAACTAAACCTAGCCCTAACACTAACCTTAACCCTAAACCTAACACTAACGCAAAAACTAACACTCTAACGCTAGGCCTATCCCTAAGTCTGTAAAACTAACCCTAACCCAAAACCTAAACCTAAACTCTAACCCTCTGACCCTAACCATAACCCGAACCCTAACGCTAACACTAAACCTAAACTCTAATCCTAACGCTAACCCTGACCCTAAGACTAGCCCTAACCCTCTAAACTTAACCCTAACGCTAACCCCATCCCTCTAAACCTAACCATAACCATAACCCTAATCCTAAGCATCCAACATTCTATCCCTAAACCTAACACTATCACTAATCCGAATACTAACATTAATGCTAATCATAACACTAAACCTAATCCTAAACCTAAGCCTTACCCTAAACCTAACATTAACCCTAACCCAAACACTCTAAACCTAAGCCTAACCCTATCCCAAACACTAAACCTCTAACGCTCTAACCCTAACACTAACACTAACCCTAACCCTAAACCAAAACATAACACTAACCCTAACAATAACCCTAAACCTAAATCTAACCCTAAAACTAACTCTAACCCTAAAATTAACCCTAACACTAACCCTCTAACACTAAGGCGAACCCTACCACTAACCCTATCGCTCTAATGCTCTAAGCCTAATACTAATGCTAACCCTAACCCTAACCCTAACCCTAACCCTAAACCTCACCCTAAAACGAACCCTAACCCTAACCCTAATCCTAACCATAAACCCTAAGCGTAACCCTAACCCTAAAACTAAACCTAACTCTAACCCAAACCCTAACCCTATGCCTAGCCCTAACCTTCTATCCCTAACCTTAACCCCAACCCTAACCCTAAGCCTCTAATGATCTAAACATAACCCTAACATTTACACTCTCATTTTAACCCTAAGCCTAACCATAACCCTAAACCCAACCATCATCCAAACCTAATCCTAACCCTAACCGTTACCCTAAACGTAACCCTAACCCTAACATTAACACTTACTCTAGCCCTAACAATAACCCTAACACTAACACTAACCCTAACCATAAACCTAACCCTAACCATAACCCTAACCCTAACACTCTCACCCTAACCGTAACCCCAAACCTAACACTAACAATCACCCTAACCATAAACCTGAACCTTAACCTAAACCTTAACCTTACCCCAACCATAACCCAAACTTAACCTAACACTAACACTAAATCTAACCCTAACTGTAACTCTAAAACTAGCCCAAAACCTAACAATAACCATAGCCTTAACACTAACCCTAACCCTAAACCCTAACACAAACCTTAAACCTAACCTTAACAGAAACAGTAACTCTAACTCTAACCCTTACCATATCCATAACCATAACCCTAACACTAACCATCCAATCGTCTAACCCTAGCCCTAACCCTAACCCTTAAACTAACACTAACCCTAGCCCTAACCATAACCCTAATCCTAACAATAACCCTCTAATGCTAACCATATCCATAACACTAACCCGAACACTAACCCTCTAACACTCTAACCCTAACCCTAAACCTAAACTTAACTATAACCTTAAAACTAACACTCTAACCCTAAACCTATCCCTAAGCTTCTAACATTAACCCTAAACCGAACCGTAAATCTAACACTCTAACCCACTAACAGTAACCATAACCCTAACCCTAACACTAAACCTAACCTCTAACCCTAACGCTAACCCTGACACTAAGAACAACCCTAACCCTCTAAACCTAACCCTAACGCTAAACCCAACTCTGTAAACCTAACCATAACCATAACCCTAAACATCCAACCATCTAACCCTAAACCTAACCCTAACCCTAATACTAACCATAATGCTAACCCTAACACTAACCCTAAACCTAAACCTAAGCCTTACCCTAAACCTAACATTAACCCTAACCCTAACCCTCTAAACTTAAGGCTAACCCTACCACTAACCATATCCCTCTAACGCTCTAACCCTAACACTAACACTAACCCTAAACCTAACCCTAACCCTAACCCTAAAACGAAGCCTAATTCTAACCCTAAGCCTAACCCTATCCCTAGCCTTAACCCTCTATCCCTAACACTATTACTAATACTCAAACCCTAACACTAACCCTAGCCGTAACACTCTAAATCTAACCTGAACACTAGCCCTAACCCTAACGCTCTAACTCTCTAAACATAACACTAACACTTACCATGTAATCCTAACTCTAAGCCTCACCATAAACCTAAACCCAACCGTCACCCAAACCTAATCCTAAACCTAATCGTTACCCTAAACCAAACAGTAACCCTAACCCTAACACTTTCTCTAGCCCTAATACTAACCCTAACACTAACACTAACCCTAACCATAAACCTAAACCTGACCATAACCGTAACCCTAACACTCTCACCCTAAACATAACCCCAAACCTAAAACTAACCCTCACCCTAACCCTAAACCTAAACCTTAACCTAAACTTTACACTTAACCCAACCCTAATACTAAACCTAACCTAAACCTAACACTAAATCTAACCATAACTGTAACTCTAACACTAACCCTAACCCTAACACCTAACACTAACCCTAGTCCTAACCCTAAACACTAAAACAAACCTTAAAACTAACCCTACCAGTAACAGTAACTCTAAATCTAACCCTAAACCAATCCATAACCATAAACGTAACTCTAACCATCCAATCGTCTAAACCTAGCCCTAACCCTAACACTTACCCTAACCCGAACCCTAACCCTAACCCTCTAAGCATAAGTCTAACCATAGTCCTCTAACGTGAACCCTAACCCTAACCCTAATCCTTACAATAACCCTCTAATGCTAACCATATCCCTAACACTAATCCGAACCCAAACACTCTAACCTTCTAACCCTAACCCTAAACCTAACCGTAAACCTAACCCTAACCCGAAAACTAACACTCTAACCCTAACCCTATCGCTAACCCTAAACCTAACACTAACCTTAAAGCTAACACTCTAACACTAACCCTATCACTAAGCCTCTAAACTTAACCCTAACCCAAACCCTAAACCTAATCATCTAACCCTCTAACCCTAACCATAACCCTAACCTTAACCCTAACACTAAACCTAAAGCTAACCCTGACCCTAAGAACAACAATAACCCTCTAAACCTAACCATAACAATAACCCTAACCCTAAACATCCAACCCTCTAAACCTAAACCTAACCCTAACCCTAACCCTAATACAAACCATAACGCTAACCCTAACACTAACCCTAATCCTAAACCTAAGCTTTACCCTAAACCTAACAGTCACCCTAACCCTAATCCTCTAACCCTAAGTCTAACCCTATCCCTCTAACGCTAACCCTATAGCTAACCCTAACCCTAAGCCTAACACTACCCCTAACTCTATCCCTCTAATGCTCTAACCCTAACACTAACACTAACCCTAACCCTAACCCTAACACTAACACTAACACTAACCCTAACCCTAACCCTAAAACTAACCCTAACCCTAACCCTAACCCTAACCCTAACCCTAAAACTAACCCTAACACTAAAACTAACCCTAACTCTAACCCTAAACCTAACCTTATCCCTAGCCCTAACCCTCTATCCATAACACTATGACTAACCCTCCAACCCTAACACTAACCCTAACCATAACCCTCTAAACCTAACATTAACCCTAACCCTAACCCTAACCCTCTAACTCTCTAAACATTACCCTAACACTTACCCTCAAATCCTAACCCTAAGCCTAACCATAACCTTATACCCAACTGTCACCCAAACCTAATCCTAACCCTAACTGTTACCCTAACCCTAACACTAACTCTAACCCTAACACTTACTCTAGCCCTAACCCTAACCCTAACACAAACCCGAACCCTAACCAAAACCCTAACACTAAACCAAACCCTAAACCTAAACCTAACCCTAACCCTAATACTAATCCTAATCCTCTAACCCCATACCTAACACTATCCCTAACCCTAACCCTCTATCGCTCTAACCCTAACACTAACGCTAACCCTAAAACTAACCTTAATACTAACCCTAAGCCTAACACTAACCCTAACCCTAGCCCTCAACCCTAACCCGAACCTAACCCTAAATGTAATCATAACTCTAACCCTAACCCTAACCCTATCCCTAGCTATGACCCTCTAACACTAAAATTAATTCTAACCCGAAAACCCTAACACTAACCATAACCGTAAAACTAACACTAATCCTAAACCTAAGTCTTACCGTAAATCTAACCTTAACCCTAACCATAACACTCTAACCCTACGCCTAAACCTACCCCTAACACTAAAACTAACCCTAACCCCAACCCTACCCCTAACCCTAAACCCTAACCCTAACCCTAACCCTAAAACTAACCCTAACTCTAACCCTAACCCAAACCCTATCCCTAGCACTAATCCTCTATCACTAACACAAATACTAACCCTGAAACCCGAACACTAACCCTAACCATAACTCTCTAACCCTAACCTTAACCCTAACACTAACCCTAACCCTCTAACTATCTAAACATAACCCAAACATTTACAATATAATCCTAAACTTAATTCTAACCATAACCCTAAACCCAACCATCACCCAAACATAATCCTAATCCTAACCGTTACCCTAACCCTAACACTAACACTACCCCTAACACTTACTCTAACCCTAGACCAAACCCTAACCCTAACACTAACCCTAACACTAACCCTAACACTAACCCTAACCTTAACAATAATCCTCTATCACTAACACAAATACTAACACTCAAAACCTAACACTAACCCTAACTGTAACCCTCTAACCCTAACCTTAACCCTAACCCTAACCCTAACCCTCTAACTATCAAAACATAACCCTACCATTTACACTCTAAACCCAAACCTAAATCTAACCATAACCCTAAACCCAAACATCACCCAAACCTAATCCTAATCCTAACCATTACCCTAACCCAAACACTAACCCTACACCTAACACTTACTCTAACCCTAGCCCTAACCCTAACCTTAACACTAACACTAACCCTAACCCTAACACTAACCCTAACAATAAACCTAAACCTAAACCTAAACCTAACTCTAACTAACCCTAAATATCTAACCCTAAGCCTAACCTATCCCTAACCCTAAGCTTCTAACGCTCTAACCCTAACACTAACGGTAACCCTAACCCTCATGCTAAACCTAAACCTAACCCTAACACTTACCCTAAACCTAACCCTAACCCTAAAACTAACACTAACCCAAAACCTAACCCTAACCCTAAACCCTAACCTTAACCCTAACCTTAAACTAACCATAAGGCTAACCCTAACTCTAACCCTAAACTTAACCCTAACCCTAACACTAACCCTAAACCTAAACCTAACCCTAAAACTAACACTATCCCTAACACTAACCCTAACCCTAAACCTTAACCGTATATCTAACCCTAAAACTAAACCTAACTCTAACCCTAACCCTAACACTATCCCTAGCCCTAACCCTCTAATGCTAACACTAATACTAACCCTCATACCCTAACACTAACCCTAACCGTAACCCTCTAACCCTAACCTTAACCCAAACCCTAACCCTAACACTCTAACTCTCTAAACATAACCCTAACACTTACCCTCTAATCCTAAAACTAAGCCTAACCATAACCCTAAACCTAACCATCACCCAAACCTAATCCTAACCCTAAATGTTCCCCTAATCCTAACACTAACCCTAACCCTAACACATACTCTAGCCCTAACCCAAATCCTAACACTAACACTAAACCTAACCATAAACCTTAACCTAACCATAAGCCTAACCCTAACACTCTCACCCTAAACGTAAAACCAAACCTAACCCTAACCCTCACCCTATCCCTAAACCTAAACCTTAACCTAAACCTTACCATTACCCCAACCCTAACCCTAATTCTAACCTACACCTACCACTAAATGTACCCTAAGTGTAACTCTAACCCTAACCCTAACAGCTAACACTAACCCTAGCCCTAACACTAACCCTAACCCTAAACCCTAACACAAACCTTAAACCGAACCCTAACAGTAACAGTAACTCTAACTCTAACCCTAACCCTATCCATAACCATAACCCTAACACTAACAATCCAATTGTCAAACCCTAGCCCTAACCTAACCCTTACCCTAACCCGAACCCTAACCCTAACCCTCTAACCATAAGTCTAACCATAATCCTCTAAGGTGAACCCTTATCCTAAACCTAATCCTAACAATAACCCTCTAATGCTAACCATATCCCTAACACTAACACGAACCCTAACCCTCTAACCCTCTAACACTATAGCTAACTCTAACCCTAAAAATAACCCTAACCCTCTAAACATAACCCTACCTCTACCCCAACCCTCTAACCCTAACCATAACCACAACCCGAACACTAAACATCCAACCCTCTAACCTTAAACCTAATCTTAAGCCTAACCCCAATACTAACCATAACGCTAACCCTAACACTAACCCTAATCCTAACCTAAGCCTTACCATAACCTAAACTTAACCCTATCCCTAACCCTCTAACCCTAAGTCTAACCCTACCCTAACCCTATCCCTCTACCGCTCTAACCCTATCACTAACCCTAACCCTGACCGTAACCCTAAAACTAACCCTAACCCTAACCCTAACCCTAATTCTAACACTAACCGTAACCCTATCCCTAGCCCTAACCCTCTATCCCTAAAACCAATACTAACCCTCAAAACCTAACACTAACCCTAACCGTAACCATCTAACCCTAACCTTAACCCTAACCCTAACCCTCTAACTCCCTAAACTTAACCCTAGCACTTACGATCGAATCCTAAACCTAAGCCTAACCATAACCCTAAACCCAACAGTCACCCAAACCAAATCCTAAGCCTAACTTTAACCTAACCCTAACACTAACCATAACCCTAACACTTACTCTTACCCTAACACTAACCTAACACTAACCCTAACACTAAAACTTACCCTGACCCTAAACCTAACCCTATCACTAAGCCTAACCCTAACCCTAACCCTAACCCTCTAACGCTAAGCCTAATCCTATACCTAACCCTAACCGTCTAATGCTCTAACCCTAACACTAACACTAACCGTGACACTAACCATAAACCTAACACTAACCCTAAAACTAACCCCAACACTAACCCTAACCGTAACACTTACTCTTAACCTAACCCTAACACTGACCCTAAAAAATAACCCTAACCCTAACACTAATCCTAACCCTAAACCCTAACCCTAACCCTAACCCTAAAACTAACCCTAACTCTAACCATAACACATACCCAAGCCCTGGACCTAATCCTCTAACCCTAACACTAATACTAACCCACAAATCCTAACACTAACCCTAAATGTAACACTCTAACCTTAACCTTAACCCCAACCCTAACCCTAACCCTCTAACTCTCTAAACATAACCCTAACACTTACCCTCTAATCCTAACCATAAGCCTAACCATAACCCTAAACCCAACCGTCACCCAAACCTAATCGTAACACTAACCGTTACCCTAACCCTAACACTAACCTTAACCCTAACACTTATTCTAGCCCTAACACTAACACTTACACTAACACTAACCCTAACCATAAACCCAACCCTAACCATAACCTTAACCCTAACACTCTCACCTTAAAAGTAACCCCAAACCTAACCCTAACCCCCACCCTAACCCTAAACATAACCCTTAAACTAAACCTTACCCTTACCCCAACCCTAACCCTATACCTAACATAACCCTAACACTAAATTTAACCCTAACTGTAACTCTAACCCTAACACTAACTCTAACACCTAACACTAACCCTAGCACTAACACAAAACCTAACCCTAAACCCTAACACCAACCTTAACCCTAACCCCAACAGTAACAGTAACACTACCTCTATACCTAACCTTATCCATAACCATAACCCTAACACTAACCATCAAATCGTCTAACCCTAGTCCTAAACCTAACCCTAAGCCTAACGCTAACCCTAAACTTAAGCCAAACCATAACCCTAACCCTAACCCTAACCCTAACTCTCACCCTCACCCTAAACCTAAGCATAAACCTTAACCTAAACCTGCCCTTACCCCAACACTAACCATAAACCTGACCTAACCCTAAAACGAAATCTAACCCTAACTGTAACTCTAAACCTAATACTAACCCTAACATTTAACACTAACCCTAGTCCTAACACTAACCCTAACCCTAAACCCTAACACAAACCTTAACCCTAACCCTAATAGTAACAGTAACTCTAACCCTAAGCCTAAACCTAACCCTAACCTTACACTAACCCTAACCATAACCCTAACACTAATCCTAACCGTAATCCTAAAACCTAACCCTAACCCTAACCCTAAAACTAACCCTAACTCTAATCCTAAACCTAACCCTATAACTAGCCCTAACCCTCTATCCATAATACTAATACTAACCCACAAACCCTAACACTAACCCTAAACGTAACCCTCTAACCCTTACCTTAACCTTAACCCTAACCCTAACGCTCTAACTCTCCAAACATAACCCTAACACTGATCTTCTAATCCTAACGGTAAACCTAACCATAACCCTAAACCCAACCGTCACCCAAACCTAATCCTAAACCTAACCTTTACCCTAACTCTAACACTAAACCTAACCCTAACATTTACTCTTACCCTAACCCTAACCTTGTCCCTACCACTAACCCTAACACTAACACCAAACCTAACCTTAACCCTAAACCTAACCCTAATCCTAACACAAACCCTAACCCTCTAACTCTAAGCCTAACCCTATCCGTAACCCTAACCGTCTAACGCTCTAACCCTAACACTAACACTAACCCTCACTATAACCCTAACCCTAAAACTAACACTAATTCTAACCCTAAGCGTAACCCTATCCCTAGCCTTAACCCTCTATCCCTAACACTATTACTAACACTCAAACCCTGACACTAACCTTAGCCGTAACCCTCTAAATCTAACCTTAACCTAACCCTAACCCTAACGCTCTAACTCTCTAAACATAACCCTAACTTACCCTCTAATCCTAACCCTAAGCCTCACGATAACCCTAAACCCAACCGTCACCCAAACTTAATCCTAACCCTAACCGTTACCCTAACCCAAACACTAAACCTAACCCTAACACTTACTCTAGCCCTAACAATAACCCTAACACTATCACTAACCCTAACACTAAACCTAAACCTTAACACCAACCTTAACCCTAACCCAAACAGTAACAGTAACTCTAACTTTAAACCTAACCCTATCCATAACCATAACCCTAACACTAACCTTCCAATCATCTAACCCAGCCCTAACCCTAACCCTAACATTAACCCTAACCCTAACCCTAACCCTAACCCTAATCCTAACGCTAACCTTAACATTAACATTAACCCTAAACCTAACCCTAACCCTAACCCTAACCCTAAAACTAACCCTCACCCTAACCCTAATCCTAACCCTAAACCCTCACCGTAACCCTAACCCTAACCCTATCCCTATCCCTAACCCTCTAACCCTAACCTTAACCCCAACCCTAAACCTCTAACTCTCTAAAAATAACCCTGACACTTACCCTCTAATCTTAACCCTAAGCCTAACCATAACCCTAAACCCAACCATCACCCAAACCTAATCCTAACCCTAACTGTTACCCTAACTGTAACACTAACCCTAACACTAACACTTACTCTAGCCCTAACCCTAACCCTAACACTAACACTAACACTAACCCTAACCATAAACTTACCCTAACCATAACCCTAACCATAACACTCTCACTGTAACCGTAACCCCAAACCTAACACTAACAATCATCCTAACCATAAAACTGAACCTTAACCTAAACCTTAACCTTACCCCATCCATAACCCAATCTTAACCTTACCCTAACACTAAATTTAACCCTAACTGTAACTCTAACACTAATCCTAAACCTCACACTAAACATAGGCCTAACACTAACCCTAACCCTAAACCCTAACACAAACCTTAAACCTAACCCTAACAGAAAGAGTAACTCTAACTCTAACCCTAACCCTATCCATAACCAGAACCCTAACACTAACCATACAATCGTCTAACCCTAGCCCAACCCTAAACCGAACCCTAACCCTAACCCTCTAACCATAAGTCTAACAATAATCCACTAACATGAACCGTAACCCTAACCCTAATCCTAACAATAACCCTCTAATGCTAACCGTATCCCTAACACTAACACGAACCCTAACCCTCTAACCCTCTAACCCTAACCCTAACCCTAAACTTAACCATAAAACTAACACTCTAACCCTAACCCTATCCCTAAGCCTCTAACACTAATGCTAAACCTAACCGTAAATCTAATACTCTAACCCTCTAACCCTAACCATAACCCTAACCCTAAACCTAACACTAAAACTAACCTGTAACCCTAACGCTAACCCGGAACCTAAGACCAACCCTAACCCTCTAAACCTAACCCTAACACTAAACCCAACCCTCTAAACCTAACCATAACCATAACCCTAACCCTAAACATGCAACCCTCTAACCCTAAACCTAACCCTAACCCTAAACCTAATACTAACCGTAATGCTAACACTAACACTAACCCTAATCATAAACCTAAGCCTTACCCTAAACCCTAAACCTAACATTAACCCTAACCCTATCCCTCTAAACCTAAGCCTAACCCAACCCCTAACCCTATCCCTCTAACACTCTAACCCTAACACTAACACTAACACTAACCCTATACCTAACCCTAACCCTAAAACTAAGCCTAATTCTAACCCTAAGCATAACACTACACCTATCCTTAACCCTGTATCCCTAACACTATTACTAATGCTCAAACCTTAACACTAACCCTAGCCGTAACCCTCTAAATCTAACCTGAACCCTAACCCTAACCCTCTAACTCTCTAAACATAACCCTAACACTTACCCTCTAATCCTAACACTGAGCCTAACCATAGCCCTAAACCCAACCGTCAACCAAACCTAATCCTAACACTAACCGTTCCCCTAAACCTAACACTAACCCTAACGCTAACACTTACTCTAACCGTAACACTAACTCTAACACTAACACTAACACTAACCATAAACCTAACCCTAACCATAACCATAACCCTAACACTCTCACCCTAAATGTAACCCCAAACCTAACCCTATCCCGCAACCTAACCGTAATCCTAAACCTTAACCTAAACCTTACCCTTACCCCAACCCTAATGCTAAACCGAACCTAACCCTAACACTATCCCTCTAATGCTAACCATATCCCTATCACTAACCCGAACCCTAACCCTCTAACCCTGTAACCCAAACCCTAAACCTAACCCTAAACCTAATACTAACCCTAAAACTAACATTCTAACCTTACACCTATTCCTAAGCCTCTAACCCTAACCCTAACCCTAACCCTAACCCTAACCCTAAGCCCTAACCCTAACCCTAAATCTAAAACTAACCCTAACTTTAACCCTAACCCTAACCCTATTCCTAGCCCTAACCCTCTATTCCAAACACTAATTCTAACCCTCAAATCCTAACACTACCCCTATCTGCAACCCTCTAACTCTAACCTGAATACTAACCATAACCCTAACCCTCTAACTCTCTAATCATAACCCTAACACTTACCCTCTTATCCTAACCCTAAGCCAAACCATAACACTAAACACAACCGTCACCCAAACCTAATACTAACCCTAATCCTAAACCCTAACACAAACCTTAACCCTAACCGTAACTTTAACAGTAACTCTAACTCTAACCCTAACTGTATCCATAACCATACCCCTAACACTAACCATCCAATTGTCTAACCCTAGGCGTAAACCTAAACCTAAGCCTAACACTAACCTTAAATCTAACCCTAAACCTAACCCTAAAACTAACCCTTATCCTAACTCGACCCAAACACTAACCCTCTAACCATAAGTCTAACCATAATGTTCTAACGTGAACCCTAACCCTAACTCTAATCCTAACAATAACCCTCTAACACTAACCATATCCCTAACAGTAACCAGAACCCTAACCCTCTAACCCTCTAACCCTAAAGCTCACCATAACACTATGCCTAACCCTAACCCTAAAACTAACACTCTAACCCTAACCCTATCCCAAAGCCTCTAACTCTAACCCGAACCCTAAACCTAACATCTAACCCTCTGACCCTAACCCTAACCCTAACCCTAACCCTAACACTAAACCTAAACTCTAATCCTAATGCTAACCCTGACCCTAAGACCAACGCTAACCCTCTAAACCTAACCTTAACGGTAACCCCAACCCTCTAAACATAACGATAACCCTAACCCTAACCCTAAACATCGACCCCTTTATCCTTAAACCTAAACTTAACCCTAACCCTAACCCTAACACTAACCCTAACCCTAACACTAATACTAACCCTCAAACCCTAACACTAACCCTAACCGTAACACTCTAACCCTAAACTTAACCCTAACCCTAACCCTAACCCTAACATTATAACTCTCTAAACATTACACTAATACTTACCCTCCAATCCTAACCCTAAGCCTAACGATAACCCTAAAACCAACCGTCACCCAAACCTAATCCTAACCCTAACCCTAACCCTAACACGAACACTAACCCTAACCCTAAACCTAACCCTAACCATAACCCTAACCATAACACTCTCAACATAAACGTAACACCAAACCTAACCCTATCCCTCACCCTAACCCTAAACCTAAACCTTAACCCAAACGTAACCCCAACCCTAACGTTAAACCGAACCTAAACCTAACAATAACCCTCTAATGCTAACCATATCCCTAACACTAACCCGAACCCTAACACTCTAACCCTGTAACCCAAACTTTAAACCTAACCCTAAATCTAACCCTAACCCTAAAATAACACTCTAACCCTAACCCTATCCCTAATCATCTAACCCTAACCCTAACCCGAACCCTAAACCTAACAGTAACCCTAACACTAACCCTAACCCTAACCCTAAAACTAACACTCTAACCCAACCCCTAACACTAACCCTAAGCCCTAACCCTAACCCTAACCCTAAAACTAACCCTAACCCTAACCCTAACCCTAAACCTAACCCTACCCCTAACCCTAACCCTATCCCTAGCCCTAACACTCTATCCCAAACACTAATTCTAACCCTCAAATCCTAACACTACCCCTATCCGCAACCCTCTAACCCTAACCTGAATACTAACCCTAACCCTAACCCTCTAACTCTTTAAACATAAACCTAACACTTACCCTCTTATCCTAATCCTAAGCCAAACCATAACCCTAAATGCAACCGTCACCCAAACCTAATACTAACCCTAAACGTTACTTTAACCCTAACACTAACCCTAACCCTAACACTTACTCTAACCCTAGCACTAACCCTAACACTAACACTAACCCTAACCGTAAACTTAACCCTAAACATAACCCTAACCCTAACACTAATTCTAACCCTAACCCTAACTGTAACTCTAACACTAACCCTAACCCTAACACTTAAAACTAACCCTAGCCCTAACACTATCCTTAAACCTAAACCCTAACACAAACCTTAACCGTAACCCTAACAGTAACATTAACTCTAACTCTAACCCTAACCTTATCCATAACCATAACCCCAACACTAACCATCCAATCATCTAACCCTAGACCTAATCCTAACACTAAGCCTAATGTTAACCCTAAACCTAACCCTAAACCTAACCCTAAACTTTACGCTAACCCGAACCCTAAACCTAACCCCCTAAACATAAGTCTAACCATAATCCTCTAACGTGAACCCTAACCCTAACCCTAATCCTAACAATAACCCTCTAACGCTAACCATATCCCTAACACTAATCAGAATGCTAACCCTCTAACCCTCCAACACTAACCCTAATCCTAACCCTACGCCTCTAACCCTAACCCTAACACTAACACTAAACTTAACCTCTAAACCTAACGCTAACCCTGACCCTAAGACCAAAACTAACTCTCTAAACATAATCCTAACGCTAACCACAACCCTCTAAAACTAACCATAACAATAACCCTAACCCTAAATATCCAACCCTCTAAACCTAAAACTAACCCTAACCCTAACCCTAACCCTAACCCTATCCCTAGCCATAACACTGTATCCCTAACACTAATTCTAACGCTCAAATCCTAACACTACCCCTATCCGCAACCCTCTAACCCTAACCTGAAATACTAACCCTAACCCTAACCTTCTAACTCTTTAAACATAACCCTAACACTTACCCTCTTATCCTAACCCAAAGCCAAACCATAACCTTAAACGCAACCATTACCCAAACATAATACTAACCCTAAACGTTATTTTAACCCTAACACTAAACCTAACCCTAACACTTACTCAAACCCTAACACTAACCCGAACACTAACACTAACCCTAACCGTAAATTTAACCCTAAACATATCCCTAAACCTAACACTAATTCAAACCCTAACTGTAACTCTAACACTAACCCTAACCCTAACACTTAAAACTAACCCTAGCCCTAACACTATCCTTAAACCTAAACCCTAACACAAACCTTAACTCTAACCCTAACAGTAACATTAACTCTAACTCTAAACCTAACCTTATCCATAACCATAACCCCAACACTAACCATCCAATCGTCTAACCTTAGACCTAATCCTAACCCTAAGCCTAACGCTAACCCTAAACCTAACCCTAAACCTAACCCTAAACTTTACGCTAACGCGAACCCTAAACCTAAACCACTAAACATAAGTCTAATAATAATCCTCTAACGTGAACCCTAACCATAACCCTAATCCTAACAATAACCCTCTAACGCTAACCATATCCATAACACTAATCAGAATGCTAACACTCTAACCCTCCAACACTAACCCTAATCCTAACCCTAAGCCTCTAACCCTAACCCTAACACTAACACTAAACTTAACCTCTAAACCTAACGCTAACCCTGACCCTAAGACCAACACTAACTCTCTAAACATAATCTTAACGCTAACCACAACCCTCTAATACTAACCATAACAATAACCCTTACCCTAAACATCCAACCCTCTAACCCTAAACCTTACCCTAACCCTAACCCTAATACTAACCATAATGCTAACCCTAACACTAACCCTAATCCTAAACGTAAGCCTTAAGCTAAACCTAACCTTAACCCTAACCCTAACCCTCTAAAACTAAGCCTAACCCTATCCCTAACCCTAACCCTCTAACGCTCTAACCCTAACACTAATGCTAACCCTAAACCTAACCCTAAACCTAGCCTTAACCCTAACCCTAACCCTAAAACTAACCCTAACCCTAGCAATAAATCCTAACCGTAACCCTAACCCTAAAAGTAACTCTAAATTTAAGCATAACCCTCAGCCTAGCCCTAGCCCTAACCCTCTATCCCTAACACTAATACAATCCCTCAAATCCTAACACTAACCCTAACGGTAACCATCTAACCCTAACCTTAACCCTAACCCTAACCCTAACCCTCTCAGTCTCTAAACATAACCCTAACACTTACCCACTAATCCTAACCCTAAGCCTAACCATAACCCTAAACCCAACCATCACCCCAACCTAATCCTAAGCCTAACCATTACCTTAACCCTAACAATAACCCTAACCCTAAAAATTACTCTAACCCTATCCCTAACCCTACCCCTAACAATAACACTAACCCTAACCCTAAAACTAATCCTAACTCTAACCCTAACCCTAACTCTAACCCTAAACCTATCCCTAACACTAACACTAACCCTAACTCTCTAACCATAACCTAACCCTATCCCTAACCCCAACCCTCTAACGCTCTAACCCTAACACTAACGCTAACCTAATCCTAACCCTAAACCGAACCCTAAACCTAACACTAAACATAACCCTAACACTAACCCTAACCCTTAACCTAACCCTAACCATAACCCTAAAACTAGCCCTAACCCTAACCCTAACCCTAACCATAACCCTAACACTAAGCCTAATCATAAACCTAACCCTAACCATAACCCTAAAACTAGCCCTAACCCTAACCCTAACCCTAACCATAACCCTAACACTAAGCCTAATCATAAACCTAACCCTAACCATAACCCTACCACTAACACTCTCACCGTAATCGTAACCCCAAACCTAACCCTAACCCTCACCCTAACCCTAAACCTTAACCTTAACCTAAACCTTACCGTTACCCCAACCCTACCTCTAAACCTAACCTATTCCTAACACTAAATCTAACCCTAAATTTAACTCTAAACCTAACCCTAACCCTAAAATCTAACACTAACCCTAGCCCATACACTAACCCTAACCCTAAACCCTAACACAAACCTTAACCCTAAACCTAACAGTAACAGTAACTCTAACTCTAACCCTAACTGTATCCATAACCATAACCCTAACATTAACCATCCAATCATCTAACCCTAGCCGTAAACCTAACCCTAAGCCTAACACTAATCCTAAACTTAACCCTAACACTAATCCCCAAATTACACCCTAACCATAACCCTAACACTGTCCCGAACCCTATACCTAGCATTAACCCTAACACTAACCCTAAACTTAACACTAACATTAACCCTAACCCCAACCCTAACAATAATCCATAACCCTAATCGTAACCCTAACCCCTAACCATAACCATAACCCTAAACCTAACCCTAACACTATCCCTAACACTAACCCTAACATTAAACCTAACCCTAACCGTAAACTTATGCCTAAACCTAATCCTAATACTGAGCCTAACACTAACACTAACCCAAACCCTAACACTAACACTAACCCTTAACACTCACCCTAAACCTAACCCTAACTCGAACACTAAACCTAAACCATCACCCGAACCATAACCTTTATCATAATGCTAACCCTAACTGTAACACTAACCCCTAAAGCGAACACTAACCTAACCATAACCTTAAACGTAACACTAAACCTAAAACTAACGCTAAACCTAAATTCTAAACCTAACCATAACCATAATCATAAACATAACGCTAACCCTAACCCTAACACTAACACTAACCCAAATCCTAACCCTAACCCTCACCCTAATCCTAACCCTAAAATAAGCCCCTAACACTAACCCTAGCTTTTAGACCTAACTGTGACCATAATCCTAACACTAACCCTAAACCCTAACACTAACCCAAACACTAAATCTAATGCTAATATCTAACCCTATCCCTAACCCTAACCCTAACATTAATCCTAACACTAACCCTAACGCTAAACTCTCACCATAACCCTAACCCTAACACTAAAACTAAACGTAACAATAAACTGTAACTTTAAAACTAACCCTATCGCTAAAAGTAACTCTAATATCTAACACTAATTCTAATACAAATCCAAAACCTAAACCTAACCCTAGTCCTAACCCTAACCATAACCATAACCCTAAACCTAATCCTAACCCTAACCGTAACCCAAAGCGTAACGTTAACCCCATTGTTAACATCTAAGCCCTAAAAATAAGCCTAAACCTAACCCTAAGTCTAAACACTAGACCTAACCATAACCATAAAACTGTAACCCTAACACTAACCTTAAACCTAAACCTGATTGTAACCCTAAACCTAAGTGTAATCCGAAGCCTAACCCTGACCCTGTCCCTAACACCTAACCCTTAAACCTAAACATAACCTAGGCTTAACACTAACTGTAACCCTAACCCTAACCATAACCATAACACTAACACTAACTTTAACCCTAACACTAACCTCTAACCATAACCCTAACCCTAACCCTAACCCTAAACATAACCCTAAATTGTAACTGTAAATCAAACACTATCCGAAAACCTAACCCTAACCCTAACTCAAATCCTAAACTTAAACGTAACCCTAACCCTCACCCTAAGCCTAAACCTCAAACTAACCCTAACCCTATCCCTAACCCTAAATCTAAACCTAGCCTAACCCTAATCCTAACCCTAACCCTAACGCTAACCCTAACCCAAACCCTAAACCCTAACCCAAACCCTAAACCCTAACCCTAACACTAACCATAAAACTAACCCTAAGACTAACCGTATCACTGACACCTAACACCTCACCATAACCCTAAAACTAACACTAACCCTAACCATAAACCTGAAGCTAACACTAACCCTAAAACTAACCCTAAATATAATCATAACCCTAATCCTAACCATAACTCGAAGCCTAACATGAACCCTATCCCTAACATCTAAGCCCTAAACATAATCCTAAAACACAATCTAACACTAAGCCTTATCCTAACCCTAACTCTAAACTCTAACCCTAACCCTAAGCTTATCCTTAACCCTAAACCTAACCCGAATCTGTACCCTATCCCTAAACCTAACCCTAAATCTAACACTAACCGTAACCCTAACCTTAACTTTACACATAACCCTAACCATAACCATAACTCTAACTATAACTCTAACTTCTAACCCTAATCCTAACATTTCCCCTATCCGTAACCCTAAAGCTAAATGTAACACTAACCCCAAAACTAACCCTATAACTAAACTCTAACCCGAACCCTAACCCTAACACTATCCCTAACCGTATTCCTAGCCCTAAACCTAATCCTAAACCTAAACATAACCATAACCCTAACCCTAACCCTAACATAATCATTACCCTAAACCTAACCCTAACCATAACAGTAACACTATACCCTAAACCTATCCCTAACCCTAACACTAACCCTAAACCCTAACCCTAACCCTAAGCCTATCCTTAACCCTAAACCTAACCCCAACCCTATCCGTAACAATAACCCTAACAATAAACCTAACCGTAAACCTAAACCTATCCCTAACCCTAAACCTAATACTGAGCCTAACACTAATGCTAGCCATAACCCTAAACCAAATCCCTAAAACTAAACCTAACCCTAACCCTAACCCGAACACTAATCCTAATCTGTACCCCTAACCTTAAGCCTTAGCATAACCCCAACCCTGACCATAAAAATAGCCCCTGACCCTAACCCTAACCCTAACCCTAACACTAACCCTATCCCTACGGCCTAACCCTAACCCTAACACTAACAGTAACCCTAACTGTAACCCTTTATGCAACCCTAACCATAACCGTAACCCAAACCATAACCCTAAACATATATTTAACACCAAACTCCTAACCCTAATCCAAATGCTAACACTAACTCTAACTGTAACCCTAAACCTAAGCCGAACCCTAATGCAATCCCTAAACCTAATCGTAACCCGAACTCTAACCGTAATCCAAATGCCTAACCGTGACTCTATTCCTAACACCTAACACTTAAATCTAACCCTAAGCTAATCCTAACACTAACCCTAAAACTAACCCTAACCCTAAACACTAACCTCTAACTCTAACCCAAACCCTAAGCCTAAACTTAATCATAAATGGAAACCAAACCATAATCCGAAGCCTAACCCTGAGCCTATCCCTAACATATAACCCCTAAACCTAACCCGAACATAACCAAAACACTAACCGTAACCCAAACCCTAACACTAACCAAAACCCTAACTTTTAACCCTAACCCTATACATAAACCCTAACAATAAAGTAAACCGTAAACTCTACCCCTTACACTAAACATAACCCTCACATCTAACTCTAAACCCTAACCCTAAACCTAACCATAACCCTAACCGACCATAACCCTAAACCTAACACTAACACTAACCGTAACGCTAACCCTAACCTTAATACGAACCTTAACCATAACACAAATCCTAAACCTAACCCTAAATCCAAAAATAAACCTATCCCTAATCCTAACCTTAAGCCAAAACCTAACCCTATCCCTAATCTTAAAACTAAGCCTAACCCTAACCCTAACCCTAACTCTAACCCTAAACCAACCCTAACCTAACCCTAACCCTAACCCTAACCCTAAAACTAACCCTAATAGTAACCTTTAGCCTAATCCTAACCCTATCCATAATTCCTAACTCCTAACCTAAACCTAAACCGAACACTAAACCTAGCCCTAAAACTAAAACTAATGCTAAACCCAAACCTAACCCTAACGCTAACCTAACCCTAAACCTAACCCTAACACTAACCCTAATCCTAACCCTAACACTAACACTAAAACTAAAATTAACTTCTAAACCTAAACCTAAACCTAACGCTAAACCTCAACATAACTCTAACACTTACCATAACCCTAACCCTAACATTAACCCTGACATTAACCTAACCCATACCAGTAACCCTAACCCTAACCTTAACGCTAACCCTAACCGTAACACTAAACGTATGCCTAATGCCTAATCCTAACCCTGACCCCTAGCCCTAATCCTGACACTGACCCTAACACTAATGCTAAGACCTAACCCTAAAACTAACGCTAATACAAACCTCTAACCCTAAGCTTAACCCTAACACTAACCATAACTGTAACCCTAAACCTAACGCTAAACCTAACCCTAACCCTAAACCTATACATACACCTAACCTTAACCGTAAACCGAAGCCTAATACTAACACTATCCCTAAAACTTTACCTGTAACCCTAACGCTAAACCTAACGCTAACTCTAAAACTAACCCTAAACCTAACCCTAACCCTAAACCTCAACCTGATTATAACCCTAACCCAACGCTAAACCTAATGCTTACCTAACCCTAAACCAAACCCTAAACATAACTCTAACTCTAACGCTAAACTTAACCCTAAATTCTAACCCTAACACTAACCCTAAACATAAATCTAACACTAAACCTAACCCTAAACCTAACCCTAACCCTAACCCTAACCTTAACCATAACCTTCACTCTAACCCTATCACTTACCCTAACCTCTAACTGTTACCTCTAACCCTAACCCAAACATTAACTCTAACCCTAACTATAACCCGAACCCCTAACTCTATCTATAACACTGACACTAACCCTGACACCTAATCCTAAACCTAAACCTCACAATAACACTAACCCTAACCCTTAACCCTAACCATAACAATAACCCTAACCCTAACACAAACCCTGCAACCCGAACCATAACCCAAACCCTAAGCCTATCTCTAACCCTAAACCTAACCTTAACACTAACACTAACCCTAAACGTAATGCTAACACTAACAATAAAACTAACTTCTAAACCTAACTCTAACCCTGAACCTAAACCTCAACCTAAGCGTAACACTTACCATAACCCTAACCCTAATTTGAACCTTAACCCTAAACCGAACCCATAATACTAACCCTAACCCTAACCCAAACCCGAACCCTAACACTAACCATAACCCTAACCCCTAACCCTAACCGTGACCCCTAGCTCTAACCCTAGCACTAACCCTAATCCTAAACCTAAGCCCTAACCCTATACCTAACACTAACACTAACTCTAACCCTAACCTCTAACACTAACCCCAAGCCTAACTCAAACCCTAACCCTAAACTCTAACCCTAACACTAACTATAAACTTAAACCTCACCCTAAAACTAACCCTAACGCTAACCTTAAACCTAACCCTAAACCAAACCCTAAACATAACAGTAATCCTATCCCTAACAACTAACACCTAAACCTAATCCTACCCTAACACTATCCCTAACACTAACCCTAAACCTAAAGCTAACCCTAAACCTAACTCTAACCCTAAACCTAAGCGTAACCCTAATGCTAACCTTAATGCTAAATCTAATTATAATGCTAACCCTAACCCTAATCCTAACCATAACACTAACCCTAACCTTAACCCCAACACTAAAACCTAACCCCTAACCCTAACACTAAACCTAACCCAAAACCTAAACCTAAACCTAAGCCTAACCCTAACCCTAACACTAACACTAACCCTAAACCTAAAACTAACCCTACAGCTAACCCTAAACTTAATACTAAACGTAACCCTAAACCTAAACCTAATCATAAAGCTAACACTAAAAGTAACCCAAAGCCTAACACTAACCCTATCCCTAACACATAACACCTAACCCTAAACCAAACACTAACCCTAACCCTAACCCATACCCTATCCCTAAACTTTAACATGAACCCTATCCCTAAACCTAACCCTAACCCTAAACCTAATCATAACCCTAACACTAAAAGTAACCCGAAGCCTAACACTAACCCTAACCCTAACAGCTAACCCCTAACCCTAACACTAAATCTAACTATAACCCTAACACTTACCCTATCACTAACCCTTACCCTATCACTAACCCTAACCCGAACATAACCCTAACATTAACCCTAACCCTAAAAGTAGCTTCTAACCCTAACCTAAAACCTAACAATACATTAACACTAACACTAACCGTAAACATAGGCCCAAACCCTGAACCTAACACTAACACTAAACCTAACTTCTAACCCTAACCCTAAACCTAAACCTAACCTTAACCTTACCCTAACCCTAACCCTAAGCCTAACCCTAATGCTAAAACTAACCCTAACACTAACCTTAACCCTAACCATAACCATAATCCTACACCTAATTCCTAACCCCTAAACCTAAACCTAAACCTAACATTAACCCTAATTCTAACTGTAAACCAAACTCTAACCCCAACCCTAACACTAACACTAACACTAGCACTAACACTAACACTAACACTAAGTCTAAACCTAACCCTTACCCTATGCCTAAACCTAACACTAACCCAAAGCCTAACCCTAACCGTAACACTAACCCTAAAAGTACCTTCTATCCCTAACCCTAAACCTAACTCTAATGCTAACACTAACCTTAAACCTAAACCTAAGACCAAACCCTAAATGTAACACTAACCTTAACCCTAATCCTTAATCTAACCTCTAATCCTAACCTAAAGCCTAACCCTAACCATAACCCTAAACCTAACACTAAACCAAGCCCTAAACATAACCCTAACACTATCCTTAAAGTTAACCCTAACCAGAATTGGAACCCCTAAATATAAAACTAACCCTAACCCTAATCGTAACCGTAAGGCAAACACTAAACCTAACCCATAACCCTAACCCTTACCCTAACACTAACACTAAACCTAACCCTAACCCTAAACCCTAACTCGAACCCTAATACTTACCCTAAACCTAAAACTAACCCTAACACTAACCGTAACACTAACCCTAAACCGAACCCTATCCCTAACTCCTAACCCCTAACCGTAAACCTAAACCTAACACTAACCCTAAACCTAACCCTCACCCTAAAACTAACCTAACCCTATCCTTAACCCTAACCCTAACCAAAACCCTAAAACTAACACTAACCCTACACCTAACCCTAAACCTAACGCTAAACCTAATCGTAACCATAGCCCCAACCCTAAACCTAACCCAAAATCTAATCCTAACTCTAACCCTACCCCCAAACCCTAACCCTGCCCAAACCCTAACCCCAAATCCCATTGTAACCCTAACCCTAACAGTAACCCGAAGCCAAACTGTAATCCTATCCCTAACATCAAACACCTAAACCCAACACTAACCTAACCCTAACGATAACCCTAATCCTAACAATAACCATAACCCTAACCCTAAACCGAAGCCTAACCCAAAACCTATTCGTAACACCTAACCATTAAACCTAATCCTAACCAAAACTATATGCTAACCCTAACCCTAAAAGTAACCCTGACCCTAACTCTAACCCTAAACCTAAACCCTAACTGTAATCCTAATCCTAACCCTAACCAAAAAACTAACCCTAACTCTAACCTTACCCCTCTACCTAACCCTAATCCTATATCTAACTCCTGACCCTAAACCTAAACCTAAACCTAACACTAAACATAACCCTAACCCTAAACCTAATGCTACCTCAACCATAAACCTAACCATAACCCTAACACTAAACCTAACCCTAAACCTAACCCTAACCCTAACGCTTACCCAATCCCAAACTCTAAAAAAAAACCACCCCTAACGCTAACCCCAAATTGAACCTCTAACCCTAAACCTAACCCTAACCCTAAACCTACACCTACCCCTAAACCTAACATTAACCCTAACACTAACACTAACACTAAACCTAACTTCTAACCATAAACCTCAAGCTAACCCTAGCGCTTACCATAACCATAACCCTAACTTAACCCTAACACTAAAGTTAACTCATACCGCTAACCTGAAACATAACACTAACCCTAACACTAGCCCTAACACTAACACCTCACCCTAACCTTGACCCCTAACCCTAACACTAACCTAACACTAACCCTAGACCTAACACTAACACTAACCCTAACCTCTAACCCTAACCCTAGCCCCTAACCCTAACACTAACCATAAACCTAACCCATACCTTAAAACTAATCCTAACACTATCCTTAACTCTAAGCCTAACCAAAAACCTAACCCTAACACTAACCCTAAACATAATGGTAAACCTAAACCCAACCCTACACCTTATCTTAACCTTAAGAGTAAAATTAGCACGAAGCCTAACAGTAACCCTATTCCTAACACCTAACCCCTAACCCCAACCCTAACACTATGCCTAAACCAAGCACTAACCCTAAACCCTAACGCTAACCATAAAACTCTAACCTTAACACAAACCCTAAATCTAACCCTAAACCTAAACCCTAACCCCAAGATTTAACCCTAACCCTAACCCTAAAGGTAAATCTAAACGTAACCCTAAACCTAATTGTAATCCTAAGCCTATCCCTAAACCTAACACAAAACCTAACCCTAACCATAAGCCGTAAAACCAAACCCTAACTATAACCATAACCAAAACCCAAACGGAACCCTAACCCTAACAGTAACCCGGCCTAACCCTAAAGCTATCCCTAACACCTAACACCTAAACATAATGCTACCCTAATCCTAACCGTAAACCTAACCCTAACGCTAACCATAACCCTAACCCTAACCCTAACCATAAACCTAACCCTAAGCCTAACACTAATCCTAAACCTAACCCTAACCCAAAATCTAACCCTAACCGTAAAACTAAATCTCGAACACAAACCCTATCCCTAAGCCTCTAACCCTAACCCTAACCCGTACCCTAAACCTAACCTCTAACCCTCTGACCCTAACAATAACCCTAACCCTAACACTAACACTAAACCTAAGGTCTAATCCTAATGCTAACCCTGACCCTAAGACCAACCCTAAACCTCTAAACCTAACTTTAACGGTAACCCCAACGCTCTAAAACTAACGATAACCCTAACCCTAACCCTAACACTAAACCTAACCTCTAACCCTAAAGCTAACCCTGACCCTAAGACCAATGATAACTCACTTAAGCACAACCTAACGCTAACTTCAACCCTCTAAATCTAACAATAACCATAACCCTAACCGTAAACATCCAACACTCTAACCCTAAACCTAATCCTAAGCCTAACCCTAATACTAACCGTAACGCAAACCCTAACACTAACCATAATCCTAAACCTGAGCCTTACCCTAAACCTAACCTTAACCCTAACTGTAACCCTCTAACACTAAGCCTAACCCTACCCCTAACCCTATCCCTCTAACGCTCTAACCCTAACACTAACATGAACTCTAACCCTAACCCTAAACCTAAAACTAACCCTAACCCTATTTCTAAGCCTAACCCTAACCCTAAACCCTAATCATAACATTAACCCTAAAACTAAACCTAACTCTAACCTTAAACCTAACCTAGCCGTAGTCATAACCATCTAACCCTAATGCTAATACTAATGCTCAAATCCTAACACTAACCCTAACCGTAACCCTATAACCCTAACCTTAACCCCAACCCTAACCCTAAACATTTAACTCTCTAAACATATCCCTAACACTTACCCTCCAATCCAAACCCTAAACCTAACCATGACCCTAAACCGAACTGTCACCCAAACCGAATCCTAACCCTAACCATAACCCTAAACCTAACACTAACCCTAACCCTAACACTTACACTTACCCTAACACTAACCCTAACCATAACACTAACCCAAACCCTAACACTAAACCTAAATCTAACCTTAAACCTAACACTAAAGCTAACACTCTAACCCTAAGCCTAACCCTAAAAGTAACACTCTAAACCTAGCCCTATCCTTAGCCTCTAACCCTAACCCTAACCCGAACCCTAAACCTAAACTCTAACCATCTGACCCTAACCATAAACCTAACCATAACCCTAACCATAACCCTAACCCTAACACTAAACGTAACCTCCAATCCTAACGCTAACATTAACAATAAGACCAACCCTAACCCTATAAACCTAACCCTAACACTAACCCCAACCCTCTAATCCTAAACAGAACCAGAACCCTAACCCTAAACATCGAAAACTCAAACCCTAAACCTAACCCAAACCCTAACCCTAATACTAACCATGACGCTAACCCTAACACTAACCCTAATCCTAAAACTAAGCCTTGCACTAAACCTAACCTTAACCCTAACCCTAACCCTCTAACACTAAGGCTAAACATATCCCTAACCCGAACCCTCTAACGCTCTAACCCTAACACTAACACTAACCCTAACCCTAACCTAACCCTAACCCTAACGCTAACCCTAACCTCTAAACCTAAGCCTAACCCTAGACCTAACTCTAACCCTCTAATATTCTAACCATAACACTAACACTAACCCTAACCCTAACACTTACTCTAACCCTAACCCTAACCCTAACCCTAACCCTAACCCTAACCCTAACTCTAACCCTAACCCTAACTCTAACACTTACTCTAACCCTAACCCTAACCCTAAACCATCCAATCGTCTAACCCTAGTATTAACCCTAAACCTTACCCTAACCCGAACCCAAACCCTAAACCTCTAACCATAAGTCTAACCATAATTCTCTAACGTGAACCCTAACCCTAACCCTAATCCTAACAATAACCCTCTAATGCTAACCATATCCCTAACACTAACCCGAATCCTAAGCCTCAAACCCTCTAACCCTAACCCTAACCCTAAACACAAACCTAACACTAACCCTAAAACTAACACTGTAACACGAACCCTATCCCTAAGCCTCTAACCCTAACCCTAACCCTAACACGAACCCTAAACCTAAACCTCTTACCCTCTAACCCTAACAATAACCCTGCACCTAACACTAACACTTAACTTAACATCTAACACTAACGCTAACCCTGACCTTAAGAACAACCCTAACCATCTAAAACTAACCCTAACGCTAACCCCAACCCTCTAAACCTAACCATAACAATAACACTAACCCTAAACTTCCAAACCTTTAACCCTATCCTAACCCTAACCCTAACCCTAATGCCAACCAGAACAGTGACCCTAATACTAAGCCTAATCCTAAACCTAAGCCTTACACTATACCTAACTTTAACCCTAACCCTAACCCTCTAATCCTAAGCTTAACCCTACCCCTAACCCTAACCCTCTAACGCTCTAACACTAGTACTAACACTAACCCTAAACCTAAAACTAACCCTTACACTAACACTAACCCTAACCCTAAACTTAACCCTAAAACTCACCCTAACACTAACCCTAAACCCTAACTCTAACCCTAAACCTAAAACTAACCCTAACTCTAACCCTAACCCAAACCCTATCCCCAGCCCTAACCCTCTAACGCTAACATTAATAATAACCCTCCAACCGTAACACTAACCCTAACCATAACCTTCTAACCCTAACCTTAACCCTAACCCTAACCCTCTAACTCTCTAAAAATAACCCTAACACTTACTCTCTAATCCTAACCCAAAGCCTAACCATAATCCTAAAGCCAACCGTCACCCAAACCTAATGCTAACCGTAACCATTACCCTAAACCTAACACTAACCCTAACCCTAACTCTTACTCTAACACTAACCATAACACGAAAACTAACACTAACCCTAACCATAACCCTAACCTTAACCATAAATCTAACCCTAACACTCTAACCCTAAACGTAACCCCAAACCCAACCCTAACCCTCACCCTAACCCTAAACCTACACCTTAACCTAAACCTTACCCTTACACAAACCCTAACCCTAAAACTAACCCTAAACCTAACAATAAATCTAACCGTAACTGTAACTCAAACACTAACACTAACCCTAACACCTAACACTAACACTAGCGCTGACATTAACCCTAACCCTAAACCCTAACACAAACATTAACCCTAACCCTAACAGTAACAGTAACTCTAACTCTAACCCTAACCATATCCATAACCATAACCCTAACACTAACCATCCAATCGTCTAACACTATCCCTAAACCTAACCCTAAGCCTAATGCTAACCCTAAACCTAACCCTAAACCTAACACTAACCCTAACCCTTACCCTAACCGGAGCCCTAACCCTAACCCTCTAACCATAAGTATAACCATAATCCTCTAACGTGAACCCTAACCCTAACCCTAACCCTAACAATAACCCTCTTACGCTAACCATATCCCTAACACTAGTCCAAACCGCAACCCTCTAACCCTCTATTCCAACCCTTACCCTAACACTAAACCTAACACTAATCCTAAAACTAACACTCTACGGCTCACCCTATCTCTAAGGCTTTAACCCTAACCCTATCCCGAACCCTAAAACTAAACCGAACCCTAAAACTAACACAATACCCCTAATCGTATCCCTAAGCCTCTAACCCTAACCCTAACCTGACCACTAAACATAACCTCTAACCCTCTGACCATAACCATAACCGTAACCCTAACCCTAAACCTAACACTAAAACCTAACCTCTAATCCTAATGATAAGCCTGACTCTAAGACCAACCCTAACACTTTAAACCTAACCCTAACGCTAACCCCAACCCTCTAAACCTAAACATAACCATAACCCTAACGTAAGCCTGACCCAATCCCTAACCCTAATCCTCTAACGCTCTAACACTAACACTAACACTAACCCCAACCCTAACCCTAAACCTAGCTCTAACCCTAACACTAACCCACACCCTAACACTAACCCTAAAACTAACCCTAACTCTAACCCTAACCTAACCCTAACCCTAACCATTACCTTAACCATAACACTAACCGTAACCCTAACACTTACTCTTACCCTAACACTAACCCTAACACAAACACTAACCCTAACCATAAACCTAACCCTAACCATAACCCTAACCCTAAAACTCTCACCCTAAATGTAACCCCAAACCTAAACCTAACCCTCACCCTAACCCTAAACCTAAACCTTAACCTAAACCTTACCCTTACCCCAACCCTAACCCTAAACCTAACCTAACCCTAACACTAAATCTAACCCTAATTGTAACTCTAACCCTAAACCTAACCCTAACACCGAACACTAACACTAGCCCTCACACTAAAACTAACCCTAAATCCTAACACAAAACTGAACCCTAACCCTAACAGTAACAGTAAATCTAACTCTAACCATAACACTATCCATAAACATAACCCTAACACTAACCATTCAATCATCTAACCCTAGCACTAATACTTACAGTAACCCGAACCCAAACCCTAACCCTCTATCCATAAGTCTAACCATAATCCCCTAACGTGAACCCTAACTCTAACCCTAATCCTAACAATAACCCTCTAATCCTAATCATATCCCTTACACTAACCCAAAACCTAACCCTCTAACCCTAAGACTAACCCTACCCCTAACCCTAACCCTCTAGCGCTCTAACCCTAACACTAACACTAAACCTAACCCTAACCATAAACCTAACCCTAACGCTAACCCTAACCCTAAGCCGAACCCTAAACCTAAAACTCTAACCCTCTAACCCTAACCATAACCCTAACACTAACCCTAACACTAACACTAACCTCTAACCCTAATGCTAACCCTGAACCTAAGACCAACCCTAACCCTCAAAACCTAACCCTAATGCTAACCCCAACCCTCTAAACCTATCCATAACTATAGGCTAACCCTAAACATTCAACCCTCTAACACTAAACCTAACCCTAACCCAAACCCTAATACTAACCATGACGCTAACCCTAGCAATAACCCTAATCCTAAACCTAAGCCTTACACTAAACCTAACCTTAACCTTAACCCTAGCCCTCTAACACTAAGCCTAAACATATCTCTAACCCAAACCCTCTAACGCTCTAACACTAACACTAACACTAACACTAACCCTAACCCTAACCCTAACCCTAACCCTAACCCTAACCCTAACCCTAACCAAACCCTAACACTAACCCTAACCTCTAAACCTATAAGCCTAAGCCTATACCTAACTCTAACCCTCTAATGTTCTAACCATAACACTAACACTAACCCTAACCCTAACACTTACTCTAACCCTAAACCTAACCCTAACCCTAACCCTAACCCTAACTCTAACACTTACTCTAACCCTAACCCCAACCATAAACAATCCAATCGTCTAACCCTAGCATTAACCCTAAACCTTACCCTAACCCGAACCCAAACCCTAAACTTCTAACCATAAGTCTAACCATAATTCTCTAACGTGAACCCTGACCCTAACCCTAATCCTAACAATAACCCTCTAATGCTAACCATATCCCTAACACTAACCCGAACCCTAAGCCTCAAACCCTCTAACCCTAACCCTAACCCTAAACATAAACCTAACCCTAACCCTAAAACTAACACTGTAACACGAACACTATCCCTAAGCCTCTTAACCTAACCTTAACACGAACCCTAAACCTAAACCTCTCAACCTCTAACCCCAACAATAACCCTAAACCTAACACTAACACTAAACTTAACATCTAACCCAAACGCTAACCCTGACCTTAAGAACAACCCTAACCCTCTAAACCTAACCCTAACGCTAACCCCAACCCTCTAAACCTAACCATAACAATAACCCTAACCCTAAACTTCGAACCCTCTAACCCTAACCTAACCCTAACCCTAACCCTAATGCTAACCATAACGGTGACCCTAATACTAAGCCTAATCCTAAACCTAAACCTTACACTATACCTAACTTTAACCCTAACCCTAACCCTCTAATCCTAAGCTTAACCCTACCCCTAACCCTAACCCTCTAACACTCTAACCCTAGCACTAACACTAACCCTAACCCTGAACCTAAACCTAACCCTTACACTAACACTAACCCTAATCCTAAATTTAACGCTAAAACTCACCCTAATACTAACCCTAAACCCTAACTCTAACCCTAAACCTAAAACTAACCCTAACTCTAACCCTAACCCAAACCCTATCCCCAGCCCTAACCCTCTAACCCTAACATTAATAATAACCCTCCAACCGTAACACTAACCCTAAGCATAACCGTCTAACACTAACCTTAACCCTAACCCTAACCCTAACCCTCTAACTCTCTAAAAATAACCCTAACACTTACCCTCTAATCCTAACACAAAGCCTAACCATAAACCTAAACCCAACCGTCACCCAAACCTAATCCTAACCCTAACCGTTACCCTAAACCTAACACTAACCCTAACCCTAACTCTTACTCTAACACTAACCATAACACTAAAACTAACACTAACCCTAACCATAAACCTAACCTTAACCATAACCCTAACCATAACACTCTCACCCTAAACGTAACCCCAAACCTAACCCTAACCCTCACCCTAACCCTAAACCTACACCTTAACATAAACCTTACCCTTACACCAACCCTAACCCTAAAACTAACCCTAAACTTAACAATAAATCTAACCGTAACTGAAACTCAAACACTAACACTAACCCTAACACCTAACACTAACACTAGCCCTGACATTAACCCTAACCCTAAACCCTAACACAAACATTAACCCTAACCCTAACAGTAACAGTAACTAACTCTAACCCTAACCCTATCCATAACCATAACCCTAACACTAACCATCCAATCGTCTAACACTAGCCCTAAAACTAACCCTAAGCCTAACGCTAACCCTAAACCTAACCCTAAACCTAACACTAACCCTAACCCTGACCCTCTAAACATAAGTCTAACCATAATCCTCAAACGTGAACCCTAACCCTAACCCTAATCCTAACAACAACCCTCTTACACTAACCATATCCCTAACACTAATCCGAACCCCAACCTTCTAACCCTCTAACCCTCTATTACTAACATTAAACCTAACACTAACCCTAAAACTAACACTCTATGGCTCACCCTATCTCTAAGGCTCTAACCCTAACCCTATCCCGAACCCTAAAACTAAACCTAACCCTAAAAATAACACACTAACCCTAACCGTATCCCTAAGCCTCTAACCCTAACCCTAACCTGAACACTAAACGTAAACTCTAAACCTCTGACCATAAATCTAACCCTAACCCTAACCCTAAAACTAAACCAAACCTCTAATCCTAATGCCAAGCCTGACTCTAAGAGCAACCCTAACCCTCTAAACCTAACCCTAACGCTAACCCCAACCCTCTAAACCTAACCATAACCATAACCCTAACCTAAGCCGGACCCTATCCCTAACCCTAAACCTAACCCTATCCCTAGCCCTAACCCTCTAACACTAACACTAATACTAACCCTCAAACCCTAACACCAACCATAACCTCAATCCTCTAACCCTAACCTTAACCCTAACCCTTACCCTCACCCTCTAACTCTCTAAACATAACCCTAACACTTACCCTCTAATGCTAACCCTAACCCTAAACCCAGCCATCACCCAAACCTCATCCTAACCCTAACCGTTACCCTAACCATAACCCTAACCCTAAAAATAACACCAAACCTAATCTTAACCCTCACCCTAACCCTAAACCTAACCCTTAACCTACACCTTATGCTTACCCCAACCCTAACCCTAAATCTAATCTAACCCTAACACTAAATCTAACCCTAACTGTAACTCTAACCTAACCCTATCCCGAACACCTAACACTAACCCTAGTCCTAACACTAACGATAACCCTAAACCCTATCACAAAACTTAATCCTAACCCTAACAGTAACAGGAACACTAAATCTATCCCTAACCCTAACCCTACCCTTAACCATAACCCTAACACTAACCATCCAATCGTCTAACTCTAGACCTAAACCTAAACCTTACCCTCACCCGAACCCTAACACTAACCCTCTAACCATAAGTCTAACCATAATCCTCTAACGTGAACCCTAAACCTAACCCTAATCCTAACAATAACCTTCTAATGCTAACCATATCCCTAACACTAATCCGAACCCTAACCCTCCAACTCTCTAACCCTAACCCTAACGCTAAAACTAAACATAACCCTAACCCTAAACCTAACCCTCTAACCCTCTAACCCTAAGCATAACCACAACCCTAACCCTAACACTAAATCTAACCTATAACCCCAAAGCTAACCGTGACCCTAAGAACAAACCTAACACTCTAAACTTAACCCTAATGCTAACGCCAACCAGCTAAACCTAACCATAACCATAACGCTAACCCTAAACAACCAACCCTCTAACCCTAACCTAACACTAACCCTAACCCTAATACTAACCGTAACGGTGACCCTAACACTTACCCTAATCCTAAACCTAAACCTTAACCTGTACCTAACTTTAACCTTAAGCCTAACCCTCTAAACCTAATCCTAACCCTACACCTAACCCTAACCCTCTAATGCTCTAACCCTAACACTATCACTAACCCTAACCCTAACCCAATGCCTAAACCCTAACCTTAACCCTAACCCTGAAACTAACCCTAAATCTACCCCTAGCCGAACCCTATAAATAGCCCTAACGCTCTATCCCTGACACTAATACTAACACTCAAACCCTAACACTAACCCTAACCGTAATCCTCTAACCCTAACCTGAACCGTAACACTAACCCTAACCCTCTAACTGTCTAAACATAACCCTAACACTAACATAACCCTAAACCTAACCCTAACTTTAACCCTAAAAATCCCTAACCCTAACCCTAAACCCTAACCCTAACCCTGAAACTAACCCTAAATCTAATCCTAAGCCAAACCCTCTCAATAGCCCTAACGCTCCATCCCTAACACTAATACTAACACTCAAACCCTAACACTAACCCTAAGCATAACCCTCTAACCCTAACCTAAACCCTAACACTAACCCTAACCCTCTAAACTCTCTAAACATAACCCTAACACTTACCCTCTAATCCAAACCCTGAGCCTAACCATAACTCTAAACCAAACCGTCACCAAACCTAATCTTAACCTTAACTGTTACCCTAAACCTAACACTAACCCTAACGCTAACACTTATTCTGACTGTAACACTAACTCTAACACTAACACTAACACTAACCTTAAACCAAACCCTAACCATAACCATACCCTAACACTATCACCCTAAACGTAACCCCAAATCTAAAACTTTCCCTCACCCTAACCCTAAACCTAAACCTTAACCTAAACCTTACCCTTACCCAACCCTAACGCTAAACCGAACCATCCAATCGTCTAACACTAGCCCTAAACCTAACACTTACCCTAACCCGAACCCTAACCCTAACCCTCTAACCATAAGTCTAACCATAATCCTCTAACGTGAACCTTAACCCAAACCCTAATCCTAACAATAACCCTCTAATGCTAACCATATCACTAACACTAACCCGAACCCTAACCCTCTAACACTCTAACACTAACCCTAACCCTAAATCTAACCCTAACCCTAAATCTAACACTCTAAACCTAACACTATCAATAAGCCTCTAAACCTATCCCTCTATCCCTAACCATAGCCCTAACCCTAACACTAACACTAAACCTAACCTCTAACCCTAACACTAACCATGAATTTAAGACAAACCCTAACCCTCTAAACCTAACCCTAACGCTAACCCCAACCCTCTAAACCTAACCATAACCATAACCCTAATCCTAAACATCCAACATTCTAACCCTAAACCTAACACTAACACTAATCCTAATACTAAACATAATGCTCACCCTAACACTAACCCTAATCCTAAACCTATGACTTATCATAACCTAACATTAACACTAACGCTAACACTCTAACCCTAAGCCAAACACTATCCCTAACACTAAACCTCTAATGCTCTAACCCTAACATAAACACTAACCCTAACCCTAACCTTAAAACTTTAAAACTAAACTTAACCCTAACACTAACACTAACCCTAATTCTAACACTAAAAGAAACCCTAACCCTAACCCATACCCTAAAACTACCACTAAACCCTAACCCTAACACTAACTCTAAAACTATCTCTAACTCTAACCCTAACCCTAAGCCTAGCCCTAGCCTAACCCTCTAACACTAACACTAATACTAACCCTAAAACCCTAACACTAGCCCTAACACTAACCCTCTAACCCTAATGTTAACCCCAAACCTATCCCTATCCCTCTAACTCTCTAAACATAACCCTAACACTTACCCTCTAATCCTACCCCTTAGCCTATCCATATGCCTAAAACCAAACGTCAGTCAAACCTAATCCTAACCCCAACCGTTAGCCTAACCCTAACACTATCCCTAACCCTATCACTAACCCTAACTCTTTAACCCTAAGCCTAACCCTATCCCTAACACTAACCCTCTAACGCTCTAACCCTAACACTAACACTAACCCTAACCCTAACCCTAAACCTAACCCTATCCCTAACACTAACACTAACTCTAACCCTTACCCTAATCCGAACCCGTACCTTAACCCTCTAGCCATAATTCTAACCATAATCCACTAACGTGAACACTAACCGTAAACATAATCCTAACAATAACCCTCTAATGCTAACCATATCCCTAACACTAACCCGAACCCTAACCCTCTAACCCTCTAACCGTAACCCTAACACTATACCTAACGCTAATGCTATATCTAACACTCTAAACCTAACCCTATCAATAAGCCTCTAAACCTAACCCTCTATACCTAACCCTAACGCTAACCCTAACCCTGACCCTAAGATGAAACCTAATCCTCTAAACCTAACCCTAACGCTAACCCCAACCATCTGAACCTAACCATAACCATAACCATAACCCTCAACATCCAACACTCTAACCCTAAAGCTCACCCTAACTCTAACCCTAATACTAACCTTAACGATAACACTAACACTAGCCATAATCCTAAACCTAGGCCTTATCCTAAAAGTAACCTTAACCCTAAACCTAAACCTCTAACCCTAAGCCTAACCCTACCCCTAAGCCTAAACCTTCCCCTAACCCTATCCCTCTAATGCTCTAAACCGAAAACTAACACTAACCCTAACCCTAACCCTAAACCTAACCCTAACCCTAACAGTAACCCTACACCTAACCCTATCCCTAACCCTGCAACTAACCCTAACTTTACCCTAACCCTAGCCTTAAACCCTAACCCTAACCCTAACCCTGAAACTAACCCTAAATCTAAGCCTAAGACTAACCCTAGCACTAGCCCTAACCCTCTATCCCTAACACTAACACTAACACTCAAACCCTCACATTAACCCTAACTGTAACCCTCTGAACCTAACCTTAACCCTAACCCTAACCCTAACCCTCTAACTCTCTAAACATAACCTTAACACTTACCCTCTAACCTAACCATAAGCCTAACCATAACCCTCAATCCTACCATCACCTAAACCTAATCCTAACCCTAACCGTTACCCTAAACCAAACCCTAACACTTACTCTAACCCTAACCCTAAACCTAACACTAACACTAACCCAAAACATAAACCTAAACCTAACCCTAACAGTAACCCTAACCCTCTAACTCACTAAACATAACTTCTAACACTTAACTTCTAATCCTAACCCTAAGCCTAACCATAACCCTAAACCCAACCCTCACCCAAACCTAATCCTAAACCTAACCTTTACCTAACCCTAATACTAACCCTAAACCTAACATTTACTCTTACCCTAAACCTCACCCTAACCCTATCCCTAACCATAACACTAACCCTAACCCTAACATTAAACCTAACCCTAACCCTAACCCTAAACCTAAACCTAACCTTACACTAACCCTAACCCTCTAACTCTAAGCCTAACTCTATCCCAAACACTCTAACCCTAAAACTAACACTAACACTAAACCTAAACCTAAACTTAACCCTAACACTAACACTAACACTAACCCTAACCCTAACACTAAAACTAACCCTAACACTAACCCAAACCCTAACCCTAAACCCTAACCCTAACCCTAAAACTAATCCTAAACCTAACCCTAACCCTAACCCTAGCCCTAGCCCTAACCCTCTAACCCAAACACTAATACTAACCCTCAAACCCTAAATTTAACACAAACCGTAACCCTCTAAACCTGACCTTAATCCCCACCCTAACCCTAACCCTCTAACTCTCTAAATATCACCCGAACACTTACCCTCTAATCCTTACCCTAAGCCTAACAGTAACCCTAAACCACACCATCACTGAAACCTAATCCTAACCCTAAACGTTACACTAACACTTACACTAACCCTAACCCTAACACTTACTCTAAACCTAACACTAACACTATCCCTAACCATAACCCTAACCCTAACCATAACCCTAACCCTAACACTCTCACCCTAATTGTAACCCCAAACCTTAACCTAACCCTCACCCTAACCCAAAACTTAACACTTAACCTAAACCTTACCCTAACCCGAATCCTATCCCTAAACCTAACCTAACCCTAACAATAAATCTAACACTAACTGTAACTCTAACCCTAACACTAACCCTAACACCTAACACTAACACTAGCCCTAACACTAACCCTAACCCTAAACCCTAACACAAACCTTAACCCTAACCCTAACAGTAACGGTAACTCTAACTCTAACCCTAACCCTATCCATAACCAGAACCCTAACACTAACCATCCAATCGTCTAACACTAGCCCTAAACCTAACACTTACCCTAACCCGAACCCTAACCCTAACCCTCTAACCATAAGTCTAACCATAATCCTCTAACGTGAACCTTAACCCTAACCCTAATCCTAACAATAACCCTCTAATGCTAACCATATCCCTAACACTAACCCGAACCCTAACCTTCTAACACTCTAACACTAACCCTAACCCTAAATCTAACCCTAACCCTAAATCTAACACTCTAAACCTAACACTATCAATAAACCTCTAAACCTATCCCTCTATCCCTAACCATAGCCCTAACACTAACAGTAACACTAAACCTAACCTCTAAACCTAACAATAACCCTGACCCTAAGACCAACCCTAACCCTCTAAACCTAACCCTAACGCTAACCCCAACCCTCTAAACCTAACCATAACCATAACCCTAATCCTAAACATCCAACATTCTAACCCTAAACCTAACACTAACACTAATCCTAATACTAACCATAATGCTCACCTAACACTTACCCTAATTCTAAACCTATGCCTTACCATAACCTAACATTAACACTAACCCTAACCCTCTAACCCTAAGCCTAACACTATCCCTAACACTAAACCTCTAATGCTCTAACCCTAACATAAACACTAACCCTAACCCTAACCTTAAAACTAAACTTAACCCTAACACTAACCCTAACCCTAATTCTAACACTAAAAGAAACCCTAACCCTAACCCATACCCTAAAACTACCACTAAACCCTAACCCTAACCCTAACTCTAAAACTATCTCTAACTCTAACCCTAACCCTAAGCCTAGCCCTAGCACTAACCCTCTAACACTAACACTAATACTAACCCTCAAACCCTAACACTAACCCTAACACTAACACTCTAACCCTAACGTTAACCCCAACCCTATCCCTATCCCTCTAACTCTCTAAACATAACCCTAACACATACCCTCTAATCCTACCCCTTAGCCTAACCATATCCCTAAACCCAACCGTCAGTCAAACCAAATCCTAACCCTAACCGTTAGCCTAACCCTAACACTATCCCTAACCCTATCACTAACCCTAACTCTTTAACCCTAAGCCTAACCCTATCCCTAACACTAACCCTCTAACGCTCTAACCCTAACACTAACACTAACCCTAACCCTAAACCTAAACCTAACCCTATCCCTAACACTAACACTAACTCTAACCCTTACCCTAACCCGAACCCGAACCTTAACCCTCTAGCCATAATTCTAACCATAATCCACTAACGTGAACACTAACCGTAAACATAATCCTAACAATAACCCTCTAATGCTAACCATATCCCTAACACTAACCCGAACCCTAACCCTCTAACCCTCTAACCGTAACCCTAACACTATACCTAACGCTAATGCTATATCTAACAACGTAACCCTAACCCTATCAATAAGCCAAAAACCTAACCCTCTAAACCTAACCCTAACGCTAACCCTAACCCTGACCCTAAGACGAAACCTAACCCTATAAACCTAACCCTAACGCTAACCCCAACCCTCTGAACATAACCATAACCATAACCCTAACCCTCAACATCCAACCCTCTAACCCTAAAGCTCACCCTAAATCTAACCCTAATACTAACCTTAACGATAACACTAATACTAAACATAATCCTAAACCTAGGCCTTACCCTAAACGTAACCGTAACCCTAAACCTAAACCTCTAACCCTAACACTAACCCTAAACATCCAACCCTCTAAACCTACACCTAAACCTAACTTTAACCCTAATACTAACCGTAATGCTAACCCTAACCCTAACCCTCTAACCCTAAGCGTAACCCTACCCCTAACTATATCCCTGTAACACTCTAACCCTAACACGAACACTAAACCTAACCGTAACCCTAAACCTAACCCTAACACTAACACTAAAGCTAACCCTAACACTAAACCTAAACCTAACCCTAACCGTAACCCTAAAACTAACCCTAATCCTAAACCTAACCTTAACCCTAAACCCTAACCCTAACCCTAACCCTGAAACTAACTGTAATCTAACCCTAAGACTAACACTAGCCTGAGCACTAACCCTCTATCCCTAACACTAATACTAACCCTCAAACCCTAACACTAACCCTAACCTTAACCCTCTAAACCTAACCTTAACCCTAACCCTAACCATAAACCTCTAACTCTCTAAATATAACCCTAACACTTACCCTCTAAATCTAACCATAAGCTGAATCATAACCTTAAACCCTACCGTCACCCAAACCTAAATCTAACCCTAACCGTTAACCTAACACTAACACTAACCCGAACCCTAAAACTAACAAGAATCCTAACCCTAAACCTAACCCTAACACTAACACTAACGCTAACACTCTAACCCTAAGCCTAACCCTATCCCTAGCCCTAACCCTGTAACCTAACACTAATACTAATCCAGAAACCTTAACATTAACAGTAACCGTAACCCTCTAACCCAAATCGAAACCCACACCCTAACCATAACCCTCTAAATCTCTAAACATAACCCTAAAAATTACCCTCTAATCCTTACCCTAAGACTAACCAAAACCCTTAACCCAACCGTCACCCAAAGCTAACACTAACCCTAACAGTTACCCTACATCTAACACTAAGCCTAACCCTAACACTTACTATAACCCTAACCCTAACGCTAAAACTAACAATAACCCTAACCATAACCTAACCCAAACCCTAACCATAACACTCTCACCCTAAACGTAACCCCAAACCTAACCCTAAGTCTCAATATAACCCTAAACCTAACACTTAACCTAAACCTTAGCCTTACTCCAACCCTAACCATGAACCTAAACTAACCCTAACACTAAATCTAACCCTAACTGTAACTCTAACACTAACCCTAACCCTAACACCTAACACTAACACTAGCCCTAACACTAACCCTAACCCTAAACCCTAACACCAACTTTAACCCTAACCCTAACAGTAAAAGTAACTCTAACTCTAACCCTAAACATATCCATAAACATAACCCTAACACTAACCATCCAATCCTCTAACCCTAGCCCTAAAACTAATCCTTACCCTAACCCTAACCCTAAACCTAACCCTATCCCTAACCCTGCAACTAACCCTAACTCTAACCCTAACCCTAACCATAAAACCTAACCCTAACCCTGAAACTAACCCTTAATCTAAGCCTAAGCCTAACCCTAGCACTAGCGCTAACCCTATATCCCTAACACTAACACTTACACTCAAACCCTCACACTAACCCTAACGGTAACCTCTGAACCTAACCTTAACCCTAACCCTAACAGTAACCCTCTAACTCTCTAAACATAACCCTAACACTTACCCCCTAACCTAACCATAAACCTAACCAAAAATCTAAATCCTACCATCACCCAAACCTAATCTTAACCCTATCTGTTACCTTAAAACTAACACTAACCCTAACCCTAACACTTACTCTAACCCTAACCCTAACCCTAAAACTAACAGTAACAGTAACCCTAACCATAAATCTAAACTTAACCCTAACCCTAACACTCTCTCTAAACATAACTTTTAACACTTAACTTCTAATCCTAACCCTAAGCCTAACCATAATCCTCAACCAAACTCTCACCCAAACCTAATCCTAAACCTAACCTTTACCCTAACCCTAACACTAACCCTAACCCGAACACTTACTCTTGCCCTAACCCTAACACTAACCCTAACCGTAACCCTAATCCTAACATTAAACCTAAACCTTACCCTAAAACTAACCCTAACCCTAACACTAACCCTAACCCTCTAACTCTAAGTCTAACCCTATCCCAAACACTCTCACCCTAACACTAACACTAAAACTAACACTAACCCTAAACCCAAACATAACCCTAACTCTAACACTAACACTAACCCTAACCGTAACACTAAAACTAACCCTAACACTAACCCAAACCCTAACCCTAACCCTAACCCTAAAACTAACCCTAAATCTAACCCTAAACCTAAACCTAACCATAACCCTAGCACTAGCCCAACCCTCTAACACTAACACTAATAATAACCCTCAACCCTAAATTTAACACAAACCGTAACCCTCTAACACTGACCTTAAATCCCAAACTAACCCTAACCCTCGAACTTTCTAAATATCACCCTAACACTTACCCTCTAATCCTTACCCTAAGCCTAACCATAATCCTAAAGCCTACCGTCACTGAAACCTAATCCTAACCCTAAACGTTACCCTAACTCTTACACTAACCCTGAACCTAACACTTACTCTAAACCTAACCCTAACCCTAACACTAACACTAACACTAACACTAACCCTAACCATAAACCTAACCCTAACCATAACCCTAACCTTACACTCTCACCCTAATTGTAACCCCAAACCTAAACCTAAGCCTTACCCTAACCCTAAACTTAAACCTTAACCTAAAACTTACCCTAACCCGAACCCTATCCCTAAACCTAACCTAACCCTAACACTAAATCTAACACTAACTGTAACTCTAACCCTAACCCTAACCATAACCCTAACACCTAACACAAACACTAGCCCTAAAACTGACCCTAACACTAAACCCTAACACAAACCTTAACCCTAACCCTAACAGTAATGGTAACTCTAACTCTAACCCTAACCCTATCCATAAACATAACCCTAATACTAACCATCCAATCGTCTAACACTAGCCCTAACCCTAACACTTACCCTAACCCGAACCCTAATCCTAACCCTCTAACCATAAGTCTAACCATAATCCTCTAACGTGAACCCTAACCCTAACCCTAATCCTAACAATAACCCTCTAATGCTAACCATATCCCTAACACTAACCCGAGCCCTAACCCTCTAAGCCTCTAACCCTAAACCTAACCCTAAATTTAACCCTAATCCTAAATCTAACACTCTAAACCTAACACTATCAATAAGCCTCTAAACCTATCCCTCTATCCCTAACTATAGCCCTAACCCTAACCCTAACACTAAAACTAACCTCTAACCCTAACACTAACCCTGAATCTAAGACCAACCCTAACACTCTAAACCTAACCCTAACGCTAACCCCAACCCTCTAAACCTAACCATAACCATAACCCTAATCCTAAACATCCAACATTCTAACCCTAAACCTAACACTAACACTAATCCTAAAACTAACCATAATGCTCACCCTAACACTAACCCTAATCCTAAACCTATGCCTTACCATAACCTAACATTAACACTAACCCTAACACTCTAACCCTAAGCCTAACCCTATCCCTAACACTAAACCTCTAACGCTCTAACCCTAACATAAACACTAACCCTAACCCTAACCCTAAAACTAAACCTAACACTAACCCTAACCATAATTCTAACACTAAACGAAACCCTAACCCTAACCCAAACCATAAAACTACCCCTAAAACCTAACCCTAACCCTAACCCTAAAACTATCTCTAACTCTAACCGTAACGCTAACCCTAGCCCTAGCCTAACCCTCTAACACTAACAATAATACTAACCCTCAAACCCTAAAACTAACCATAAGAGTAACCCTCTAACCCTAACCTTAACCACAACCCTATCCCTATCCCTCTAACTCTCTAAACATAACCCTAACACTTACCCTCTAATCCTACCCGTAAGCCTAACCATATCCCTAAACACAACCGTCAGCCAAACCAAATCCTAACCCTAACCGTTAGCCTAACCCTAACACTATCCCTAACCCTACCACTTACTCTAACCCTAACCCTAAACCTAACACTAACACTAACCCTAACCTTAAACCTAACCCTAACCGTAACCCTAACCCTCAAACTAACCCTAACTAAACCTAACCATAACCATAAACCTAACCCTAAACATCCAACCTTCTAAACCTACACTTAACCCGAACTTTAACCCTAATACTAACCGTAATGCTAACCCTATCACTAACCCTGAACTAACCGTAATCTAACCCTAAGACTAGCACTACCACTAGCTCTAACCGTCTATCCCTAACACTAATACTAACCATCAAACCCTAATATTAACCCTAACCGTAACCCTCTAAACCTAACCTTAACCCTAACCATAACCCTCTAACCCTCTAAACATAACCCTAACACTTACCCTCTAAATCTAACCATAAGCTGAATCATAACCTTAAACCCGACGTCACCCAAACCTAATTCTAACCCTAACCATTAACCTAACCCTAACACTAACCCTAACCCTAACACTAACCCTAACCCTAACCCTAACCATAACACTAACACTAACCCTAACCCTAACACTCTAACCCTATGCCTAATTCTATCCCTAACCCTAATCCTCTAACGCTCTAACCCTAACACTACCACTAACCGAAACCATAACCCTAACACTAACCCTAACCCTAAAACTAACGCTAAAACCAACCCTAAACCTAACCCTAACCCTAACCCTAAACCCTAGCCCTAACCCTAAATCTAACACTAAATCTAACCCTAACCCTAACACTATCCCTAGCCCTAACCCTGTAAACCTAACACTAATACTAACCCTGAAACCATAACATAAACACTAACCATAACACTCTAACCCAAACCTAAACCCACACCCTAACCATAACCCTCTAACTCTGTAAACATAACCCTAAAAAATACCCTCTAATCCTTACCCTAAGACTAACCAAAATCCTTAACCCAACCGTCACCCAAACCTAATGCTAACCCTAACAGTTACCCTACACCTAACACTAACCCTAACCCTAACACTTACTCTAACCCTAACCCTAACGCTAAAACTAACAATAACCATAACCATAAACCTAACCTAATCCATAACACTAACCATAACAGTCTCACCCTAAACGTAACCCCAAACATAACCCTAAGTCTCAATATAACCCTAAACCTAACACTTAACCTAAACCTTAGCCTTACTCCAACCCTAACCCTGAACCTAAACTAACCCTAACACTAAATCTAACCCTAACTGTAACTCTAACACTAAACCTAACCCTAACACCTAACACTAACACTAGCCCTAACACTAACCCTAACTCTAAACCCTAACACCAACTTTAACCCTAACCCTAACAGTAACAGTAACTCTAACTCTAACCCTAAACGTATCCATAAACATAACCCTAACACTAACCATCCAATCCTCTAACCCTAGCCCTAACACTAATCCTTACCCTAACGCTAACCCTAAACCTAACCCTATCCCTAACCCAGCAACTAAACCTAACTCTAACCCTAACCCTAACGTTAAACCCTAACCCTAACTCTAACCCTGAAACTAACCCTAAATCTAAGCCTAAGCCTAACCCTACCACTAGCGCTAACCCTCTATCCCTAACACTAACACTAACACTCAAACCCTCACACTAACCCTAAAGGTAACCCTCTGAACCTAACCCTAACCCTAACCCTAACCCTACACCCTAACCCTAACCCTAACCCTAAGCCTAACCCTTACCCGAACCAGAACCCTAACCCTAACCCTTTAACCATAAGTCTAACCATAATCTTCTAAGGTGAACCTGAACCCTAACCCTAATCCTAACAATAACCCTCTAATGCTAACCATATCCCTAACACTAACCCAAACCCTAACCCTGTAACCCTCTAGCCCTAACCCTAACCCTAAATCTAAACCTAACCCAAAAAATAACAATCTAACCCTAACCCTATCCCTAAGCCTCTAAACCTAACCCTATAACCCTCTAAACCTAACCATAACCCTAATCCTAACACTAACACTAAACCTAAACTCTAACCCTAACGCTAACCCTGACACTAACACCAACCCTAAACCTGTAAACCTAAACCTAACGCTAACCCCAACCCTCTAAACCTAACCATAACCATAACCATAACCCTAAACAAAAAACCGTCTAACCCTAAACCTAACCCTAACGCTAACCCTAAAACTAACTGTAATGCTAACCCAAACATTAACCCTGATCCTAAACCTAAGCCTTACCCTAAACCGAACATTAACCTAACCCTAACACTCTAACCCTAAGCCTAACCCTACCCCTAACTCTATCCCTGTAACGCTCTAACCCTAACACTAACAATAAACCTAACCCTAACCCTAAACCTAATCCTAAACCTAACACTAAAGCTAACCCTAACACTAAACCTAAACCTAAACCTAACCTTAACCCTAAAACTAACCCTAATCCTAAACCTAACCTTAACCTTAAACCCTAACCCTAACCCTAACCCTGAAACTAACCGTAATCTAACCCTAAGACTAACACTATCCCTAGCCCTAACCCTCTATCCCTAACACTAATACTAACCCTCAAACCCTAACACTAATCCTAACCGTAACCCTCTAAACCTAACCTTAACCCTAACCCTAACCATAACCCTCTAACTCTCTAAACATAACCCTAACACTTACCCTCTAAATCTAACCATAAGCTGAATCATAACCTTCAGCCCGACCGTCACCCAAACCTATTTCTAACCCTAACTGTTAACCTAACCCTAACACTAACCCTAACCCTAACACTAACCCTAAACCTAACCCTAACCCTAACACTAACCCTAACACTCTAACACTAAGCCTAACCCTATCCCTTACCCTAACCCTCTAATGCTCTAAAACTAACACTAACACTAAACCAAACCATAATCCTAACACTAACCCTAACCCTAACCCTAACGCTAAAACCAACCCTAAACCTAACCCTAACCCTAACCCTAAACCCTAACTCTAACCCTAAATCTAACACTAAATCTAACCCTAACCCTAACACTATCCCTAGCCCTAACCCTGTAAACCTAACACTAATACTAACCCTGAAACCATAACATAAACACTAACCATAACCCTCTAACCCAAACCTAAACCCACACCCTAACCATAACCCTCTAACTCTCTAAACATAACCCTAAATATTACCCTCTAATCCTTACCCTAAGACTAACCAAAACCCTTAACCCAACGTCACCCAAACCTAACGCTAAACCTAACAGTTACCCTACACCTAACACTAACCCTAAACCTAACACTTACTCTAAACCTGACCCTAACGCTAAAACTAACAATAACCCTAACCATAAACCTAACCCTAACCATAACCCTAACCATAACACTCTCACCCTAAACGTAACCCGAAACCTAACCCTAAGTCTCAATATAACCCTAAACCTAACACTTAACCTAAACCTTAGCATTACTCCAACCCTAACCCTGAACCTAAACTAACCCTAACACTAAGTCTAACCGTAACTGTAACTCTAACACTAACCCTAACCCTAACACCTAACACTAACACTAGCCCTAACACTAACCCTAACTCTAAACCCTAACACCAACATTAACCCTAACCCTAACAGTAACAGTAACTCTAAGTCTAACCCTAAACCTATCCATAAACATAACCCTAACACTAACCATCCAATCCTCTAACCCTAGCCCTAACACTAATCCTTACCCTAACCCAAAACCTAAACCTAACCCTATCCCTAACCCTGCAACTAACCCTAACTCTAACCCTAACCCTAACCTTAAACCCTAACCCTAACCCTAACCCTGAAACTAACCCTAAATCTAAGCCTAAGCCTAACACTAGCACTAGCGCTAACCCTCTATCCCTAACACTAACACTTACACTCAAACCCTCACACTAACCCTAACGGTAACCCTCTGAACCTAATCTTAACCCTAACCCTAACCCTAAGCCTCTAACTCTCTAAACATAACCCTAACACTTACCCCTTAACCTAACCATAAACCTAACCATAAATCTAAATCCTACCGTCACCCAAACCTAATCCTAACCCTAACTGTTAGGCTAAAACTAACACTAACCCTAACCCTAACACTTACTCTAACCCTAACCCTAACCCTAACCCTAACACTAACACTAACAGTAAGCCTAACCATAAATCTAAACCTAAACCTAACCCTAACCCTAACCCTCTAACTCTCTAAACACAACTTCTAACACATAACTTCTAATCTTAACCCTAAGCCTAACCATAATCCTAAACCAAACTCTCACCCAAATCTAATCGTAAACCTAACCTTTAGCCTAACCCTAACACTAACCCTAACCCTAACACTTACTCTTACCCTAACCCTAACACTAACCCTAACCCTAACCCTAAACCTCTAACTCTCTAAACATAACTTCTAACACTTAACTTCTAATCCTAACCCTAAGCCTAACCATAATCCTAAACCAAACTCTCACCCAAACCTAATCCTAAACCTAACCTTTAACCTAACCCTAACACTTACTCTTACCCTAACCCTAAAACTAACCCTAACCCGACCCTAACATTAAACCTAAACCTAAACCTAAACCTAACCCTAACCATAACACTAACCCGAACCCTCTAACTCTAAGCCTAACCCTATCCCAAACACTCTCACCCTGACACTAACTCTAAAACTAACACTAACCCTAAACCCAAACATAACCCTAACTCTAACACTAACACTAACCCTAACCCTAACACTAAAATTAACCCTAACACTAACCCAAACCCTAACCCTAAACCCTAACCCTAACCCTAACCCTAAAACTAACCCTAAACCTAACCCTAAACCTAACCCTAAACCTAAACCTAACCCTAACCCTAGCACTAGCCCTAACCCTCTAACCCTAACACTAATACTAAACCTCAAACCCTAAATTTAACACAAACTGTAACCCTCTAACACTGACCTTAATCCCCACCCTAACCCTAACCCTCTAACTCTCTAAATATCACCCGAACACTTACCCTCTATTCCTTACCCTAAGCCTAACCATAACCCTAAAGCCTACCATCACTGAAACCTAATCCTAAACCTAAACGTTACCCTAACTCTTACACTAACCCTAAACCTAACACTTACTCTAAACCTAACCCTAACCCTAACACTAACACTAACCCTAACCATAAACCTAACCCTAACCATAACCCTAACCTTACACTCTCACCCTAATTGTAACCCCAAACCTAAACCTAACCCTCACCCTAACCCTAAACTTAAACCTTAACCTAAACCTTACCCTAACCCGAACCCTATCCCTAAACCTAACCTAACCCTAACACTAAATCTAACACTAACTGTAACTCTAACCCTAACCCTAACCATAACCCTAACACCTAACACAAACACTAGCCCTAAAACTGACCCTAACACTAAACCCTAACACAAACCTTAACCCTAACCCTAACAGTAATGGTAACTCTAACTCTAACCCTAACCCTATCCATAAACATAACCCTAATACTAACCATCCAATCGTCTAACACTAGCCCTAAACCTAACACTTACCCTAACCCGAACCCTAACCCTAACCCTCTAACCATAAGTCTAACCATAATCCTCTAACGTGAACCCTAACCCTAACCCTAACCCTAACCCTTACCTTCTGAGCCTCTAACCCTAAACCTAACCCTAAATTTAAACCTAACCCTAAATCTAACACTCTAAACCTAACACTATCAATAAGCCTCTAAACCTATCCCTCTATCCCTAACTATAGCCCTAACCCTAACCCTAATACTAAACCTAACCTCTAACCCTAAACCCTAACACCAACTTTAACCCTAACCCTAACAGTAACAGTAACTCTAACTCTAACCCTAAACCTAACCATAAACATAACCCTAACACTAACCATACAATCCTCTAACCCTAGCCCTAACACTAATCCTTACCCTAACCCTAACCCTAAACCTAAGCCTATCCCTAACCCTGCAACTAACCCTAACTCTAACACTAACCCTAACCTTAAACCCTAACCCTAACCCTAACCCTGAAACTAACCCTAAATCTAAGCCTAAGCCTAACCCTAGCACTAGCGCTAACCCTCTATCCCTAACACTAACACTTACACTCAAACCCTCACACTAACCCTAACGGTAAACCTCTGAACCTAACCTTAATCCTAACCCTAACCCTAACCCTCTAACTCTCTAAACATAACCCTAACACTTACCCCGTAACCTAACCATAAACCTAACCATAAATCTAAATCCTACCGTCAACCAAACCTAATCCTAACCCTAACTGTTACCCTAAAACTAACACTAACCCTAACCCTAACACTTACTCTAACCCTAACCCTAACCCTAACCCTAACACTAACACTAACAGTAACTCTAATCATAAATCTAAACCTAACCCTAACCCTAACCCTAACTCTCTAACTCTCTAAACATAACTTCTAACACTTAACTTCTAATCCTAACCCTAAGCCTAACCATAATCCTAAACCAAACTCTCACCCAAACCTAATCGTAAACCTAACCTTTACCCTAACCCTAACACTAACCATAACCCTAACACTTACTCTTACCCTAACCCTAACCCTAACCCTGACATTAAACCTAAACCTAACCCTAAACCTAACCCTAACCCTAACACTAACCCTAACCCTCTAACTCTAAGCCTAACCCTATCCCAAACACTCTCACCCTGACACTAACACTAAAACTAACACTAACCCTAAACCCAAACATAACCCTAACTCTAACACTAACACTAACCCTAACCCTAACACTAAAACTAACCCTAACACTAACCCAAACCCTAACCCTAAACCCTAACCCTAACCCTAACCCTAAAACTAACCCTAAACCTAACCCTAAACCTAACCCTAAACCTAAACCTAACCCTAACCCTAGCACTAGCCCTAACCCTCTAACCCTAACACTAATACTAAACCTCAAACCCTAAATTTAACACAAACTGTAACCCTCTAACACTGACCTTAATCCCCACCCTAACCCTAACCCTCTAACTCTCTAAATATCACCCGAACACTTACCCTCTATTCCTTACCCTAAGCCTAACCATAACCCTAAAGCCTACCATCACTGAAACCTAATCCTAAACCTAAACGTTACCCTAACTCTTACACTAACCCTAAACCTAACACTTACTCTAAACCTAACCCTAACCCTAACACTAACACTAACCCTAACCATAAACCTAACCCTAACCATAACCCTAACCTTACACTCTCACCCTAATTGTAACCCCAAACCTAAACCTAACCCTCACCCTAACCCTAAACTTAAACCTTAACCTAAACCTTACCCTAACCCGAACCCTATCCCTAAACCTAACCTAACCCTAACACTAAATCTAACACTAACTGTAACTCTAACCCTAACCCTAACCATAACCCTAACACCTAACACAAACACTAGCCCTAAAACTGACCCTAACACTAAACCCTAACACAAACCTTAACCCTAACCCTAACAGTAATGGTAACTCTAACTCTAACCCTAACCCTATCCATAAACATAACCCTAATACTAACCATCCAATCGTCTAACACTAGCCCTAAACCTAACACTTACCCTAACCCGAACCCTAACCCTAACCCTCTAACCATAAGTCTAACCATAATCCTCTAACGTGAACCCTAACCCTAACCCTAACCCTAACCCTTACCTTCTGAGCCTCTAACCCTAAACCTAACCCTAAATTTAAACCTAACCCTAAATCTAACACTCTAAACCTAACACTATCAATAAGCCTCTAAACCTATCCCTCTATCCCTAACTATAGCCCTAACCCTAACCCTAATACTAAACCTAACCTCTAACCCTAAACCCTAACACCAACTTTAACCCTAACCCTAACAGTAACAGTAACTCTAACTCTAACCCTAAACCTAACCATAAACATAACCCTAACACTAACCATACAATCCTCTAACCCTAGCCCTAACACTAATCCTTACCCTAACCCTAACCCTAAACCTAAGCCTATCCCTAACCCTGCAACTAACCCTAACTCTAACACTAACCCTAACCTTAAACCCTAACCCTAACCCTAACCCTGAAACTAACCCTAAATCTAAGCCTAAGCCTAACCCTAGCACTAGCGCTAACCCTCTATCCCTAACACTAACACTTACACTCAAACCCTCACACTAACCCTAACGGTAAACCTCTGAACCTAACCTTAATCCTAACCCTAACCCTAACCCTCTAACTCTCTAAACATAACCCTAACACTTACCCCGTAACCTAACCATAAACCTAACCATAAATCTAAATCCTACCGTCAACCAAACCTAATCCTAACCCTAACTGTTACCCTAAAACTAACACTAACCCTAACCCTAACACTTACTCTAACCCTAACCCTAACCCTAACCCTAACACTAACACTAACAGTAACTCTAATCATAAATCTAAACCTAACCCTAACCCTAACCCTAACTCTCTAACTCTCTAAACATAACTTCTAACACTTAACTTCTAATCCTAACCCTAAGCCTAACCATAATCCTAAACCAAACTCTCACCCAAACCTAATCGTAAACCTAACCTTTACCCTAACCCTAACACTAACCATAACCCTAACACTTACTCTTACCCTAACCCTAACCCTAACCCTGACATTAAACCTAAACCTAACCCTAAACCTAACCCTAACCCTAACACTAACCCTAACCCTCTAACTCTAAGCCTAACCCTATCCCAAACACTCTCACCCTGACACTAACACTAAAACTAACACTAACCCTAAACCCAAACATAACCCTAACTCTAACACTAACACTAACCATAACCCTAACACTAAAACTAACCCTAACACTAACCCAAACCCTAACCCTAAACCCTAACCCTAACCCTAACCCTAAAACTAACCCTAAACCTAACCCTAAACCTAACCCTAAACCTAAACCTAACCCTAACCCTAGCACTAGCCCTAACCCTCTAACCCTAACACTAATACTAACCATCAAACCCTAAATTTAACACAAACCGTAACCCTCTAACACTGACCTTAATCCCCACCCTAACCCTAACCCTCTAACTCTCTAAATATCACCCGAACACTTACCCTCTATTCCTTACCCTAAGCCTAACCATAACCCTAAAGCCTACCGTCACTGAAACCTAATCCTAACCCTAAACGTTACCCTAACTCTTACACTAACTCTAAAACTAACACTTATTCTAAACCTAACCCTAACCCTAACACTAACACTACCTAAACCTAACCCTAACCATAACCCTAACCTTACACTCTCACCCTAATTGTAACCCCAAACCTAAACCTAACCCTCACCCTGACACTAAACTTAACACTTAACCTAAACCTTACCCTAATCCGAACCCTATCCCTAAACCTAACCTAACCCTAACACTAAATCTAACACTAACTGTAACTCTAACCCTAACACTAACCCTAACACCTAACACTAACACTAGCCCTAAAACTAACCCTAACCCTAAACCCTAACACAAACCTTAACCCTAACCCTAACAGTAATGGTAATTCTAACTCTAATTCTAACCCTATCCATAAACATAACCCTAATACTTACCATACAATCGTCTAACACTAGCCCTAACCCTAACACTTACCCTAACCTGAACCCTAACCATGACCCTCTAACCATAAGTCTAACCATAATCCTCTAATGCGAACCCTAACCCTAACCCTAATCCTTACAATAACCCTCTAATGCTAACGATATCCCTAACACTAACCCGAGCCCTAACCCTCTAAGCCTCTAACCCTAAAGCTAAGCCTAAATCTAACCCTAACCCTAAATCTAACACTCTAAACCTCACACTATCAATAAGCTTCTAAACCTATCCCTCTATCCCTAACTATAGCCCTAACCCTAATCCTAACACTAAACCTAACCTCTAACCCTAACACTAACACTGACTCTAAGACCAACCCTAACCCTCTAAACCTAACCCTAACGCTAACCCCAACCCTCTTAACCTAACCATAACCATAAGCCTAATCCTAAAAATCCAACATTCTAACCCTAAACCTAACACTAACACTAATTCTAATACTAACCATAATGCTCACCCTAACACTAACCCTAAACCTAAACCTATGCCTTACCATAACCTAACATTAACACTAACCCTAACCCTCTAACCCAAAGCCTAACCCTATCCCTAACACTAAACCTCTAACGCTGTAACCCTAACATAAACACTAACCCTAACCCTAACCCCAAAACTAACCCTAAACCTAACCCTAAACCTAAACCTAACCCTAGCACTAGCCCTAACCCTCTAACCCTAACACTAATACTAACCCTCAAACCCTAAATTTAACACAAACCGTAACCCTCTAACACTGACCTTAATCCCCACCCTAACCCTAACCCTCTAACTCTCTAAATATCACCCGAACACTTACCCTCTAATCCTTACCCTAAGCCTAACCATAACCCTAAAGCCTACCGTCACTGAAACCTAATCCTAACCCTAAACTTTACCCTAACTCTTACACTAACCCTAAACCTAACACTTACTCTAAACCTAAACCTAACACTAACACTAACCCTAACCATAAACCTAACCCTAACCATAACCCTAACCTTACACTCTCACCCTAATTGTAACCCCAAACCTAAACCTAACCCTCACCCTAACCCTAAACTTAACCCTTAACCTAAGCCTTACCCTAACCCGAACCCTATCCCTAAACCTAACCTAACCCTAACACTAAATCTAACACTAACTGTAACTCTAACCATGACGATAACCATAACCCTAACACCTAACACAAACACTAGCCCTAAAACTGACCCTAACACTAAACCCTAACACAAACCTTAACCCTAACCCTAACAGTAATGGTAACTCTAACTCTAACCCTAACCCTATCCATAAACATAACCCTAATACTAACCATCCAATTGTCTAACACTAGCCCTAACCCTAACACTTACCCTAACCCAAACCCTAACCCTAACCCTCTAACCATAAGTCTAACCATAATCCTCTAACGTGACCCCTAACCCTAACCCTAATCCTAACAATAACCCTCTAATGCTAACCATATCCCTAACACTAACCCGAGCCCTAACCCTCTAAGCCTCTAACCCTAAACCTAACCCTAAATTTAACCCTAACCCTAAATCTAACACTCTAAACCTAACACTATCAATAAGCCTCTAAACCTATACCTCTATCCCTAACTATAGCCCTAACCCTAACCCTAACACTAAACCTAACCTCTAACCCTAACACTAACCCTGAATCTAAGACCAACCCTAACACTCTAAACCTAACCCTAACGCTAACCCCAACCCTCTAAACCTAACCATAACCATAACCCTAATCCTAAACATCCAACATTCTAACCCTAAACCTAACACTAACACTAATCCTAATACTAACCATAATGCTCACCCTAACACTAACCCTAATCCTAAACCTATGCCTTACCATAACCTAACATTAACACTAACCCTAACCCTCTAACCCTAAGCCTAACCCTATCCCTAACACTAAACCTCTAACACTCTAACCCTAACATAAACACTAACCCTAACCCTAACCCTAAAACTAAACCTAACACTAACCCTAACCATAATTCTAACACTAAAAGAAACCCTAACCCTAACCTAAACCCTAAAACTACCCATAAAACCTAACCCTAACCCTAAAACTATATCTAACTCTAACCCTAACCCTAACCCTAGCCCTAGCCTAACCCTCTAACACTAACAATAATACTAACCCTCAAACCCTAACATTAACCATAACAGTAACCCTCTAACCCTAATCTTAACCCCAACCCTATCCCTGTCCCTCTAACTCTCTAAATATAACCCTAACACTTACCCTCTAATCCTACCCCTAAGCCTAAGCATATCCCTAAACCAAACTTTCAGCCAAACCAAATCCTAAACCTAACCGTTAGCCTAACCCTAACACTATCCATAACCCTAACACTTACTCTAACCCTAACCCTAAACCTAACACTAACACTAACCCTAACCATAAACCTAACCCTAACCGTAACCCTAACCCTCAAACTAACCCTAACTAAACCTAACCATAACCATAACCATAACGCTAAACATCCAACCCTCTAAACCTACACCTAACCCTAACTTTTACCCTAATACTAACCGTAATGCTAACCCTAACACTAACCCTGAAACTAACCGTAATCTAACCCTAAGACTAACACTATCCCTAGCCCTAACCCTCTATCCCTAACACTAATACTAACCCTCAAACCCTAACACTAACCCTAACCGTAACCCTCTAAACCTAACCTTAACCCTAACCCAAACCATAACCCTCTAACCCTCTAAACATAACCCTAACACTTACCCTCTAAATCTAACCATAAGCTGAATCATAACCTTAAACCCTACCGTCACCCAAACCTAATTCTAACCCTAACCGTTAACCTTACCCTAACACTAACCCTAACCCTAAAACTAACCCTAACCCTAACCCTAACCCTAACCCTAACCCTAACACTAACACTAACGCTAACACTCTAACCTATGCCTAACCCTATCCCTAACCCTAACCCTCTAACGCTCTAACCCTAACACTACCACTAACCGAAACCATAACCCTAACACTAACCCTAACCCTAACCCTAACGCTAAAACCAACCCTAAACCTAACCCTAACCGTAACCCTAAACCCTAACCCTAACCCTAACCCTAAATCTAACACTAAATCTAACCCTAACCCTAACACTATCCCTAGCCCTAACCCTGTAAACCTAACAATAATCCTAACCCTGAAACCATAACATAAACACTAACCATAACCCTCTAATCCAAACCTAAACCCACACCCTAACCATAACCCTGTAACTCTCTAAACAAAACCCTAAAAATTACCCTCTAATCCTTACCCTAAGACTAACCAAAACCCTTAACCCAACCGTCACCCAAACCTAACGCTAACCCTAACAGTTACCCTACACCTAACACTAACCCTAAACCTAACACTTATCTAACCCTAAGCCAAACGCTAAAACTAACAATAACCCTAACCATAAACCTAACCCTAACCATAACACTAACCATAACACTCTCACCCTAAACGTAACCCCAAACCTAACCCTAAGTCTCAATATAACCCTAAACCTAACACTTAACCTAAACCTTAGCCTTATTCCAAACCTAACCCTGAACCTAAACTAACCCTAACACTAAATCTAACCCTAACTGTAACTCTAAGACTAACCCTAACCCTAACACCTAACACTAACACTATCCCTAACACTAACCCTAACCCTAAACCCTAACACCAACTTTAACCCTAACCCTAACAGTAACAGTAACTCTAACTCTAACCCTAAACATAACCCTAACACTAACCATCCAATTCTCTAACCCTAGCCCTAAAACTAATCCTTACCCTAACCCTAACCCTAAACCTAACCCTATCCCTAACCCTGCAACTAACCCTAACTCTAACCCTAACCCTAACCTTAAACCCTAACCCTAACCCTAACCCTGAAACTAACCCTAAATCTAAGCCTAAGCCTAACCCTAGCACTAGCGCTAACCCTCTATCCCTAACACTAACACTTACACTCAAAACCTCACAGTAACCCTAATGATAACCCTCTGAACCTAACCTTAACCCTAACCCTAACCCTAACACTCTAACTCTCTAAACATAACCCTATCACTTACCCCCTAACCTAACCATAAACCTAACCATAAATCTAAATCCTACCGTCACCCAAACCTAATCCTAACCCGAACTGGTACCCTAAAATTAACACTAACCCTAACCCTAACACTTACTCTAACCCTAACACTAACACTAACAGTAACCCTAACCATAAATCTAAACCTAAACCTAACCCTAACCCTCTAACTCTCTAAACATAACTTCTAACACGTAACTTCTAATACTAACCCTAAGCCTAACCATAATCCTAAACCAAACTCTCACCCAATCCTAATCCTAAACCTAACCTTTACCCTAACCCTAACACTAACCCTAACCCTAACACTTACTCTTACCCTAACCCTAACCCTAACATTAAACCTAAACCTAACCCTAAACCGAACCCTAACCCTAACACTAACCCTAACCCTCTAACTCTAAGCCTAACCCTATCCCAAACAATCTCACCCTGACACTAACACTAAAACTAACACTAACCCAAAACCCAAACATAACCCTAACTCTAACACTAACACTAACCCTAACCCTAACACTAAAACTAACCCTAACACTAACCCAAACCCTAACCCTAAACCCTAACCCACCCTAACCCTAAAACTAACCCTAAACCTAAACCTAACCCTAACCCTAGCACTAGCCCTAACCCTCTAACCCTAACACTAATACTATACCTCAAACCCTAAATTTAACACAAACCATAACCCTCTAACACTGACCTTAATCCCCACCCTAACCCTAACCCTCTAACTCTCTAAATATCACCCGAACACTTACCCTCTAATCCTTACCCTAAGCCTAAACATAACCCTAAAGCCTACCGTCACTGAAACCTAATCCTAACCCTAAATGTTACCCTAACTCTTACACTAACCCTAAACCTAACACTTACTCTAAACCTAACCCTAACCCTAACACTAACACTAACCCTAACCATAAACCTAACCCTAACCATAACCCTAACCTTACACTCTCACCCTAATTGTAACCCCAAACCTAAACCTAACCCTCACCCTAACCCTAAACTTAACCCTTAACCTAAACCTTACAATAACCCGAACCCTATCCCTAAACCTAACCTAACCCTAACACTAAATCTAACACTAACTGTAACTCTAACCATGACCCTAACCATAACCCTAACACCTAACACAAACACTAGCCCTAAAACTGACCGTAACACTAAACCCTAACACAAACCTTAACCCTAACCCTAACAGTAATGGTAACTCTAACTCTAATCCTAACCCTATACATAAACATAACCCTATAGCCCTAACCCTAATCCTAACACTAAACCTAACCTCTAACCCTAACACTAACCCTGACTCTAAGACCAACCCTAACCCTCTAAACTAAACCCTAACGCTAACCCCAACCCTCTAAACCTAACCATAACCATAACCCTAATCCTAAACATCCAACATTCTAACCCTAAACCTAACACTAACACTAATCCTAATACTAACAATAATGCTCACCCTAACACTAACCCTAATCCTAAACCTATGCCTTACCATAACCTAACATTAACACTAACCCTAACCCTCTAACCCTAAACCTAACCCTATCCCTTACACTAAACCTCTAACGCTCTAACCCTAACATAAACACTAACCCTAACCCTAACCCTAAAACTAACCCTAAACCTAACCCTAACCCTAGCACTAGCCCTAACCCTCTACCCTAACACTAATACTAACCCTCAAACCCTAAATTTAACACAAACCGTAACCCTCTAACACTGACCTTAATCCCCACCCTAACCCTAACCCTATAACTCTCTAAATATCACCAGAACACTTATCCTCTAATCCTTACCCTAAGCCGAACCATAACCCTAAAGCCTACCATCACTGAAACCTAATCCTAAACCTAAACGTTACCCTAACTCTTACACTAACCCTAAACCTAACACTTACTCTAAACCTAACCCTAACCCTAACACTAACACTAACCCTAACCATAAACCTAACCCTAACCATAACCCTAACCTTACACTCTCACCCTAATTGTAACCCCAAACCTAAACCTAACCCTCACCCTAACCCTAAACTTAAACCTTAACCTAAACCTTACCCTAACCCGAACCCTATCCCTAAACCTAACCTAACCCTAACACTAAATCTAACACTAACTGTAACTCTAACCATGACGATAACCATAACCCTAACACCTAACACAAACACTAGCCCTAAAACTGACCCTAACACTAAACCCTAACACAAACCTTAACCCTAACCCTAACAGTAATGGTAACTCTAACTCTAACCCTAACCCTATCCATAAACATAACCCTAATACTAACCATCCAATCGTCTAACACTAGCCCTAAACCTAACACTTACCCTAACCCGAACCCTAACCCTAACCCTCTAACCATAAGTCTAACCATAATCCTCTAACGTGAACCCTAACCCTAACCCTAACCCTAACCCTTACCTTCTAAGCCTCTAACCCTAAACCTAACCCTAAATTTAAACCTAACCCTAAATCTAACACTCTAAACCTAACACTATCAATAAGCCTCTAAACCTATCCCTCTATCCCTAACTATAGCCCTAACCCTAACCCTAATACTAAACCTAACCTCTAACCCTAAACCCTAACACCAACTTTAACCCTAACCCTAACAGTAACAGTAACTCTAACTCTAACCCTAAACCTAACCATAAACATAACCCTAACACTAACCATACAATCCTCTAACCCTAGCCCTAACACTAATCCTTACCCTAACCCTAACCCTAAACCTAACCCTATCCCTAACCCTGCAACTAACCCTAACTCTAACACTAACCCTAACCTTAAACCCTAACCCTAACCCTAACCCTGAAACTAACCCTAAATCTAAGCCTAAGCCTAACCCTAGCACTAGCGCTAACCCTCTATCCCTAACACTAACACTTACACTCAAACCCTCACACTAACCCTAACGGTAAACCTCTGAACCTAACCTTAATCCTAACCCTAACCCTAACCCTCTAACTCTCTGAACATAACCCTAACACTTACCCCGTAACCTAACCATAAACCTAACCATAAATCTAAATCCTACCGTCAACCAAACCTAATCCTAACCCTAACTGTTACCCTAAAACTAACACTAACCCTAACCCTAACACTTACTCTAACCCTAACCCTAACCCTAACCCTAACACTAACACTAACAGTAACTCTAATCATAAATCTAAACCTAACCCTAACCCTAACCCTAACTCTCTAACTCTCTAAACATAACTTCTAACACTTAACTTCTAATCCTAACCTTAAGCCTAACCATAATCCTAAACCAAACTCTCACCCAAACCTAATCGTAAACCTAACCTTTACCCTAACCCTAACACTAACCATAACCCTAACACTTACTCTTACCCTAACCCTAACCCTAACCCTGACATTAAACCTAAACCTAACCCTAAACCTAACCCTAACCCTAACACTAACCCTAACCCTCTAACTCTAAGCCTAACCCTATCCCAAACACTCTCACCCTGACACTAACACTAAAACTAACACTAACCCTAAACCCAAACATAACCCTAACTCTAACACTAACACTAACCCTAACCCTAACACTAAAACTAACCCTAACACTAACCCAAACCCTAACCCTAAACCCTAACCCTAACCCTAACCCTAAAACTAACCCTAAACCTAACCCTAAACCTAACCCTAAACCTAAACCTAACCCTAACCCTAGCACTAGCCCTAACCCTCTAACCCTAACACTAATACTAAACCTCAAACCCTAAATTTAACACAAACTGTAACCCTCTAACACTGACCTTAATCCCCACCCTAACCCTAACCCTCTAACTCTCTAAATATCACCCGAACACTTACCCTCTATTCCTTACCCTAAGCCTAACCATAACCCTAAAGCCTACCATCACTGAAACCTAATCCTAAACCTAAACGTTACCCTAACTCTTACACTAACCCTAAACCTAACACTTACTCTAAACCTAACCCTAACCCTAACACTAACACTAACCCTAACCATAAACCTAACCCTAACCATAACCCTAACCTTACACTCTCACCCTAATTGTAACCCCAAACCTAAACCTAACCCTCACCCTAACCCTAAACTTAAACCTTAACCTAAACCTTACCCTAACCCGAACCCTATCCCTAAACCTAACCTAACCCTAACACTAAATCTAACACTAACTGTAACTCTAACCCTAACCCTAACCATAACCCTAACACCTAACACAAACACTAGCCCTAAAACTGACCCTAACACTAAACCCTAACACAAACCTTAACCCTAACCCTAACAGTAATGGTAACTCTAACTCTAACCCTAACCCTATCCATAAACATAACCCTAATACTAACCATCCAATCGTCTAACACTAGCCCTAAACCTAACACTTACCCTAACCCGAACCCTAACCCTAACCCTCTAACCATAAGTCTAACCATAATCCTCTAACGTGAACCCTAACCCTAACCCTAACCCTAACCCTTACCTTCTGAGCCTCTAACCCTAAACCTAACCCTAAATTTAAACCTAACCCTAAATCTAACACTCTAAACCTAACACTATCAATAAGCCTCTAAACCTATCCCTCTATCCCTAACTATAGCCCTAACCCTAACCCTAATACTAAACCTAACCTCTAACCCTAAACCCTAACACCAACTTTAACCCTAACCCTAACAGTAACAGTAACTCTAACTCTAACCCTAAACCTAACCATAAACATAACCCTAACACTAACCATACAATCCTCTAACCCTAGCCCTAACACTAATCCTTACCCTAACCCTAACCCTAAACCTAAGCCTATCCCTAACCCTGCAACTAACCCTAACTCTAACACTAACCCTAACCTTAAACCCTAACCCTAACCCTAACCCTGAAACTAACCCTAAATCTAAGCCTAAGCCTAACCCTAGCACTAGCGCTAACCCTCTATCCCTAACACTAACACTTACACTCAAACCCTCACACTAACCCTAACGGTAAACCTCTGAACCTAACCTTAATCCTAACCCTAACCCTAACCCTCTAACTCTCTAAACATAACCCTAACACTTACCCCGTAACCTAACCATAAACCTAACCATAAATCTAAATCCTACCGTCAACCAAACCTAATCCTAACCCTAACTGTTACCCTAAAACTAACACTAACCCTAACCCTAACACTTACTCTAACCCTAACCCTAACCCTAACCCTAACACTAACACTAACAGTAACTCTAATCATAAATCTAAACCTAACCCTAACCCTAACTCTAACTCTCTAACTCTCTAAACATAACTTCTAACACTTAACTTCTAATCCTAACCCTAAGCCTAACCATAATCCTAAACCAAACTCTCACCCAAACCTAATCGTAAACCTAACCTTTACCCTAACCCTAACACTAACCATAACCCTAACACTTACTCTTACCCTAACCCTAACCCTAACCCTGACATTAAACCTAAACCTAACCCTAAACCTAACCCTAACCCTAACACTAACCCTAACCCTCTAACTCTAAGCCTAACCCTATCCCAAACACTCTCACCCTGACACTAACACTAAAACTAACACTAACCCTAAACCCAAACATAAAACTAACTCTAACACTAACACTAACCCTAACCCTAACACTAAAACTAACCCTAACACTAACCCAAACCCTAACCCTAAACCCTAACCCTAACCCTAACCCTAAAACTAACCCTAAACCTAACCCTAAACCTAACCCTAAACCTAAACCTAACCCTAACCCTAGCACTAGCCCTAACCCTCTAACCCTAACACTAATACTAACCATCAAACCCTAAATTTAACACAAACCGTAACCCTCTAACACTGACCTTAATCCCCACCCTAACCCTAACCCTCTAACTCTCTAAATATCACCCGAACACTTACCCTCTATTCCTTACCCTAAGCCTAACCATAACCCTAAAGCCTACCGTCACTGAAACCTAATCCTAACCCTAAACGTTACCCTAACTCTTACACTAACTCTAAAACTAACACTTATTCTAAACCTAACCCTAACCCTAACACTAACACTACCTAAACCTAACCCTAACCATAACCCTAACCTTACACTCTCACCCTAATTGTAACCCCAAACCTAAACCTAACCCTCACCCTAACACTAAACTTAACACTTAACCTAAACCTTACCCTAATCCGAACCCTATCCCTAAACCTAACCTAACCCTAACACTAAATCTAACACTAACTGTAACTCTAACCCTAACACTAACCCTAACACCTAACACTAACACTAGCCCTAAAACTAACCCTAACCCTAAACCCTAACACAAACCTTAACCCTAACCCTAACAGTAATGGTAATTCTAACTCTAATTCTAACCCTATCCATAAACATAACCCTAATACTTACCATACAATCGTCTAACACTAGCCCTAACCCTAACACTTACCCTAACCTGAACCCTAACCATGACCCTCTAACCATAAGTCTAACCATAATCCTCTAATGCGAACCCTAACCCTAACCCTAATCCTTACAATAACCCTCTAATGCTAACGATATCCCTAACACTAACCCGAGCCCTAACCCTCTAAGCCTCTAACCCTAAACCTAAGCCTAAATCTAACCCTAACCCTAAATCTAACACTCTAAACCTAACACTATCAATAAGCTTCTAAACCTATCCCTCTATCCCTAACTATAGCCCTAACCCTAATCCTAACACTAAACCTAACCTCTAACCCTAACACTAACACTGACTCTAAGACCAACCCTAACCCTCTAAACCTAACCCTAACGCTAACCCCAACCCTCTTAACCTAACCATAACCATAAGCCTAATCCTAAAAATCCAACATTCTAACCCTAAACCTAACACTAACACTAATTCTAATACTAACCATAATGCTCACCCTAACACTAACCCTAAACCTAAACCTATGCCTTACCATAACCTAACATTAACACTAACCCTAACCCTCTAACCCAAAGCCTAACCCTATCCCTAACACTAAACCTCTAACGCTGTAACCCTAACATAAACACTAACCCTAACCCTAACCCCAAAACTAACCCTAAACCTAACCCTAAACCTAAACCTAACCCTAGCACTAGCCCTAACCCTCTAACCCTAACACTAATACTAACCCTCAAACCCTAAATTTAACACAAACCGTAACCCTCTAACACTGACCTTAATCCCCACCCTAACCCTAACCCTCTAACTCTCTAAATATCACCCGAACACTTACCCTCTAATCCTTACCCTAAGCCTAACCATAACCCTAAAGCCTACCGTCACTGAAACCTAATCCTAACCCTAAACTTTACCCTAACTCTTACACTAACCCTAAACCTAACACTTACTCTAAACCTAAACCTAACACTAACACTAACCCTAACCATAAACCTAACCCTAACCATAACCCTAACCTTACACTCTCACCCTAATTGTAACCCCAAACCTAAACCTAACCCTCACCCTAACCCTAAACTTAACCCTTAACCTAAACCTTACCCTAACCCGAACCCTATCCCTAAACCTAACCTAACCCTAACACTAAATCTAACACTAACTGTAACTCTAACCATGACGATAACCATAACCCTAACACCTAACACAAACACTAGCCCTAAAACTGACCCTAACACTAAACCCTAACACAAACCTTAACCCTAACCCTAACAGTAATGGTAACTCTAACTCTAACCCTAACCCTATCCATAAACATAACCCTAATACTAACCATCCAATTGTCTAACACTAGCCCTAACCCTAACACTTACCCTAACCCAAACCCTAACCCTAACCCTCTAACCATAAGTCTAACCATAATCCTCTAACGTGACCCCTAACCCTAACCCTAATCCTAACAATAACCCTCTAATGCTAACCATATCCCTAACACTAACCCGAGCCCTAACCCTCTAAGCCTCTAACCCTAAACCTAACCCTAAATTTAACCCTAACCCTAAATCTAACACTCTAAACCTAACACTATCAATAAGCCTCTAAACCTATACCTCTATCCCTAACTATAGCCCTAACCCTAACCCTAACACTAAACCTAACCTCTAACCCTAACACTAACCCTGAATCTAAGACCAACCCTAACACTCTAAACCTAACCCTAACGCTAACCCCAACCCTCTAAACCTAACCATAACCATAACCCTAATCCTAAACATCCAACATTCTAACCCTAAACCTAACACTAACACTAATCCTAATACTAACCATAATGCTCACCCTAACACTAACCCTAATCCTAAACCTATGCCTTACCATAACCTAACATTAACACTAACCCTAACCCTCTAACCCTAAGCCTAACCCTATCCCTAACACTAAACCTCTAACACTCTAACCCTAACATAAACACTAACCCTAACCCTAACCCTAAAACTAAACCTAACACTAACCCTAACCATAATTCTAACACTAAAAGAAACCCTAACCCTAACCTAAACCCTAAAACTACCCATAAAACCTAACCCTAACCCTAAAACTATATCTAACTCTAACCCTAACCCTAACCCTAGCCCTAGCCTAACCCTCTAACACTAACAATAATACTAACCCTCAAACCCTAACATTAACCATAACAGTAACCCTCTAACCCTAATCTTAACCCCAACCCTATCCCTGTCCCTCTAACTCTCTAAATATAACCCTAACACTTACCCTCTAATCCTACCCCTAAGCCTAAGCATATCCCTAAACCAAACTTTCAGCCAAACCAAATCCTAACCCTAACCGTTAGCCTAACCCTAACACTATCCATAACCCTAACACTTACTCTAACCCTAACCCTAAACCTAACACTAACACTAACCCTAACCATAAACCTAACCCTAACCGTAACCCTAACCCTCAAACTAACCCTAACTAAACCTAACCATAACCATAACCATAACGCTAAACATCCAACCCTCTAAACCTACACCTAACCCTAACTTTTACCCTAATACTAACCGTAATGCTAACCCTAACACTAACCCTGAAACTAACCGTAATCTAACCCTAAGACTAACACTATCCCTAGCCCTAACCCTCTATCCCTAACACTAATACTAACCCTCAAACCCTAACACTAACCCTAACCGTAACCCTCTAAACCTAACCTTAACCCTAACCCAAACCATAACCCTCTAACCCTCTAAACATAACCCTAACACTTACCCTCTAAATCTAACCATAAGCTGAATCATAACCTTAAACCCTACCGTCACCCAAACCTAATTCTAACCCTAACCGTTAACCTTACCCTAACACTAACCCTAACCCTAAAACTAACCCTAACCCTAACCCTAACCCTAACCCTAACCCTAACACTAACACTAACGCTAACACTCTAACCTATGCCTAACCCTATCCCTAACCCTAACCCTCTAACGCTCTAACCCTAACACTACCACTAACCGAAACCATAACCCTAACACTAACCCTAACCCTAACCCTAACGCTAAAACCAACCCTAAACCTAACCCTAACCGTAACCCTAAACCCTAACCCTAACCCTAACCCTAAATCTAACACTAAATCTAACCCTAACCCTAACACTATCCCTAGCCCTAACCCTGTAAACCTAACAATAATCCTAACCCTGAAACCATAACATAAACACTAACCATAACCCTCTAACCCAAACCTAAACCCACACCCTAACCATAACCCTGTAACTCTCTAAACAAAACCCTAAAAATTACCCTCTAATCCTTACCCTAAGACTAACCAAAACCCTTAACCCAACCGTCACCCAAACCTAACGCTAACCCTAACAGTTACCCTACACCTAACACTAACCTTAAACCTAACACTTACTCTAACCCTAAGCCAAACGCTAAAACTAACAATAACCCTAACCATAAACCTAACCCTAACCATAACACTAACCATAACACTCTCACCCTAAACGTAACCCCAAACCTAACCCTAAGTCTCAATATAACCCTAAACCTAACACTTAACCTAAACCTTAGCCTTATTCCAAACCTAACCCTGAACCTAAATTAACCCTAACACTAAATCTAACCCTAACTGTAACTCTAACACTAACCCTAACCCTAACACCTAACACTAACACTATCCCTAACACTAACCCTAACCCTAAACCCTAACACCAACTTTAACCCTAACCCTAACAGTAACAGTAACTCTAACTCTAACCCTAAACATAACCCTAACACTAACCATACAATTCTCTAACCCTAGCCCTAAAACTAATCCTTACCCTAACCCTAACCCTAAACCTAACCCTATCCCTAACCCTGCAACTAACCCTAACTCTAACCCTAACCCTAACCTTAAACCCTAACCCTAACCCTAACCCTGAAACTAACCCTAAATCTAAGCCTAAGCCTAACCCTAGCACTAGCGCTAACCCTCTATCCCTAACACTAACACTTACACTCAAAACCTCACAGTAACCCTAATGATAACCCTCTGAACCTAACCTTAACCCTAACCCTAACCCTAACACTCTAACTCTCTAAACATAACCCTATCACTTACCCCCTAACCTAACCATAAACCTAACCATAAATCTAAATCCTACCGTCACCCAAACCTAATCCTAACCCGAACTGGTACCCTAAAATTAACACTAACCCTAACCCTAACACTTACTCTAACCCTAACCCTAACCCTAACACTAACACTAACAGTAACCCTAACCATAAATCTAAACCTAAACCTAACCCTAACCCTCTAACTCTCTAAACATAACTTCTAACACGTAACTTCTAATACTAACCCTAAGCCTAACCATAATCCTAAACCAAACTCTCACCCAAACCTAATCCTAAACCTAACCTTTACCCTAACCCTAACACTAACCCTAACCCTAACACTTACTCTTACCCTAACCCTAACCCTAACCCTAACATTAAACCTAAACCTAACCCTAAACCGAACCCTAACCCTAACACTAACCCTAACCCTCTAACTCTAAGCCTAACCCTATCCAAACACTCTCACCCTGACACTAACACTAAAACTAACACTAACCCTAAACACAAACATAACCCTAACTCTAACACTAAAACTAACCCTAACCCTAACACTAAAACTAACCCTAACACTAACCCAAACCCTAACCCTAAACCCTAACCCACCCTAACCCTAAAACTAACCCTAAACCTAAACCTAACCCTAACCCTAGCACTAACCCTAACCCTCTAACCCTAACACTAATACTATACCTCAAACCCTAAATTTAACACAAACCGTAACCCTCTAACACTGACCTTAATCCCCACCCTAACCCTAACCCTCTAACTCTCTAAATATCACCCGAACACTTACCCTCTAATCCTTACCCTAAGCCTAAACATAACCCTAAAGCCTACAGTCACTGAAACCTAATCCTAACCCTAAATGTTACCCTAACTCTTACACTAACCCTAAACCTAACACTTACTCTAAACCTAACCCTAACCCTAACACTAACACTAACCCTAACCATAAACCTAACCCTAACCCTAACCCTAACCTTACACTCTCACCCTAATTGTAACCCCAAACCTAAACCTAACCCTCACCCTAACCCTAAACTTAACCCTTAACCTAAACCTTACAATAACCCGAACCCTATCCCTAAACCTAACCTAACCCTAACACTAAATCTAACACTAACTGTAACTCTAACCATGACCCTAACCATAACCCTAACACCTAACACAAACACTAGCCCTAAAACTGACCATAACACTAAACCCTAACACAAACCTTAACCCTAACCCTAACAGTAATGGTAACTCTAACTCTAATCCTAACCCTATACATAAACATAAACCTATAGCCCTAACCCTAATCCTAACACTAAACCTAACCTCTAACCCTAACACTAACCCTGACTCTAAGACCAACCCTAACCCTCTAAACTAAACCCTAACGCTAACCCCAACCCTCTAAACCTAACCATAACCATAACCCTAATCCTAAACATCCAACATTCTAACCCTAAACCTAACACTAACACTAATCCTAATACTAACAATAATGCTCACCCTAACACTAACCCTAATCCTAAACCTATGCCTTACCATAACCTAACATTAACACTAACCCTAACCCTCTAACCCTAAACCTAACCCTATCCCTAACACTAAACCTCTAACGCTCTAACCCTAACATAAACACTAACCCTAATCCTAACCCTAAAACTAACCCTAAACCTAACCCTAACCCTAGCACTAACCCTAACCCTCTACCCTAACACTAATACTAACCCTCAAACCCTAAATTTAACACAAACCGTAACCCTCTAACACTGACCTTAATCCCCACCCTAACCCTAACCCTATAACTCTCTAAATATCACCAGAACACTTATCCTCTAATCCTTACCCTAAGCCGAACCATAACCCTAAAGCCTACCATCACTGAAACCTAATCCTAAACCTAAACGTTACCCTAACTCTTACACTAACCCTAAACCTAACACTTACTCTAAACCTAACCCTAACCCTAACACTAACACTAACCCTAACCATAAACCTAACCCTAACCATAACCCTAACCTTACACTCTCACCCTAATTGTAACCCCAAACCTAGACCTAACCCTCACCCTAACCCTAAACTTAAACCTTAACCTAAACCTTACCCTAACCCGAACCCTATCCCTAAACCTAACCTAACCCTAACACTAAATCTAACACTAACTGTAACTCTAACCCTAACCCTAACCATAACCCTAACACCTAACACAAACACTAGCCCTAAAACTGACCCTAACACTAAACCCTAACACAAACCTTAACCCTAACCCTAACAGTAATGGTAACTCTAACTCTAACCCTAACCCTATCCATAAACATAACCCTAATACTAACCATCCAATCGTCTAACACTAGCCCTAAACCTAACACTTACCCTAACCCGAACCCTAACCCTAACCCTCTAACCATAAGTCTAACCATAATCCTCTAACGTGAACCCTAACCCTAACCCTAACCCTAACCCTTACCTTCTAAGCCTCTAACCCTAAACCTAACCCTAAATTTAAACCTAACCCTAAATCTAACACTCTAAACCTAACACTATCAATAAGCCTCTAAACCTATCCCTCTATCCCTAACTATAGCCCTAACCCTAACCCTAATACTAAACCTAACCTCTAACCCTAAACCCTAACACCAACTTTAACCCTAACCCTAACAGTAACAGTAACTCTAACTCTAACCCTAAACCTAACCATAAACATAACCCTAACACTAACCATACAATCCTCTAACCCTAGCCCTAACACTAATCCTTACCCTAACCCTAACCCTAAACCTAACCCTATCCCTAACCCTGCAACTAAAACCTAACTCTAACACTAACCCTAACCTTAAACCCTAACCCTAACCCTAACCCTGAAACTAACCCTAAATCTAAGCCTAAGCCTAACCCTAGCACTAGCGCTAACCCTCTATCCCTAACACTAACACTTACACTCAAACCTTCACACTAACCCTAACGGTAAACCTCTGAACCTAACCTTAATCCTAACCCTAACCCTAACCCTCTAACTCTCTAAACATAACCCTAACACTTACCCCGTAACCTAACCATAAACCTAACCATAAATCTAAATCCTACCGTCAACCAAACCTAATCCTAACCCTAACTGTTACCCTAAAACTAACACTAACCCTAACCCTAACACTTACTCTAACCCTAACCCTAACCCTAACCCTAACACTAACACTAACAGTAACTCTAATCATAAATCTAAACCTAACCCTAACCCTAACTCTAACTCTCTAACTCTCTAAACATAACTTCTAACACTTAACTTCTAATCCTAACCCTAAGCCTAACCATAATCCTAAACCAAACTCTCACCCAAACCTAATCCTAAACCTAACCTTTACCCTAACCCTAACACTAACCCTAACCCTAACACTTACTCTTACCCTAACCCTAACCCTAACCCTAACATTAAACCTAAACCTAACCCTAAACCGAACCCTAACCCTAACACTAACCCTAACCCTCTAACTCTAAGCCTAACCCTATCCAAACACTCTCACCCTGACACTAACACTAAAACTAACACTAACCCTAAACACAAACATAACCCTAACTCTAACACTAAAACTAACCCTAACCCTAACACTAAAACTAACCCTAACACTAACCCAAACCCTAACCCTAAACCCTAACCCACCCTAACCCTAAAACTAACCCTAAACCTAAACCTAACCCTAACCCTAGCACTAACCCTAACCCTCTAACCCTAACACTAATACTATACCTCAAACCCTAAATTTAACACAAACCGTAACCCTCTAACACTGACCTTAATCCCCACCCTAACCCTAACCCTCTAACTCTCTAAATATCACCCGAACACTTACCCTCTAATCCTTACCCTAAGCCTAAACATAACCCTAAAGCCTACAGTCACTGAAACCTAATCCTAACCCTAAATGTTACCCTAACTCTTACACTAACCCTAAACCTAACACTTACTCTAAACCTAACCCTAACCCTAACACTAACACTAACCCTAACCATAAACCTAACCCTAACCCTAACCCTAACCTTACACTCTCACCCTAATTGTAACCCCAAACCTAAACCTAACCCTCACCCTAACCCTAAACTTAACCCTTAACCTAAACCTTACAATAACCCGAACCCTATCCCTAAACCTAACCTAACCCTAACACTAAATCTAACACTAACTGTAACTCTAACCATGACCCTAACCATAACCCTAACACCTAACACAAACACTAGCCCTAAAACTGACCATAACACTAAACCCTAACACAAACCTTAACCCTAACCCTAACAGTAATGGTAACTCTAACTCTAATCCTAACCCTATACATAAACATAAACCTATAGCCCTAACCCTAATCCTAACACTAAACCTAACCTCTAACCCTAACACTAACCCTGACTCTAAGACCAACCCTAACCCTCTAAACTAAACCCTAACGCTAACCCCAACCCTCTAAACCTAACCATAACCATAACCCTAATCCTAAACATCCAACATTCTAACCCTAAACCTAACACTAACACTAATCCTAATACTAACAATAATGCTCACCCTAACACTAACCCTAATCCTAAACCTATGCCTTACCATAACCTAACATTAACACTAACCCTAACCCTCTAACCCTAAACCTAACCCTATCCCTAACACTAAACCTCTAACGCTCTAACCCTAACATAAACACTAACCCTAATCCTAACCCTAAAACTAACCCTAAACCTAACCCTAACCCTAGCACTAACCCTAACCCTCTACCCTAACACTAATACTAACCCTCAAACCCTAAATTTAACACAAACCGTAACCCTCTAACACTGACCTTAATCCCCACCCTAACCCTAACCCTATAACTCTCTAAATATCACCAGAACACTTATCCTCTAATCCTTACCCTAAGCCGAACCATAACCCTAAAGCCTACCATCACTGAAACCTAATCCTAAACCTAAACGTTACCCTAACTCTTACACTAACCCTAAACCTAACACTTACTCTAAACCTAACCCTAACCCTAACACTAACACTAACCCTAACCATAAACCTAACCCTAACCATAACCCTAACCTTACACTCTCACCCTAATTGTAACCCCAAACCTAGACCTAACCCTCACCCTAACCCTAAACTTAAACCTTAACCTAAACCTTACCCTAACCCGAACCCTATCCCTAAACCTAACCTAACCCTAACACTAAATCTAACACTAACTGTAACTCTAACCCTAACCCTAACCATAACCCTAACACCTAACACAAACACTAGCCCTAAAACTGACCCTAACACTAAACCCTAACACAAACCTTAACCCTAACCCTAACAGTAATGGTAACTCTAACTCTAACCCTAACCCTATCCATAAACATAACCCTAATACTAACCATCCAATCGTCTAACACTAGCCCTAAACCTAACACTTACCCTAACCCGAACCCTAACCCTAACCCTCTAACCATAAGTCTAACCATAATCCTCTAACGTGAACCCTAACCCTAACCCTAACCCTAACCCTTACCTTCTAAGCCTCTAACCCTAAACCTAACCCTAAATTTAAACCTAACCCTAAATCTAACACTCTAAACCTAACACTATCAATAAGCCTCTAAACCTATCCCTCTATCCCTAACTATAGCCCTAACCCTAACCCTAATACTAAACCTAACCTCTAACCCTAAACCCTAACACCAACTTTAACCCTAACCCTAACAGTAACAGTAACTCTAACTCTAACCCTAAACCTAACCATAAACATAACCCTAACACTAACCATACAATCCTCTAACCCTAGCCCTAACACTAATCCTTACCCTAACCCTAACCCTAAACCTAACCCTATCCCTAACCCTGCAACTAACCCTAACTCTAACACTAACCCTAACCTTAAACCCTAACCCTAACCCTAACCCTGAAACTAACCCTAAATCTAAGCCTAAGCCTAACCCTAGCACTAGCGCTAACCCTCTATCCCTAACACTAACACTTACACTCAAACCTTCACACTAACCCTAACGGTAAACCTCTGAACCTAACCTTAATCCTAACCCTAACCCTAACCCTCTAACTCTCTAAACATAACCCTAACACTTACCCCGTAACCTAACCATAAACCTAACCATAAATCTAAATCCTACCGTCAACCAAACCTAATCCTAACCCTAACTGTTACCCTAAAACTAACACTAACCCTAACCCTAACACTTACTCTAACCCTAACCCTAACCCTAACCCTAACACTAACACTAACAGTAACTCTAATCATAAATCTAAACCTAACCCTAACCCTAACTCTAACTCTCTAACTCTCTAAACATAACTTCTAACACTTAACTTCTAATCCTAACCCTAAGCCTAACCATAATCCTAAACCAAACTCTCACCCAAACCTAATCGTAAACCTAACCTTTACCCTAACCCTAACACTAACCATAACCCTAACACTTACTCTTACCCTAACCCTAACCCTAACCCTGACATTAAACCTAAACCTAACCCTAAACCTAACCCTAACCCTAACACTAACCCTAACCCTCTAACTCTAAGCCTAACCCTATCCCAAACACTCTCACCCTGACACTAACACTAAAACTAACACTAACCCTAAACCCAAACATAACCCTAACTCTAACACTAACACTAACCCTAACCCTAACACTAAAACTAACCCTAACACTAACCCAAACCCTAACCCTAAACCCTAACCCTAACCCTAACCCTAAAACTAACCCTAAACCTAACCCTAAACCTAACCCTAAACCTAAACCTAACCCTAACCCTAGCACTAGCCCTAACCCTCTAACCCTAACACTAATACTAACCCTCAAACCCTAAATTTAACACAAACCGTAACCCTCTAACACTGACCTTAATCCCCACCCTAACCCTAACCCTCTAACTCTCTAAATATCACCCGAACACTTACCCTCTAATCCTTACCCTAAGCCTAACCATAACCCTAAAGCCTACCGTCACTGAAACCTAATCCTAACCCTAAACGTTACCCTAACTCTTACACTAACCCTAAACCTAACACTTACTCTAAACCTAACCCTAACACTAAAACTAACACTAACCCTAACCATAAACCTAACCCTAACCATAACCCTAACCTTACACTCTCACCCTAATTGTAACCCCAAACCTAAACCTAACCCTCACCCTAACACTAAAGTTAACACTTAACCTAAACCTTACCCTAACCCGAACCCTATCCCTAAACCTAACCTAACCCTAACACTAAATCTAACACTAACTGTAACTCTAACCCTAACACTAACCCTAACACCTTACACTAACACTAGCCTTAAAACTAAACCTAACCCTAAACCCTAACACAAACCTTAACCCTAACCCTAACAGTAATGGTAACTCTAACTCTAACCCTAACCCTATCCATAAACATAACCCTAATACTAACCATACAATCGTCTAACACTAGCCCTAACCCTAACACTTACCCTAACCCGAACCCTAACCCTAACCCTCTAACCATAAGTCTAACCATAATCCTCTAACGTGAACCCTAACCATAACCCTAATCCTAACAATAAACCTCTAATGCTAACCATATCCCTAACACTAACCCGAGCCGTAAACCTCTAAGCCTCTATCCCTAAACCTAACCCTAAATTTAACCCTAACCCTAAATCTAACACTCTAAACCTAACACTATCAATAAGCCTCTAATCCTATCCCTCTATCCCTAACTATACCCCTAACCCTAACCCTAATACTAAACCTAACCTCTAACCCTAACACTAACCCTGACTCTAAGACCAACCCTAACACTCTAAACCTAACCCTAACGCTAACCCCAACCCTCTAAACCTAACCATAACCATAAGCCTAATCCTAAACATCCAACATTCTAACCCTAAACCTAACACTAACACTAATCCTAATACTAACCATAATGCTCACCCTAACACTAACCCTAATCCTAAACCTATGCCTTACCATAACCTAACAATAACACTAACCCTAACCCTCTAACCCTAAGCCTAACCCTATCCCTAACACTAAACCTCTAAAGCTCTAACCCTAACATAAACACTAACCCTAACCCTAACCCTAAAACTAAACCTAACACTAACCCTAACCATAATTCTAACACTAAAAGAAACCCTAACCCAAACCTAAACCCTAAAACTACCCATAAAACCTAACCCTAAGCCTAACCCTAAAACTATCTCTAACTCTAACCCTAACCCTAACCCTAGCCATAGCCTAACCCTCTAACACTAACACTAATACTAACAATCAAACCCTAACATTAACCATAACAGTAACCCTCTAACCCTAATCTTAACCCCAACCTTATCCCTATCCCTCTAACTGTCTAAACATAACCCTAACACTTGCCCTCTAATCCTACCCCTAAGCCTAAGCATATCCCTAAACACAACCGTCAGCCAAACCAAATCCTAACCCTAACCGTTAGCCTAACCCTAACACTATCCCTAACCCTAACACTTACTATAACCCTAACCCTAAACCTAACACTAACACAAACCCTAACCATAAACCTAACCCTAACCATAATCCTAACCCTCAAACTAGCCCTAACTAAACCTAACCATAACCATAACCGTAACCCTAAACATCCAACCCTCTAAACTACACCTAAACCTAAATTTAACCCTAATACTAACCGTAATGCTAACCCAAACACTAACCCTGAAACTAACCGTAATCTAACCCTAAGACTAACACTATCCCTAGCCCTAACCCTCTATCCCTAACACTAATACTAACCCTCAAACCCTAACACTAACCCTAAGCATAACCCTCTAAACCTAACCTTAACCCTAACCCTAAAAATAACCCTCTAACTCTCTAAACATAACCCTAACACTTACCCTCTAAACATAACCCTAAGCTGAATCATAACCTTAAACCCTACCGTAACCCAAACCTAATTCTAACCCTTACCGTTAAACTAACCCTAACACTAACCCTAACCCTAACACTAACCCTAACCCTAACCCTAACCCTAACACTAACACTAATACTAACACTAACACTAACACTAACACTAACCCTAACACTCTAACCCTATGCCTAACCCTATCCCTAACCCTAACCCTCTAACGCTCTAACCCTAACACTACCACTAACTGAAACCATAACCCTAACACTAACCCTAACCCTAACCCTAACGCTAAAACCCACCCTAAACCTAACCCTAACCCTAAACCCTAACCCTAACCCTAAATCTAACACTAAATCTAACACTAACCCTAACACTATCCCTAGCCCTAACCCTGTAAACCTAACACTAATACTAACCCTGAAACCATAACATAAACACTAACCATAACCCTCTAACCCAAACCTAAACCCACACCCTAACCATAACCCACTAACTCTCTAAACATAACCCTAAAAATTACCCTCTAATCCTTACCCTAAGACTAACCAAAACCCTTAACCCAACCGTCACCCAAACCTAACGCTAACCCTAACAGTTACCCTACACCTAACACTAACCCTAACCCTAACACTTACTCTAACCCTAAGCCAAACGCTAAAACTAACAATAACCCTAACCATAAAATTAACCCTAACCATAACCCTAACCATAACACTCTCACCCTAAACGTAACCCCAAACCTAACACTAACAGTAACCCTAACCATAAATCTAAAGCTAACCCTAACCCTAACCCTAACACTCTAACTCACTTAACATAACTTCTAACACTTAACTTCTAATCCTAACCCTAAGCCTCAACATATTCCTAAACCAAACTCTCACCCAAACCTAATCCTAAACCTAACCTTTACCCTAACCCTAAAACTAACCCTAACCCTAACACTTACTCTTACCCTAACCCTAACCCTAACACTAACCCTAACACTAACCCTAACATTAAACCAAAACCTAACCCTAAACCTAACCCTAACCCTAACACAAACCCTAACCCGCTAACTCTAAGCCTAACCCTATCCCAAACACTCTCACCCTGACATTAACACTAAAACTAACACTAAGCCTAAACCCAAACATAACCCTAACTCTAACACTAACACTAACCCTAACCCTAACCCTAAATCTAACACTAAATCTAACCCTAACCCTAACACTATCCCTAGCCCTAACCCTGTAAACCTAACACTAATACTAACCCTGAAACCATAACATAAACACTAACCATAACCCTCTAACCCAAACCTAAACCCACACCCTAACCATAACCCTCTAACTCTCTAAACATAACCCTAAAAATTACCCTCTAATCCTTACCCTAAGACTAACCAAAACCCTTAACCCAACCGTCACCCAAACCTAACACTAACCCTAACAGTTACCCTACACCTAACACTAACCCTAAACCTAACACTTACTCTAACCCTAACCCAAACGCTAAAACTAACAATAACCCTAACCATAAACCTAACCCTAACCATAACCCTAACCATAACACTCTCACCCTAAACGTAACCCCAAACCTAACCCTAAGTCTCAATATAACCCTAAACCTAACACTTAACCTAAACTTTAGCCTTACTCCAACCCTAACCCTGAACCTAAACTAACCCTAACACTAAATCTAACCCTAACTGTAACTCTAACACTAACCCTAACCCTAACACCTAACACTAACACTAGCCCTAACACTAACCCTAACCCTAAACCCTAACACCAACTTTAACCCTAACCCTAACAGTAACAGTAACTCTAACTCTAACCCTAAACCTATCCATAAACATAACCCTAACAGTAGCCATCCAATCCTCTAACCCTAGGCCTAACACTAATCCTTACCCTAACCCTAACCCTAAACCTAACCCTATCCCTAACCCTGCAACTAACCCTAACTCTAACCCTAACCCTAACCTTAAAACCTAACCCTAAACGTAACCCTAACCCTGAAACTAACCCTAAATCTAAGCCTAAGCCTAAACCTAGCACTAGCGCTAACCCTCTATCCCTAACACTAACACTTACACTCAAACCCTCACACTAACCCTAACCCTAACCCTCTAACTCACTAAACATAACCCTAACACTTACCACCTAACATAACCATAAACCTAACCATAAATCTAAATCCACCGTCACCCAAACCTAATCCTAACCCGAACTGTTACCCTAAAACTAACACTAACCCTAACCCTAACACTTACTCTAACCCTAACCCTAACCCTAACCCTAACACTAAACCTAACACTAACCCTAAACCTAACCCTATCCCTGACCCTAACTGTAACCCTCTAGCCATAAGCCAACCCTATCCCTAACCTAACCTTCTAAAGCTCTAAACCTAACCTTAACACTAAACCTAACCCTAACCCTAAACCTAACTCTAACCCTAACACTAACCCTAACCCTAACCTTAACCCTAAAACCTATTCCTAACCCAAACCCTAAAACAAACCCTAACTCTAACCCTAACCCTAACGATATCCCTAGCCCTAACCCTCTATCCCTCCCACTAATACAAACCCTCAAACCCTAACGCTAACCCTAACCATAAGAGTCTTACCCTAACCTTAACCCTAACCCTAATCCTAACACTCTAACTCTCTAAACATAACCCTAACACTTACCTTCTAATGCAAACACTAAGCCTAACCATAACCTTAAACCCAACCGTCACCCAAACCTAAACCTAACCCTAACCTTTATCCTAACCCTAACACTAACCCTAAACCTAACACTTACTCTTACACTAACCCTAACCCTAACACTAAACCTAACCCTAAACCTAAACCTAACAATAACCCTACACTAACCCTAATCCTCTAACCCTAAGCCTAACCCTATGCCTAACCCTAACTCTCTAACGCTCTAACCCTAACACTAACACTAAACCTAACCCTAAACCTAAACCTAACAATAACCCTAACACTAACCCTAACTCTAACCTTACACTAACCCGAACCCTAACCCTAACCCTCTAACCATAAGTCTAACCATAATCCTCTAACGTGACCCCTAACCCTAATCCTAACAATCACCCTCTAATGCTAACCATAACCTTAACACTAACCCGATCCCTAACCCTTTAACCCTCTAAACCTAACCCTAACCCTAAATTTAACCCTAACCCTAAATCTAACACTCTAAACCTAACACAATCAATAAGCCTCTAACCCTATCCCTCTATCTCTAACAATAGCCCTAACCCTAACCCTAACACTAAAACTAACCTCTAACCCTAACACTAACCCTGACCCTACGAACAACCCTAACCCTCTAAACCTAACCCTAACGCTAACCCCAACCCTCTAAACCTAACCATAACCATAACCCTAACCCTAAACATCCAACCCTCTAACCCTTAACCTAACCCTAACCCTAACTCTAACCCTCTAGCCGTAACCCTAACCCTAACCCCAACACTAACCATAAACCCTAATCCTAACCCTAAACCTAAAACTAACCCTAACTCTAACCCCAACCCTAACCCTATCCCTAGCCTAACCCTCTATACCTAACACTAATACTAACCCACAATACCTAACACTAACCCTAATCGTAACCCTCTAAACCTAACCTTATACCTAACCCTAACCCTAACCCTCTAACTCTCTAAACATAACCCTAACACTTACCCTCTCATCCTAACCCTAAGCCTAACGATAGCCCTGAACTCAACCGTCACCCAAAACCAAATCCTAAGCCTAAACTTTTCCCTAACCCTAACACTAAACATAACCATAACACTTACTCTTACCCTAACACTAACCCTAACCCTAACCCTAACCCTAACCCTAACACTAAACCTAACCGTAAACCTAACCCTAACAATAACACTACACTAACCCTATCCCTAACCCTAACTATCTAACGCTCTAACCCTAACAAAAACACTAACCCTAACCCTAACCCTAAACCTAACCCTAACCCTAACACTAACACTAACCCTAACTCTAACCCTTACAGTAACACGAAACCTAACCCTTCCCTTCTAGCCATAAGTCTAACCATAAACCTCTAACGTGAACTCTAACCCTAAACCTAATCCTAACAACCCTCTCTTGCTAACCATATCGCTAACACTCACCTGTACCCTAACCCTCTAACCCACTAACCGTAACCCTAACACTAACCCTAACTCTAACCATAAATCTAACACCAAACTCTAACCCTATCAATAAGCCTCTAAACCTAACCCTCTAACCCTAACCCTAACCCTTACCCTGACCCTAAGAACAACACTAACCTTTAAACCTAACCCTAACGCTAACCCCAAACCTGTGAACCTGACCATAACCATAACCCTAACCCTCAACATCCATCCCTCTAACCCTAAAGCTCACCGTAACCCGAACGCTAATACTGACCTTAACGCTAACACTAACACTAACCAAAATCCTAAACCTAGGCCTTGCCCTAAACCTAACCTTAACCCTAAACCTAACACTCTAACTCTAAGCCCTCTACCCCTAACCCAATACCTCTAACACTCTAACCCTAAAACGAACCCTAACCCTAACCTTAACCTAACCGTAAAACTAACACTAACCCTAACACTAACAAAAACCTAACCCTAACACTACACTTGCAACTAACCCTAACTCTAAAGCTAACCGTAATCTTAAAACCTAACCCTAAACCTAACCCGGAAACTAACTCTAAATCTAACCCTAAGCCTAACCCTAGCACTAGCCCCAAACCTCTATCCCTAACATTAACACTAACCCTCAAACCCTAACACTAACCCTAACCCTAACACTTACTCTAACCCTAACACTAACCCAAACCCTAACCATAAACCTAACCCTAACACTAACACTAAACCTAACCATAAACATAACCCTAACTCTAACCCTCTAACTCTCTAAACATAACCTTAACACTTACCTTCTAATACTAACCCTAAGCCTAAGCATAAACCGAAACCCAACCGTCACCCAAACCTAATCCTAACCCTAACATTTATCCTAACCCTAACACTAACCCCAACCCTAACACTTACTCTTACCCTAACCCTAACCCTAACACTTAACCTAACCCTAACCCTAAACCAATCCCTAACCCTACCACTAACCCTAACTCTCTAACCCTAAGCCTAACCCTATCCCTAACCCTAACCCTCTAACACTCTAACCTTAACACTAACACTAACACTAACCCAGCCGTAAACCTAACCCTAACCCAAACACTAACTCTAACCCTAAACCTAAAACTATCCCTAACTATAACCCTAAACCTAACCCTAAAGCCTAACCGTAACCCTAACCCTAAAACAAACCCTAACTCTAACCCTAACCCTAACCCTAACCCTAGCCCTAACCCTCCAAGCCTAACACTAATACTAACAATCAAAGCCTAACACTAACCCTAACTGTAACCCTCTAACACTAACATGAACCACCAGCCTAAACCTAACCCTCTAACTCTCTAAATATAACCCGAAACGTACCCTCTAATCCTTACCCTAAGCCTAACCATAACACTAAAACCCAACCATCACCCAAGCCTAATCCTAAACCTAAACGTTACCCTAACCCTAACACTAACCCTAACCCTAACACTAACCCTAACCCTAACACTTACTCTAACCCTAACCCTAACCCTAACCCTAACCCTAACACTAACACTAACACTACCACTAACACTACCACTAACACTAACCATAAACCTAACCCTAACCATAACCCTAACCATAACACTCTCACCCTAAATTTAACTCCAAACCTAACCCTAACCCTCACCCTAACTCTAAACTTAACACTTAAACAAAATCTTACACTTACCCCAACCCTAACCCTAAACCTAACCTAACCCGAACACTAAATCTAACCCTAACTGTAACTCTAAGCCTAACACTAACCCTAACACCTAACACTAACACTAGCCCGAACACTAACCCTAAACCTAAACCCTAACACCAACCTTAACGCTAACCCTAACAGTAACAGTAACTCAAAATCTAAACCTAATCCTATCCATAATCATAAACCTAACACTAACCATCAAATCGTCTAACCCTAGCCCTAACCCTATCTCTTACCCTAACCCGAACCCTAACCCTAACCCTCTAAACATAAGTCTAACCATAATCCTCTAACGTGAACCCTACCCCTAAACCTAATCCTAACAATAACCCTCTAATGCTAACCATATCCCTAACACTACCCGAACCCTAACCCTCTAAACCTCTAACCCTAAACTAACCGTAAACCTAACCCTAACCGTAAATCTATCACTATAACCCTAAACCTATCAATAAGCCTCTAAAACTAACCCTCTAACCATAAGCCTAACACTACCCCTAACTGTATCCCTCTAACGCTCTAACCTTAACACTAACACTAACCCTAAACCTAACCCTAAACCTAACCCTAACCCTAACACTAACCCTAACCCGAACCCTAACCCTTAAACTAAAACTAGCCCTTACCCTAACCCTAACCCTAAACCCTAAACCTAAACCTAACCCTAACCCTAAAACTAAACCAAACTATAACCCTAATCCTAAGCCTATCCCTAGCCCTAAACCTCTATCCCTAACACAAATACTAACCCTAAAACCCTAACACTAAACCTAACACTAACCCTAACCCTAAATCTAAACCAAACCCGAACCCTAACACTAACCCTAACCCTCTAACGCTAAGCCTTTCCCTATCCCTAACCCTAACCCTCTAACTCTCTAACTCTAAAACTAACACTAACCCTAACCCTAACCCTAATCCTAAAACTAACCCTAACACTAACCCTAAACCCTAACCCTAACCCTAACCCTAAAACTAACCCTAACTCTAACCATAACACTAAAACTATCCCAAGCCCTAACCCTCTAACGCTAACACTAATCCTAACCCTCAAACCGTAACACTAACCCTAACTGTAATCATCTAACCCTAACTTTAACCCCAACCCTAACCCTAACCCTCTAACTCTCTAAACATTACCCTAACACTTACACTCTAATACTTACACTAAGCCTAAACATAATACTAAACCCAACCGTCACCCAAACCTAATTCTAACCCTAACCATTACTCTAAACCTAACACTAACCCTAACCCTAACACTTACTCTAACCCTAACCCTAACCCTAACCCTAACTGTTATGGTTCGATAACTAGTGGTCAACTTAACGCCAGTTGGATTAAATCAGCATGCATTGAGAGAAGATGCTCCACATGAGGAGGGCTGCTAGGATAAATAGGTGGAGAGGGGAGCTGTTGGAGGGGGATTGAGTCATTATGGAGGCATTGTTGGTTCTCCTACAAGTTGCTGTCTGAGCTGTTGGTTCTGGAGAAGCTTTGGTCTTCACATCAAACATTGCTTCCTGGCTCCGGAGGGGAAGACATGTGCTGCCTGGTCTCCAGGATGAACTGGTCACACTGCTTCCTGGCACGTACCTGACTGTGCTTGTCGTCGGAGGAGCTCGGGGCCTCCGTGTCACTGAGGACAGCTGTGGTTCCTTTCAGGACAGGCTCGCTCTTTGTTGTGAGTGTGACTTCTCAGCTCCAGTGTAGAACCCTCATCCCACTAGCACGGCTCCTGCATCCTGCCAGCATAGACTTTCTGGCTTCCACCGCTGACCCTTGGGTCTTCCCGGCACGAATCCGTAAAAAAGACTGGCGTGAGTCCTTGTGGGCCCTGGACTTCCAGTTGGACTCGTGGAGGCATTGTCCTGAGCTCTGGGTTTTTATCTCCACTCATGTGGGACATTGCCGTGGGTTTAGGCTCTTGACTAAATAATCTATGTCATAGGTGTTGCGGATGTATTTCCTGCATTCTCCTGTGTTAACTTCCGGTGACCATTATAAAAATAGTATTATAAACTCCATGTCCTGATCTGAATTGTTCTCTGTGTACAACCCCTGACTACAACACTAACCCTAACCCTAACCGTAACTCTAACCCTAACCCTAAACCTATCCCTTAACCTAAACCTTACCTTTACTCCAAACCTAACACTAAACCTAACCTAAATCGAACACTAAATCTAACCCTAACTGTAATTCTAACCCTAACGCTAACACTAACACCTAACACGAACCCTAGCCCTAACACTAACCCTAACCCTAATCCCTAACAAAAACCTTAACCCTAACCCTAACAGTAACAGTAACTCTAACTCTAAACCTAACACTATCCATAAACATAACCCTAACACTAACCATCCAATCGTCTAACCCTAGCCGTAACCCTAATCTCTACCCTAACACAAACCCTAACATTAACCCTCTAACCATAAGTCTAACCATAATCCTCTAACGTGAACCCTAACCCTAACTCTAATCCTAACCATAACCCTCTAATTCTAACCATATCCTTAACAATAACCTGAACCCTAACACTCTAACCCTCTAACCCTAACCCTAACCCTCAACCTAACCCTAACCATAAAACTAACAATCTAACCCTAACGCTATCCCTAAGCCTCCAACCCAAACCCTAACCCTAGCCCTAAAAGTAACAGTAACTCTAACTCTAACTCTAACCCTATCCATAACCATAACCCTAACACTAACCATCCAATTGTCTAACCCGAACCCAAACGCTAACCCTCACCCTAACCCTAACTCTAAAACTAACCTTAACCCTAACACTAACCCTAACCTTCTAACACAAAGCCTAACCCTATCCCTAACCCTAATCCTCTAATGCTCTAACACTAACACTAACCCTAAACCTAATATTAACCCTAACCCGAACCCTAAACCCTAAACCTAACCCTCACCCAAAAACTAACCCTAACTCTAACGCTAACCCTAACTCTTACTCTAACACTAACCCTAACACTTACTCTAACACTAACCCTATCCATAAACCTAACCCTAACCATAACCCTAACCCTAACACTCTCTCCCTAAACTTAACCCCAAACCTAACCCTAAGTCTCACCCTAACCCTAAACCTAACCCTTAACCTAACCCTTACCCATATGCCAACCCTAACCCTAAACTTACCCTAACCCTAACACTAAATCTACCCTAAATTTTAACTCTAACCCTAACCCTAACCCTAACCCTAAACCCTATTCCTAACCGTAACCCTAAAACAAACCCTAAATCTAACCCTAACCCTAACCATATCCCTATCCCTAACCCTCTATCGCTAACACTAATAATAACCCTCAAACCCTAACACTAAACCTAACCATAAGACTCTAATCCAAACCTTAACCCTAACCCTAATCCTAACCCTCAAACTCTCTAAACATAACCCTAACACTTATCTTCTAATCCTAACCCTTAGCCTAACCATAACCCTAAACCTAAAGGTCACCCAAACCTAAACCTAATCCTAAACTTTATCCTAACCCTAACACTAACCCTAACCATAACACCTACTCTTACCCTAACCCGAACCCTAACCCTAACCCTAACACTAAACCTAACCCTAAACCTAAAACTAACAATAACCCTACACTAACACTATCCCTCTATCCCTAAGCCCATCCCTACCCCTAACACTAACTCTCTAACGCTATAACACTAACACTAACACTAACCCTAACCCTAACACTAAACCTAACCCGAACCCTAACACTAACGCTAACTCTACTCTTACACTAACACGAACCCAAACCCTAACCCTCTAGCTATAAGTCTAACCATAATATTCTAACGTGAACCCTACCACTAAACCTAATCCTAACAATAACTCTCTAATTCTAACCATATCCCTAACACTACCCGAACCCTAACCCTCTAAACCTCTAACCCTAACCTAACCCTAAACCTAACTCTAACCCTAAATCTAACACTCCATCCCTAACCCTATCAATAAGCCTCTAAACCTAACCCTCTAACCCTAAGCCTAACCCTACCCCTAACCGTGTCCCTCTAACACTCTAACCCTAACACTAACACTAACACTGAACCTAAACCTAAACCTAACCCTAACCCTAAAACTAACCCTAAACCTAACCCTAACCTTAAAACTAGCCCTTACCCTAACTCTAATCCTAAACCCTAAACCTAAACCTAACCCTAAACCTAAAATTAAACCAAACTCTAACCCTAACCCTAAGCCTATCCCTAGCCCTAAACCTCTATCCCTAACACTAATACTAACATTAAAATCCTAACACTAAACCTAACACTAACCCTAACCCTAAACCTAAACCGAAACCTAACCCTAACACTAACACTAACCCTCTAACGCTGAGCCTTACCCTATCCCTAACCCTAACCCTCTAAAGCTCTATCCCTAAAACTAACACTAACCCTAACCCTAATCCTAAAACTAACTCTAACACTAACCGTAACCCTAACGCTAAACCCTAACCCTAAAACTGACCCTAAAACTAACCCTAACTCTAACCCTAACACTAACACTATCCCTAGCCATAACCATCTAACCCTAACACCAATCCTAACCCTCAAACTCTAACACTAACCCTAACTGTAACCCTCTAACCCTAACATTAACTCCCACCCTAACCTTAACCCTCTAATTCTCTAAACATTACCCTAACACTTACACTCTAATACTTACACTAAGCCTAAACATAACCCTAAACCCAACCGTCACCCAAACCTAATCCTAACCCTAACAATTACTCTAAACCTAACACTAACCCTAACCCTAACACTTACTCTAACCCTAAACCTAACCCTAACTGTTATGGTTCGATAACTAGTGGTCAACTTAAGGCCAGATGGATTGCATCTGTATGCATTGAGAGAAGATGCTCCACCTGAGGAGGGCTGCCAGGATAAAAAGGTGGAGCGGGGAGCTGTTGGAGAGGGATTGAGGCATTATGGAGGCATTGTTGGTTCTCCTACAAGTTGCTGTCTGAGCTGTTGGTTCTGGAGAAGCTTTGGTCTTCACATCGAGCATTGCTTCCTGGCTCCGGAGGGGAAGACATGTGCTGCCTGGTCTCCAGAATGAACTCGTCACACTGCTTCCTGGCACGTACCCGACTGTGCTTGTCGTCGGAGGAGCTCGGGGCCTCCGTGTCACTGAGGACAGCTGTGGTTCCTTTCAGGACAGGCTCGCTCTTTGTTGTGAGTGTGACTTCTCAGCTCCAGTGTAGAACCCTCATCCCACTAGCACAGCTCCTTCATCCTGCTGGCATAGACTTTCTGGCTTCCACCGCTGACCCTTGGGTCTTCCCGGCACGAATCCGTAAAAAAGACTGGTGTGAGTCCTTGTGGGTCCTGGACTTCCAGTTGGACTCGTGGAGGCGTTGTCCTGAGTTCTGGGTTTTTATCTGCACTCATGTGGGACATTGCCATGGGGTTTAGGCTCTTGACTAAATAATCTATGTCATTGGTGTTGCGGATGGATTTCCTGTATTCTCCTGTGTTAACTTCCGGTGACCATTATAAAAATAGTATTATAAACTCCATGTCCTGATCTGAATTGTTCTCTGTGTACAAACCCTGACTACAACAGAAATTGGTACCAGGAGTGGAGTCATTGCTGTTATCTTGCCTGGTCATGTGACTGGAGAGCCTTAGAAATTAATTTGAAAATATTTGAGAGACTGGCCAAAGAGACAGCCCCTGTGTGCTGTATTATTTTGGAGACTCTGGTTGGACCCGGGAAGATCGGAGTTCTGATTTAAATGCTGCCAGATAAGATGAAGCTTGGGAGGCTTCTGTTGAGAAAGACTGCAATGTCTGCAGTTGTCCACGTAGTATATTGTGCTTTAGATGAAAGTTGGTCTTCTTGTTTGTATTTAGAGATATTCCTGAGTGGCAGAAGAATTTCAGTGCAGTCTACTTTTGGGATGGTAGCATGGTTACTTTAGAGAACTTTCGACCAGATGTATTTTGAAATTTAGAGCAAAGGGCGAGTAGAGTAAATTAAAACACTTGGCCAAGAAGAATGCTCCATTGGAACTGTGGGTTGTAAAGATGAAACAGAGAACATGGTTGTTTAGAATAAGATAATGGAAAAATGAAGAGGTTATTTGAATTGCAGGAGATTCTAATATTTTAGTCTTAACATGCCATGTTATAGTTAATGGAAAGCTAGGACTGTGATTGTAATTTTTCTTTTAGTGTGATTTTAATGTTTTACTTGTTTGTAACCAAGTTGATTTGTCAAAATACTGTGTTTTAATGTTGAACTTTGGTCAGCTTTTAAATGTTTTGGTTTTGATGCAGGAATTAAGTGTAAAAAGAATTATGTATATATGTAATTGTTTTATTAATGTAACAAATCTGCCACTAAGGACTATAGTTAAGGTAATGCGTGTGGTTATTAAGTTGACCAGGGGTGGATTGTTATTTTTCGATAACTAGTGAAAACTTATTGCCAGCTGGATTACATCAGCATGCATTGAGAGAAGATGCTCCACCTGAGGAGGGCTGCCAGGATAAATAGGTGGAGAGGGGAGCTGTTGGAGAGGGAATGAGGCATTATGGAGTCATTGTTGGTTCTCCTACAATTTGCTGTCTGAGCTGTTAGTTCTGGAGAAGTTTTGGTCTTCACATTGAGCATTGCTTACTGGCTCCGGAGGGGAAGACATGTGCTGCCTGGTCTCCAGAATGAACTCGTCACACACTCTTCCTGGCACGTACCCGACTGCGCTTGTCGTCGGAGGAGCTCTGGGCCTCCGTGTCACTGAGGACAGCTCTGGTTCATTTCAGGACAGGCTCGTTCTTTGTTGTGAGTGTGACTTCTCAGCTTCAGTGTAGAACACTCCTACCACTAGCACAGCTCCTTCATCCTGCTGGCCTTGACTTTCTGGCTTCCACCGCTGACCCTTGGGTCTTCCGAGCACGAATCCATAAAAAAGATTGGTGTGAGTCCTTGTGGGCCTTGGACTTCCAGTTGGACTCCTGGAGGCGTTGTCCTGAGCTCTGGGTTTTTATCTGCACTCATGTGTGAAATTGCCATGGGGTTAAGGCTCTTGACTAAAAAATCTATGTCGTTGGTGTTGCCGATGGATTTCCTGCATTCTCCTGTGTTAACTTCCATTGACCATTATAAAAATGTTATTATAAACTCCATGTCCTGATCTGAATCATTCTCTGTGTACAACCCCTGACTACAACACTAACCCTAACCCTAACCGTAACTCTAGCCCTAATGCTAAACCTATCCCTTAACCTAAATCTTACTTTACTCCAACCGTAACATTAAACCTAACCTAAACCAAACAGTAAATCTTACCCTAACTGTAACTCTATCCCTAATGCTAACCCTAACACCTAACACGAACCCAGCCCTAACACTAACCCTAAACCTAATCCCTAACAAAAACCTTAACCCTAACCCTTACAGTTAAAGTAACTCTAACTCTAAACCTAACCATATCCAAAAACATAACCCTAACACTAACCATCCAATCGTCTAACCCTAGCCCTAACCCTATTCTTTACCCTAACACAAACCCTAACATTAATCCTCTAACCATAAGTCTAACCATAATCCTCTAACATAAACCCTAAATCTAATGCTAATCCTAACAATAACCTTCTAATGCTAACCATATCCTTAACAATAACCCGAAAACTAACACTCTAACCCTCTAACCCTAACCCTAACACTAAACCTTACCCTAAACATAAAACTAACATTCTAACCCTAACCCTATCACTAAGACTCCAACCCTAACCCTAACCCTAGCCCTAACAGTAATAGTAACTCTAACTCTAACTCTAACCCTATCCATAACCATAACCCTAACACTAACCATCCAATTGTCTAACCCGAACCCTATCCCTGACTCTCACCCTAACCCTAACTCTAAACCTAAACTTAAGCCTAAAATTAACCCTAAACTTCTAACCCTAAGCCTAACCCTATCCCTAACCCTAATCTTCTAATGCTCTAACACTAACACTAACACTAACACTAACACTAACCCTAACCCTAACCCTAAAACTAAACCTAATCTGAACCCTAAACCCTAACACTAACCCTCACCTTAAAACTAACCCTAACTCTAACCCTAACACTAAAACTTACTCTAACACTGACAATAACTCTAACGCTAACACTAACCCTAACCAAAAAATTACCCTAACCATAACCCTAACCCTAACACTCTCTCCCTAAACGTAACCCCAAACCTAACCCTAAGTCTCACGCTAACCCTAAACCTAAACCTTAACCTAAACCTTACCCATACTGCAAACCTAACCCTAAATTTAACCTAACCTTAACACTAAATCTAAACCTAACTTTAACTCTAACCCTAACCCTAACCCTAACCCTAACCCTAACCCTAAACCCTATTCCTAACCCTAACCCTAAAACAAACCCTAACTCTAACCCTAACGCTAATCATATACCTAGCCCTAACCCTCTATCCCTAACACTAATACTAACCCTCAAACCCTAACACTAAACCTAACCGTAAGACTCTAACCCAAACCTTAACCCTAACCCTAATCCTAACCCTCTAACTCGCAAAACATAACCCTAACACTTACCTTCTAAACCTAACCCTAAGCCTAACCATAACCCTAAACCCAACCTTCACCCAAACCTGAACCTAACCCTAAGCTTTATCCTAACCCTAACACTAAGCGTAACCCTAACACTTACACTTACTCTAACCCTAACCCTAAGCCTAACTCTAACCCTAAACCTAACCCTAAACCTAAAAGTAACAGTAACCCTACACTAACCCTAACCCTCTATCCCTAAGCCTAACCCTATCCCTAACACTAACTCTCTAACGCTCTAACCCTAACACTAAAACTAACCCTAACCCTAAACGTAAACCTAACCCTAACCCTAACACTAACCCTAACTCTACCCTTACACTAACACGAACCTAACCCTAAACCTCTAGCCATAAGTCTAACCATAATCCTCTAACGTGAAACCTAACCCTAAACCTAATCCTAACAATAACGCTCTAATGCTAACCATATCCCTAACACTAACCCGATCCCTAACCCTCTAAACCTCTAACCCAAACCTAACCCTAAAACTAACCCTAACACTCAATCTAACAATCTAAACTTAACCCTATCAATAAGCCTCTAAACCTAAACCTCTAACCCTAAGCCTACCCCAACCCCTAACCGTATCCCTCTAACGCTCTAACCCTAACACTAACTCTAACCCTAAGCCTAAACTTAACCCTAACCCTAACACTAACCCTAACCCTAACCCTAAAACTAGCCCTTACCCTAACACTAACCCTAAACCCAAAACCTAAACCTAACCCTAGACCTAAAACTAAACCAAACTCTAACCCTAACCCTAAGCCTATCCCAAGCCCTAAACCTCTATCCCTAACACTAATACTAACTCTAAAACCCTAACACTAAACCTAACACTAACCCTAACCCTAAACCTAAACCGAACCCTAACCCTAACACTAACCCTATCCCTCTAACACTAAGCCTTACCCTATCCCTAACCCTAACCCTCTAACGCTCTAACCCTAAAACTAACACTAACCCTAACCCTAATCCTAAAACAAACCCTAACTCTAACCCTAACCCTAACCCTAAACCTTAACCCTAACCCTAAACCTAAAACTAACCCTAACGGTAACCATAACCCTAACACTAATCCTAACCCTCAAACCCTAACACTAACCCTAACCGTAACCCTCTAAACCTAACGGTAACCCGCACCCTAACCTTAACCCTCTAACTCTCTAAACATTACCCTAACATTTACCCTCTAATACTTACACTAAGCCTAAACATTACCCTAAACCCAACCGTCACCCAAACCTAATCCTAACCCTAACCATTACTTTAAACCTAACACTAACCTTAACCCTAACACTTACTGTAACCCTAACCCTAACCCTAACTGTTATGGTTCGATAACTAGTGGTCAACTTAAGGCCAGATGGATTGCATCTGTATGCATTGAGAGAAGATGCTCCTCCTGAGGAGGGCTGCCAGGATAAAAAGGTGGAGCGGGGAGCTGTTGGAGAGGGATTGAGGCATTATGGAGGCATTGTTGGTTCTCCTACAAGTTGCTGTCTGAGCTGTTGGTTCTGGAGAAGCTTTGGTCTTCACATCGAGCATTGCTTACTGGCTCCAGAGGGGAAGACATGTGCTGCCTGGTCTCCAGAATGAACTTGTCACACTGCTTCCTGGCACGTACCCGACTGTGCTTGTTGGAGGAGGAGCTCAGGGCCTCCGTGTCACTGAGGATAGCTGTGGTTCCTTTCAGAACAGGCTCGCTCATTGTTGTGAGTGTGACTTCTCAGCTCCAGTGCAGAACACTCATCCCACTAGCACAGCTCCTTCATCCTGCTGGCATAGACTTTCTGGCTTCCACCGCTGACCCTTGGGTCTTCCCGGCATGAATCCGTAAAAAAGACTGGCGTGAGTCCTTGTGGGCCCTGAACTTCCAGTTGGACTCGTGGAGGCGTTGTCCTGAGTTCTGGGTTTTTATCTGCACTCATGTGGGACATTGCCGTGGGTTTTAGGCTCTTGACTAAATAATCTATGTCATTGGTGTTGCGGATGGATTTCCTGCATTCTCCTGTGTTAACTTTCAGTGACCATTATACAAATAGTATTATAAACTCCATGTGCTGATCTGAATTGTTCTCTGTGTACAAACCCTGACTACAACAGAAATTGGTACCAGGAGTGGGGTCATTGCTGTTATCTTGCCTGGTCATGTGACTGGAGAACCTTAGAAATTAATTTGAAAATATTTGAGAGACTGGCCAAAGAGACAGCCCCTGTGTGCCGTATTATTTTGGAGACTCTGGTTGGACCCAGGAAGATCGGAGTACTGATGGAAATGCTGCAAGTTAAGATGAAGCTTGGGAGGCTTCTGTTGAGAAAGACTGCAATGTCTGCAGTTGTCCACGTAGTATATTGTGCTTTAGATGAAAGTTGGTCTTCTTGTTTGTATTTAGAGATATTACCTGGGTGGCAGAAGAATTTCAGTGCAGTCTACTTTTGGGATGGTAGCATGGTGACTTTAGAGAACTTTCGACCACATGTATTTTGAAATTTAGAGCAAAGGGCGAGTAGAGTAAATTAAAACTCTTGTCCAAGAAGAAGGCTCCATTGGAACTGTGGGTTGTAAAGATGAAACAGAGAACATGGTTGTTTAGAATAAGATAATGGAAAAATGAAGAGGTTATTTGAATTGCAGGTGATTCTTATATTTTATTCTTACCATGCCATGTTATAGCTAATGGAAAGCTAGGACTGTGATTGTAATTGTTCTTTTAGTGTGATTTTAATGTTTATTTGTTTGCAACTCAGTTGATTTGTCAAAATACTGTGTTTTAATGTTGAACTTTGGTCAGCTTTTAAATGTTTTGGTTTTGATGCAGGAATTAAGTGTAAAAAGAATTATGTATATATGTAATTGTTTTATTAATGTAACAAATCTGCCACTAAGGACTATAGTTAAGGTAATGCGTGTGGTTATTAAGTTGACCAGGGGTGGATTGTTATGGTTCAATAACTAGTGGTCAACTTAATGCCAGCTGGATTACATCAGCATGCATTGAGAGAAGATGCTCCACATGAGGAGCACTGCCATGATAAAAAGGTGGAGAGGGGAACTATTGGAGAGGGATTGAGGCTTTATGGAGTCATTGTTGGTTCTCCTACAAGTTGCTGTCTGAGCTGCTGGTTCTGGAGAAGCTTTGGTCTTCACATCGAGCATTGCTTCCTGGCTCTGGAGGGGAAGACATGTGCTGCCTGGTCTCCAGAATGTACTCTTCACACTGCTTCCTGGCACGTACCCGACTGTGCTTGTCGTCGGAGGAGCTCGGGGCCTCCGTGCCACTGAGGACAGCTGTGGTTCCTTTCAGGACAGGCTCGCTCTTTGTTGTGAGTGTGACTTCTCAGCTCCAGTGTAGAACCATCATCCCACTGGTACAGCTCCTTCATCCTGCTGGCATAGACTTTCTGGCTTCCAACGCTGACCCTTGGGTCTTCCGAGCACGAATCCGTAAAAAAGACTGGTGTGAGTCCTTGTGGGCCCTGGACTTCCAGTTGGACTCGTGGTGGCGTTGTTCTGAGTTCTGGGTTTTTATCTGCACTCATGTGGGACATTGCCGTGGGTTTTAGGCTCTTGACTAAATAATCTATGTCGTTGGTGTTGCGGATGGATTTCCTGCATTTTCCTGTGTTAACTTCCAGTGACCATTATAAAAATATTATTATAAACTCCATGTCCTGATCTGAATCGTTCTCTGTGTGCAACCCCTGACTACAACACTAACCCTAACCCTAACCATAACTCTAACCCTAACGCTAAACCTATCCCTTAACCTAAACCTTACATTTACTCCAACCCTAACACTAAACCTAACCTAAACCAAACACTAAATCTATCCCTAACTGTAACTCTATCCCTAACGCTAACCCTAACACCTAACACGAACCCTAGCCCTAACACTAACCCTAAACCTAAACCCTAACGAAAACCTTAACACTAACCCTAACAGTTACAGTAACTCTAACTCTAAACCTAACCATATCCAAAAACATAACCCTAACACTAACCATCCAATCGTCTAACCCTAGCCGTAACCCTATTCTTTACCCTAACACAAACCCTAACTTTAAGCCTCTAACCATAAGTCTAACCATAATCCTCTAACGTAAACCCTAACTGTAATGCTAATCCTAACAATAACCCTCTATTTCTAACCATATCCTTAACAATAACCCGAACCCTAACACTCTAACACTCTAACCCTAACCCTAACTCTAAACCTAACCCTAAATGTAAAATTAACATTCTAACCCTAACCCTATCACTAAGGCTCCAACCCTAACCCTAACCCTAGCCCTAAAAGTAACAGTAATTCTAACTCTAACTCTAACCCTATCCATAACCATAACCCTAACACTAACCATCCAATTGTCTAACCTGAACCCTAACCCTAACCCTCACCCTAACCCTAACTTTAAACCTAACCTTAAGCCTAACATTAACCCTAACCTTCTAACCCTAAGCCTAACCCTATCCCTAACCCTAATCTTCTAAGGCTCTAACACTAACACTAACACTAACCCTAACCCTAACCCTAAAACTAACCCTAATCTGAACCCTAAACCCTAACCCTAACCCTCACCTTAAAACTAACCCTAACTCTAACCCTAACACTAAAACTTACTCTAACACTGACAATAACTCTAACGCTAACACTAACCCTAACCAAAAACCTAACCCTAACCATAACCCTAACCCTAACACTCTCTCCCTAAACGTAACCCCAAACCTAACCCTAAGTCTCACGCTAACCCTAAACCTAAACCTTAACCTAAACCTTACCCATACTGCCACCCTAACCCTAAACTTAACCTAACCTTAACACTAAATCTAACCCTAACTTTAACTCTAACCCTAACCCTAACCCTAACCCTAACCCTAAACCCTATTCCTAACCCTAACCCTAAAACAAACCCTAACTCTAACCCTAACCCTAATCATATACCTAGCCCTAACCCTCTATCCCTAACACTAATACTAACCCTCAAACCCTAACACTAAACTTAATCGCAAGACTCTAACCCAAACCTTAACCCTAACCCTAATTCTAACCCTCTAACTCGCAAAACATAACCCTAATACTTACCTTCTAATCCTAACCCTAAGCCTAACCAAAACCCTAAACCCAACCGTCACCCAAACCTGAACCTAACCCTAAGCTTTATCCTAACCCTAACACTAACCCTAACCCTAACACTTACTCTTACCCTAACCCTAACCCTAACCCTAACCTTAAACCTAACCCTAACCCTAAAACTAACCCTAACCCTAACCCTAAAACTAGCCCTTACCCTAAACCTAACCCTAAACCCAAAACCTAAACCTAACCCTAACCCTAAAACTAAACCAAACTCTAACCCTAACCCTAAGCCTATCCCAAGCCCTAAACCTCTATCCCTAACACTAATACTAACCCTAAAACCCTAAGACTAAACCTAACACTAACCCTAACCCTAAACCTAAACCGAACCCTAACCCTAACACTAACCCTAAGACTCTAACGCTAAGTCTTACCCTATTCGTAACCCTAACCCTCTAATGCTCTAACCCTAAAACTAACCCTACCCCTAACCCTAACCATAAAACTAACCCTAACTCTAACCATAACCCTAACATGAATACCAACACTCAAACCCTAACACTAACCCTAACCATAACCCTCTAAACCTAACGTTAATCCCCACCCTAACCTTAACCCTCTAACTCTCTAAACATTACCCTAACATTTACCCTCTAATACTTACACTAAGCCTAAACAGAACCCTAAACCCAACCGTCACCCAAACCTAATCCTAACCCTAAAGATTACTCTAAACCTAACACTAACCCTAACCCTAACACTTACTCTAACCCTAACCCTAACCCTAACCTTAACTGTTATGGTTTGATAACTAGTGGTCAACGTAATGCCAGCTGGATTACATCAGCATGCATTGAGAGAAGATGCCCCACCTGAGGAGGGCTGCCAAGATAAAAAGGTGGAGAGGGGAACTATTGGAGAGGGATTGAGGCGTTATGGAGTCATTGTTGGTTCTCCTACAAGTTGCTGTCTGAGCTGTTGGTTCTGGAGAAGCTTTGGTCTTCACATCGAGCATTGCTTCCTGGCTCCGGAGGGGAAGACATGTGCTGCCTGGTCTCCAGAATGAACTCGTCACACTGCTTCCTGGCACGTACCCGACTGTGCTTGTCGTCGGAGGAGCTCGGGGCCTCCGTGTCACTGAGGACAGCTGTGGTTCCTTTCAGGACAGGCTCGCTCTTTGTTGTGAGTGTGACTTCTCAGCTCCAGTGTAGAACCCTCATCCCACTAGCACAGCTCCTTCATCCTGCTGGCATAGACTTTCTGGCTTCCAACGCTGACCCTTGGGTCTTCCCGGCACGAATCCGTAAAAAAGACTGGCGTGAGTCCTTGTGGGCCCTGGACTTCCAGTTGGACTCCTGGAGGCGTTGTCCTGAGTTCTGGGTTTTTATCTGCACTCATGTGGGACATTGCCGTGGGGTTTAGGCTCTTGACTAAATAATCTATGTCGTTGGTGTTGCGGATGGATTTCCTGCATTCTCCTGTGTTAACTTTCAGTGACCATTATACAAATAGTATTATAAACTCCATGTGCTGATCTGAATTGTTCTCTGTGTACAACGGCTGACTACAACAGAAATTGGTACCAGGAGTGGGGTCATTGCTGTTATCTTGCCTGGTCATGTGACTGGAGAGCCTTAGAAATTAATTTGAAAATATTTGAGAGACTGGCCAAAGAGACAGCCCCTGTGTGCTGTATTATTTTGGAGAATCAGGTCAGAACCGGGAAGATCGGGGTACTGATGGAAATGCTGCCAGTTAAGATGAAGCTTGGGAGGCTTCTGTTGAGAAAGACTGCAATGTCTGCAGTTGTCCACGTAGTATATTGTGCTTTAGATGAAAGTTGGTCTTCTTGTTTGTATTTAGAGATATTCCTGAGTGGCAGAAGAATTTCAGTGCAGTCTACTTTTGGGATGGTAGCATGGTTACTTTAGAGAACTTTCGACCTGATGTATTTTGAAATTTAGAGCAAAGGGCGAGTAGAGTAAATTAAAACACTTGGCCAAGAAGAATGCTCCATTGGAACTGTGGGTTGTAAAGATGAAACAGAGAACATGGTTGTTTAGAATAAGATAATGGAAAAATGAAGAGGTTATTTGAATTGCAGGAGATTCTTATATTTTAGTCTGACCATGCCATGTTATAGTTAATGGAAAGCTAGGACTGTGATTGTAATTTTTCTTTTAGTGTGATTTTAATGTTTTATTTGTTTGTAACCCAGTTGATTTTTCAAAATACTGTGTTTTACTGTTGAACTTTGGTCAGCTTTTAAATGTTTTGGTTTTGATGCAGGAATTAAGTGTAAAAAGAATTATGTATATATGTAATTGTTTTATTAATGTAACAAATCTGCCACTAAGGACTATATTTAAGGTAATGCGTGTGGTTATTAAGTTGACCAGGGGTGGATTGTTATGGTTCGATAACTAGTGGTCAACTTAATACCAGCTGGATTACATCAGCATGCATTGAGAGAAGATGCTCCACCTGAGGAGGGCTGCCAGGATAAATAGGTGGAGAGGGGAGCTGTTGGAGAGGGATTGAGGTGTTATGGAGTCATTGTTGGTTCTCCTACAAGTTGCTGTCTGAGCTGTTGGTTCTGGAGAAGCTTTGGTCTTCACACCGAGCATTGCTTCCTGGCTCCGGAGGAGAAGACATGTGCTGCCTGGTCTCCAGAATGAACTTGTCACACTGCTTCCTGGCACGTACCCGACTGTGCTTGTCGTCGGAGGAGCTCGGGGCCTCCGTGTCACTGAGGACAGCTGTGGTTCGTTTCAGAACAGGCTCGCTCATTGTTGTGAGTGTGACTTCTCAGCTCCAGTGCAGAACACTCATCCCACTAGCACAGCTCCTTCATCCTGCTGGCATAGACTTTCTGGCTTCCACCGCTGACCCTTGGGTCTTCCTAGCACGAATCCATAAAAAAGACTGGCGTGAGTCCTTGTGGGCCCTGGACTTCCAGTTGGACTCGTGGAGGCGTTGTGCTGAGCTCTGGGTTTTTATCTGCACTCATGTTGGACATTGCCGTGGGGTTTAGTCTCTTGACTAAATAATCTATGTCGTTGGTGTTGCGAATGGATTTCCTGCATTCTCCTGTGTTACCTTCCAGTGACCATTATAAAAATAGTATTATAAACTCCATGTGCTGATCTGAATTGTTCTCTGTGTACAACCCCTGACTACAACACTAACCCTAACCCTAATCTTAACTCTCACCCTAACCCTAAACCTATCCCTTAAACTAAACCTTACCTTTACTCCAACCCTAACACTAAACCTAACCTAAACTGAACACTAAATCTAACCCTAACTGTAACTCTAACACTAAACCTAACCCTAGCACCTAACACTAACCCTAGCCCTAAAACTAACTCTAAACCTAAACCCTAACAAAATCCTTAACCCTAACCCTAACAGTAACAGTAACTCTAACTCTAAACCTAACACTATCCATAACCATAACCCTAACACTAACCATCCAATCATCTAACCCTAGCCCTAACCCTAATCTTTACCCTAACTCGAACCCTAACTTTAACCCTCTAACCATAGTCTAACAATAATCCTCTAATGTGAACCCTAACCCTAACACTAAACCTAACAATAACCCTCTAATGCTAACCATATCCCTAACAATAATCCGAACCCTAACCCTCCAACCCTCTAACCCTAACTGTAACCCTAAACCTAACCCTAACAGTAAAACTAAGACTCTAATCCTAACCCTATCCATAAGCCTCCAACCCTAACCCTAACAGTAGCCCTAACAGTAACAGTAACTCTAATTCTGACTCTAACCCTATCCATAACCGTAACCCTAACACTAACCATCCAATTGTCTAACCTGAACCCTAACCCTAACCCTCAACCTAACTCTAACTCTAAACCTAACCTTAACCCTAACACTAACCCTAACACTCTAACCCTAAGCCAAACCCTATCCTTAACCCTAGTCCTGTAACGCTCTAACCCTAACACTAACACTAACATTATCCCAAACCCTAACCCTAAACCTAACCCTAAACCTAACCGTAACCCTAAACCTAACCCTAACCCTAACCCTAAAACTAACCCTAACACGAACCCTAAACCCTAACCCTAACCCTCACCCTAAAACTAACCCTAACTCTAACCCTAAACCTAACACTTACTCTAACACTAACCCTAACTCTAACTCTAACACTAACACTAACCGTAAACCTATCCCTAACCATAACCGTAACCCTAACACTCTCACCCTAAATGGAACCCCAAACCTAACCCTGTCTCACCCAAACCCTAAACCTAAACCTTAACCTAAAACTTACCTATACTCCAACCCTAACCCTAAACCTAAACTAACCCTGACACTAAATCTAACCCTAACTGTAACTCTAACCCTAACCCTAACACCTAACACTTACCGTAGCCCTAACACTAACCCTAACACTAAACCCTAAAACAAACATTAAACCTAACCTTAACTGTAACAGTAACTCTAAACCTAACCTTAAACATATCCATTAACATAACCCTAACACTAACCATCCAATTGTCTAACCCTAGTCCTAAGCCTAACCCTTACATTAACCCAAACCCTAACCCTAACCCTTTCACCATAAGTCTAACGATAATTCTCTAACGTGAACCCGAACCCTAACCCTAATCCTAACAATAACCCTCTAATTCTAACTATATCCCTAACACTAACCCGAACACTAAACCTCTAACCCTCTAGCCCTAAACCTTATCCTAAACCTAACCCTAAAACTAACAATCTAACATGAACCCTATCCCTCAGGCTCTAAACCGAACCCTCTAACCCTCTATCCCTAACCATAACCCTAACCCTAACCATAACCCTAACAGGAAACCTAACCTCTAACCCTAATGCTAACCCTGACCCTAACACCAACCCTAACCCTCTAAACCTAACCCTAACGCTAACCTCAACAGTCTAAACCTAACAATAACCATAACCATAACCCTAAACATCCAACAATCTAACCCTAAATCTAACACTAACACTAACACTAATACTAACCGTAACGCTAACCCAAACAGTAACCCTAATCCTAAACCTAAGCCTTACCCTAAACCTAACCTTAACCCTAACCCTAACCCTCTAACCCTAAGCCTAACCCTACCCCTAACCCTATCCCTGTAACGTTCTAACCGTAACACTAACACTAACTCAAACCTTATCCCTAAACCTAATCCTAACACTAAACCTAACACTAACCCTAACCCTAAACCTAACCTAACCCTAAAACTAACCCTAATCCTAACACTAACGCTAACCATAAACCCTAACCCTAATCCTAACCCTGAAACTAACCGTAATCTAACCCTAAGACTAACACTATCCCTAGCCCTAACCCTCTATCCCTAACACTAATACTAACCCTCAAACCCTAACACTAACCCTAACCATAACCCTCTAAATCTAACCTTAACCCTAACCCTAACCATAAACCTCTAACTCTCTAAACATAACCCTAACACTTACCCTCTAAACATAACCCTAAGCTGAATCATAACCTTAAACCCTACCGTAACCCAAACCTAATCCTAATCCTAACCGTTAACCTAACCCTATCACTAACCCTAACCCTAACCCTAAAACTAATCCTAACCCTAACCCTAAACCTAAACCTAACACTAACACTCACCCTAACACTCTAAACCTAAGCCTAACCCTATCCCTAACCCTAACCCTCTAACGCTCTAACCCTAACACTAACAGTAACCCTAAACATAACCCTAACACTAACCCTAACCCTAACCCTAACTGTAACCCTAAAACTAACCCTAACTGTAACCCTATCCCTAAGCTCTAACCCTAACCCTAAACCTAACCCTAAATCTAACCCTAACCCTAACACTTTTCCTAGCCTTAACCCTGTAAACCTAACACTAATACTAACCCTGAAACCCTAACATTAACACTAAGCGTAACCCTCTAATGCAAACCTAAACCCACAGCCTAACCATCACCCTCTAACTCTCTAAACATAACCCTAAAACTTACCCTCTAATCCTTACCCTAAGACTAACCAAAACCCTAAACCCAACCGTCAACCAAACCTAATCCTAACCCTAACAGTTACCCTAAACCTAAGACTAATGCTAACCCTAACACTTACTCTAACACTAACCCTAACACTAACACTAACACTAAAACTAACACTAACACTAACCCTAACCATAAACCTAACCCTAACCATAACCCTAACCCTAACACTCTCACCCTAAACGTAACCCCAAACGAAACCCTAAGTCTCAATATAACCCTAAACCTAACCCTTAACCTAAACTTTAGTCTTACTCCAACCCTAACCCTAAACCTAAACTAAGCCTAACACTAAATCTAACCCTAACTGGAACTCTAACACTAACCCTAACTCTAACACCTAAAACTAATCCTAGCCCTAACACTAACCCTAACCCTAAACCCTAACTCCAACTTTAACCCTAACCCTAACAGTAACAGTAACTCTAACTCTAACCTAATCCTATCCATAAACATAACCCTAACACTAACCATCCATTCCTCTAACCCTAGCCTTAACCCTAATCCTTACCCTAACCTAAACCTAATCCTAAGCCTAACCGCTACCCGAAAACTAACAGTAAACCTAACCCTAACACTTACTGTAACACTAACCCTAACACTAACACTAACACTAACGATCACCATAAACCTAAACCTAACCATAACCCTAACCCTAACACTCTCACCCTAAACGTAACCCCAAACCTAACCCTAAGTCTCACCCTAACCCTAAACCGAACCCTTAACCTAAACCTTACCCTTACGCCAAACCGAACCCTAAACCTAACCTAAACCTAACACTAAATCTAACGCTAACTGTAACTCTAAACCTAACTCTAACCCTAACACCTAACACTAACATTAACCCTAACAATAACCCTAACCCTAAACACAGACAAAAACCTTAAACCTAACCCTAACTGTAACAGTAACTCTAACTCTAGCCCTAAACTTATCCATAAACATAACCCTAACACTAAACATCCAATCGTCTAACCCTAGCCCTAAGCCTAAACCTTACCCTAACCCGAACCCTAACCCTAACAATCTAACAATAGGTCTAACCATAATCTTCTAACGTGAACCCTAACCCTAACCCTAAACATAACAATAAACCTCTAATGCTAACCATATCCCCAACACTAACCCGAAACCTAAACCTCTAACCATCTAACCCAAACCATAACACTAAACCTAACCCTAACACTAACACTAAAAATAACCATAACCCTAACCCTAACCCTAAACCCTAACCCTAACCCTAACCCTAAACCTTAACTTAAGCTTACCCTTACTCCAACCCTAACCCGAAACCTAACCTAACCTTAACACTAAATCTAACCCTAATTCTAACTCTAACTCTAACCGTAACACCTAACACTAACCCTAGCTCTAAGACTAACCCTAATCCTAAACCCTAACACGAACCTTAAACCTAACCCTAACAGTAACAGAAACTCTAACTCAAACCCTAACCCTTATCGTGAACCCTCACCCTAACCCTAATCCTAACAATAACCCTCTAATGCTAAATATATCCCTAACATTAACACTAACCGTAACCCTAACCCTAACCCTAAACCCTAAACCTAACCCTAACCCTAAACCTAACCCTAACTCTAACACTAACCCTAACACTATCCCTAGCTCTAACACTCTAACCCTAACAATAATAGTAACCCTCAAACCCTAACACTAACACTAACCCTAACCCTTTAACTCTAACCTTAAACCCCACCCTAACCATAACCCTCTAACTCTCTAAAGATAACGCTAATGCTTACCCTCTAATCCTTACCCTAAGCATAACCATAACCCTAAACACAACCGTCACCCAAACCTAATCCTAACACTAACATTTACCATAAACCTAACACTAACCCTAACGCTAACACTTACTCTAACCCTAACCCTAACCCTAACACTAACACTAACACTAACACTAACACTAACCATAAACCTAACCCTAATCATAACACTAATACTAACCCTCTAACCCAAAACGCAACCCCAAACCTAACCCTAAGTCTCACTCTAACCCTAAAACTAAATCTTAACCTAAACCTTACAATTACTCCAAACCTAACCCTAAACCTAACCTAAACCTAACACTAAATCTAACCCTAACTGTAACTCTAACACTAACCCTAACACCTAACACTAATCCTAGCCCTAACAGTAACCCTAACCCCAAACCCTAACACAAACTTTAAACCTAACTCTAACAGTAACAGTAACTCTAACTCTAAACCCAACCCTATCCATAAACATAACCATAAAACTAACAATTCAATCGTCTAACCCTAGCCCTAAGCCTAACCCTTACCCAAACCTGAACCCTAACCCTAATGCTCTAAACATGAGTCTAACCATAATCCTCTAACGTAAACCCGAACCCTAACCCTAATCTTAACAATAACACTCTAATGCTAACCATATCCCAAACACTAACCCGAACCCTAAACCTCTAACCCTCTAACCCTAACCCTAATGCTAACCGTAACCCTAAACCTAAAACTAACACTAATCCTAAAGCTAAGCCTTACCCTAAACCTAACCTTAACCCTAACTCTAACACTCTAACCCTAAGCCTAACCCTACCCCTAACCCTATCCCTCTAATGATTTAACCCTAAAACTAACACTAACCCTAACCCTATCACTAAACCTAACCCTAAACCCTACACCAAAACCTAATCCTGAAACTAACCCTAAATCTAACCCTAAGCCTAACACTGTCCCTACCACTAACCCTCTATCCCTTAACACTAATGCTAAGCCTCAAGTCCTAACACTAACACTAACCGTACCCTCTAAACCTAACCTTAACCCTAACCCTAACCCTAACCCTAACCCTCTAACTCTCTAAACATAACCCTAACACTTACCCTCTAATCGGAACCCTAAGCCTAACCATAATCTTAAACCCTACCGTCACCCAAACGTATTCCTAACCCTAACTTTTACCCTAACGCTAACACTAACCCTAACCCTAAACCTAACAATAACCCTAACTCTAACACTAAACCTAACGCTAACACTAACACTAACACTAAACCTCTAACCCTAAGCCTAACCCTATCCCTAACCCTAACCCTCTAATGCTCTAACACTAACACTATTTCTAACCCTAAACCTAAACCTAACCCTATCCTTAAAACTAATCCTAACCCTTACCCTAACCCTCACCCTAAACCCTAACCATAACCCTAACCTTAAACTAACCCTAACTTTAACCCTAACCCTAACTCTATCCCTAGCCCTAACCCTCTAATCCTAACACTAATACTAACCCTCAAACCTAACACTAACTCTAACCGTAACCCTCTAACCCTAACCTTAACCCCCAACCTAAACCTAAACCTCTAACACACTAAACATAACCCTAACACTTACCCTCTAATCCTTACCCTAAGCCTAAACATAACCCTAAACCCAACTGTCACCTAAACCTAATCCTAACCCTAACCGTTACCCTAAACATAACACTCACCCTAACCCTAACACTTACTCTAACCCTAACCCTAACACTGACACTAACCCTAACCATAAACCTAACCCTAACCATAACCCTAACCCTAAACATCCAACCCTCTAACCCTAAACCTAACCCTAACCCTAACCCTATTACTAACCGTAACGCTAACCCTAACACTAACCCAATTCCTAAACCTCAGCCTTGCCCTAAACCTAACTTTAACCCTAATCCTAACGCTCTAACACTAAGCCTAACCCTACCCCTAACACTACCACTCTAATGCTCTAACCCTAACACTAACACTAACCCTAACCCTAAACCTAACCCTAACACTAACACTAACCCTAACCCTAACCCTAACCCTAAACCCTAATCCTAACCCTAACTCTGAAACTAACCCTAAATCTAAACCTAAGCCAAACACTTATCAATAGCCCAAATGCTCTATCCCTAAAACTAATACTAACACTCAAACCCTAACACTAACCCTAGCCGTAATCCTCTAATCCTAACCTTAACCCTAACCCTAACTCGATAACTCTCTAAACATAACCCTAACACTTACCCTCTAAAGCTAACCATAATCCTAACCATAACCATAAACCAGACCATCACCCAAACCTAATCCTAACCATAACGATTACCCTAACACTAACACTAACCCTAAACTGAACCCTAACACTAACCCTAACCCTAACCCTAAACCTAACCCACACCCTCACACTAACCCTAACACTCTAACCCTAAGCGTAACCCTATCCCTAACCCTAACGCTCTAACGCTCTAACCCTAACACTAACACTAATCCTAAATCTAACCCTAAACCTAACCCTAAACCTAACTCTAAACCTAGCCCTATCCCTAACTCTAAAACTAACCCTAACCATAGCCCTAACCATAAACCTAAACCCTAACACTAACACTAAAACTAACCCTAACTCTAACTCTAACCCTAAAACTATCCCTAGCCCTAACCCTCTAATCCTAACAGTAATAGTAACCCTCAAACCCTAACACTAACACTAACCGTAACCTTCTACCCATAACTTTAAACCCCATCCTAACCCTAAACCTCTAACACTCTAAACATAACCCTAACACTTACCCTCTAATCCTAACCCTAAGCCTAACCATAACCCTAAACCCAACCGTCAACCAAACCTAATCCAAACCCTAACCGTTACCCTAAACCTAAGACTAACGCCAACCCTAAAACTTACTCTAAACCTAACACTAACCCTAACACTTACTCTCACCATAACCCTAATTCTAACACTCTCACCCTAAACGTAACCCCAAACCTAACCCTAAGTCTCACCCTAACCCTAAACGTAACCCATAACCTAAACCTTACACTTACTCCAAACCTAAAACTAAACCTAACCCTAACTCTAACACTCTAACCCTAAGCGTAACCCTCTCCCTAACCCTAACCCTCTAACGCTCTAACCTTAACACTAACACTAACCCTAACCCTAAACCTAACCCTAACCCTAACCGTAACCCTAAACCTAACCCTAACCCGCTAAGTCTCTAAACATACCCCTAACACTTAACCTATAATGCTTCCGCTAAGCCTAACCATAACCCTAAACCCAACCGTCACCCGTACCTACTCCTAAAACTAACCATTACCCTAAAGCTAACATTATCCCTAACCCTAACACTAACCATCCAATCGTCTAAAACTAGCCCTAAGCCTAAACCTTAACTTAACCCAAACCCTAACCCTGACCCTCTAACCATAAGTCTAACCATAATCCTCTACCCTCTAACGCTCTAACCTTAACACTAACACTAACCCTAACCCTAAACCTAACCCTAACCCTAACCCTAACCCTAACCCTAACTGTTACCCTAAACATAACACTAACCCTAACCCTAACACTTACTCTAACCCTAACCCTAACACTAGCCCTAACCCTCTAACTCTCTAAACATACCCCTAACACTTATCCTCTAAACGGAACCAAAAGCCTAAACATAACCATAAACCCTACCGTCACCCAAACCTATTCCTAACCCTAACTTTTTCCCTAACCCTAACACTAACCCTAACCCTAAACCTAACCCTAACACTAACCCTAACTCTAACCCTAAACCTAAGCCTAACCCTAACACTAACCCTAAGCCTAACCCTATCCCTAACCCTCTAATGCGCTAACACTAACACTAACACTATCTCTAACCCTAACACTAAAAATAACGCTAACCCTAAAACTAACCCTAACCCTTACCCTAACACTAACCCTAAACCCTAAACATAACCCTAACCCTAAACTAACCCTAACTTTAACCCTATCCCTAACACTAGCCCTAGCCCTAACCCTCTATTCCTAACACTAATACTACCCTCAAACCATAACACTAACCCTAACCATAACCCTCTAAACCTAACCTTAACCCTAGCCCTAACCATAAAGCTCTAACTCTCTAAACATAACTCTAACACTTACCCTCTAAACATAACCCTAAGCTGAATCATAACCTTAAACCCTACCGTCACCCAAACCTAATCCTAATCCTAACCGTTAACCTAACCCTAACACTAACCCTAACACTAATCCTAACCCTAACCCTAAACCTAACCCTAACACTAACACTAACCTTAACACTCTAAACCTAAGCCTAACCCTATCCCTAACCCTAACCCTCTAACGCTCTAACCCTAAAACTAACAGTAACCCTAAACATAACCCTAACAATAACCCTAACTCTAAGCCTAACCCTAAAACTAACCCTAACCCTAACCCTATCCCTAAGCCCTAACCCTAACCCTAACCCTAAAACTAACCCTAAATCTAACACTAACCCTAACACTATCCCTAGCCCTAACCCATTAAACCTAACACTAATACTAACCCTGAAATCCTAAGATTAACACTAACCGTAACCCTCTAACCCAAACCCAAACCCACACCCTAACCATAACTCTCTAACTCTCTAAACATAACCCTAAAACTTACCCTCTAATCTTTACCCTAAGACTAACCAAAACCCTAAACCCAACTGTCACACAAACCTAATCTTAACCCTAACAGTTACATTAAACCTAACATTAACCCTAACCCTAACACTTACTCTAACCCTTACCCTAACGCTAACACTAACACTAACCCTAACCATAAACCTAACCCTAACCATAACTCTAACCCTAACCCTCTCACCCTAAACGTAACCCCAAACCTAACCTTAAGTCTCAATATAAACCTAAACCTAACCCTTAACCTAAAACTTAGCCTTACTCCAACCATAACCCTAAACCTAAACTAACCCTAACACTAAATCTAACCCTAACTGTAACTCTAACACTAACCCTAACTCTAACACCTACCACTAACCCTAGCCCTAACACTAACCCTAACCCTAAACCCTAACTCCAACTTTAACCCTAACCCTAACAGTAACAGTAACTCTAACTGTAACCCTAATCTTATCCATAAACATAACCCTAACGCTAACCATCCATTCCTCTAACCCTAGCCTTAACCCTAATCCTTACACTAATCCAAACCTAATAGTAAACCTAACCGTTACCCGAAACCTAACAGTAAACCTAACCCTAACACTTACTCTAACACTAACCCTAACACTAACACTAACACTAACCATCACCATAAACCTAACCCTAACCATAACCCTAACCCTAACACTCTCACCCTAAACGTAACCCCAAACCTAACCCTAAGTCTCACCCTAACCCTAAACCTAACCCTTAACCTAAACCTTACCCTTACTCCAACCCTAACCCTAAACCTAACCCAAACCTAATACTAAATCTAACCCTAACTGTAACTCTAAACCTAACTCTAACCCTAACACCTAACACTAACAGTAACGCTAACACTAACCCTAACCCTAAACCCAGACAAAAACCTTAAACCTAACCCTAAATGTAACAGTAACTCTAACTCTAGCCCTAATCTTATCCATAAATATAACCCTAACACTAAACATCAAATTGTATAACCCTAGCCCTAAGCCTAAAACTTACTCTACCCTGAACTCTAACCCTAACAATCTAACAATAAGTCTAACCATAATCCTCTAACGTGAACCCTAACCCTAACCCTAAACATAACAATAAACCTCTAATGCTAACCATGTCCCCAACACTAACCCGAAACCTAACCCTCTAACCATTTAACCCAAACCATAACACTAAAACTAACCCTAACCCTAAAACTAATAATCTAACCCTAACCCTATCCCTAAGGCTCTAAACCTAAACCTCTAACCCTCTAACCCTAATCAAAACCCTAACCCTAACCCTAACACTAAAACTATCCTCTAAACCTAACGCTAACCGTGACCCTAAGACCAACCCTAACCCACTAAACCTAACACTACCGATAACCCCAACCCTCTAAACCTAACCATAAACATAACCCTAACCCTAAACATCCAACCATCTAACCCTAAACCTAACCCTAACACTAACCCTAATAATAACCGTAACGCTAACCCAAACAGTAATCCTAATCCTAAACCTAAACCTAACCTAACCCTAACCCTAACCCTAACCCTAACCATAACCCCAACCCTAACCCTAACACTAACACTAACCCTAACCCTAACCCTAACCCTAAACCTAACCCTAACACTAAACCTAACCCTAACGCTCACCCTAACCGTAACACTAAAACTAACCCTAATCCTAACCCTAACCCTAACCCTAAACCCTAACCCTAACCCTAACCCTGAAATTAACCGTAATCTAACCCTAAGACTAACACTATCCCTAGCCGTAACCCTCTATGCCTAACACTAATACTAACCCTCAAACCCTAACACTAACCCTAACCGTAACCCTCTAAACCTAACCTTAACCCTAACTCTAACCATAACCCTCTAACTCTCTAAATATAACCCTAACAATTATCCTCTAAAACTAACCCTAACCTGAATCATAACATTAAACCCTACCGTCACCCAAACCTAATCCTAATCTTATCCGTTACCCTAACAATAACACTAACCCTAACCCTAAACCTAACACTAACCCTAACCCTAACCCTAAACCTAACCCTAACACTAACACTAACTCTAACACTCTAAAGCTAAGCCTAACCCTTTCCCTAACCCTAACCCTCTAACGCTCTAACCCTAACACTAACACTAACCCTAAACTTAACCCTAACACTAACCCTAACCCTAACCCTAAAACTAACCCCAGCCCTAACCCTATCCCTAAGCCCTAACCATAACCCTAACCCTAAAACTAACGCTAAGTCTAACCCTAAACCTAACACTTTCCCTAGCCTTAATCCTGTAAACCTAACACTAATACTAACCCTGAAACCCTAACATTAACACTAAGTGTAACCCTCTAACGCAAAGCTAAACCCACAGCCTAACCATCATCCTCTAACTCTCTAAACATAACCCTAAAACTTACCCTCTAATCCTTACCCTAAGACTAACAAAAACCCTAAACCCAACCGTCACCCAAACCTAATCCTAACCCTAACAGTTAACCTAAACCTAAGACTAACGCTAACCCTAACACTTGCTCTAACACTAACCCTAACACTATCATTAACACTAACACTAACCCAAACCATAAACCTAACCCTAAACCTAACCCTAACCGTAACCCTAACACTCTCACCCTAAGCGTAACCCCAAACGTAACCCTAAGTCTCAATATAACCCTAAACCTAACCCTTAACCTAAACCTTAGCCTTACTCCAACCCTAACCCTAAACCTAAACTAAGCCTAACACTAAATCTAACTCTAACTGTAACTCTAACACTAACCCTAACTCTAACACCTAACACTAATCCTAGCCCTAACACTAACCCTAACCCTAAACCCTAACTCCAACTTTAACCCTAACCCTAAAAGTAACAGTAACTCTAACTCTAACGTAATCCTATCCATAAGCATAACCCTAACACTAACCATCCATTCCTCTAACCCTAGCCTTAACCCTAATCCTTACCCTAACCCAAACCTAATCCTAAACCTAACCGCTACCCGAAACCTAACAGTAAACCTAACCCTAACACTTATTCTAACACTAACCCTAACACTAACACTAACACTAACCATCACCATAAACCTAACCCTAACCATAACCCTAACCCTAACACTCTCACCCTAAACGTAACCCCAAACCTAACCCTAAGTCTCACCCTAAATCTAAACCTAACCCTTAATCTAAACCTTACCCTTACTCCAAACCTAACCCTAAACCGAACCTAAACCTAACGCTAAATCTAAACCTAACTGTAACTCTAAACCTAACTCTAACCCTAACACCTAACACTAACGTTAACCCTAACACTAACCGTAACCCTAAACCCTGACAAAAACCTTAAACCTAACCCTAACTGTAACAGTAACTCTAACTCTAGCCCTAACCTTATCCATAAGCATAACCCTAACACTAAACACCCAATAGTCTAACCCTAGCCCCAAGCCTAAGTCTTACCCTAAACCGAACCCTAACCCTAACAATTTAACCATAAGTCTAACCATAATCCTCTAAGGTGAAGCCTAACCCTAACCCAAAATATAACAATAAACCTCTAATGCTAACCATATCCCTAACACTAACCCGAACGCTAACCCTCTAACTCTCTAACCCAAACCCTAACCCTAAACCTAACCCTAACACGAAAACTAATAATCTAACCGTAACCCTATCCCTAAGGCTCTATACCTAACCCTCTAACACTCTAACCCTAACCATAACCCTAACAATAACACTAACACTAAACCTAAGCTCTAACCCTAACCCTAACCCTCTAAACCTAACGTTAACCACCACCCTAACCCTAAACTTCTAAATCTCTAAACATAACCCTAACACTTACCCACTAATCCTAACTCTAAGGCTAACCATAACCCTAAACCCAACCGTCACCCAAACCTAATCCAAAACCTAACCATTACCCTAAAGCTAACACTAACCCCAACCCTAACACTTACACTAACACTAACACTAACCCTAACCCTAACACTTACTCTCACCATAACCCTAATCCTAACACTCTCAACCTAAACGTAACCCCAAACCTAACGCTAAGTCTCACCCTAACCCTAAATGTAACCCATAACCTAAACCTTACACTTACTCCAACACTAACCCTATCCCTAACCCTAACACTCTAACGCTCCAAACTTAACACTAACACTAATCCTAACCCTAAACCTAACACTAAACCTAAACTTAACACTAACCCTAACCTAACCCTAACCCTCTAAGTCTCTAAACATAACCCTAACACTTAACCTATAATGCTTACCCTAAGCCTAACCATAACCCTAAACCCAAACGTCAACCAAACCTAATCCTAACCCTAACCGTGACCCTAAACCTAACACTATCCCTAACCCTAACACTAACCATCGAATCGTCTAACCCTAGCCCTAAGCCTAACCCTTAACTTAACCCAAAACCTAACCCTGACCATCTAACCATAAGTCTACCCATAATCCTCTAACGTGAACACTAACCCTAACCCTAATCACAACAATAACATTCTAATGCTAACCATATCCGGAACACTAACCTGAACAGCAACCCTCTAACCCTCTAAAGCTAAACCTAACCCTAAACCCAACCCTAACCCTAAATCTAACACTCTAATACTAACCCTATTAATAAGCCTCTAAACCTAACCCTCTAACCCTCTAACACTAACCATAACCCTAACCCTAACCATAACCCTAACCCTAAACTTAACACTAAACCTAACCTCTAAACCTAACGCTAACCCTGATGCTAAGACCAAACCTAACCCTCTAAACTTTATCCTAACGCTAACCCAAATCTTCTAAACTTAAAACATAACCATAACCCTAACCCTAAACATCCAAAACTCTAACCCTAACCCTAACACTAACCCTAACCATAACCCTAAACCTAACCATAACTCTAAGCGTAACACCTACCACTAACCCTAGCCCTAAGAGTAGCACTAACCCTAAACCCTAACACGAACCATAAACCTAACCCTAACAGTAACAGAAACTCTAACTCGAACCCTAGCCCTATCGTGAACCCTCACCCTGACCCTAAGCCTAACAATAACCCTCTAATGCTAAACATATCCCTAACACTAACACTAACGGAAACCCTAACCCTAACCCTAAACCCTAAACGTAATCCTAACCCTAAAACTAACCCGAACTCTAACACTAACCCTAAAACCATCCCTAGCCCTAACACTCTAACCCTAACAATAATAGTAACCCTCAAACCCTAACACTAACACTAACCCTAACCCTTTAACTCTAACCTTAACCCCCACCCTAAACATAACCCTCTAACTCTTTAACATAACGCTAATGCTTACCCTCTAATCCTTACCCTAAGCATAACCATAACCCTAAACACAACCGTCACCCATACCTAATCCTAACCCTAACCGTTTAGCGAAACCTAACACAATCGGTAACCCTAAAATTAACCATCCAATCGTCTAAACCTAGACCTAAGCCTAACCCTTAACTTAACTCAAACACTTACCCTGACCCTCTAACCATAAGTCTAACCATAATCTTCTAACGTGAACCTTAACCCTAACCATAATCACAACAATAACACTATAATGCTAACCATATCCGGGACACTAACCCGAACACTAACCCTCTAACCCTCTAAACCTAACCCTAACACTAAACCTAACCCTAACCCTAAATCTAACACTCTAACCCTAACCCTATTAATAAGCCTCTAAACCTAACCCTCTAACCCTCTATCCCTAACCATAACCCTAAACCTAAACCTAACACTAAACCTAACCTCTAAACCTAACGCTAACCCTGACGCTAAGAACAAACCTAACCCTCTAAACCTAAACCTAACCCTAACCCTAACTCTAATACTAACCGTAACGCTAACCCGAACACTAACCCAAATCCTAAATCTCAGCCTTGCCCTAAACCTAACCTTAACCCTAATCCTAACCCTCTAACCCTAAGCCTAACCCTACCCCTAACCCTACCCCTCTCACGCTCTAACACTAACACTAACACTAAAACTAATCCTAACCCTAAACCTAAACCTAACCCTAACACTAACATAACCCTAACCCTAAACCTAACCCTAACCGTAACACTAACCCTAACCCTAACCCTAACCCTAACCCTAAACCCTAACCCAAACCCTAACCGTGAAACTAACCCTAAATCTAACCCTAAGCCAAACCCTAATCCTAACCATAAACCTAAACCTAACCCTAACACTAACATAACCCTAACCCTAAACTCTAACCCTAACCCTAACCCTAACCCTAACCCTAACCCTAACCCTAAGCTTAACCCCCACCCTAACCCTAAACCTCTAACACTCTAAACATAACCCTAACACTTACCCTCTAAACCTAACCCTAAGCCTAGCCATAACCCTAAACCAAACCGTCACCCAAACCTAATCCAAACCCTAACCGTTACCCTAAACCTAACACTAACCCCAACCCTAACACTTACTCTAACCCTAACCCTAACCCTAAAACTAACACTAACACTAACACTAACCATATAGCTAACACTAACGATAACACTAATACTAACACTCTAACCCAAAACGTAACCCTAAACCTAACCCTAAGTCTCACCCTAACCCCAAAACTAAACCTTAACCTTAACCTTACAATTCCTCCAAACCTAACCCTAACACTAAATCTAACCCTAACGGTAACTCAAACACTAACCCTAACACCTAACACTAACTCTAGCCCTAACACTAACCCTAACCCTAAACCCTAACACAAACCTTAATCCTAACTCTAACAGTAACAATAACTTTAACTCTAAACCTAACCCTATCCATAAACATAACCCTAACACTAACAATCCAATCGTCTAACCCTAGCCCTAAGCCTAACCCTTACCCTAACCTGAACCCTAATCCTAACGCTCTAAACATAAGTCTACCCATAATCCTCTAACGTGAACCCTAACCCTAACCCTAATCCTAACAATAACACTCTAATGCTAACCATATCCCGAACACTAACCTGAACCCTAAACCTCTAACCCTCTAACCCTAACCCTAAACCTAACCCTCACCCTAAAACTAAAAATCTAACCCTAAGCCTATCCCTAAGCCTCTAAACCTAACCATTTAACACTCTAACCCTAACCATAACCCTAAACCTAACCTTAACAGTAAACCTAACCTCTAAACCTAATGCTAACCCTAACCCTAACACCAATCCTAACCCTCTAAATCTAACCCTAACGCTAACCTCAACCCTTTAAACCTAACCATAACCATAACCCTAACCCTAATCTTCCAAAACTCTAACCCTAAACCTAACACTAACCCTAACCCTAATACTAACCGTAATGCTAAACCATACACTAACCCTAATCCTAAACCTAAGCCTTAGTGTAAACCTAACCTTAACACTAACCCTAACCCTCTAACCCTAAGCCTAACCCTACCCCTAAGCCTATGCCTCTAACGCTCTAATCCTAACACTAAAAGAAACCCTAAACCTAACCCTAAACATAACCCTAACTCTAACACTAAACCTAACCCTAACACTAAACCTAACACTAACCCTAACCCTAACCCTAACCCTAACCGTAAAACTAACTCTACCACTAACCCTAATCCTAAACCTAAGCCTTACCCTAAACCTAACCTTAACCCTAACCTTAACCCTCTAACCATAAGCCTAACCCTACCCCTAACCCTTTGCCTCTAACGCTCTAACCTTAAACTAACACTAAACCTAACCCTAACCCTAACACTAACCCTAACCCTATCCCTAAACCTAACCCTAAAACTAATACTAACCCTAATGCTAAAACTAACCCTAAACCCTAACCCTAAACCTAAACCTGAAACTAACCCTAAATCTAACCCTAAGCCTAATGCTGTCCCTAGCTCTAACCCTCTATCCCTAACACTAATACTAACCCTCAAACCCTAACACTAACCCTAACTGTAACCCTCTAAACCTAACTTTAACCCTAACCCTAACCCTAAACTTCTAACTCACTAAATATAACCCTAACACTTGCCCTCTAAACAGAACCCCAAGCCTAAACATAACCTTAAACCCTACCGTCACCCAAACTTATTCCTAACCCTATCAGTTACCCTAACCCTAACACTAACCCTAACTCTAACCCTAAACCTAACCCTAACCTTAACACTAACCCTAACCCTCTAACCCTAAGCCTAACTCTAACCCTAACCCTAAACCTCTAATGCTCTAACACTAACACAATATCTAACACTAACCCTAAACCTAAACCTAACCCTAAAAATAACCCTAAATCTTACCCTAAACCTAACTCCAAACCCTAACCCTAACCCTATCCCTAAAACTAACCCTAAATTTAACCCTAAACGTATCACTATCCCTAGTCCTAACCCTCTAACCCTAACACTAATACTAACCCTCAAAACTAACACTAACACTAACCGTAACCCTCTAACCCTAACCTTAACCCCCACCCTAACCCTAACCCTCTAACTCACTAAACATAACCCTAACACTTACCCTCTAATCCTTACCCTAAGCCTAACCATAACCCTAAACCCAACCGTCACCTAAACCTAATCCTAACTCTAACCATTACCCTAAACATAACACTAACCCTAACCGTAACACTTACTCTAACCCTAACACTAACCCTAACACTAACCCTAACCATAAACCTAACCCTAACCATAACCCTAACCCTAAACATCCAACCCTCTAAACCCAAACCGAACCCTAACCCTAACCCTAATAGTAACCGTAACGCTAACCCGAACACTAACCCAAATCGTAATCCTCAGCCTTGCCCTAAACCTTACCTTAACCCTAATGCTAGCCCCTAACCCTAAGCCTATCCCTACCCCTAACCCTACCCCTCTAACGCTCTAACCCTGACACCAACACTAAACCTAATCCTAACCCTAAACCTAAACCTAACCCTAACACTAACATAACCCTAACCCGAAACCTAACCCTAACCGTAAAACTAACCCTAACCATAAACCTAACCCTAAACCCTAACCCAAACCCTAACCGTGAAACTAACCCTAAATCTAACCCTAAGCCAAACCCTATCAATAGCCCTAACGCTCTATCCCTAACACTAATACTAACACTCAAATCCTAACACTAACCCTAGCCGTAAGCCTATAATCCTAACCTTAACCCTAACCCTAACCCTAACAGTCTAACTCTCTAAACATAACCCTAACACTTACACTCTAAAGCTAACCGTAAGCCTACCCATAACCTTAAACCCTACCATCAATCAAACCTAATCGTAACCCTGTTACCCTAACCCTAACACTAACCCTAAACCGAACCCTAAACCTAGCCCTAAACCTAACTCTAAAACTAAACCTAAACAAAACCCTAACCCTAACCCTAAACCCTAACCCTAACCCTAACCCTAAAACTAACCCTAACTCTAACCCTAACCCTAAAACTATCCCTAGCCCTAACCCTCTAAACCTAACACTAATAGTAACCCTCAAACCCTAACACTAACACTAACCGTAACCCTCTACCACTAACCTTAACCCCCACCCTAAACCTTAACCTCTAACACTCTAAACATAACCCTAACACTTACCCTCTAAACCTAACCCTAAGCCTAGCCATAACCCTAAACCCAACCGTCACCCAAACCTAATCCAAACCCTAACCGTTACCCGAAACCTAACACTAACCCCAACCCTAACACTTACTCTAACCCTAACACTAACCCTAACACTTACTCTCACCATAACCCTAATCCTAACACTCTCACCCTAAATGTAACCCCAAACCTAACCCTAAGTCTCACCCTAACCCTAAACGTAACCCATAACGTAAACCTTACACTTACTCCAAACCTAACCCTAAACCTAACCCTAACACTAACACTCTAACACTAAGCGTAACCCTATCCCTAACCCTAACCCTCTCACGCTCTAACCCTAACACTAATACTAACCCTAAACCTAAACCTAACCCTAACCCTAACCTTAACCCTAACCCTAACCCTAACCCGCTAAGTCTCTAAACATAACCCTAACACTTAACCTATAATGCTTACCCTAAGCCTAACCATAACCCTAAACCCAACCGTCACCCATACCTAATCCTAACCCTAACCGTTTCCCTAAACCTAACACTATCCCTAACCCTAACACTAACCATCCAATCGTCTAAACCTAGCCCTAAGCCTAACCCTTAACTTAACCCGAACACTAACCCTGACCCTCTAACCATAAGTCTAACCATAATCCTCTAACGTGAACCCTAACCCTAACACTAATCACAACAATAACACTCTAATGCTAACCAAGTCCGGGACACTAACCCGAACACTAACCCTCTAACCCTCTAAACCTAACCCTAACCCTAAAACTAAAAATCTAACCCTAAGCCTATCCGTAAGCCTCTAAACCTAAACATTTAACACTCTAACCCTAACCATAACCCTAAACCTAACCCTAACAGTAAACCTAACCTCTAAACCTAATGCTAACCCTGACCCTAACACCAATCCTAACCCTCTAAATCTAACCCTAACGCTAACCTCAACAATTTAAACCTAACCATAACCATAACCCTAACCCTAATCTTCCAACACTCTAACCCTAAACCTAACACTAACCCTAACCCTAATACTAACCGTAATGCTAAATCATACACTAACCCTAATCCTAAACCCAAGCCTTTGCCTAAACCTAACCTTAACCCTAACCCTAACCCTCTAACCATAAGCCTAACCCTACCCCTAAGCCTATGCCTCTAACGCTCTAATCCTAACACTAAAAGAAACCCTAAACCTAACCCTAAACATAACCCTAACTCTAACACTAAACCTAACCCTAACACTAAACCTAACACTAACCCTAACCCTAACCCTAACCCTAACCGTAAAACTAACCCTACCACTAACCCTAATCCTAAACCTAAGTCTTACCCTAAACCTAACCTTAACCCTAACCTTAACCCTCAAACCATAAGCCTAACCCTACCACTAACCCTTTGCCTCTAACGCTCTAACCTTAAACTAACACTAACCCTAACCCTAACACTAAACCTAACCCTAACCCTAACACTAACCCTAACCCTATCCCTAAACCTAACCCTAAAACTAATACTAACCCTAATGCTAAAACTAACCCTAAACCCTAACCCTAAACCTAAACCTGAAACTAACCCTAAATCTAACCCTAAGCCTAATGCTGTCCCTAGCTCTAACCCTCTATCCCTAACACTAATACTAACCCTCAAACCCTAAAACTAACCCTAACTGTAACCCTCTAAACCTAACTTTAACCCTAACCCTAACCCTAACCCTCTAACTCTCTAAATATAACCCTAAAACTTACCCTCTAAATGGAACCCCAAGCCTAACCATAACCTTAAACCCTACCGTCACCCAAACCTATTCCTAACCCTATCAGTTACCCTAACCCTAACACTAACCCTAAATCTAACCCTAAACCTAACCCTAACCCTAACACTAACCCTAACCCTCTAACCCTAAGCCTAACCCTAACCCTAACCCTAACCCTCTAATGCTCTAACACTAACACTATCTCTAACACTAACCCTAAACCTAACCCTAACCCTAAAAATAACCCTAACCCTTACCCTAACCCTAACCCCAAACCCTAACCCTAAACCTATCCCTAAAACTAACCCTAAATTTAACCCTAAACGTATCACTATCCCTAGTCCTAACCCTCTAACCCTAACACTAATACTAACCCTCAAACCTAACACTAACACTAACCGTAACCCTCTAACCCTAACCTTAACCCCCACCCTAACCCTAACCCTCTAACTCACTAAACATAACCCTAACACTTACCCTCTAATCCTTACCCTAAGCCTAACCATAACCCTAAACCCAACCGTCACCTAAACCTAATCCTAACCCTAACCGTTACCCTAAACATAACACTAACCCTAACCGTAACACTTACTCTAACCATAAACCTAACCCTAACACTAACCCTAACCATAAACCTAACCCTAACCATAACCCTTACCCTAAACATCCAACCCTCTAAACCTAAACATAACCCTAACCCTAACCCTAATACTAACCGTAACGCTAACCCGAACACTAACCCAAATCGTAAACCTCAGCCTTGCCCTAAAACTTACCTTAACCCTAATCCTAGCCCTCTAACCCTAAGCCTAACCCTACCCCTAACCCTACCCCTCTAACGCTCTAACCCTAACACTAACACTAAACCTAATCCTAACCCTAAACCTAAACCTAACCCTAAAACTAACATAACCCTAACCCTAAACCTAACCCTAACCGTAAAACTAACCCTAACCCTAACCCTAACCCTAAACCCTAACCCAAACCCTAACCGTGAAACTAACCCTAAATCTAACCCTAAGCCAAACCCTATCAATAGCCCTAACGCTCTATCCCTAACACTAATACTAACACTCAAACCCTTACACGAACCCTAGCCATAAGCCTATAATCCTAACCTTAACCCTAACCCTAACCCTAACAGTCTAACTCTCTAAACATAAACCTAACACTTACACTCTAAAGCTAACTGTAAGCCTACCAATAACCTTAAACCCTACCATCAACCAAAACTAATCGTAACCCTAACTGTTACCCTAACCCTAACACTAACCCTAAACCGAACCCTAAACCTAGCCCTAACCCTTACTCTAAAACTAACCCTAACCAAAACCCTAACCCTAACCCTAAACCCTAACCCTAACCCTAACCCTAACCCTAAAACTAACCCTAACTCTAACCCTAACCCTAAAACTATCCCTAGCCCTAACCCCCTAAACCTAACACTAATAGTAACCCTCAAACCCTAACACTAACACTAACCGTAACCCTCTACCCCTAACCTTAACCCCCACCCTAACCCTAAACCTCTAACACTCTAAACATAACCCTAACACTTACCCTCTAAACCTAACCCTAAGCCTAGCCATAACCCTAAACCCAACCGTCACCCAAACCTAATCCAAACCCTAACCGTTACCCTAAACCTAACACTAACCCCAACCCTAACACTTACTCTAACCCTAACACTAACCCTAACACTTACTCTCACCATAACCCTAATCCTAACACTCTCACCCTAAACGTAACCCCAAACCTAACCCTAAGTCTCACCCTAACCCTAAACGTAACCCATAACGTAAACCTTACACTTACTCCAAACCTAACCCTAAACCTAACCCTAACCCTAACACTCTAACCCTAAGCGTAACCCTATCCCTAACCCTAACCCTCTCACGCTCTAACCCTAACACTAATACTAACCCTAACCCTAAACCTAACCCTAACCCTAACCTTAACCCTAACCCTAACCCTAACCCGCTAAGTCTCTAAACATAACCCTAACACTTAACCTATAATGCTTACCCTAAGCCTAACCATAACCCTAAACCCAACCGTCACCCATACCTAATCCTAACCCTAACCGTTTCCCCAAACCTAACACTATCCCTAACCCTAACACTAACCATCCAATCGTCTAAACCTAGCCCTAAGCCTAACCCTTAACTTAACCCGAACAATAACCCTGACCCTCTAACCATAAGTCTAAACATAATCCTCTAACGTGAACCCTAACCCTAACCCTAATCACAACAATAACACTCTAATGCTAACCATGTCCGGGACACTAACCCGAACACTAACCCTCTAACCCTCTAAACCTAACCCTAACCCTAAACATAACCCTAACCCTAAATCTAACACTCTAAGCCTAACCCTATTAATAAGCCTCTAAACCTAACCCTCTAACCCTCTATCCCTAACCGTAACCCTAAACCTAAACCTAAAACTAAACCTAACCTCTAAACCTAACGTTAACCCTGACGCCAAGGACAAACCTAACCCTCTAAACCTAATCCTAACGTTAACCCCAACCCTCTAAACTTAACCATAACCATAATCCTAACCCTAAACATCCAAACCTCTAACCCTAAACATAACCCTAACCCTAACCCTAATACTAACCGTAATGCTAAACCTTACACTAACCCTAATCCTAAACCTAAGCCTTACCCTAAACCTAACCTTAACCCTAACCCTAACCCTCTAACCCTAAGCCTAACCCTACCCCTAACCCTATCCCTCTAACGCTCTAAGCCTAACACTAACAGAAACCCTAACCCTAACGCTAAACATAACCCTAAACCTAACACTAACCCTAACGCTAACACTAACACTAAAAATAACCATAACCCTAACCCGAACCCTAAACCCTAACCCTAACCCTAACTCTAAACCTTAACCTAAACTTTACCCTTACTCCAACCCTAACCCTAAACCTAACCTAACCTTAACACTAAATCTAACCCTAAATCTAACTCTAACTCTAACCCTAACACGTAACACTAACCCTAGCACTAACCCTAACCCTAACCCTAAACCCTAACACGAACCTTAAACCTAACCTTAACAGTAACAGAAACTCTAACTCGAACCCTAACCCTAACGTGAATCCTAACCCTAACCCTAATCCTAACAATAACCCTCTAATGCTAAACATATCCATAACACTAAACCTAACCCCAACCCTAACCCTAACCCTAAACCCTAAACCTAACCCTAACCCTAAAACTAACCCTAAATCTAACACTAACCCTAACACTATCCCTAGCCCTAACCCTCTAACCCTAACACTAATAGTAACCCTCAAACCCTAACGCTAACACTAACCGTAACCCTCTAACTCTAACCTTAACCCCCACCATAACCATAACCCTCTAACTCTCTAAATATTACGCTAACACTTACCCTCTAATCCTTACCCTAAGCATAACCATAACCCTAAACCCAACCGTCACCCAAAACTAATCCTAACCCTAACAGTTAACCTAAACCTAACACTAACCCTAACGCTAACACTTACTCTAACCCTAACCCTAACCCTAAAACTAACACTAACACTAACACTAACCATATAGCTAACCCTAACCATAACACTAATACTAACACTCTAACCCAAAACATAACCCTAAACCTAACCCTAAGTCTCACCCTAACCCCAAAACTAAACCTTAACCTTAACCCTACAATTCCTCCAAACCTAACCCTAAACCTAACCTAACCCTTACACTAAATCTAACCCTAACTGTAACTCTAACACTAACCCTAACACCTAACACTAACCCTAGCCCTAATACTAACCCTAACCCTAAACCCTAACACAAACCTTAATCCTAACTCTAACAGTAACAGTAAATCTAACTCTAACCCTAACCCTATCCATAAACATAACCCTAACACTAACAATCCAATCGTCTAACCCTAGCCCTAAGCCTAACCCTTACCCTACCCTGAACCCTAATCCTAACGCTCTAAACATAAGTCTACCGATAATCCTCTAAAGTGAACCCTAACCCTAACCCTAATCCTAACAATAACACTCGAATGCTAACCATATCCCGAACACTAACCTGAACCCTAAACCTCTAACCCTCTAACCCTAACCCTAAACCTAATCCTCACCCTAAAACTAAAAATCTAACCCTAAGCCTATCCGTAAGCCTCTAAACCTAAACATTTAACACTCTAACCCTAACCATAACCCTAAACCTAACCCTAACAGTAAACCTAACCTCTAAACCTAATGCTAACCCTGACCCTAACACCAATCCTAACCCTCTAAATCTAACCCTAACGCTAAACTCAACCCTTTAAACCTAACCATAACCATAACCCTAACCCTAATCTTCCAACACTCTAACCCTAAACCTAACACTAACCCTAACCCTAATACTAACCGTAATGCTAAATCATACACTAACCCTAATCCTAAACCCAAGCCTTTGCCTAAACCTAACCTTAACCCTAACCCTAACCCTCTAACCATAAGCCTAACCCTACCCCTAAGCCTATGCCTCTAACGCTCTAATCCTAACACTAAAAGAAACCCTAAACCTAACCCTAAACATAACCCTAACTCTAACACTAAACCTAACCCTAACACTAAACCTAACACTAACCCTAACCCTAACCCTAACCCTAACCGTAAAACTAACCCTACCACTAACCCTAATCCTAAACCTAAGTCTTACCCTAAACCTAACCTTAACCCTAACCTTAACCCTCAAACCATAAGCCTAACCCTACCACTAACCCTTTGCCTCTAACGCTCTAACCTTAAACTAACACTAACCCTAACCCTAACACTAAACCTAACCCTAACCCTAACACTAACCCTAACCCTATCCCTAAACCTAACCCTAAAACTAATACTAACCCTAATGCTAAAACTAACCCTAAACCCTAACCCTAAACCTAAACCTGAAACTAACCCTAAATCTAACCCTAAGCCTAATGCTGTCCCTAGCTCTAACCCTCTATCCCTAACACTAATACTAACCCTCAAACCCTAAAACTAACCCTAACTGTAACCCTCTAAACCTAACTTTAACCCTAACCCTAACCCTAACCCTCTAACTCTCTAAATATAACCCTAAAACTTACCCTCTAAATGGAACCCCAAGCCTAACCATAACCTTAAACCCTACCGTCACCCAAACCTATTCCTAACCCTATCAGTTACCCTAACCCTAACACTAACCCTAAATCTAACCCTAAACCTAACCCTAACCCTAACACTAACCCTAACCCTCTAACCCTAAGCCTAACCCTAACCCTAACCCTAACCCTCTAATGCTCTAACACTAACACTATCTCTAACACTAACCCTAAACCTAACCCTAACCCTAAAAATAACCCTAACCCTTACCCTAACCCTAACCCCAAACCCTAACCCTAAACCTATCCCTAAAACTAACCCTAAATTTAACCCTAAACGTATCACTATCCCTAGTCCTAACCCTCTAACCCTAACACTAATACTAACCCTCAAACCTAACACTAACACTAACCGTAACCCTCTAACCCTAACCTTAACCCCCACCCTAACCCTAACCCTCTAACTCACTAAACATAACCCTAACACTTACCCTCTAATCCTTACCCTAAGCCTAACCATAACCCTAAACCCAACCGTCACCTAAACCTAATCCTAACCCTAACCGTTACCCTAAACATAACACTAACCCTAACCGTAACACTTACTCTAACCATAACCCTAACCCTAACACTAACCCTAACCATAAACCTAACCCTAACCATAACCCTTACCCTAAACATCCAACCCTCTAAACCTAAACCTAACCCTAACCCTAACCCTAATACTAACCGTAACGCTAACCCGAACACTAACCCAAATCGTAAACCTCAGCCTTGCCCTAAAACTTACCTTAACCCTAATCCTAGCCCTCTAACCCTAAGCCTAACCCTACCCCTAACCCTACCCCTCTAACGCTCTAACCCTAACACTAACACTAAACCTAATCCTAACCCTAAACCTAAACCTAACCCTAAAACTAACATAACCCTAACCCTAAACCTAACCCTAACCGTAAAACTAACCCTAACCCTAACCCTAACCCTAAACCCTAACCCAAACCCTAACCGTGAAACTAACCCTAAATCTAACCCTAAGCCAAACCCTATCAATAGCCCTAACGCTCTATCCCTAACACTAATACTAACACTCAAACCCTTACACGAACCCTAGCCATAAGCCTATAATCCTAACCTTAACCCTAACCCTAACCCTAACAGTCTAACTCTCTAAACATAAACCTAACACTTACACTCTAAAGCTAACTGTAAGCCTACCAATAACCTTAAACCCTACCATCAACCAAAACTAATCGTAACCCTAACTGTTACCCTAACCCTAACACTAACCCTAAACCGAACCCTAAACCTAGCCCTAACCCTTACTCTAAAACTAACCCTAACCAAAACCCTAACCCTAACCCTAAACCCTAACCCTAACCCTAACCCTAAAACTAACCCTAACTCTAACCCTAACCCTAAAACTATCCCTAGCCCTAACCCCCTAAACCTAACACTAATAGTAACCCTCAAACCCTAACACTAACACTAACCGTAACCCTCTACCCCTAACCTTAACCCCCACCCTAACCCTAAACCTCTAACACTCTAAACATAACCCTAACACTTACCCTCTAAACCTAACCCTAAGCCTAGCCATAACCCTAAACCCAACCGTCACCCAAACCTAATCCAAACCCTAACCGTTACCCTAAACCTAACACTAACCCCAACCCTAACACTTACTCTAACCCTAACACTAACCCTAACACTTACTCTCACCATAACCCTAATCCTAACACTCTCACCCTAAACGTAACCCCAAACCTAACCCTAAGTCTCACCCTAACCCTAAACGTAACCCATAACGTAAACCTTACACTTACTCCAAACCTAACCCTAAACCTAACCCTAACCCTAACACTCTAACCCTAAGCGTAACCCTATCCCTAACCCTAACCCTCTCACGCTCTAACCCTAACACTAATACTAACCCTAACCCTAAACCTAACCCTAACCCTAACCTTAACCCTAACCCTAACCCTAACCCGCTAAGTCTCTAAACATAACCCTAACACTTAACCTATAATGCTTACCCTAAGCCTAACCATAACCCTAAACCCAACCGTCACCCATACCTAATCCTAACCCTAACCGTTTCCCTAAACCTAACACTATCCCTAACCCTAACACTAACCATCCAATCGTCTAAACCTAGCCCTAAGCCTAACCCTTAACTTAACCCGAACACTAACCCTGACCCTCTAACCATAAGTCTAACCATAATCCTCTAACGTGAACCCTAACCCTAACCCTAATCACAACAATAACACTCTAATGCTAACCATGTCCGGGACACTAACCCGAACACTAACCCTCTAACCCTCTAAACCTAACCCTAACCCTAAACATAACCCTAACCCTAAATCTAACACTCTAAGCCTAACCCTATTAATAAGCCTCTAAACCTAACCCTCTAACCCTCTATCCCTAACCGTAACCCTAAACCTAAACCTAAAACTAAACCTAACCTCTAAACCTAACGTTAACCCTGACACCAAGGACAAACCTAACCCTCTAAACCTAATCCTAACGTTAACCCCAACCCTCTAAACTTAACCATAACCATAATCCTAACCCTAAACATCCAAACCTCTAACCCTAAACATAACCCTAACCCTAACCCTAATACTAACCGTAATGCTAAACCTTACACTAACCCTAATCCTAAACCTAAGCCTTACCCTAAACCTAACCTTAACCCTAACCCTAACACTCTAACCCTAAGCCTAACCCTACCCCTAACCCTATCCCTCTAACGCTCTAAGCCTAACACTAACAGAAACCCTAACCCTAACGCTAAACATAACCCTAAACCTAACACTAACCCTAACGCTAACACTAACACTAAAAATAACCATAACCCTAACCTGAACCCTAAACCTTAACCCTAACCCTAACTCTAAACCTTAACCTAAACCTTACCCTTACTCCAACCCTAACCCTAAACCTAACCTAACCTTAACACTAAATCTAACCCTAAATCTAACTCTAACTCTAACCCTAACACGTAACACTAACCATAGCACTAACCCTAACCCTAACCCTAAACCCTAACACGAACCTTAAACCTAACCTTAACAGAAACAGAAACTCTAACTCGAACCCTAACCCTAATGTGAATCCTAACCCTAACCCTAATCCTAACAATAACCCTCTAATGCTAAACATATCCATAACACTAAACCTAACCCCAACCCTAACCCTAACCCTAAATCTAACTCTAACTCTAACCCTAACACGTAACACTAACCCTAGCACTAACACTAACCCTAACCCTAAACCCTAACACAAACCTTAATCCTAACTCTAACAGTAACAGTAACTCTAACTCTCACCCTAACCCTATCCATAAACATAACCCTAACACTAACAATCCAATCGTCTAACCCTAGCCCTAAGCCTAAACCTTACCCTAACCTGAACCCTAATCCTAACGCTCTAAACATAAGTCTACCCATAATCCTCTAACGTGAACCCTAACCCTAACCCTAATCCTAACAATAACACTCTAATGCTAACCATATCCCGAACACTAACCCGAACCCTAAACCTCTAACCCTGAAACCTTATCTCTAAACCTAACCCTCACCCTAAAACTAAAAATCTAACCCTAAGCCTATCCCTAAGCCTCTAAACCTAACCATTTAACACTCTAACCCTAACCATAACCCTAAACCTAACCCTAACAGTAAACCTAACCTCTAAACCTAATGCTAACCCTGACCCTAACACCAATCCTAACCCTCTAAATCTAACCCTAACGCTAACCTCAACCCTTTAAACCTAACCATAACCATAACTCTAACCCTAATCTTCCAACACTCTAACCCTAAACCTAACACTAACCCTAACCCTAATACTAACCGTAATGCTAAACCATACACTAACCCTAATCCTAAACTTAAGCCTTAGCCTAAACCTAACCTTAACCCTAACCCTAACCCTCTAATCCTAAGCCTAACCCTACCCCTAAGCCTATGCCTCTAACGCTCTAATCCTAACACTAAAAGAAACCCTAAACCTAACCCTAAACATAACCCTAACTCTAACACTAAACCTAAACCTAACACTCAACCTAACACTAACCCTAACCCTAACCCTAACCCTAACCGTAAAACTAACCCTACCACTAACCCTAATCCTAAACCTAAGCCTTACCCTAAACCTAACCTTAACCCTAACCTTAACCCTCTAACCATAAGCCTAACCCTACCCCTAATCCTTTCCCTCTAAGGCTCTAACCTTAAACTAACACTAAACCTAACCCTAACACTAAACCTAACCCTAACCATAACACTAACCCTAACCCTATCCCTAAACCTAACCCTAAAACTAATACTAACCCTAATGCTAAAACTAACCCTAAACACTAACCCTAAACCTAAACCTGAAACTAACCCTAAATCTAACCCTAAGCCTAATGCTGTCCCTAGCTCTAACCCTCTATCCCTAACACTAATACTAACCCTCAAACCCTAACACTAACCCTAACTGTAACCCTCTAAACCTAACTTTAACCCTAACCCTAACCCTAACCCTCTAACTCTCTAAATATAACCCTAACACTTACCCTCTAAACGGAACCCCAAGCCTAACCATAAACTTAAACCCTACCGTCACCAAACCTATTCCTAACCCTATCAGTTACCCTAACCCTAACACTAACCCTAACTCTAACCCTAAACCTTACCCTAACCCTAACACTAACCCTAACCCTCTAACCCTAAGCCTAACCCTAACCCTAACCCTAACCCTAACCCTAAACCCTAACCCAAACCCTAACCGTGAAACTAACCCTAAATCTAACCCTAAGCCAAACCCTATCAATAGCCCTAACGCTCTATCCCTAACACTAATACTAACACTCAAACCCTTACACGAACCCTAGCCATAAGACTATAATCCTAACCTTAACCCTAACCCTAACCCTAACAGTCTAACTCTCTAAACATAAACCTAACACTTACACTCTAACGCTAACTGTAAGCCTACCAATAACCTTAAACCCTACCATCAACCAAAACTAATCGTAACCCTAACTGTTACCCTAACCCTAACACTAACCCTAAACCGAACCCTAAACCTAGCCCTAACCCTTACTCTAAAACTAACCCTAACCAAAACCCTAACCCTAACCCTAAACCCTAACCCTAACCCTAACCCTAAAACTAACCCTAACTCTAACCCTAACCCTAAAACTATCCCTAGCCCTAACCCCCTAAACCTAACACTAATAGTAACCCTCAAACCCTAACACTAACACTAACCGTAACCCTCTACCCCTAACCTTAACCCCCACCCTAACCCTAAACCTCTAACACTCTAAACATAACCCTAACACTTACCCTCTAAACCTAACCCTAAGCCTAGCCATAACCCTAAACCCAACCGTCACCCAAACCTAATCCAAACCCTAACCGTTACCCTAAACCTAACACTAACCCCAACCCTAACACTTACTCTAACCCTAACACTAACCCTAACACTTACTCTCACCATAACCCTAATCCTAACACTCTCACCCTAAACGTAACCCCAAACCTAACCCTAAGTCTCACCCTAACCCTAAACGTAACCCATAACGTAAACCTTACACTTACTCCAAACCTAACCCTAAACCTAACCCTAACCCTAACACTCTAACCCTAAGCGTAACCCTATCCCTAACCCTAACCCTCTCACGCTCTAACCCTAACACTAATACTAACCCTAACCCTAAACCTAACCCTAACCCTAACCTTAACCCTAACCCTAACCCTAACCCGCTAAGTCTCTAAACATAACCCTAACACTTAACCTATAATGCTTACCCTAAGCCTAACCATAACCCTAAACCCAACCGTCACCCATACCTAATCCTAACCCTAACCGTTTCCCCAAACCTAACACTATCCCTAACCCTAACACTAACCATCCAATCGTCTAAACCTAGCCCTAAGCCTAACCCTTAACTTAACCCGAACACTAACCCTGACCCTCTAACCATAAGTCTAACCATAATCCTCTAACGTGAACCCTAACCCTAACCCTAATCACAACAATAACACTCTAATGCTAACCATGTCCGGGACACTAACCCGAACACTAACCCTCTAACCCTCTAAACCTAACCCTAACCCTAAACATAACCCTAACCCTAAATCTAACACTCTAAGCCTAACCCTATTAATAAGCCTCTAAACCTAACCCTCTAACCCTCTATCCCTAACCGTAACCCTAAACCTAAACCTAAAACTAAACCTAACCTCTAAACCTAACGTTAACCCTGACACCAAGGACAAACCTAACCCTCTAAACCTAATCCTAACGTTAACCCCAACCCTCTAAACTTAACCATAACCATAATCCTAACCCTAAACATCCAAACCTCTAACCCTAAACATAACCCTAACCCTAACCCTAATACTAACCGTAATGCTAAACCTTACACTAACCCTAATCCTAAACCTAAGCCTTACCCTAAACCTAACCTTAACCCTAACCCTAACACTCTAACCCTAAGCCTAACCCTACCCCTAACCCTATCCCTCTAACGCTCTAAGCCTAACACTAACAGAAACCCTAACCCTAACGCTAAACATAACCCTAAACCTAACACTAACCCTAACGCTAACACTAACACTAAAAATAACCATAACCCTAACCCGAACCCTAAACCCTAACCCTAACCCTAACTCTAAACCTTAACCTAAACCTTACCCTTACTCCAACCCTAACCCTAAACCTAACCTAAACTTAACACTAAATCTAACCCTAAATCTAACTCTAACTCTAACCCTAACACGTAACACTAACCATAGCACTAACCCTAACCCTAACCCTAAACCCTAACACAAACCTTAATCCTAACTCTAACAGTAACAGTAACTCTAACTCTCACCCTAACCCTATCCATAAACATAACCCTAACACTAACAATCCAATCGTCTAACCCTAGCCCTAAGCCTAAACCTTACCCTAACCTGAACCCTAATCCTAACGCTCTAAACATAAGTCTACCCATAATCCTCTAACGTGAACCCTAACCCTAACCCTAATCCTAACAATAACACTCTAATGCTAACCATATCCCGAACACTAACCCGAACCCTAAACCTCTAACCCTGAAACCTTATCTCTAAACCTAACCCTCACCCTAAAACTAAAAATCTAACCCTAAGCCTATCCCTAAGCCTCTAAACCTAACCATTTAACACTCTAACCCTAACCATAACCCTAAACCTAACCCTAACAGTAAACCTAACCTCTAAACCTAATGCTAACCCTGACCCTAACACCAATCCTAACCCTCTAAATCTAACCCTAACGCTAACCTCAACCCTTTAAACCTAACCATAACCATAACTCTAACCCTAATCTTCCAACACTCTAACCCTAAACCTAACACTAACCCTAACCCTAATACTAACCGTAATGCTAAACCATACACTAACCCTAATCCTAAACTTAAGCCTTAGCCTAAACCTAACCTTAACCCTAACCCTAACCCTCTAATCCTAAGCCTAACCCTACCCCTAAGCCTATGCCTCTAACGCTCTAATCCTAACACTAAAAGAAACCCTAAACCTAACCCTAAACATAACCCTAACTCTAACACTAAACCTAAACCTAACACTCAACCTAACACTAACCCTAACCCTAACCCTAACCCTAACCGTAAAACTAACCCTACCACTAACCCTAATCCTAAACCTAAGCCTTACCCTAAACCTAACCTTAACCCTAACCTTAACCCTCTAACCATAAGCCTAACCCTACCCCTAATCCTTTCCCTCTAAGGCTCTAACCTTAAACTAACACTAAACCTAACCCTAACACTAAACCTAACCCTAACCATAACACTAACCCTAACCCTATCCCTAAACCTAACCCTAAAACTAATACTAACCCTAATGCTAAAACTAACCCTAAACACTAACCCTAAACCTAAACCTGAAACTAACCCTAAATCTAACCCTAAGCCTAATGCTGTCCCTAGCTCTAACCCTCTATCCCTAACACTAATACTAACCCTCAAACCCTAACACTAACCCTAACTGTAACCCTCTAAACCTAACTTTAACCCTAACCCTAACCCTAACCCTCTAACTCTCTAAATATAACCCTAACACTTACCCTCTAAACGGAACCCCAAGCCTAACCATAAACTTAAACCCTACCGTCACCAAACCTATTCCTAACCCTATCAGTTACCCTAACCCTAACACTAACCCTAACTCTAACCCTAAACCTTACCCTAACCCTAACACTAACCCTAACCCTCTAACCCTAAGCCTAACCCTAACCCTAACCCTAACCCTAACCCTAAACCCTAACCCAAACCCTAACCGTGAAACTAACCCTAAATCTAACCCTAAGCCAAACCCTATCAATAGCCCTAACGCTCTATCCCTAACACTAATACTAACACTCAAACCCTTACACGAACCCTAGCCATAAGACTATAATCCTAACCTTAACCCTAACCCTAACCCTAACAGTCTAACTCTCTAAACATAAACCTAACACTTACACTCTAACGCTAACTGTAAGCCTACCAATAACCTTAAACCCTACCATCAACCAAAACTAATCGTAACCCTAACTGTTACCCTAACCCTAACACTAACCCTAAACCGAACCCTAAACCTAGCCCTAACCCTTACTCTAAAACTAACCCTAACCAAAACCCTAACCCTAACCCTAAACCCTAACCCTAACCCTAACCCTAAAACTAACCCTAACTCTAACCCTAACCCTAAAACTATCCCTAGCCCTAACCCCCTAAACCTAACACTAATAGTAACCCTCAAACCCTAACACTAACACTAACCGTAACCCTCTACCCCTAACCTTAACCCCCACCCTAACCCTAAACCTCTAACACTCTAAACATAACCCTAACACTTACCCTCTAAACCTAACCCTAAGCCTAGCCATAACCCTAAACCCAACCGTCACCCAAACCTAATCCAAACCCTAACCGTTACCCTAAACCTAACACTAACCCCAACCCTAACACTTACTCTAACCCTAACACTAACCCTAACACTTACTCTCACCATAACCCTAATCCTAACACTCTCACCCTAAACGTAACCCCAAACCTAACCCTAAGTCTCACCCTAACCCTAAACGTAACCCATAACGTAAACCTTACACTTACTCCAAACCTAACCCTAAACCTAACCCTAACCCTAACACTCTAACCCTAAGCGTAACCCTATCCCTAACCCTAACCCTCTCACGCTCTAACCCTAACACTAATACTAACCCTAACCCTAAACCTAACCCTAACCCTAACCTTAACCCTAACCCTAACCCTAACCCGCTAAGTCTCTAAACATAACCCTAACACTTAACCTATAATGCTTACCCTAAGCCTAACCATAACCCTAAACCCAACCGTCACCCATACCTAATCCTAACCCTAACCGTTTCCCCAAACCTAACACTATCCCTAACCCTAACACTAACCATCCAATCGTCTAAACCTAGCCCTAAGCCTAACCCTTAACTTAACCCGAACACTAACCCTGACCCTCTAACCATAAGTCTAACCATAATCCTCTAACGTGAACCCTAACCCTAACCCTAATCACAACAATAACACTCTAATGCTAACCATGTCCGGGACACTAACCCGAACACTAACCCTCTAACCCTCTAAACCTAACCCTAACCCTAAACATAACCCTAACCCTAAATCTAACACTCTAAGCCTAACCCTATTAATAAGCCTCTAAACCTAACCCTCTAACCCTCTATCCCTAACCGTAACCCTAAACCTAAACCTAAAACTAAACCTAACCTCTAAACCTAACGTTAACCCTGACACCAAGGACAAACCTAACCCTCTAAACCTAATCCTAACGTTAACCCCAACCCTCTAAACTTAACCATAACCATAATCCTAACCCTAAACATCCAAACCTCTAACCCTAAACATAACCCTAACCCTAACCCTAATACTAACCGTAATGCTAAACCTTACACTAACCCTAATCCTAAACCTAAGCCTTACCCTAAACCTAACCTTAACCCTAACCCTAACACTCTAACCCTAAGCCTAACCCTACCCCTAACCCTATCCCTCTAACGCTCTAAGCCTAACACTAACAGAAACCCTAACCCTAACGCTAAACATAACCCTAAACCTAACACTAACCCTAACGCTAACACTAACACTAAAAATAACCATAACCCTAACCCGAACCCTAAACCCTAACCCTAACCCTAACTCTAAACCTTAACCTAAACCTTACCCTTACTCCAACCCTAACCCTAAACCTAACCTAACCTTAACACTAAATCTAACCCTAAATCTAACTCTAACTCTAACCCTAACACGTAACACTAACCATAGCACTAACCCTAACCCTAACCCTAAACCCTAACACGAACCTTAAACCTAACCTTAACAGAAACAGAAACTCTAACTCGAACCCTAACCCTAATGTGAATCCTAACCCTAACCCTAATCCTAACAATAACCCTCTAATGCTAAACATATCCATAACACTAAACCTAACCCCAACCCTAACCCTAACCCTAAATCTAACTCTAACTCTAACCCTAACACGTAACACTAACCCTAGCACTAACACTAACCCTAACCCTAAACCCTAACACAAACCTTAATCCTAACTCTAACAGTAACAGTAACTCTAACTCTCACCCTAACCCTATCCATAAACATAACCCTAACACTAACAATCCAATCGTCTAACCCTAGCCCTAAGCCTAAACCTTACCCTAACCTGAACCCTAATCCTAACGCTCTAAACATAAGTCTACCCATAATCCTCTAACGTGAACCCTAACCCTAACCCTAATCCTAACAATAACACTCTAATGCTAACCATATCCCGAACACTAACCCGAACCCTAAACCTCTAACCCTGAAACCTTATCTCTAAACCTAACCCTCACCCTAAAACTAAAAATCTAACCCTAAGCCTAGCCCTAAGCCTCTAAACCTAACCATTTAACACTCTAACCCTAACCATAACCCTAAACCTAACCCTAACAGTAAACCTAACCTCTAAACCTAATGCTAACCCTGACCCTAACACCAATCCTAACCCTCTAAATCTAACCCTAACGCTAACCTCAACCCTTTAAACCTAACCATAACCATAACTCTAACCCTAATCTTCCAACACTCTAACCCTAAACCTAACACTAACCCTAACCCTAATACTAACCGTAATGCTAAACCATACACTAACCCTAATCCTAAACTTAAGCCTTAGCCTAAACCTAACCTTAACCCTAACCCTAACCCTCTAATCCTAAGCCTAACCCTACCCCTAAGCCTATGCCTCTAACGCTCTAATCCTAACACTAAAAGAAACCCTAAACCTAACCCTAAACATAACCCTAACTCTAACACTAAACCTAAACCTAACACTCAACCTAACACTAACCCTAACCCTAACCCTAACCCTAACCGTAAAACTAACCCTACCACTAACCCTAATCCTAAACCTAAGCCTTACCCTAAACCTAACCTTAACCCTAACCTTAACCCTCTAACCATAAGCCTAACCCTACCCCTAATCCTTTCCCTCTAAGGCTCTAACCTTAAACTAACACTAAACCTAACCCTAACACTAAACCTAACCCTAACCATAACACTAACCCTAACCCTATCCCTAAACCTAACCCTAAAACTAATACTAACCCTAATGCTAAAACTAACCCTAAACACTAACCCTAAACCTAAACCTGAAACTAACCCTAAATCTAACCCTAAGCCTAATGCTGTCCCTAGCTCTAACCCTCTATCCCTAACACTAATACTAACCCTCAAACCCTAACACTAACCCTAACTGTAACCCTCTAAACCTAACTTTAACCCTAACCCTAACCCTAACCCTCTAACTCTCTAAATATAACCCTAACACTTACCCTCTAAACGGAACCCCAAGCCTAACCATAACCTTAAACCCTACCGTCACCAAACCTATTCCTAACCCTATCAGTTACCCTAACCCTAACACTAACCCTAACTCTAACCCTAAACCTTACCCTAACCCTAACACTAACCCTAACCCTCTAACCCTAAGCCTAACCCTAACCCCAACCCTAACCCTCTAATGCTCTAACACTAACACTATCTCTAACCCTAACCCTAAACCTAAACCTAACCGTAAAAATAACCCTAACCCTTACCCTAACCCTAACCCCAAACCCTAACCCTAAACCGATCCCTAAAACAAACCCTAAATTTAACCCTAAACGTATCACTATCCCTAGTCCTAACCCTCTAACCCTAAAACTAACCATCAAACCTAACACTAACACTAACCGTAACCCTCTAACCCTAACCTTAACCCCCACCCTAACCCTAACCCTCTAACTCACTAAACATAACCCTAACACTTACCCTCTAATGCTTACCTTAAGCCTAACCATAACCCTAAACCCAACCATCACCTAAACCTAATCCTAACCCTAACCGTTACCCTAAACATAACACTAACCCTAACCGTAACACTTACTCTAACCCTAACCCTAACCCTAACACTAACCCTAACCATAAACCTAACCCTAACCATAACCCTAACCTTAAACATCCAACCCTCTAAACCTAAACCTAACCCTAACCCTAACCCTAATACTAACCGTAACGCTAACCCGAACACTAACCCAAATCGTAAACCTCAGCCTTGCCCTAAAACTTACCTTAAACCTAATCCTAGCCCTCTAACCCTAAGCCTAACCCTACCCCTAACCCTACCCCTCTAACGCTCTAACCCTAACACTAACACTAAACCTAATCCTAACCCTAAACCTAAACCTAACCCTAAAACTAACATAACCCTAACCCTAAACCTAACCCTAACCGTAAAACTAACCCAAACCCTAACCCTAACCCTAAACCCTAACCCAAACCCTAACCGTGAAACTAACCCTAAATCTAAACCTAAGCCAAACCCTATCAATAGCCCTAACGCTCTATCCCTAACACTAATACTAACACTCAAACCCTTACACTAACCCTAGCCGTAAGCCTATAATCCTAACCTTAACCCTAACCCTAACCCTAACAGTCTAACTCTCTAAACATAAACCTAACACTTACCCTCTAAAGCTAACCGTAAACCTACCAATAACCTTAAACCCTACCATCAACCAAAACTAATCGTAACCCTAACTGTTACCCTAACCCTAACACTAACCCTAAACCGAACCCTAAACCTAGCCCTAACCCTTACTCTAAAACTAACCCTATCCAAAACCCTAACCCTAACCCTAAACCCTAACCCTAACCCTAACCCTAAAACTAACCCTAACTCTAACCCTAACCCTAAAACTATCCCTAGCCCTAACCCTCTAAACCTAACACTAATAGTAACCCTCAAACCCTAACACTAACACTAACCGTAACCCTCTACCCCTAACCTTAACCCCCACCCTAACCCTAAACCTCTAACACTCTAAACATAACCCTAACACTTACCCTCTAAACCTAACCCTAAGCCTAGCCATAACCCTAAACCCAACCGTCACCCAAACCTAATCCAAACCCTAACCGTTACCCTAAACCTAACACTAACCCCAACCCTAACCCTAACACTAACCCTAACACTTACTCTCACCATAACCCTAATCCTAACACCTCACCCTAAACGTAACCCCAAAGCTAACCCTAAGTCTCACCCTAACCCTAAACGTAACCCATAACGTAAACCTTACACTTACTCCAAACCTAACCCTAAACCTGACCCTAACCCTAACACTCTAACCCTAAGCGTAACCCTATCCCTAACCCTAACCCTCTCACGCTCTAACCCTAACACTAATACTAACCCTAAACCTAAACCTAACCCTAACCCTAACCTTAACCCTAACCCTAACCCTAACCCGCTAAGTCTCTAAACATAACCCTAACACTTAACCTATAATGCTTACCCTAAGCCTAACCATAACCCTAAACCCAACCGTCACCCATACCTAATCCTAACCCTAACCGTTTCCCTAAACCTAACACTATCCCTAACCCTAACACTAACCATCCAATCGTCTAAACCTAGCCCTAAGCCTAACCCTTAACTTAACCCGAACAATAACCCTGACCCTCTAACCATAAGTCTAAACATAATCCTCTAACGTGAACCCTAACCCTAACCCTAATCACAACAATAACACTCTAATGCTAACCATGTCCGGGACACTAACCCGAACACTAACCCTCTAACCCTCTAAACCTAACCCTAACCCTAAACATAACCCTAACCCTAAATCTAACACTCTAAGCCTAACCCTATTAATAAGCCTCTAAACCTAACCCTCTAACCCTCTATCCCTAACCGTAACCCTAAACCTAAACCTAAAACTAAACCTAACCTCTAAACCTAACGTTAACCCTGACGCCAAGGACAAACCTAACCCTCTAAACCTAATCCTAACGTTAACCCCAACCCTCTAAACTTAACCATAACCATAATCCTAACCCTAAACATCCAAACCTCTAACCCTAAACATAACCCTAACCCTAACCCTAATACTAACCGTAATGCTAAACCTTACACTAACCCTAATCCTAAACCTAAGCCTTACCCTAAACCTAACCTTAACCCTAACCCTCTAACCCTAAGCCTAACCCTACCCCTAACCCTATCCCTCTAACGCTCTAAGCCTAACACTAACAGAAACCCTAACCCTAACGCTAAACATAACCCTAAACCTAACACTAACCCTAACGCTAACACTAACACTAAAAATAACCATAACCCTAACCCGAACCCTAAACCCTAACCCTAACCCTAACTCTAAACCTTAACCTAAACCTTACCCTTACTCCAACCCTAACCCTAAACCTAACCTAACCTTAACACTAAATCTAACCCTAAATCTAACTCTAACTCTAACCCTAACACGTAACACTAACCATAGCACTAACCCTAACCCTAACCCTAAACCCTAACACGAACCTTAAACCTAACCTTAACAGAAACAGAAACTCTAACTCGAACCCTAACCCTAATGTGAATCCTAACCCTAACCCTAATCCTAACAATAACCCTCTAATGCTAAACATATCCATAACACTAAACCTAACCCCAACCCTAACCCTAACCCTAAATCTAACTCTAACTCTAACCCTAACACGTAACACTAACCCTAGCACTAACACTAACCCTAACCCTAAACCCTAACACAAACCTTAATCCTAACTCTAACAGTAACAGTAACTCTAACTCTCACCCTAACCCTATCCATAAACATAACCCTAACACTAACAATCCAATCGTCTAACCCTAGCCCTAAGCCTAAACCTTACCCTAACCTGAACCCTAATCCTAACGCTCTAAACATAAGTCTACCCATAATCCTCTAACGTGAACCCTAACCCTAACCCTAATCCTAACAATAACACTCTAATGCTAACCATATCCCGAACACTAACCCGAACCCTAAACCTCTAACCCTGAAACCTTATCTCTAAACCTAACCCTCACCCTAAAACTAAAAATCTAACCCTAAGCCTATCCCTAAGCCTCTAAACCTAACCATTTAACACTCTAACCCTAACCATAACCCTAAACCTAACCCTAACAGTAAACCTAACCTCTAAACCTAATGCTAACCCTGACCCTAACACCAATCCTAACCCTCTAAATCTAACCCTAACGCTAACCTCAACCCTTTAAACCTAACCATAACCATAACTCTAACCCTAATCTTCCAACACTCTAACCCTAAACCTAACACTAACCCTAACCCTAATACTAACCGTAATGCTAAACCATACACTAACCCTAATCCTAAACTTAAGCCTTAGCCTAAACCTAACCTTAACCCTAACCCTAACCCTCTAATCCTAAGCCTAACCCTACCCCTAAGCCTATGCCTCTAACGCTCTAATCCTAACACTAAAAGAAACCCTAAACCTAACCCTAAACATAACCCTAACTCTAACACTAAACCTAAACCTAACACTCAACCTAACACTAACCCTAACCCTAACCCTAACCGTAAAACTAACCCTACCACTAACCCTAATCCTAAACCTAAGCCTTACCCTAAACCTAACCTTAACCCTAACCTTAACCCTCTAACCATAAGCCTAACCCTACCCCTAATCCTTTCCCTCTAAGGCTCTAACCTTAAACTAACACTAAACCTAACCCTAACACTAAACCTAACCCTAACCATAACACTAACCCTAACCCTATCCCTAAACCTAACCCTAAAACTAATACTAACCCTAATGCTAAAACTAACCCTAAACACTAACCCTAAACCTAAACCTGAAACTAACCCTAAATCTAACCCTAAGCCTAATGCTGTCCCTAGCTCTAACCCTCTATCCCTAACACTAATACTAACCCTCAAACCCTAACACTAACCCTAACTGTAACCCTCTAAACCTAACTTTAACCCTAACCCTAACCCTAACCCTCTAACTCTCTAAATATAACCCTAACACTTACCCTCTAAACGGAACCCCAAGCCTAACCATAAACTTAAACCCTACCGTCACCAAACCTATTCCTAACCCTATCAGTTACCCTAACCCTAACACTAACCCTAACTCTAACCCTAAACCTTACCCTAACCCTAACACTAACCCTAACCCTCTAACCCTAAGCCTAACCCTAACCCTAACCCTAACCCTAACCCTAAACCCTAACCCAAACCCTAACCGTGAAACTAACCCTAAATCTAACCCTAAGCCAAACCCTATCAATAGCCCTAACGCTCTATCCCTAACACTAATACTAACACTCAAACCCTTACACGAACCCTAGCCATAAGACTATAATCCTAACCTTAACCCTAACCCTAACCCTAACAGTCTAACTCTCTAAACATAAACCTAACACTTACACTCTAACGCTAACTGTAAGCCTACCAATAACCTTAAACCCTACCATCAACCAAAACTAATCGTAACCCTAACTGTTACCCTAACCCTAACACTAACCCTAAACCGAACCCTAAACCTAGCCCTAACCCTTACTCTAAAACTAACCCTAACCAAAACCCTAACCCTAACCCTAAACCCTAACCCTAACCCTAACCCTAAAACTAACCCTAACTCTAACCCTAACCCTAAAACTATCCCTAGCCCTAACCCCCTAAACCTAACACTAATAGTAACCCTCAAACCCTAACACTAACACTAACCGTAACCCTCTACCCCTAACCTTAACCCCCACCCTAACCCTAAACCTCTAACACTCTAAACATAACCCTAACACTTACCCTCTAAACCTAACCCTAAGCCTAGCCATAACCCTAAACCCAACCGTCACCCAAACCTAATCCAAACCCTAACCGTTACCCTAAACCTAACACTAACCCCAACCCTAACACTTACTCTAACCCTAACACTAACCCTAACACTTACTCTCACCATAACCCTAATCCTAACACTCTCACCCTAAACGTAACCCCAAACCTAACCCTAAGTCTCACCCTAACCCTAAACGTAACCCATAACGTAAACCTTACACTTACTCCAAACCTAACCCTAAACCTAACCCTAACCCTAACACTCTAACCCTAAGCGTAACCCTATCCCTAACCCTAACCCTCTCACGCTCTAACCCTAACACTAATACTAACCCTAACCCTAAACCTAACAATAACCCTAACCTTAACCCTAACCCTAACCCTAACCCGCTAAGTCTCTAAACATAACCCTAACACTTAACCTATAATGCTTACCCTAAGCCTAACCATAACCCTAAACCCAACCGTCACCCATACCTAATCCTAACCCTAACCGTTTCCCCAAACCTAACACTATCCCTAACCCTAACACTAACCATCCAATCGTCTAAACCTAGCCCTAAGCCTAACCCTTAACTTAACCCGAACAATAACCCTGACCCTCTAACCATAAGTCTAAACATAATCCTCTAACGTGAACCCTAACCCTAACCCTAATCACAACAATAACACTCTAATGCTAACCATGTCCGGGACACTAACCCGAACACTAACCCTCTAACCCTCTAAACCTAACCCTAACCCTAAACATAACCCTAACCCTAAATCTAACACTCTAAGCCTAACCCTATTAATAAGCCTCTAAACCTAACCCTCTAACCCTCTATCCCTAACCGTAACCCTAAACCTAAACCTAAAACTAAACCTAACCTCTAAACCTAACGTTAACCCTGACGCCAAGGACAAACCTAACCCTCTAAACCTAATCCTAACGTTAACCCCAACCCTCTAAACTTAACCATAACCATAATCCTAACCCTAAACATCCAAACCTCTAACCCTAAACATAACCCTAACCCTAACCCTAATACTAACCGTAATGCTAAACCTTACACTAACCCTAATCCTAAACCTAAGCCTTACCCTAAACCTAACCTTAACCCTAACCCTAACCCTCTAACCCTAAGCCTAACCCTACCCCTAACCCTATCCCTCTAACGCTCTAAGCCTAACACTAACAGAAACCCTAACCCTAACGCTAAACATAACCCTAAACCTAACACTAACCCTAACGCTAACACTAACACTAAAAATAACCATAACCCTAACCCGAACCCTAAACCCTAACCCTAACCCTAACTCTAAACCTTAACCTAAACCTTACCCTTACTCCAACCCTAACCCTAAACCTAACCTAACCTTAACACTAAATCTAACCCTAAATCTAACTCTAACTCTAACCCTAACACGTAACACTAACCCTAGCACTAACCCTAACCCTAACCCTAAACCCTAACACGAACCTTAAACCTAACCTTAACAGAAACAGAAACTCTAACTCGAACCCTAACCCTAACGTGAATCCTAACCCTAACCCTAATCCTAACAATAACCCTCTAATGCTAAACATATCCATAACACTAAACCTAACACCAACCCTAACCCTAACCCTAAATCTAACTCTAACTCTAACCCCAACACGTAACACTAACCCTAGCACTAACACTAACCCTAACCCTAAACCCTAACACAAACCTTAATCCTAACTCTAACAGTAACAGTAACTCTAACTCTCACCCTAACCCTATCCATAAACATAACCCTAACACTAACAATCCAATCGTCTAACCCTAGCCCTAAGCCTAAACCTTACCCTAACCTGAACCCTAATCCTAACGCTCTAAACATAAGTCTACCCATAATCCTCTAACGTGAACCCTAACCCTAACCCTAATCCTAACAATAACACTCTAATGCTAACCATATCCCGAACACTAACCCGAACCCTAAACCTCTAACCCTGAAACCTTATCTCTAAACCTAACCCTCACCCTAAAACTAAAAATCTAACCCTAAGCCTATCCCTAAGCCTCTAAACCTAACCATTTAACACTCTAACCCTAACCATAACCCTAAACCTAACCCTAACAGTAAACCTAACCTCTAAACCTAATGCTAACCCTGACCCTAACACCAATCCTAACCCTCTAAATCTAACCCTAACGCTAACCTCAACCCTTTAAACCTAACCATAACCATAACTCTAACCCTAATCTTCCAACACTCTAACCCTAAACCTAACACTAACCCTAACCCTAATACTAACCGTAATGCTAAACCATACACTAACCCTAATCCTAAACTTAAGCCTTAGCCTAAACCTAACCTTAACCCTAACCCTAACCCTCTAATCCTAAGCCTAACCCTACCCCTAAGCCTATGCCTCTAACGCTCTAATCCTAACACTAAAAGAAACCCTAAACCTAACCCTAAACATAACCCTAACTCTAACACTAAACCTAAACCTAACACTCAACCTAACACTAACCCTAACCCTAACCCTAACCCTAACCGTAAAACTAACCCTACCACTAACCCTAATCCTAAACCTAAGCCTTACCCTAAACCTAACCTTAACCCTAACCTTAACCCTCTAACCATAAGCCTAACCCTACCCCTAATCCTTTCCCTCTAAGGCTCTAACCTTAAACTAACACTAAACCTAACCCTAACACTAAACCTAACCCTAACCATAACACTAACCCTAACCCTATCCCTAAACCTAACCCTAAAACTAATACTAACCCTAATGCTAAAACTAACCCTAAACACTAACCCTAAACCTAAACCTGAAACTAACCCTAAATCTAACCCTAAGCCTAATGCTGTCCCTAGCTCTAACCCTCTATCCCTAACACTAATACTAACCCTCAAACCCTAACACTAACCCTAACTGTAACCCTCTAAACCTAACTTTAACCCTAACCCTAACCCTAACCCTCTAACTCTCTAAATATAACCCTAACACTTACCCTCTAAACGGAACCCCAAGCCTAACCATAAACTTAAACCCTACCGTCACCAAACCTATTCCTAACCCTATCAGTTACCCTAACCCTAACACTAACCCTAACTCTAACCCTAAACCTTACCCTAACCCTAACACTAACCCTAACCCTCTAACCCTAAGCCTAACCCTAACCCTAACCCTAACCCTAACCCTAAACCCTAACCCAAACCCTAACCGTGAAACTAACCCTAAATCTAACCCTAAGCCAAACCCTATCAATAGCCCTAACGCTCTATCCCTAACACTAATACTAACACTCAAACCCTTACACGAACCCTAGCCATAAGACTATAATCCTAACCTTAACCCTAACCCTAACCCTAACAGTCTAACTCTCTAAACATAAACCTAACACTTACACTCTAACGCTAACTGTAAGCCTACCAATAACCTTAAACCCTACCATCAACCAAAACTAATCGTAACCCTAACTGTTACCCTAACCCTAACACTAACCCTAAACCGAACCCTAAACCTAGCCCTAACCCTTACTCTAAAACTAACCCTAACCAAAACCCTAACCCTAACCCTAAACCCTAACCCTAACCCTAACCCTAAAACTAACCCTAACTCTAACCCTAACCCTAAAACTATCCCTAGCCCTAACCCCCTAAACCTAACACTAATAGTAACCCTCAAACCCTAACACTAACACTAACCGTAACCCTCTACCCCTAACCTTAACCCCCACCCTAACCCTAAACCTCTAACACTCTAAACATAACCCTAACACTTACCCTCTAAACCTAACCCTAAGCCTAGCCATAACCCTAAACCCAACCGTCACCCAAACCTAATCCAAACCCTAACCGTTACCCTAAACCTAACACTAACCCCAACCCTAACACTTACTCTAACCCTAACACTAACCCTAACACTTACTCTCACCATAACCCTAATCCTAACACTCTCACCCTAAACGTAACCCCAAACCTAACCCTAAGTCTCACCCTAACCCTAAACGTAACCCATAACGTAAACCTTACACTTACTCCAAACCTAACCCTAAACCTAACCCTAACCCTAACACTCTAACCCTAAGCGTAACCCTATCCCTAACCCTAACCCTCTCACGCTCTAACCCTAACACTAATACTAACCCTAACCCTAAACCTAACCCTAACCCTAACCTTAACCCTAACCCTAACCCTAACCCGCTAAGTCTCTAAACATAACCCTAACACTTAACCTATAATGCTTACCCTAAGCCTAACCATAACCCTAAACCCAACCGTCACCCATACCTAATCCTAACCCTAACCGTTTCCCCAAACCTAACACTATCCCTAACCCTAACACTAACCATCCAATCGTCTAAACCTAGCCCTAAGCCTAACCCTTAACTTAACCCGAACACTAACCCTGACCCTCTAACCATAAGTCTAACCATAATCCTCTAACGTGAACCCTAACCCTAACCCTAATCACAACAATAACACTCTAATGCTAACCATGTCCGGGACACTAACCCGAACACTAACCCTCTAACCCTCTAAACCTAACCCTAACCCTAAACATAACCCTAACCCTAAATCTAACACTCTAAGCCTAACCCTATTAATAAGCCTCTAAACCTAACCCTCTAACCCTCTATCCCTAACCGTAACCCTAAACCTAAACCTAAAACTAAACCTAACCTCTAAACCTAACGTTAACCCTGACACCAAGGACAAACCTAACCCTCTAAACCTAATCCTAACGTTAACCCCAACCCTCTAAACTTAACCATAACCATAATCCTAACCCTAAACATCCAAACCTCTAACCCTAAACATAACCCTAACCCTAACCCTAATACTAACCGTAATGCTAAACCTTACACTAACCCTAATCCTAAACCTAAGCCTTACCCTAAACCTAACCTTAACCCTAACCCTCTAACCCTAAGCCTAACCCTACCCCTAACCCTATCCCTCTAACGCTCTAAGCCTAACACTAACAGAAACCCTAACCCTAACGCTAAACATAACCCTAAACCTAACACTAACCCTAACGCTAACACTAACACTAAAAATAACCATAACCCTAACCCGAACCCTAAACCCTAACCCTAACCCTAACTCTAAACCTTAACCTAAACCTTACCCTTACTCCAACCCTAACCCTAAACCTAACCTAACCTTAACACTAAATCTAACCCTAAATCTAACTCTAACTCTAACCCTAACACGTAACACTAACCATAGCACTAACCCTAACCCTAACCCTAAACCCTAACACGAACCTTAAACCTAACCTTAACAGAAACAGAAACTCTAACTCGAACCCTAACCCTAATGTGAATCCTAACCCTAACCCTAATCCTAACAATAACCCTCTAATGCTAAACATATCCATAACACTAAACCTAACCCCAACCCTAACCCTAACCCTAAATCTAACTCTAACTCTAACCCTAACACGTAACACTAACCCTAGCACTAACACTAACCCTAACCCTAAACCCTAACACAAACCTTAATCCTAACTCTAACAGTAACAGTAACTCTAACTCTCACCCTAACCCTATCCATAAACATAACCCTAACACTAACAATCCAATCGTCTAACCCTAGCCCTAAGCCTAAACCTTACCCTAACCTGAACCCTAATCCTAACGCTCTAAACATAAGTCTACCCATAATCCTCTAACGTGAACCCTAACCCTAACCCTAATCCTAACAATAACACTCTAATGCTAACCATATCCCGAACACTAACCCGAACCCTAAACCTCTAACCCTGAAACCTTATCTCTAAACCTAACCCTCACCCTAAAACTAAAAATCTAACCCTAAGCCTATCCCTAAGCCTCTAAACCTAACCATTTAACACTCTAACCCTAACCATAACCCTAAACCTAACCCTAACAGTAAACCTAACCTCTAAACCTAATGCTAACCCTGACCCTAACACCAATCCTAACCCTCTAAATCTAACCCTAACGCTAACCTCAACCCTTTAAACCTAACCATAACCATAACTCTAACCCTAATCTTCCAACACTCTAACCCTAAACCTAACACTAACCCTAACCCTAATACTAACCGTAATGCTAAACCATACACTAACCCTAATCCTAAACTTAAGCCTTAGCCTAAACCTAACCTTAACCCTAACCCTAACCCTCTAATCCTAAGCCTAACCCTACCCCTAAGCCTATGCCTCTAACGCTCTAATCCTAACACTAAAAGAAACCCTAAACCTAACCCTAAACATAACCCTAACTCTAACACTAAACCTAAACCTAACACTCAACCTAACACTAACCCTAACCCTAACCCTAACCCTAACCGTAAAACTAACCCTACCACTAACCCTAATCCTAAACCTAAGCCTTACCCTAAACCTAACCTTAACCCTAACCTTAACCCTCTAACCATAAGCCTAACCCTACCCCTAATCCTTTCCCTCTAAGGCTCTAACCTTAAACTAACACTAAACCTAACCCTAACACTAAACCTAACCCTAACCATAACACTAACCCTAACCCTATCCCTAAACCTAACCCTAAAACTAATACTAACCCTAATGCTAAAACTAACCCTAAACACTAACCCTAAACCTAAACCTGAAACTAACCCTAAATCTAACCCTAAGCCTAATGCTGTCCCTAGCTCTAACCCTCTATCCCTAACACTAATACTAACCCTCAAACCCTAACACTAACCCTAACTGTAACCCTCTAAACCTAACTTTAACCCTAACCCTAACCCTAACCCTCTAACTCTCTAAATATAACCCTAACACTTACCCTCTAAACGGAACCCCAAGCCTAACCATAAACTTAAACCCTACCGTCACCAAACCTATTCCTAACCCTATCAGTTACCCTAACCCTAACACTAACCCTAACTCTAACCCTAAACCTTACCCTAACCCTAACACTAACCCTAACCCTCTAACCCTAAGCCTAACCCTAACCCTAACCCTAACCCTAACCCTAAACCCTAACCCAAACCCTAACCGTGAAACTAACCCTAAATCTAACCCTAAGCCAAACCCTATCAATAGCCCTAACGCTCTATCCCTAACACTAATACTAACACTCAAACCCTTACACGAACCCTAGCCATAAGACTATAATCCTAACCTTAACCCTAACCCTAACCCTAACAGTCTAACTCTCTAAACATAAACCTAACACTTACACTCTAACGCTAACTGTAAGCCTACCAATAACCTTAAACCCTACCATCAACCAAAACTAATCGTAACCCTAACTGTTACCCTAACCCTAACACTAACCCTAAACCGAACCCTAAACCTAGCCCTAACCCTTACTCTAAAACTAACCCTAACCAAAACCCTAACCCTAACCCTAAACCCTAACCCTAACCCTAACCCTAAAACTAACCCTAACTCTAACCCTAACCCTAAAACTATCCCTAGCCCTAACCCCCTAAACCTAACACTAATAGTAACCCTCAAACCCTAACACTAACACTAACCGTAACCCTCTACCCCTAACCTTAACCCCCACCCTAACCCTAAACCTCTAACACTCTAAACATAACCCTAACACTTACCCTCTAAACCTAACCCTAAGCCTAGCCATAACCCTAAACCCAACCGTCACCCAAACCTAATCCAAACCCTAACCGTTACCCTAAACCTAACACTAACCCCAACCCTAACACTTACTCTAACCCTAACACTAACCCTAACACTTACTCTCACCATAACCCTAATCCTAACACTCTCACCCTAAACGTAACCCCAAACCTAACCCTAAGTCTCACCCTAACCCTAAACGTAACCCATAACGTAAACCTTACACTTACTCCAAACCTAACCCTAAACCTAACCCTAACCCTAACACTCTAACCCTAAGCGTAACCCTATCCCTAACCCTAACCCTCTCACGCTCTAACCCTAACACTAATACTAACCCTAACCCTAAACCTAACCCTAACCCTAACCTTAACCCTAACCCTAACCCTAACCCGCTAAGTCTCTAAACATAACCCTAACACTTAACCTATAATGCTTACCCTAAGCCTAACCATAACCCTAAACCCAACCGTCACCCATACCTAATCCTAACCCTAACCGTTTCCCCAAACCTAACACTATCCCTAACCCTAACACTAACCATCCAATCGTCTAAACCTAGCCCTAAGCCTAACCCTTAACTTAACCCGAACACTAACCCTGACCCTCTAACCATAAGTCTAACCATAATCCTCTAACGTGAACCCTAACCCTAACCCTAATCACAACAATAACACTCTAATGCTAACCATGTCCGGGACACTAACCCGAACACTAACCCTCTAACCCTCTAAACCTAACCCTAACCCTAAACATAACCCTAACCCTAAATCTAACACTCTAAGCCTAACCCTATTAATAAGCCTCTAAACCTAACCCTCTAACCCTCTATCCCTAACCGTAACCCTAAACCTAAACCTAAAACTAAACCTAACCTCTAAACCTAACGTTAACCCTGACACCAAGGACAAACCTAACCCTCTAAACCTAATCCTAACGTTAACCCCAACCCTCTAAACTTAACCATAACCATAATCCTAACCCTAAACATCCAAACCTCTAACCCTAAACATAACCCTAACCCTAACCCTAATACTAACCGTAATGCTAAACCTTACACTAACCCTAATCCTAAACCTAAGCCTTACCCTAAACCTAACCTTAACCCTAACCCTAACACTCTAACCCTAAGCCTAACCCTACCCCTAACCCTATCCCTCTAACGCTCTAAGCCTAACACTAACAGAAACCCTAACCCTAACGCTAAACATAACCCTAAACCTAACACTAACCCTAACGCTAACACTAACACTAAAAATAACCATAACCCTAACCCGAACCCTAAACCCTAACCCTAACCCTAACTCTAAACCTTAACCTAAACCTTACCCTTACTCCAACCCTAACCCTAAACCTAACCTAACCTTAACACTAAATCTAACCCTAAATCTAACTCTAACTCTAACCCTAACACGTAACACTAACCATAGCACTAACCCTAACCCTAACCCTAAACCCTAACACGAACCTTAAACCTAACCTTAACAGAAACAGAAACTCTAACTCGAACCCTAACCCTAATGTGAATCCTAACCCTAACCCTAATCCTAACAATAACCCTCTAATGCTAAACATATCCATAACACTAAACCTAACCCCAACCCTAACCCTAACCCTAAATCTAACTCTAACTCTAACCCTAACACGTAACACTAACCCTAGCACTAACACTAACCCTAACCCTAAACCCTAACACAAACCTTAATCCTAACTCTAACAGTAACAGTAACTCTAACTCTCACCCTAACCCTATCCATAAACATAACCCTAACACTAACAATCCAATCGTCTAACCCTAGCCCTAAGCCTAAACCTTACCCTAACCTGAACCCTAATCCTAACGCTCTAAACATAAGTCTACCCATAATCCTCTAACGTGAACCCTAACCCTAACCCTAATCCTAACAATAACACTCTAATGCTAACCATATCCCGAACACTAACCCGAACCCTAAACCTCTAACCCTGAAACCTTATCTCTAAACCTAACCCTCACCCTAAAACTAAAAATCTAACCCTAAGCCTATCCCTAAGCCTCTAAACCTAACCATTTAACACTCTAACCCTAACCATAACCCTAAACCTAACCCTAACAGTAAACCTAACCTCTAAACCTAATGCTAACCCTGACCCTAACACCAATCCTAACCCTCTAAATCTAACCCTAACGCTAACCTCAACCCTTTAAACCTAACCATAACCATAACTCTAACCCTAATCTTCCAACACTCTAACCCTAAACCTAACACTAACCCTAACCCTAATACTAACCGTAATGCTAAACCATACACTAACCCTAATCCTAAACTTAAGCCTTAGCCTAAACCTAACCTTAACCCTAACCCTAACCCTCTAATCCTAAGCCTAACCCTACCCCTAAGCCTATGCCTCTAACGCTCTAATCCTAACACTAAAAGAAACCCTAAACCTAACCCTAAACATAACCCTAACTCTAACACTAAACCTAAACCTAACACTCAACCTAACACTAACCCTAACCCTAACCCTAACCCTAACCGTAAAACTAACCCTACCACTAACCCTAATCCTAAACCTAAGCCTTACCCTAAACCTAACCTTAACCCTAACCTTAACCCTCTAACCATAAGCCTAACCCTACCCCTAATCCTTTCCCTCTAAGGCTCTAACCTTAAACTAACACTAAACCTAACCCTAACACTAAACCTAACCCTAACCATAACACTAACCCTAACCCTATCCCTAAACCTAACCCTAAAACTAATACTAACCCTAATGCTAAAACTAACCCTAAACACTAACCCTAAACCTAAACCTGAAACTAACCCTAAATCTAACCCTAAGCCTAATGCTGTCCCTAGCTCTAACCCTCTATCCCTAACACTAATACTAACCCTCAAACCCTAACACTAACCCTAACTGTAACCCTCTAAACCTAACTTTAACCCTAACCCTAACCCTAACCCTCTAACTCTCTAAATATAACCCTAACACTTACCCTCTAAACGGAACCCCAAGCCTAACCATAAACTTAAACCCTACCGTCACCAAACCTATTCCTAACCCTATCAGTTACCCTAACCCTAACACTAACCCTAACTCTAACCCTAAACCTTACCCTAACCCTAACACTAACCCTAACCCTCTAACCCTAAGCCTAACCCTAACCCTAACCCTAACCCTAACCCTAAACCCTAACCCAAACCCTAACCGTGAAACTAACCCTAAATCTAACCCTAAGCCAAACCCTATCAATAGCCCTAACGCTCTATCCCTAACACTAATACTAACACTCAAACCCTTACACGAACCCTAGCCATAAGACTATAATCCTAACCTTAACCCTAACCCTAACCCTAACAGTCTAACTCTCTAAACATAAACCTAACACTTACACTCTAACGCTAACTGTAAGCCTACCAATAACCTTAAACCCTACCATCAACCAAAACTAATCGTAACCCTAACTGTTACCCTAACCCTAACACTAACCCTAAACCGAACCCTAAACCTAGCCCTAACCCTTACTCTAAAACTAACCCTAACCAAAACCCTAACCCTAACCCTAAACCCTAACCCTAACCCTAACCCTAAAACTAACCCTAACTCTAACCCTAACCCTAAAACTATCCCTAGCCCTAACCCCCTAAACCTAACACTAATAGTAACCCTCAAACCCTAACACTAACACTAACCGTAACCCTCTACCCCTAACCTTAACCCCCACCCTAACCCTAAACCTCTAACACTCTAAACATAACCCTAACACTTACCCTCTAAACCTAACCCTAAGCCTAGCCATAACCCTAAACCCAACCGTCACCCAAACCTAATCCAAACCCTAACCGTTACCCTAAACCTAACACTAACCCCAACCCTAACACTTACTCTAACCCTAACACTAACCCTAACACTTACTCTCACCATAACCCTAATCCTAACACTCTCACCCTAAACGTAACCCCAAACCTAACCCTAAGTCTCACCCTAACCCTAAACGTAACCCATAACGTAAACCTTACACTTACTCCAAACCTAACCCTAAACCTAACCCTAACCCTAACACTCTAACCCTAAGCGTAACCCTATCCCTAACCCTAACCCTCTCACGCTCTAACCCTAACACTAATACTAACCCTAACCCTAAACCTAACCCTAACCCTAACCTTAACCCTAACCCTAACCCTAACCCGCTAAGTCTCTAAACATAACCCTAACACTTAACCTATAATGCTTACCCTAAGCCTAACCATAACCCTAAACCCAACCGTCACCCATACCTAATCCTAACCCTAACCGTTTCCCCAAACCTAACACTATCCCTAACCCTAACACTAACCATCCAATCGTCTAAACCTAGCCCTAAGCCTAACCCTTAACTTAACCCGAACACTAACCCTGACCCTCTAACCATAAGTCTAACCATAATCCTCTAACGTGAACCCTAACCCTAACCCTAATCACAACAATAACACTCTAATGCTAACCATGTCCGGGACACTAACCCGAACACTAACCCTCTAACCCTCTAAACCTAACCCTAACCCTAAACATAACCCTAACCCTAAATCTAACACTCTAAGCCTAACCCTATTAATAAGCCTCTAAACCTAACCCTCTAACCCTCTATCCCTAACCGTAACCCTAAACCTAAACCTAAAACTAAACCTAACCTCTAAACCTAACGTTAACCCTGACACCAAGGACAAACCTAACCCTCTAAACCTAATCCTAACGTTAACCCCAACCCTCTAAACTTAACCATAACCATAATCCTAACCCTAAACATCCAAACCTCTAACCCTAAACATAACCCTAACCCTAACCCTAATACTAACCGTAATGCTAAACCTTACACTAACCCTAATCCTAAACCTAAGCCTTACCCTAAACCTAACCTTAACCCTAACCCTAACACTCTAACCCTAAGCCTAACCCTACCCCTAACCCTATCCCTCTAACGCTCTAAGCCTAACACTAACAGAAACCCTAACCCTAACGCTAAACATAACCCTAAACCTAACACTAACCCTAACGCTAACACTAACACTAAAAATAACCATAACCCTAACCCGAACCCTAAACCCTAACCCTAACCCTAACTCTAAACCTTAACCTAAACCTTACCCTTACTCCAACCCTAACCCTAAACCTAACCTAACCTTAACACTAAATCTAACCCTAAATCTAACTCTAACTCTAACCCTAACACGTAACACTAACCATAGCACTAACCCTAACCCTAACCCTAAACCCTAACACGAACCTTAAACCTAACCTTAACAGAAACAGAAACTCTAACTCGAACCCTAACCCTAATGTGAATCCTAACCCTAACCCTAATCCTAACAATAACCCTCTAATGCTAAACATATCCATAACACTAAACCTAACCCCAACCCTAACCCTAACCCTAAATCTAACTCTAACTCTAACCCTAACACGTAACACTAACCCTAGCACTAACACTAACCCTAACCCTAAACCCTAACACAAACCTTAATCCTAACTCTAACAGTAACAGTAACTCTAACTCTCACCCTAACCCTATCCATAAACATAACCCTAACACTAACAATCCAATCGTCTAACCCTAGCCCTAAGCCTAAACCTTACCCTAACCTGAACCCTAATCCTAACGCTCTAAACATAAGTCTACCCATAATCCTCTAACGTGAACCCTAACCCTAACCCTAATCCTAACAATAACACTCTAATGCTAACCATATCCCGAACACTAACCCGAACCCTAAACCTCTAACCCTGAAACCTTATCTCTAAACCTAACCCTCACCCTAAAACTAAAAATCTAACCCTAAGCCTATCCCTAAGCCTCTAAACCTAACCATTTAACACTCTAACCCTAACCATAACCCTAAACCTAACCCTAACAGTAAACCTAACCTCTAAACCTAATGCTAACCCTGACCCTAACACCAATCCTAACCCTCTAAATCTAACCCTAACGCTAACCTCAACCCTTTAAACCTAACCATAACCATAACTCTAACCCTAATCTTCCAACACTCTAACCCTAAACCTAACACTAACCCTAACCCTAATACTAACCGTAATGCTAAACCATACACTAACCCTAATCCTAAACTTAAGCCTTAGCCTAAACCTAACCTTAACCCTAACCCTAACCCTCTAATCCTAAGCCTAACCCTACCCCTAAGCCTATGCCTCTAACGCTCTAATCCTAACACTAAAAGAAACCCTAAACCTAACCCTAAACATAACCCTAACTCTAACACTAAACCTAAACCTAACACTCAACCTAACACTAACCCTAACCCTAACCCTAACCCTAACCGTAAAACTAACCCTACCACTAACCCTAATCCTAAACCTAAGCCTTACCCTAAACCTAACCTTAACCCTAACCTTAACCCTCTAACCATAAGCCTAACCCTACCCCTAATCCTTTCCCTCTAAGGCTCTAACCTTAAACTAACACTAAACCTAACCCTAACACTAAACCTAACCCTAACCATAACACTAACCCTAACCCTATCCCTAAACCTAACCCTAAAACTAATACTAACCCTAATGCTAAAACTAACCCTAAACACTAACCCTAAACCTAAACCTGAAACTAACCCTAAATCTAACCCTAAGCCTAATGCTGTCCCTAGCTCTAACCCTCTATCCCTAACACTAATACTAACCCTCAAACCCTAACACTAACCCTAACTGTAACCCTCTAAACCTAACTTTAACCCTAACCCTAACCCTAACCCTCTAACTCTCTAAATATAACCCTAACACTTACCCTCTAAACGGAACCCCAAGCCTAACCATAAACTTAAACCCTACCGTCACCAAACCTATTCCTAACCCTATCAGTTACCCTAACCCTAACACTAACCCTAACTCTAACCCTAAACCTTACCCTAACCCTAACACTAACCCTAACCCTCTAACCCTAAGCCTAACCCTAACCCTAACCCTAACCCTAACCCTAAACCCTAACCCAAACCCTAACCGTGAAACTAACCCTAAATCTAACCCTAAGCCAAACCCTATCAATAGCCCTAACGCTCTATCCCTAACACTAATACTAACACTCAAACCCTTACACGAACCCTAGCCATAAGACTATAATCCTAACCTTAACCCTAACCCTAACCCTAACAGTCTAACTCTCTAAACATAAACCTAACACTTACACTCTAACGCTAACTGTAAGCCTACCAATAACCTTAAACCCTACCATCAACCAAAACTAATCGTAACCCTAACTGTTACCCTAACCCTAACACTAACCCTAAACCGAACCCTAAACCTAGCCCTAACCCTTACTCTAAAACTAACCCTAACCAAAACCCTAACCCTAACCCTAAACCCTAACCCTAACCCTAACCCTAAAACTAACCCTAACTCTAACCCTAACCCTAAAACTATCCCTAGCCCTAACCCCCTAAACCTAACACTAATAGTAACCCTCAAACCCTAACACTAACACTAACCGTAACCCTCTACCCCTAACCTTAACCCCCACCCTAACCCTAAACCTCTAACACTCTAAACATAACCCTAACACTTACCCTCTAAACCTAACCCTAAGCCTAGCCATAACCCTAAACCCAACCGTCACCCAAACCTAATCCAAACCCTAACCGTTACCCTAAACCTAACACTAACCCCAACCCTAACACTTACTCTAACCCTAACACTAACCCTAACACTTACTCTCACCATAACCCTAATCCTAACACTCTCACCCTAAACGTAACTCCAAACCTAACCCTAAGTCTCACCCTAACCCTAAACGTAACCCATAACGTAAACCTTACACTTACTCCAAACCTAACCCTAAACCTAACCCTAACCCTAACACTCTAACCCTAAGCGTAACCCTATCCCTAACCCTAACCCTCTCACGCTCTAACCCTAACACTAATACTAACCCTAACCCTAAACCTAACAATAACCCTAACCTTAACCCTAACCCTAACCCTAACCCGCTAAGTCTCTAAACATAACCCTAACACTTAACCTATAATGCTTACCCTAAGCCTAACCATAACCCTAAACCCAACCGTCACCCATACCTAATCCTAACCCTAACCGTTTCCCCAAACCTAACACTATCCCTAACCCTAACACTAACCATCCAATCGTCTAAACCTAGCCCTAAGCCTAACCCTTAACTTAACCCGAACAATAACCCTGACCCTCTAACCATAAGTCTAAACATAATCCTCTAACGTGAACCCTAACCCTAACCCTAATCACAACAATAACACTCTAATGCTAACCATGTCCGGGACACTAACCCGAACACTAACCCTCTAACCCTCTAAACCTAACCCTAACCCTAAACATAACCCTAACCCTAAATCTAACACTCTAAGCCTAACCCTATTAATAAGCCTCTAAACCTAACCCTCTAACCCTCTATCCCTAACCGTAACCCTAAACCTAAACCTAAAACTAAACCTAACCTCTAAACCTAACGTTAACCCTGACGCCAAGGACAAACCTAACCCTCTAAACCTAATCCTAACGTTAACCCCAACCCTCTAAACTTAACCATAACCATAATCCTAACCCTAAACATCCAAACCTCTAACCCTAAACATAACCCTAACCCTAACCCTAATACTAACCGTAATGCTAAACCTTACACTAACCCTAATCCTAAACCTAAGCCTTACCCTAAACCTAACCTTAACCCTAACCCTAACCCTCTAACCCTAAGCCTAACCCTACCCCTAACCCTATCCCTCTAACGCTCTAAGCCTAACACTAACAGAAACCCTAACCCTAACGCTAAACATAACCCTAAACCTAACACTAACCCTAACGCTAACACTAACACTAAAAATAACCATAACCCTAACCCGAACCCTAAACCCTAACCCTAACCCTAACTCTAAACCTTAACCTAAACCTTACCCTTACTCCAACCCTAACCCTAAACCTAACCTAACCTTAACACTAAATCTAACCCTAAATCTAACTCTAACTCTAACCCTAACACGTAACACTAACCCTAGCACTAACCCTAACCCTAACCCTAAACCCTAACACGAACCTTAAACCTAACCTTAACAGAAACAGAAACTCTAACTCGAACCCTAACCCTAACGTGAATCCTAACCCTAACCCTAATCCTAACAATAACCCTCTAATGCTAAACATATCCATAACACTAAACCTAACACCAACCCTAACCCTAACCCTAAATCTAACTCTAACTCTAACCCCAACACGTAACACTAACCCTAGCACTAACACTAACCCTAACCCTAAACCCTAACACAAACCTTAATCCTAACTCTAACAGTAACAGTAACTCTAACTCTCACCCTAACCCTATCCATAAACATAACCCTAACACTAACAATCCAATCGTCTAACCCTAGCCCTAAGCCTAAACCTTACCCTAACCTGAACCCTAATCCTAACGCTCTAAACATAAGTCTACCCATAATCCTCTAACGTGAACCCTAACCCTAACCCTAATCCTAACAATAACACTCTAATGCTAACCATATCCCGAACACTAACCCGAACCCTAAACCTCTAACCCTGAAACCTTATCTCTAAACCTAACCCTCACCCTAAAACTAAAAATCTAACCCTAAGCCTATCCCTAAGCCTCTAAACCTAACCATTTAACACGCTAACCCTAACCATAACCCTAAACCTAACCCTAACAGTAAACCTAACCTCTAAACCTAATGCTAACCCTGACCCTAACACCAATCCTAACCCTCTAAATCTAACCCTAACGCTAACCTCAACCCTTTAAACCTAACCATAACCATAACTCTAACCCTAATCTTCCAACACTCTAACCCTAAACCTAACACTAACCCTAACCCTAATACTAACCGTAATGCTAAACCATACACTAACCCTAATCCTAAACTTAAGCCTTAGCCTAAACCTAACCTTAACCCTAACCCTAACCCTCTAATCCTAAGCCTAACCCTACCCCTAAGCCTATGCCTCTAACGCTCTAATCCTAACACTAAAAGAAACCCTAAACCTAACCCTAAACATAACCCTAACTCTAACACTAAACCTAAACCTAACACTCAACCTAACACTAACCCTAACCCTAACCCTAACCCTAACCGTAAAACTAACCCTACCACTAACCCTAATCCTAAACCTAAGCCTTACCCTAAACCTAACCTTAACCCTAACCTTAACCCTCTAACCATAAGCCTAACCCTACCCCTAATCCTTTCCCTCTAAGGCTCTAACCTTAAACTAACACTAAACCTAACCCTAACACTAAACCTAACCCTAACCATAACACTAACCCTAACCCTATCCCTAAACCTAACCCTAAAACTAATACTAACCCTAATGCTAAAACTAACCCTAAACACTAACCCTAAACCTAAACCTGAAACTAACCCTAAATCTAACCCTAAGCCTAATGCTGTCCCTAGCTCTAACCCTCTATCCCTAACACTAATACTAACCCTCAAACCCTAACACTAACCCTAACTGTAACCCTCTAAACCTAACTTTAACCCTAACCCTAACCCTAACCCTCTAACTCTCTAAATATAACCCTAACACTTACCCTCTAAACGGAACCCCAAGCCTAACCATAAACTTAAACCCTACCGTCACCAAACCTATTCCTAACCCTATCAGTTACCCTAACCCTAACACTAACCCTAACTCTAACCCTAAACCTTACCCTAACCCTAACACTAACCCTAACCCTCTAACCCTAAGCCTAACCCTAACCCTAACCCTAACCCTAACCCTAAACCCTAACCCAAACCCTAACCGTGAAACTAACCCTAAATCTAACCCTAAGCCAAACCCTATCAATAGCCCTAACGCTCTATCCCTAACACTAATACTAACACTCAAACCCTTACACGAACCCTAGCCATAAGACTATAATCCTAACCTTAACCCTAACCCTAACCCTAACAGTCTAACTCTCTAAACATAAACCTAACACTTACACTCTAACGCTAACTGTAAGCCTACCAATAACCTTAAACCCTACCATCAACCAAAACTAATCGTAACCCTAACTGTTACCCTAACCCTAACACTAACCCTAAACCGAACCCTAAACCTAGCCCTAACCCTTACTCTAAAACTAACCCTAACCAAAACCCTAACCCTAACCCTAAACCCTAACCCTAACCCTAACCCTAAAACTAACCCTAACTCTAACCCTAACCCTAAAACTATCCCTAGCCCTAACCCCCTAAACCTAACACTAATAGTAACCCTCAAACCCTAACACTAACACTAACCGTAACCCTCTACCCCTAACCTTAACCCCCACCCTAACCCTAAACCTCTAACACTCTAAACATAACCCTAACACTTACCCTCTAAACCTAACCCTAAGCCTAGCCATAACCCTAAACCCAACCGTCACCCAAACCTAATCCAAACCCTAACCGTTACCCTAAACCTAACACTAACCCCAACCCTAACACTTACTCTAACCCTAACACTAACCCTAACACTTACTCTCACCATAACCCTAATCCTAACACTCTCACCCTAAACGTAACCCCAAACCTAACCCTAAGTCTCACCCTAACCCTAAACGTAACCCATAACGTAAACCTTACACTTACTCCAAACCTAACCCTAAACCTAACCCTAACCCTAACACTCTAACCCTAAGCGTAACCCTATCCCTAACCCTAACCCTCTCACGCTCTAACCCTAACACTAATACTAACCCTAACCCTAAACCTAACAATAACCCTAACCTTAACCCTAACCCTAACCCTAACCCGCTAAGTCTCTAAACATAACCCTAACACTTAACCTATAATGCTTACCCTAAGCCTAACCATAACCCTAAACCCAACCGTCACCCATACCTAATCCTAACCCTAACCGTTTCCCCAAACCTAACACTATCCCTAACCCTAACACTAACCATCCAATCGTCTAAACCTAGCCCTAAGCCTAACCCTTAACTTAACCCGAACAATAACCCTGACCCTCTAACCATAAGTCTAAACATAATCCTCTAACGTGAACCCTAACCCTAACCCTAATCACAACAATAACACTCTAATGCTAACCATGTCCGGGACACTAACCCGAACACTAACCCTCTAACCCTCTAAACCTAACCCTAACCCTAAACATAACCCTAACCCTAAATCTAACACTCTAAGCCTAACCCTATTAATAAGCCTCTAAACCTAACCCTCTAACCCTCTATCCCTAACCGTAACCCTAAACCTAAACCTAAAACTAAACCTAACCTCTAAACCTAACGTTAACCCTGACGCCAAGGACAAACCTAACCCTCTAAACCTAATCCTAACGTTAACCCCAACCCTCTAAACTTAACCATAACCATAATCCTAACCCTAAACATCCAAACCTCTAACCCTAAACATAACCCTAACCCTAACCCTAATACTAACCGTAATGCTAAACCTTACACTAACCCTAATCCTAAACCTAAGCCTTACCCTAAACCTAACCTTAACCCTAACCCTAACCCTCTAACCCTAAGCCTAACCCTACCCCTAACCCTATCCCTCTAACGCTCTAAGCCTAACACTAACAGAAACCCTAACCCTAACGCTAAACATAACCCTAAACCTAACACTAACCCTAACGCTAACACTAACACTAAAAATAACCATAACCCTAACCCGAACCCTAAACCCTAACCCTAACCCTAACTCTAAACCTTAACCTAAACCTTACCCTTACTCCAACCCTAACCCTAAACCTAACCTAACCTTAACACTAAATCTAACCCTAAATCTAACTCTAACTCTAACCCTAACACGTAACACTAACCCTAGCACTAACCCTAACCCTAACCCTAAACCCTAACACGAACCTTAAACCTAACCTTAACAGAAACAGAAACTCTAACTCGAACCCTAACCCTAACGTGAATCCTAACCCTAACCCTAATCCTAACAATAACCCTCTAATGCTAAACATATCCATAACACTAAACCTAACACCAACCCTAACCCTAACCCTAAATCTAACTCTAACTCTAACCCCAACACGTAACACTAACCCTAGCACTAACACTAACCCTAACCCTAAACCCTAACACAAACCTTAATCCTAACTCTAACAGTAACAGTAACTCTAACTCTCACCCTAACCCTATCCATAAACATAACCCTAACACTAACAATCCAATCGTCTAACCCTAGCCCTAAGCCTAAACCTTACCCTAACCTGAACCCTAATCCTAACGCTCTAAACATAAGTCTACCCATAATCCTCTAACGTGAACCCTAACCCTAACCCTAATCCTAACAATAACACTCTAATGCTAACCATATCCCGAACACTAACCCGAACCCTAAACCTCTAACCCTGAAACCTTATCTCTAAACCTAACCCTCACCCTAAAACTAAAAATCTAACCCTAAGCCTATCCCTAAGCCTCTAAACCTAACCATTTAACACGCTAACCCTAACCATAACCCTAAACCTAACCCTAACAGTAAACCTAACCTCTAAACCTAATGCTAACCCTGACCCTAACACCAATCCTAACCCTCTAAATCTAACCCTAACGCTAACCTCAACCCTTTAAACCTAACCATAACCATAACTCTAACCCTAATCTTCCAACACTCTAACCCTAAACCTAACACTAACCCTAACCCTAATACTAACCGTAATGCTAAACCATACACTAACCCTAATCCTAAACTTAAGCCTTAGCCTAAACCTAACCTTAACCCTAACCCTAACCCTCTAATCCTAAGCCTAACCCTACCCCTAAGCCTATGCCTCTAACGCTCTAATCCTAACACTAAAAGAAACCCTAAACCTAACCCTAAACATAACCCTAACTCTAACACTAAACCTAAACCTAACACTCAACCTAACACTAACCCTAACCCTAACCCTAACCCTAACCGTAAAACTAACCCTACCACTAACCCTAATCCTAAACCTAAGCCTTACCCTAAACCTAACCTTAACCCTAACCTTAACCCTCTAACCATAAGCCTAACCCTACCCCTAATCCTTTCCCTCTAAGGCTCTAACCTTAAACTAACACTAAACCTAACCCTAACACTAAACCTAACCCTAACCATAACACTAACCCTAACCCTATCCCTAAACCTAACCCTAAAACTAATACTAACCCTAATGCTAAAACTAACCCTAAACACTAACCCTAAACCTAAACCTGAAACTAACCCTAAATCTAACCCTAAGCCTAATGCTGTCCCTAGCTCTAACCCTCTATCCCTAACACTAATACTAACCCTCAAACCCTAACACTAACCCTAACTGTAACCCTCTAAACCTAACTTTAACCCTAACCCTAACCCTAACCCTCTAACTCTCTAAATATAACCCTAACACTTACCCTCTAAACGGAACCCCAAGCCTAACCATAAACTTAAACCCTACCGTCACCAAACCTATTCCTAACCCTATCAGTTACCCTAACCCTAACACTAACCCTAACTCTAACCCTAAACCTTACCCTAACCCTAACACTAACCCTAACCCTCTAACCCTAAGCCTAACCCTAACCCTAACCCTAACCCTAACCCTAAACCCTAACCCAAACCCTAACCGTGAAACTAACCCTAAATCTAACCCTAAGCCAAACCCTATCAATAGCCCTAACGCTCTATCCCTAACACTAATACTAACACTCAAACCCTTACACGAACCCTAGCCATAAGACTATAATCCTAACCTTAACCCTAACCCTAACCCTAACAGTCTAACTCTCTAAACATAAACCTAACACTTACACTCTAACGCTAACTGTAAGCCTACCAATAACCTTAAACCCTACCATCAACCAAAACTAATCGTAACCCTAACTGTTACCCTAACCCTAACACTAACCCTAAACCGAACCCTAAACCTAGCCCTAACCCTTACTCTAAAACTAACCCTAACCAAAACCCTAACCCTAACCCTAAACCCTAACCCTAACCCTAACCCTAAAACTAACCCTAACTCTAACCCTAACCCTAAAACTATCCCTAGCCCTAACCCCCTAAACCTAACACTAATAGTAACCCTCAAACCCTAACACTAACACTAACCGTAACCCTCTACCCCTAACCTTAACCCCCACCCTAACCCTAAACCTCTAACACTCTAAACATAACCCTAACACTTACCCTCTAAACCTAACCCTAAGCCTAGCCATAACCCTAAACCCAACCGTCACCCAAACCTAATCCAAACCCTAACCGTTACCCTAAACCTAACACTAACCCCAACCCTAACACTTACTCTAACCCTAACACTAACCCTAACACTTACTCTCACCATAACCCTAATCCTAACACTCTCACCCTAAACGTAACCCCAAACCTAACCCTAAGTCTCACCCTAACCCTAAACGTAACCCATAACGTAAACCTTACACTTACTCCAAACCTAACCCTAAACCTAACCCTAACCCTAACACTCTAACCCTAAGCGTAACCCTATCCCTAACCCTAACCCTCTCACGCTCTAACCCTAACACTAATACTAACCCTAACCCTAAACCTAACCCTAACCCTAACCTTAACCCTAACCCTAACCCTAACCCGCTAAGTCTCTAAACATAACCCTAACACTTAACCTATAATGCTTACCCTAAGCCTAACCATAACCCTAAACCCAACCGTCACCCATACCTAATCCTAACCCTAACCGTTTCCCCAAACCTAACACTATCCCTAACCCTAACACTAACCATCCAATCGTCTAAACCTAGCCCTAAGCCTAACCCTTAACTTAACCCGAACACTAACCCTGACCCTCTAACCATAAGTCTAACCATAATCCTCTAACGTGAACCCTAACCCTAACCCTAATCACAACAATAACACTCTAATGCTAACCATGTCCGGGACACTAACCCGAACACTAACCCTCTAACCCTCTAAACCTAACCCTAACCCTAAACATAACCCTAACCCTAAATCTAACACTCTAAGCCTAACCCTATTAATAAGCCTCTAAACCTAACCCTCTAACCCTCTATCCCTAACCGTAACCCTAAACCTAAACCTAAAACTAAACCTAACCTCTAAACCTAACGTTAACCCTGACACCAAGGACAAACCTAACCCTCTAAACCTAATCCTAACGTTAACCCCAACCCTCTAAACTTAACCATAACCATAATCCTAACCCTAAACATCCAAACCTCTAACCCTAAACATAACCCTAACCCTAACCCTAATACTAACCGTAATGCTAAACCTTACACTAACCCTAATCCTAAACCTAAGCCTTACCCTAAACCTAACCTTAACCCTAACCCTAACACTCTAACCCTAAGCCTAACCCTACCCCTAACCCTATCCCTCTAACGCTCTAAGCCTAACACTAACAGAAACCCTAACCCTAACGCTAAACATAACCCTAAACCTAACACTAACCCTAACGCTAACACTAACACTAAAAATAACCATAACCCTAACCCGAACCCTAAACCCTAACCCTAACCCTAACTCTAAACCTTAACCTAAACCTTACCCTTACTCCAACCCTAACCCTAAACCTAACCTAACCTTAACACTAAATCTAACCCTAAATCTAACTCTAACTCTAACCCTAACACGTAACACTAACCATAGCACTAACCCTAACCCTAACCCTAAACCCTAACACGAACCTTAAACCTAACCTTAACAGAAACAGAAACTCTAACTCGAACCCTAACCCTAATGTGAATCCTAACCCTAACCCTAATCCTAACAATAACCCTCTAATGCTAAACATATCCATAACACTAAACCTAACCCCAACCCTAACCCTAACCCTAAATCTAACTCTAACTCTAACCCTAACACGTAACACTAACCCTAGCACTAACACTAACCCTAACCCTAAACCCTAACACAAACCTTAATCCTAACTCTAACAGTAACAGTAACTCTAACTCTCACCCTAACCCTATCCATAAACATAACCCTAACACTAACAATCCAATCGTCTAACCCTAGCCCTAAGCCTAAACCTTACCCTAACCTGAACCCTAATCCTAACGCTCTAAACATAAGTCTACCCATAATCCTCTAACGTGAACCCTAACCCTAACCCTAATCCTAACAATAACACTCTAATGCTAACCATATCCCGAACACTAACCCGAACCCTAAACCTCTAACCCTGAAACCTTATCTCTAAACCTAACCCTCACCCTAAAACTAAAAATCTAACCCTAAGCCTAGCCCTAAGCCTCTAAACCTAACCATTTAACACTCTAACCCTAACCATAACCCTAAACCTAACCCTAACAGTAAACCTAACCTCTAAACCTAATGCTAACCCTGACCCTAACACCAATCCTAACCCTCTAAATCTAACCCTAACGCTAACCTCAACCCTTTAAACCTAACCATAACCATAACTCTAACCCTAATCTTCCAACACTCTAACCCTAAACCTAACACTAACCCTAACCCTAATACTAACCATAATGCTAAACCATACACTAACCCTAATCCTAAACTTAAGCCTTAGCCTAAACCTAACCTTAACCCTAACCCTAACCCTCTAATCCTAAGCCTAACCCTACCCCTAAGCCTATGCCTCTAACGCTCTAATCCTAACACTAAAAGAAACCCTAAACCTAACCCTAAACATAACCCTAACTCTAACACTAAACCTAAACCTAACACTCAACCTAACACTAACCCTAACCCTAACCCTAACCCTAACCGTAAAACTAACCCTACCACTAACCCTAATCCTAAACCTAAGCCTTACCCTAAACCTAACCTTAACCCTAACCTTAACCCTCTAACCATAAGCCTAACCCTACCCCTAATCCTTTCCCTCTAAGGCTCTAACCTTAAACTAACACTAAACCTAACCCTAACACTAAACCTAACCCTAACCCTAACACTAACCCTAACCCTATCCCTAAACCTAACCCTAAAACTAATACTAACCCTAATGCTAAAACTAACCCTAAACACTAACCCTAAACCTAAACCTGAAACTAACCCTAAATCTAACCCTAAGCCTAATGCTGTCCCTAGCTCTAACCCTCTATCCCTAACACTAATACTAACCCTCAAACCCTAACACTAACCCTAACTGTAACCCTCTAAACCTAACTTTAACCCTAACCCTAACCCTAACCCTCTAACTCTCTAAATATAACCCTAACACTTACCCTCTAAACGGAACCCCAAGCCTAACCATAAACTTAAACCCTACCGTCACCAAACCTATTCCTAACCCTATCAGTTACCCTAACCCTAACACTAACCCTAACTCTAACCCTAAACCTTACCCTAACCCTAACACTAACCCTAACCCTCTAACCCTAAGCCTAACCCTAACCCTAACCCTAACCCTAACCCTAAACCCTAACCCAAACCCTAACCGTGAAACTAACCCTAAATCTAACCCTAAGCCAAACCCTATCAATAGCCCTAACGCTCTATCCCTAACACTAATACTAACACTCAAACCCTTACACGAACCCTAGCCATAAGACTATAATCCTAACCTTAACCCTAACCCTAACCCTAACAGTCTAACTCTCTAAACATAAACCTAACACTTACACTCTAACGCTAACTGTAAGCCTACCAATAACCTTAAACCCTACCATCAACCAAAACTAATCGTAACCCTAACTGTTACCCTAACCCTAACACTAACCCTAAACCGAACCCTAAACCTAGCCCTAACCCTTACTCTAAAACTAACCCTAACCAAAACCCTAACCCTAACCCTAAACCCTAACCCTAACCCTAACCCTAAAACTAACCCTAACTCTAACCCTAACCCTAAAACTATCCCTAGCCCTAACCCCCTAAACCTAACACTAATAGTAACCCTCAAACCCTAACACTAACACTAACCGTAACCCTCTACCCCTAACCTTAACCCCCACCCTAACCCTAAACCTCTAACACTCTAAACATAACCCTAACACTTACCCTCTAAACCTAACCCTAAGCCTAGCCATAACCCTAAACCCAACCGTCACCCAAACCTAATCCAAACCCTAACCGTTACCCTAAACCTAACACTAACCCCAACCCTAACACTTACTCTAACCCTAACACTAACCCTAACACTTACTCTCACCATAACCCTAATCCTAACACTCTCACCCTAAACGTAACCCCAAACCTAACCCTAAGTCTCACCCTAACCCTAAACGTAACCCATAACGTAAACCTTACACTTACTCCAAACCTAACCCTAAACCTAACCCTAACCCTAACACTCTAACCCTAAGCGTAACCCTATCCCTAACCCTAACCCTCTCACGCTCTAACCCTAACACTAATACTAACCCTAACCCTAAACCTAACCCTAACCCTAACCTTAACCCTAACCCTAACCCTAACCCGCTAAGTCTCTAAACATAACCCTAACACTTAACCTATAATGCTTACCCTAAGCCTAACCATAACCCTAAACCCAACCGTCACCCATACCTAATCCTAACCCTAACCGTTTCCCCAAACCTAACACTATCCCTAACCCTAACACTAACCATCCAATCGTCTAAACCTAGCCCTAAGCCTAACCCTTAACTTAACCCGAACACTAACCCTGACCCTCTAACCATAAGTCTAACCATAATCCTCTAACGTGAACCCTAACCCTAACCCTAATCACAACAATAACACTCTAATGCTAACCATGTCCGGGACACTAACCCGAACACTAACCCTCTAACCCTCTAAACCTAACCCTAACCCTAAACATAACCCTAACCCTAAATCTAACACTCTAAGCCTAACCCTATTAATAAGCCTCTAAACCTAACCCTCTAACCCTCTATCCCTAACCGTAACCCTAAACCTAAACCTAAAACTAAACCTAACCTCTAAACCTAACGTTAACCCTGACACCAAGGACAAACCTAACCCTCTAAACCTAATCCTAACGTTAACCCCAACCCTCTAAACTTAACCATAACCATAATCCTAACCCTAAACATCCAAACCTCTAACCCTAAACATAACCCTAACCCTAACCCTAATACTAACCGTAATGCTAAACCTTACACTAACCCTAATCCTAAACCTAAGCCTTACCCTAAACCTAACCTTAACCCTAACCCTAACACTCTAACCCTAAGCCTAACCCTACCCCTAACCCTATCCCTCTAACGCTCTAAGCCTAACACTAACAGAAACCCTAACCCTAACGCTAAACATAACCCTAAACCTAACACTAACCCTAACGCTAACACTAACACTAAAAATAACCATAACCCTAACCCGAACCCTAAACCCTAACCCTAACCCTAACTCTAAACCTTAACCTAAACCTTACCCTTACTCCAACCCTAACCCTAAACCTAACCTAACCTTAACACTAAATCTAACCCTAAATCTAACTCTAACTCTAACCCTAACACGTAACACTAACCATAGCACTAACCCTAACCCTAACCCTAAACCCTAACACGAACCTTAAACCTAACCTTAACAGAAACAGAAACTCTAACTCGAACCCTAACCCTAATGTGAATCCTAACCCTAACCCTAATCCTAACAATAACCCTCTAATGCTAAACATATCCATAACACTAAACCTAACCCCAACCCTAACCCTAACCCTAAATCTAACTCTAACTCTAACCCTAACACGTAACACTAACCCTAGCACTAACACTAACCCTAACCCTAAACCCTAACACAAACCTTAATCCTAACTCTAACAGTAACAGTAACTCTAACTCTCACCCTAACCCTATCCATAAACATAACCCTAACACTAACAATCCAATCGTCTAACCCTAGCCCTAAGCCTAAACCTTACCCTAACCTGAACCCTAATCCTAACGCTCTAAACATAAGTCTACCCATAATCCTCTAACGTGAACCCTAACCCTAACCCTAATCCTAACAATAACACTCTAATGCTAACCATATCCCGAACACTAACCCGAACCCTAAACCTCTAACCCTGAAACCTTATCTCTAAACCTAACCCTCACCCTAAAACTAAAAATCTAACCCTAAGCCTATCCCTAAGCCTCTAAACCTAACCATTTAACACTCTAACCCTAACCATAACCCTAAACCTAACCCTAACAGTAAACCTAACCTCTAAACCTAATGCTAACCCTGACCCTAACACCAATCCTAACCCTCTAAATCTAACCCTAACGCTAACCTCAACCCTTTAAACCTAACCATAACCATAACTCTAACCCTAATCTTCCAACACTCTAACCCTAAACCTAACACTAACCCTAACCCTAATACTAACCGTAATGCTAAACCATACACTAACCCTAATCCTAAACTTAAGCCTTAGCCTAAACCTAACCTTAACCCTAACCCTAACCCTCTAATCCTAAGCCTAACCCTACCCCTAAGCCTATGCCTCTAACGCTCTAATCCTAACACTAAAAGAAACCCTAAACCTAACCCTAAACATAACCCTAACTCTAACACTAAACCTAAACCTAACACTCAACCTAACACTAACCCTAACCCTAACCCTAACCCTAACCGTAAAACTAACCCTACCACTAACCCTAATCCTAAACCTAAGCCTTACCCTAAACCTAACCTTAACCCTAACCTTAACCCTCTAACCATAAGCCTAACCCTACCCCTAATCCTTTCCCTCTAAGGCTCTAACCTTAAACTAACACTAAACCTAACCCTAACACTAAACCTAACCCTAACCATAACACTAACCCTAACCCTATCCCTAAACCTAACCCTAAAACTAATACTAACCCTAATGCTAAAACTAACCCTAAACACTAACCCTAAACCTAAACCTGAAACTAACCCTAAATCTAACCCTAAGCCTAATGCTGTCCCTAGCTCTAACCCTCTATCCCTAACACTAATACTAACCCTCAAACCCTAACACTAACCCTAACTGTAACCCTCTAAACCTAACTTTAACCCTAACCCTAACCCTAACCCTCTAACTCTCTAAATATAACCCTAACACTTACCCTCTAAACGGAACCCCAAGCCTAACCATAAACTTAAACCCTACCGTCACCAAACCTATTCCTAACCCTATCAGTTACCCTAACCCTAACACTAACCCTAACTCTAACCCTAAACCTTACCCTAACCCTAACACTAACCCTAACCCTCTAACCCTAAGCCTAACCCTAACCCTAACCCTAACCCTAACCCTAACCCTAAACCCTAACCCAAACCCTAACCGTGAAACTAACCCTAAATCTAACCCTAAGCCAAACCCTATCAATAGCCCTAACGCTCTATCCCTAACACTAATACTAACACTCAAACCCTTACACGAACCCTAGCCATAAGACTATAATCCTAACCTTAACCCTAACCCTAACCCTAACAGTCTAACTCTCTAAACATAAACCTAACACTTACACTCTAACGCTAACTGTAAGCCTACCAATAACCTTAAACCCTACCATCAACCAAAACTAATCGTAACCCTAACTGTTACCCTAACCCTAACACTAACCCTAAACCGAACCCTAAACCTAGCCCTAACCCTTACTCTAAAACTAACCCTAACCAAAACCCTAACCCTAACCCTAAACCCTAACCCTAACCCTAACCCTAAAACTAACCCTAACTCTAACCCTAACCCTAAAACTATCCCTAGCCCTAACCCCCTAAACCTAACACTAATAGTAACCCTCAAACCCTAACACTAACACTAACCGTAACCCTCTACCCCTAACCTTAACCCCCACCCTAACCCTAAACCTCTAACACTCTAAACATAACCCTAACACTTACCCTCTAAACCTAACCCTAAGCCTAGCCATAACCCTAAACCCAACCGTCACCCAAACCTAATCCAAACCCTAACCGTTACCCTAAACCTAACACTAACCCCAACCCTAACACTTACTCTAACCCTAACACTAACCCTAACACTTACTCTCACCATAACCCTAATCCTAACACTCTCACCCTAAACGTAACCCCAAACCTAACCCTAAGTCTCACCCTAACCCTAAACGTAACCCATAACGTAAACCTTACACTTACTCCAAACCTAACCCTAAACCTAACCCTAACCCTAACACTCTAACCCTAAGCGTAACCCTATCCCTAACCCTAACCCTCTCACGCTCTAACCCTAACACTAATACTAACCCTAACCCTAAACCTAACAATAACCCTAACCTTAACCCTAACCCTAACCCTAACCCGCTAAGTCTCTAAACATAACCCTAACACTTAACCTATAATGCTTACCCTAAGCCTAACCATAACCCTAAACCCAACCGTCACCCATACCTAATCCTAACCCTAACCGTTTCCCCAAACCTAACACTATCCCTAACCCTAACACTAACCATCCAATCGTCTAAACCTAGCCCTAAGCCTAACCCTTAACTTAACCCGAACAATAACCCTGACCCTCTAACCATAAGTCTAAACATAATCCTCTAACGTGAACCCTAACCCTAACCCTAATCACAACAATAACACTCTAATGCTAACCATGTCCGGGACACTAACCCGAACACTAACCCTCTAACCCTCTAAACCTAACCCTAACCCTAAACATAACCCTAACCCTAAATCTAACACTCTAAGCCTAACCCTATTAATAAGCCTCTAAACCTAACCCTCTAACCCTCTATCCCTAACCGTAACCCTAAACCTAAACCTAAAACTAAACCTAACCTCTAAACCTAACGTTAACCCTGACGCCAAGGACAAACCTAACCCTCTAAACCTAATCCTAACGTTAACCCCAACCCTCTAAACTTAACCATAACCATAATCCTAACCCTAAACATCCAAACCTCTAACCCTAAACATAACCCTAACCCTAACCCTAATACTAACCGTAATGCTAAACCTTACACTAACCCTAATCCTAAACCTAAGCCTTACCCTAAACCTAACCTTAACCCTAACCCTAACCCTCTAACCCTAAGCCTAACCCTACCCCTAACCCTATCCCTCTAACGCTCTAAGCCTAACACTAACAGAAACCCTAACCCTAACGCTAAACATAACCCTAAACCTAACACTAACCCTAACGCTAACACTAACACTAAAAATAACCATAACCCTAACCCGAACCCTAAACCCTAACCCTAACCCTAACTCTAAACCTTAACCTAAACCTTACCCTTACTCCAACCCTAACCCTAAACCTAACCTAACCTTAACACTAAATCTAACCCTAAATCTAACTCTAACTCTAACCCTAACACGTAACACTAACCCTAGCACTAACCCTAACCCTAACCCTAAACCCTAACACGAACCTTAAACCTAACCTTAACAGAAACAGAAACTCTAACTCGAACCCTAACCCTAACGTGAATCCTAACCCTAACCCTAATCCTAACAATAACCCTCTAATGCTAAACATATCCATAACACTAAACCTAACACCAACCCTAACCCTAACCCTAAATCTAACTCTAACTCTAACCCCAACACGTAACACTAACCCTAGCACTAACACTAACCCTAACCCTAAACCCTAACACAAACCTTAATCCTAACTCTAACAGTAACAGTAACTCTAACTCTCACCCTAACCCTATCCATAAACATAACCCTAACACTAACAATCCAATCGTCTAACCCTAGCCCTAAGCCTAAACCTTACCCTAACCTGAACCCTAATCCTAACGCTCTAAACATAAGTCTACCCATAATCCTCTAACGTGAACCCTAACCCTAACCCTAATCCTAACAATAACACTCTAATGCTAACCATATCCCGAACACTAACCCGAACCCTAAACCTCTAACCCTGAAACCTTATCTCTAAACCTAACCCTCACCCTAAAACTAAAAATCTAACCCTAAGCCTATCCCTAAGCCTCTAAACCTAACCATTTAACACGCTAACCCTAACCATAACCCTAAACCTAACCCTAACAGTAAACCTAACCTCTAAACCTAATGCTAACCCTGACCCTAACACCAATCCTAACCCTCTAAATCTAACCCTAACGCTAACCTCAACCCTTTAAACCTAACCATAACCATAACCCTAACCCTAATCTTCCAACACTCTAACCCTAAACCTAACACTAACCCTAACCCTAATACTAACCGTAATGCTAAACCATACACTAACCCTAATCCTAAACTTAAGCCTTAGCCTAAACCTAACCTTAACCCTAACCCTAACCCTCTAATCCTAAGCCTAACCCTACCCCTAAGCCTATGCCTCTAACGCTCTAATCCTAACACTAAAAGAAACCCTAAACCTAACCCTAAACATAACCCTAACTCTAACACTAAACCTAAACCTAACACTCAACCTAACACTAACCCTAACCCTAACCCTAACCCTAACCGTAAAACTAACCCTACCACTAACCCTAATCCTAAACCTAAGCCTTACCCTAAACCTAACCTTAACCCTAACCTTAACCCTCTAACCATAAGCCTAACCCTACCCCTAATCCTTTCCCTCTAAGGCTCTAACCTTAAACTAACACTAAACCTAACCCTAACACTAAACCTAACCCTAACCCTAACACTAACCCTAACCCTATCCCTAAACCTAACCCTAAAACTAATACTAACCCTAATGCTAAAACTAACCCTAAACACTAACCCTAAACCTAAACCTGAAACTAACCCTAAATCTAACCCTAAGCCTAATGCTGTCCCTAGCTCTAACCCTCTATCCCTAACACTAATACTAACCCTCAAACCCTAACACTAACCCTAACTGTAACCCTCTAAACCTAACTTTAACCCTAACCCTAACCCTAACCCTCTAACTCTCTAAATATAACCCTAACACTTACCCTCTAAACGGAACCCCAAGCCTAACCATAACCTTAAACCCTACCGTCACCAAACCTATTCCTAACCCTATCAGTTACCCTAACCCTAACACTAACCCTAACTCTAACCCTAAACCTTACCCTAACCCTAACACTAACCCTAACCCTCTAACCCTAAGCCTAACCCTAACCCCAACCCTAACCCTCTAATGCTCTAACACTAACACTATCTCTAACCCTAACCCTAAACCTAAACCTAACCGTAAAAATAACCCTAACCCTTACCCTAACCCTAACCCCAAACCCTAACCCTAAACCGATCCCTAAAACAAACCCTAAATTTAACCCTAAACGTATCACTATCCCTAGTCCTAACCCTCTAACCCTAAAACTAACCATCATACCTAACACTAACACTAACCGTAACCCTCTAACCCTAACCTTAACCCCCACCCTAACCCTAACCCTCTAACTCACTAAACATAACCCTAACACTTACCCTCTAATGCTTACCTTAAGCCTAACCATAACCCTAAACCCAACCATCACCTAAACCTAATCCTAACCCTAACCGTTACCCTAAACATAACACTAACCCTAACCGTAACACTTACTCTAACCCTAACCCTAACCCTAACACTAACCCTAACCATAAACCTAACCCTAACCATAACCCTAACCTTAAACATCCAACCCTCTAAACCTAAACCTAACCCTAACCCTAACCCTAATACTAACCGTAACGCTAACCCGAACACTAACCCAAATCGTAAACCTCAGCCTTGCCCTAAAACTTACCTTAACCCTAATCCTAGCCCTCTAACCCTAAGCCTAACCCTACCCCTAACCCTACCCCTCTAACGCTCTAACCCTAACACTAACACTAAACCTAATCCTAACCCTAAACCTAAACCTAACCCTAAAACTAACATAACCCTAACCCTAAACCTAACCCTAACCGTAAAACTAACCCTAACCCTAACCCTAACCCTAAACCCTAACCCAAACCCTAACCGTGAAACTAACCCTAAATCTAAACCTAAGCCAAACCCTATCAATAGCCCTAACGCTCTATCCCTAACACTAATACTAACACTCAAACCCTTACACTAAACCTAGCCGTAAGCCTATAATCCTAACCTTAACCCTAACCCTAACCCTAACAGTCTAACTCTCTAAACATAAACCTAACACTTACCCTCTAAAGCTAACCGTAAACCTACCAATAACCTTAAACCCTACCATCAACCAAAACTAATCGTAACCCTAACTGTTACCCTAACCCTAACACTAACCCTAAACCGAACCCTAAACCTAGCCCTAACCCTTACTCTAAAACTAACCCTAACCAAAACCCTAACCCTAACCCTAAACCCTAACCCTAACCCTAACCCTAAAACTAACCCTAACTCTAACCCTAACCCTAAAACTATCCCTAGCCCTAACCCTCTAAACCTAACACTAATAGTAACCCTCAAACCCTAACACTAACACTAACCGTAACCCTCTACCCCTAACCTTAACCCCCACCCTAACCCTAAACCTCTAACACTCTAAACATAACCCTAACACTTACCCTCTAAACCTAACCCTAAGCCTAGCCATAACCCTAAACCCAACCGTCACCCAAACCTAATCCAAACCCTAACCGTTACCCTAAACCTAACACTAACCCCAACCCTAACCCTAACACTAACCCTAACACTTACTCTCACCATAACCCTAATCCTAACACTCTCACCCTAAACGTAACCCCAAAGCTAACCCTAAGTCTCACCCTAACCCTAAACGTAACCCATAACGTAAACCTTACACTTACTCCAAACCTAACCCTAAACCTGACCCTAACCCTAACACTCTAACCCTAAGCGTAACCCTATCCCTAACCCTAACCCTCTCACGCTCTAACCCTATCACTAATACTAACCCTAAACCTAAACCTAACCCTAACCCTAACCTTAACCCTAACCCTAACCCTAACCCGCTAAGTCTCTAAACATAACCCTAACACTTAACCTATAATGCTTACCTTAAGCCTAACCATAACCCTAAACCCAACCGTCACCCATACCTAATCCTAACCCTAACCGTTTCCCTAAACCTAACACTATCCCTAACCCTAACACTAACCATCCAATCGTCTAAACCTAGCCCTAAGCCTAACCCTTAACTTAACCCGAACAATAACCCTGACCCTCTAACCATAAGTCTAAACATAATCCTCTAACGTGAACCCTAACCCTAACCCTAATCACAACAATAACACTCTAATGCTAACCATGTCCGGGACACTAACCCGAACACTAACCCTCTAACCCTCTAAACCTAACCCTAACCCTAAACATAACCCTAACCCTAAATCTAACACTCTAAGCCTAACCCTATTAATAAGCCTCTAAACCTAACCCTCTAACCCTCTATCCCTAACCGTAACCCTAAACCTAAACCTAAAACTAAACCTAACCTCTAAACCTAACGTTAACCCTGACGCCAAGGACAAACCTAACCCTCTAAACCTAATCCTAACGTTAACCCCAACCCTCTAAACTTAACCATAACCATAATCCTAACCCTAAACATCCAAACCTCTAACCCTAAACATAACCCTAACCCTAACCCTAATACTAACCGTAATGCTAAACCTTACACTAACCCTAATCCTAAACCTAAGCCTTACCCTAAACCTAACCTTAACCCTAACCCTCTAACCCTAAGCCTAACCCTACCCCTAACCCTATCCCTCTAACGCTCTAAGCCTAACACTAACAGAAACCCTAACCCTAACGCTAAACATAACCCTAAACCTAACACTAACCCTAACCCTAACACTAACACTAAAAATAACCATAACCCTAACCCGAACCCTAAACCCTAACCCTAACCCTAACTCTAAACCTTAACCTAAACCTTACCCTTACTCCAACCCTAACCCTAAACCTAACCTAACCTTAACACTAAATCTAACCCTAAATCTAACTCTAACTCTAGCCCTAACACGTAACACTAACCCTAGCACTAACCCTAACCCTAACCCTAAACCCTAACACGAACCTTAAACCTAACCTTAACAGAAACAGAAACTCTAACTCGAACCCTAACCCTAACGTGAATCCTAACCCTAACCCTAATCCTAACAATAACCCTCTAATGCTAAACATATCCATAACACTAAACCTAACCCCAACCCTAACCCTAACCCTAAATCTAACTCTAACTCTAACCCTAACACGTAACACTAACCCTAGCACTAACACTAACCCTAACCCTAAACCCTAACACAAACCTTAATCCTAACTCTAACAGTAACAGTAACTCTAACTCTCACCCTAACCCTATCCATAAACATAACCCTAACACTAACAATCCAATTGTCTAACCCTAGCCCTAAGCCTAAACCTTACCCTAACCTGAACCCTAATCCTAACGCTCTAAACATAAGTCTACCCATAATCCTCTAACGTGAACCCTAACCCTAACCCTAATCCTAACAATAACACTCTAATGCTAACCATATCCCGAACACTAAACCGAACCCTAAACCTCTAAACCTGAAACCTTATCTCTAAACCTAACCCTCACCCTAAAACTAAAAATCTAACCCTAAGCCTATCCCTAAGCCTCTAAACCTAACCATTTAACACTCTAACCCTAACCATAACCCTAAACCTAACCCTAACAGTAAACCTAACCTCTAAACCTAATGCTAACCCTGACCCTAACACCAATCCTAACCCTCTAAATCTAACCCTAACGCTAACCTCAACCCTTTAAACCTAACCATAACCATAACCCTAACCCTACCCCTAACCGTAAAACTAACCCTACCACTAACCCTAATCCTAAACCTAAGCCTTACCCTAAACCTAACCTTAACCCTAACCTTAACCCTCTAACCATAAGCCTAACCCTACCCCTAATCCTTTCCCTCTAAGGCTCTAACCTTAAACTAACACTAAACCTAACCCTAACACTAAACCTAACCCTAACCCTAACACTAACCCTAACCCTATCCCTAAACCTAACCCTAAAACTAATACTAACCCTAATGCTAAAACTAACCCTAAACACTAACCCTAAACCTAAACCTGAAACTAACCCTAAATCTAACCCTAAGCCTAATGCTGTCCCTAGCTCTAACCCTCTATCCCTAACACTAATACTAACCCTCAAACCCTAACACTAACCCTAACTGTAACCCTCTAAACCTAACTTTAACCCTAACCCTAACCCTAACCCTCTAACTCTCTAAATATAACCCTAACACTTACCCTCTAAACGGAACCCCAAGCCTAACCATAACCTTAAACCCTACCGTCACCAAACCTATTCCTAACCCTATCAGTTACCCTAACCCTAACACTAACCCTAACTCTAACCCTAAACCTTACCCTAACCCTAACACTAACCCTAACCCTCTAACCCTAAGCCTAACCCTAACCCCAACCCTAACCCTCTAATGCTCTAACACTAACACTATCTCTAACCCTAACCCTAAACCTAAACCTAACCGTAAAAATAACCCTAACCCTTACCCTAACCCTAACCCCAAACCCTAACCCTAAACCGATCCCTAAAACAAACCCTAAATTTAACCCTAAACGTATCACTATCCCTAGTCCTAACCCTCTAACCCTAAAACTAACCATCAAACCTAACACTAACACTAACCGTAACCCTCTAACCCTAACCTTAACCCCCACCCTAACCCTAACCCTCTAACTCACTAAACATAACCCTAACACTTACCCTCTAATGCTTACCTTAAGCCTAACCATAACCCTAAACCCAACCATCACCTAAACCTAATCCTAACCCTAACCGTTACCCTAAACATAACACTAACCCTAACCGTAACACTTACTCTAACCCTAACCCTAACCCTAACACTAACCCTAACCATAAACCTAACCCTAACCATAACCCTAACCTTAAACATCCAACCCTCTAAACCTAAACCTAACCCTAACCCTAACCCTAATACTAACCGTAACGCTAACCCGAACACTAACCCAAATCGTAAACCTCAGCCTTGCCCTAAAACTTACCTTAAACCTAATCCTAGCCCTCTAACCCTAAGCCTAACCCTACCCCTAACCCTACCCCTCTAACGCTCTAACCCTAACACTAACACTAAACCTAATCCTAACCCTAAACCTAAACCTAACCCTAAAACTAACATAACCCTAACCCTAAACCTAACCCTAACCGTAAAACTAACCCTAACCCTAACCCTAACCCTAAACCCTAACCCAAACCCTAACCGTGAAACTAACCCTAAATCTAAACCTAAGCCAAACCCTATCAATAGCCCTAACGCTCTATCCCTAACACTAATACTAACACTCAAACCCTTACACTAACCCTAGCCGTAAGCCTATAATCCTAACCTTAACCCTAACCCTAACCCTAACAGTCTAACTCTCTAAACATAAACCTAACACTTACCCTCTAAAGCTAACCGTAAACCTACCAATAACCTTAAACCCTACCATCAACCAAAACTAATCGTAACCCTAACTGTTACCCTAACCCTAACACTAACCCTAAACCGAACCCTAAACCTAGCCCTAACCCTTACTCTAAAACTAACCCTATCCAAAACCCTAACCCTAACCCTAAACCCTAACCCTAACCCTAACCCTAAAACTAACCCTAACTCTAACCCTAACCCTAAAACTATCCCTAGCCCTAACCCTCTAAACCTAACACTAATAGTAACCCTCAAACCCTAACACTAACACTAACCGTAACCCTCTACCCCTAACCTTAACCCCCACCCTAACCCTAAACCTCTAACACTCTAAACATAACCCTAACACTTACCCTCTAAACCTAACCCTAAGCCTAGCCATAACCCTAAACCCAACCGTCACCCAAACCTAATCCAAACCCTAACCGTTACCCTAAACCTAACACTAACCCCAACCCTAACCCTAACACTAACCCTAACACTTACTCTCACCATAACCCTAATCCTAACACCTCACCCTAAACGTAACCCCAAAGCTAACCCTAAGTCTCACCCTAACCCTAAACGTAACCCATAACGTAAACCTTACACTTACTCCAAACCTAACCCTAAACCTGACCCTAACCCTAACACTCTAACCCTAAGCGTAACCCTATCCCTAACCCTAACCCTCTCACGCTCTAACCCTAACACTAATACTAACCCTAAACCTAAACCTAACCCTAACCCTAACCTTAACCCTAACCCTAACCCTAACCCGCTAAGTCTCTAAACATAACCCTAACACTTAACCTATAATGCTTACCCTAAGCCTAACCATAACCCTAAACCCAACCGTCACCCATACCTAATCCTAACCCTAACCGTTTCCCTAAACCTAACACTATCCCTAACCCTAACACTAACCATCCAATCGTCTAAACCTAGCCCTAAGCCTAACCCTTAACTTAACCCGAACAATAACCCTGACCCTCTAACCATAAGTCTAAACATAATCCTCTAACGTGAACCCTAACCCTAACCCTAATCACAACAATAACACTCTAATGCTAACCATGTCCGGGACACTAACCCGAACACTAACCCTCTAACCCTCTAAACCTAACCCTAACCCTAAACATAACCCTAACCCTAAATCTAACACTCTAAGCCTAACCCTATTAATAAGCCTCTAAACCTAACCCTCTAACCCTCTATCCCTAACCGTAACCCTAAACCTAAACCTAAAACTAAACCTAACCTCTAAACCTAACGTTAACCCTGACGCCAAGGACAAACCTAACCCTCTAAACCTAATCCTAACGTTAACCCCAACCCTCTAAACTTAACCATAACCATAATCCTAACCCTAAACATCCAAACCTCTAACCCTAAACATAACCCTAACCCTAACCCTAATACTAACCGTAATGCTAAACCTTACACTAACCCTAATCCTAAACCTAAGCCTTACCCTAAACCTAACCTTAACCCTAACCCTCTAACCCTAAGCCTAACCCTACCCCTAACCCTATCCCTCTAACGCTCTAAGCCTAACACTAACAGAAACCCTAACCCTAACGCTAAACATAACCCTAAACCTAACACTAACCCTAACGCTAACACTAACACTAAAAATAACCATAACCCTAACCCGAACCCTAAACCCTAACCCTAACCCTAACTCTAAACCTTAACCTAAACCTTACCCTTACTCCAACCCTAACCCTAAACCTAACCTAACCTTAACACTAAATCTAACCCTAAATCTAACTCTAACTCTAACCCTAACACGTAACACTAACCATAGCACTAACCCTAACCCTAACCCTAAACCCTAACACGAACCTTAAACCTAACCTTAACAGAAACAGAAACTCTAACTCGAACCCTAACCCTAATGTGAATCCTAACCCTAACCCTAATCCTAACAATAACCCTCTAATGCTAAACATATCCATAACACTAAACCTAACCCCAACCCTAACCCTAACCCTAAATCTAACTCTAACTCTAACCCTAACACGTAACACTAACCCTAGCACTAACACTAACCCTAACCCTAAACCCTAACACAAACCTTAATCCTAACTCTAACAGTAACAGTAACTCTAACTCTCACCCTAACCCTATCCATAAACATAACCCTAACACTAACAATCCAATCGTCTAACCCTAGCCCTAAGCCTAAACCTTACCCTAACCTGAACCCTAATCCTAACGCTCTAAACATAAGTCTACCCATAATCCTCTAACGTGAACCCTAACCCTAACCCTAATCCTAACAATAACACTCTAATGCTAACCATATCCCGAACACTAACCCGAACCCTAAACCTCTAACCCTGAAACCTTATCTCTAAACCTAACCCTCACCCTAAAACTAAAAATCTAACCCTAAGCCTATCCCTAAGCCTCTAAACCTAACCATTTAACACTCTAACCCTAACCATAACCCTAAACCTAACCCTAACAGTAAACCTAACCTCTAAACCTAATGCTAACCCTGACCCTAACACCAATCCTAACCCTCTAAATCTAACCCTAACGCTAACCTCAACCCTTTAAACCTAACCATAACCATAACTCTAACCCTAATCTTCCAACACTCTAACCCTAAACCTAACACTAACCCTAACCCTAATACTAACCGTAATGCTAAACCATACACTAACCCTAATCCTAAACTTAAGCCTTAGCCTAAACCTAACCTTAACCCTAACCCTAACCCTCTAATCCTAAGCCTAACCCTACCCCTAAGCCTATGCCTCTAACGCTCTAATCCTAACACTAAAAGAAACCCTAAACCTAACCCTAAACATAACCCTAACTCTAACACTAAACCTAAACCTAACACTCAACCTAACACTAACCCTAACCCTAACCCTAACCCTAACCGTAAAACTAACCCTACCACTAACCCTAATCCTAAACCTAAGCCTTACCCTAAACCTAACCTTAACCCTAACCTTAACCCTCTAACCATAAGCCTAACCCTACCCCTAATCCTTTCCCTCTAAGGCTCTAACCTTAAACTAACACTAAACCTAACCCTAACACTAAACCTAACCCTAACCATAACACTAACCCTAACCCTATCCCTAAACCTAACCCTAAAACTAATACTAACCCTAATGCTAAAACTAACCCTAAACACTAACCCTAAACCTAAACCTGAAACTAACCCTAAATCTAACCCTAAGCCTAATGCTGTCCCTAGCTCTAACCCTCTATCCCTAACACTAATACTAACCCTCAAACCCTAACACTAACCCTAACTGTAACCCTCTAAACCTAACTTTAACCCTAACCCTAACCCTAACCCTCTAACTCTCTAAATATAACCCTAACACTTACCCTCTAAACGGAACCCCAAGCCTAACCATAAACTTAAACCCTACCGTCACCAAACCTATTCCTAACCCTATCAGTTACCCTAACCCTAACACTAACCCTAACTCTAACCCTAAACCTTACCCTAACCCTAACACTAACCCTAACCCTCTAACCCTAAGCCTAACCCTAACCCTAACCCTAACCCTAACCCTAAACCCTAACCCAAACCCTAACCGTGAAACTAACCCTAAATCTAACCCTAAGCCAAACCCTATCAATAGCCCTAACGCTCTATCCCTAACACTAATACTAACACTCAAACCCTTACACGAACCCTAGCCATAAGACTATAATCCTAACCTTAACCCTAACCCTAACCCTAACAGTCTAACTCTCTAAACATAAACCTAACACTTACACTCTAACGCTAACTGTAAGCCTACCAATAACCTTAAACCCTACCATCAACCAAAACTAATCGTAACCCTAACTGTTACCCTAACCCTAACACTAACCCTAAACCGAACCCTAAACCTAGCCCTAACCCTTACTCTAAAACTAACCCTAACCAAAACCCTAACCCTAACCCTAAACCCTAACCCTAACCCTAACCCTAAAACTAACCCTAACTCTAACCCTAACCCTAAAACTATCCCTAGCCCTAACCCCCTAAACCTAACACTAATAGTAACCCTCAAACCCTAACACTAACACTAACCGTAACCCTCTACCCCTAACCTTAACCCCCACCCTAACCCTAAACCTCTAACACTCTAAACATAACCCTAACACTTACCCTCTAAACCTAACCCTAAGCCTAGCCATAACCCTAAACCCAACCGTCACCCAAACCTAATCCAAACCCTAACCGTTACCCTAAACCTAACACTAACCCCAACCCTAACACTTACTCTAACCCTAACACTAACCCTAACACTTACTCTCACCATAACCCTAATCCTAACACTCTCACCCTAAACGTAACCCCAAACCTAACCCTAAGTCTCACCCTAACCCTAAACGTAACCCATAACGTAAACCTTACACTTACTCCAAACCTAACCCTAAACCTAACCCTAACCCTAACACTCTAACCCTAAGCGTAACCCTATCCCTAACCCTAACCCTCTCACGCTCTAACCCTAACACTAATACTAACCCTAACCCTAAACCTAACCCTAACCCTAACCTTAACCCTAACCCTAACCCTAACCCGCTAAGTCTCTAAACATAACCCTAACACTTAACCTATAATGCTTACCCTAAGCCTAACCATAACCCTAAACCCAACCGTCACCCATACCTAATCCTAACCCTAACCGTTTCCCCAAACCTAACACTATCCCTAACCCTAACACTAACCATCCAATCGTCTAAACCTAGCCCTAAGCCTAACCCTTAACTTAACCCGAACACTAACCCTGACCCTCTAACCATAAGTCTAACCATAATCCTCTAACGTGAACCCTAACCCTAACCCTAATCACAACAATAACACTCTAATGCTAACCATGTCCGGGACACTAACCCGAACACTAACCCTCTAACCCTCTAAACCTAACCCTAACCCTAAACATAACCCTAACCCTAAATCTAACACTCTAAGCCTAACCCTATTAATAAGCCTCTAAACCTAACCCTCTAACCCTCTATCCCTAACCGTAACCCTAAACCTAAACCTAAAACTAAACCTAACCTCTAAACCTAACGTTAACCCTGACGCCAAGGACAAACCTAACCCTCTAAACCTAATCCTAACGTTAACCCCAACCCTCTAAACTTAACCATAACCATAATCCTAACCCTAAACATCCAAACCTCTAACCCTAAACATAACCCTAACCCTAACCCTAATACTAACCGTAATGCTAAACCTTACACTAACCCTAATCCTAAACCTAAGCCTTACCCTAAACCTAACCTTAACCCTAACCCTAACACTCTAACCCTAAGCCTAACCCTACCCCTAACCCTATCCCTCTAACGCTCTAAGCCTAACACTAACAGAAACCCTAACCCTAACGCTAAACATAACCCTAAACCTAACACTAACCCTAACGCTAACACTAACACTAAAAATAACCATAACCCTAACCCGAACCCTAAACCCTAACCCTAACCCTAACTCTAAACCTTAACCTAAACCTTACCCTTACTCCAACCCTAACCCTAAACCTAACCTAACCTTAACACTAAATCTAACCCTAAATCTAACTCTAACTCTAACCCTAACACGTAACACTAACCATAGCACTAACCCTAACCCTAACCCTAAACCCTAACACGAACCTTAAACCTAACCTTAACAGAAACAGAAACTCTAACTCGAACCCTAACCCTAATGTGAATCCTAACCCTAACCCTAATCCTAACAATAACCCTCTAATGCTAAACATATCCATAACACTAAACCTAACCCCAACCCTAACCCTAACCCTAAATCTAACTCTAACTCTAACCCTAACACGTAACACTAACCCTAGCACTAACACTAACCCTAACCCTAAACCCTAACACAAACCTTAATCCTAACTCTAACAGTAACAGTAACTCTAACTCTCACCCTAACCCTATCCATAAACATAACCCTAACACTAACAATCCAATCGTCTAACCCTAGCCCTAAGCCTAAACCTTACCCTAACCTGAACCCTAATCCTAACGCTCTAAACATAAGTCTACCCATAATCCTCTAACGTGAACCCTAACCCTAACCCTAATCCTAACAATAACACTCTAATGCTAACCATATCCCGAACACTAACCCGAACCCTAAACCTCTAACCCTGAAACCTTATCTCTAAACCTAACCCTCACCCTAAAACTAAAAATCTAACCCTAAGCCTATCCCTAAGCCTCTAAACCTAACCATTTAACACTCTAACCCTAACCATAACCCTAAACCTAACCCTAACAGTAAACCTAACCTCTAAACCTAATGCTAACCCTGACCCTAACACCAATCCTAACCCTCTAAATCTAACCCTAACGCTAACCTCAACCCTTTAAACCTAACCATAACCATAACTCTAACCCTAATCTTCCAACACTCTAACCCTAAACCTAACACTAACCCTAACCCTAATACTAACCGTAATGCTAAACCATACACTAACCCTAATCCTAAACTTAAGCCTTAGCCTAAACCTAACCTTAACCCTAACCCTAACCCTCTAATCCTAAGCCTAACCCTACCCCTAAGCCTATGCCTCTAACGCTCTAATCCTAACACTAAAAGAAACCCTAAACCTAACCCTAAACATAACCCTAACTCTAACACTAAACCTAAACCTAACACTCAACCTAACACTAACCCTAACCCTAACCCTAACCCTAACCGTAAAACTAACCCTACCACTAACCCTAATCCTAAACCTAAGCCTTACCCTAAACCTAACCTTAACCCTAACCTTAACCCTCTAACCATAAGCCTAACCCTACCCCTAATCCTTTCCCTCTAAGGCTCTAACCTTAAACTAACACTAAACCTAACCCTAACACTAAACCTAACCCTAACCATAACACTAACCCTAACCCTATCCCTAAACCTAACCCTAAAACTAATACTAACCCTAATGCTAAAACTAACCCTAAACACTAACCCTAAACCTAAACCTGAAACTAACCCTAAATCTAACCCTAAGCCTAATGCTGTCCCTAGCTCTAACCCTCTATCCCTAACACTAATACTAACCCTCAAACCCTAACACTAACCCTAACTGTAACCCTCTAAACCTAACTTTAACCCTAACCCTAACCCTAACCCTCTAACTCTCTAAATATAACCCTAACACTTACCCTCTAAACGGAACCCCAAGCCTAACCATAAACTTAAACCCTACCGTCACCAAACCTATTCCTAACCCTATCAGTTACCCTAACCCTAACACTAACCCTAACTCTAACCCTAAACCTTACCCTAACCCTAACACTAACCCTAACCCTCTAACCCTAAGCCTAACCCTAACCCTAACCCTAACCCTAACCCTAAACCCTAACCCAAACCCTAACCGTGAAACTAACCCTAAATCTAACCCTAAGCCAAACCCTATCAATAGCCCTAACGCTCTATCCCTAACACTAATACTAACACTCAAACCCTTACACGAACCCTAGCCATAAGACTATAATCCTAACCTTAACCCTAACCCTAACCCTAACAGTCTAACTCTCTAAACATAAACCTAACACTTACACTCTAACGCTAACTGTAAGCCTACCAATAACCTTAAACCCTACCATCAACCAAAACTAATCGTAACCCTAACTGTTACCCTAACCCTAACACTAACCCTAAACCGAACCCTAAACCTAGCCCTAACCCTTACTCTAAAACTAACCCTAACCAAAACCCTAACCCTAACCCTAAACCCTAACCCTAACCCTAACCCTAAAACTAACCCTAACTCTAACCCTAACCCTAAAACTATCCCTAGCCCTAACCCCCTAAACCTAACACTAATAGTAACCCTCAAACCCTAACACTAACACTAACCGTAACCCTCTACCCCTAACCTTAACCCCCACCCTAACCCTAAACCTCTAACACTCTAAACATAACCCTAACACTTACCCTCTAAACCTAACCCTAAGCCTAGCCATAACCCTAAACCCAACCGTCACCCAAACCTAATCCAAACCCTAACCGTTACCCTAAACCTAACACTAACCCCAACCCTAACACTTACTCTAACCCTAACACTAACCCTAACACTTACTCTCACCATAACCCTAATCCTAACACTCTCACCCTAAACGTAACCCCAAACCTAACCCTAAGTCTCACCCTAACCCTAAACGTAACCCATAACGTAAACCTTACACTTACTCCAAACCTAACCCTAAACCTAACCCTAACCCTAACACTCTAACCCTAAGCGTAACCCTATCCCTAACCCTAACCCTCTCACGCTCTAACCCTAACACTAATACTAACCCTAACCCTAAACCTAACCCTAACCCTAACCTTAACCCTAACCCTAACCCTAACCCGCTAAGTCTCTAAACATAACCCTAACACTTAACCTATAATGCTTACCCTAAGCCTAACCATAACCCTAAACCCAACCGTCACCCATACCTAATCCTAACCCTAACCGTTTCCCCAAACCTAACACTATCCCTAACCCTAACACTAACCATCCAATCGTCTAAACCTAGCCCTAAGCCTAACCCTTAACTTAACCCGAACACTAACCCTGACCCTCTAACCATAAGTCTAACCATAATCCTCTAACGTGAACCCTAACCCTAACCCTAATCACAACAATAACACTCTAATGCTAACCATGTCCGGGACACTAACCCGAACACTAACCCTCTAACCCTCTAAACCTAACCCTAACCCTAAACATAACCCTAACCCTAAATCTAACACTCTAAGCCTAACCCTATTAATAAGCCTCTAAACCTAACCCTCTAACCCTCTATCCCTAACCGTAACCCTAAACCTAAACCTAAAACTAAACCTAACCTCTAAACCTAACGTTAACCCTGACACCAAGGACAAACCTAACCCTCTAAACCTAATCCTAACGTTAACCCCAACCCTCTAAACTTAACCATAACCATAATCCTAACCCTAAACATCCAAACCTCTAACCCTAAACATAACCCTAACCCTAACCCTAATAATAACCGTAATGCTAAACCTTACACTAACCCTAATCCTAAACCTAAGCCTTACCCTAAACCTAACCTTAACCCTAACCCTAACACTCTAACCCTAAGCCTAACCCTACCCCTAACCCTATCCCTCTAACGCTCTAAGCCTAACACTAACAGAAACCCTAACCCTAACGCTAAACATAACCCTAAACCTAACACTAACCCTAACGCTAACACTAACACTAAAAATAACCATAACCCTAACCCGAACCCTAAACCCTAACCCTAACCCTAACTCTAAACCTTAACCTAAACCTTACCCTTACTCCAACCCTAACCCTAAACCTAACCTAACCTTAACACTAAATCTAACCCTAAATCTAACTCTAACTCTAACCCTAACACGTAACACTAACCATAGCACTAACCCTAACCCTAACCCTAAACCCTAACACGAACCTTAAACCTAACCTTAACAGAAACAGAAACTCTAACTCGAACCCTAACCCTAATGTGAATCCTAACCCTAACCCTAATCCTAACAATAACCCTCTAATGCTAAACATATCCATAACACTAAACCTAACCCCAACCCTAACCCTAACCCTAAATCTAACTCTAACTCTAACCCTAACACGTAACACTAACCCTAGCACTAACACTAACCCTAACCCTAAACCCTAACACAAACCTTAATCCTAACTCTAACAGTAACAGTAACTCTAACTCTCACCCTAACCCTATCCATAAACATAACCCTAACACTAACAATCCAATCGTCTAACCCTAGCCCTAAGCCTAAACCTTACCCTAACCTGAACCCTAATCCTAACGCTCTAAACATAAGTCTACCCATAATCCTCTAACGTGAACCCTAACCCTAACCCTAATCCTAACAATAACACTCTAATGCTAACCATATCCCGAACACTAACCCGAACCCTAAACCTCTAACCCTGAAACCTTATCTCTAAACCTAACCCTCACCCTAAAACTAAAAATCTAACCCTAAGCCTAGCCCTAAGCCTCTAAACCTAACCATTTAACACTCTAACCCTAACCATAACCCTAAACCTAACCCTAACAGTAAACCTAACCTCTAAACCTAATGCTAACCCTGACCCTAACACCAATCCTAACCCTCTAAATCTAACCCTAACGCTAACCTCAACCCTTTAAACCTAACCATAACCATAACTCTAACCCTAATCTTCCAACACTCTAACCCTAAACCTAACACTAACCCTAACCCTAATACTAACCGTAATGCTAAACCATACACTAACCCTAATCCTAAACTTAAGCCTTAGCCTAAACCTAACCTTAACCCTAACCCTAACCCTCTAATCCTAAGCCTAACCCTACCCCTAAGCCTATGCCTCTAACGCTCTAATCCTAACACTAAAAGAAACCCTAAACCTAACCCTAAACATAACCCTAACTCTAACACTAAACCTAAACCTAACACTCAACCTAACACTAACCCTAACCCTAACCCTAACCCTAACCGTAAAACTAACCCTACCACTAACCCTAATCCTAAACCTAAGCCTTACCCTAAACCTAACCTTAACCCTAACCTTAACCCTCTAACCATAAGCCTAACCCTACCCCTAATCCTTTCCCTCTAAGGCTCTAACCTTAAACTAACACTAAACCTAACCCTAACACTAAACCTAACCCTAACCATAACACTAACCCTAACCCTATCCCTAAACCTAACCCTAAAACTAATACTAACCCTAATGCTAAAACTAACCCTAAACACTAACCCTAAACCTAAACCTGAAACTAACCCTAAATCTAACCCTAAGCCTAATGCTGTCCCTAGCTCTAACCCTCTATCCCTAACACTAATACTAACCCTCAAACCCTAACACTAACCCTAACTGTAACCCTCTAAACCTAACTTTAACCCTAACCCTAACCCTAACCCTCTAACTCTCTAAATATAACCCTAACACTTACCCTCTAAACGGAACCCCAAGCCTAACCATAAACTTAAACCCTACCGTCACCAAACCTATTCCTAACCCTATCAGTTACCCTAACCCTAACACTAACCCTAACTCTAACCCTAAACCTTACCCTAACCCTAACACTAACCCTAACCCTCTAACCCTAAGCCTAACCCTAACCCTAACCCTAACCCTAACCCTAAACCCTAACCCAAACCCTAACCGTGAAACTAACCCTAAATCTAACCCTAAGCCAAACCCTATCAATAGCCCTAACGCTCTATCCCTAACACTAATACTAACACTCAAACCCTTACACGAACCCTAGCCATAAGACTATAATCCTAACCTTAACCCTAACCCTAACCCTAACAGTCTAACTCTCTAAACATAAACCTAACACTTACACTCTAACGCTAACTGTAAGCCTACCAATAACCTTAAACCCTACCATCAACCAAAACTAATCGTAACCCTAACTGTTACCCTAACCCTAACACTAACCCTAAACCGAACCCTAAACCTAGCCCTAACCCTTACTCTAAAACTAACCCTAACCAAAACCCTAACCCTAACCCTAAACCCTAACCCTAACCCTAACCCTAAAACTAACCCTAACTCTAACCCTAACCCTAAAACTATCCCTAGCCCTAACCCCCTAAACCTAACACTAATAGTAACCCTCAAACCCTAACACTAACACTAACCGTAACCCTCTACCCCTAACCTTAACCCCCACCCTAACCCTAAACCTCTAACACTCTAAACATAACCCTAACACTTACCCTCTAAACCTAACCCTAAGCCTAGCCATAACCCTAAACCCAACCGTCACCCAAACCTAATCCAAACCCTAACCGTTACCCTAAACCTAACACTAACCCCAACCCTAACACTTACTCTAACCCTAACACTAACCCTAACACTTACTCTCACCATAACCCTAATCCTAACACTCTCACCCTAAACGTAACCCCAAACCTAACCCTAAGTCTCACCCTAACCCTAAACGTAACCCATAACGTAAACCTTACACTTACTCCAAACCTAACCCTAAACCTAACCCTAACCCTAACACTCTAACCCTAAGCGTAACCCTATCCCTAACCCTAACCCTCTCACGCTCTAACCCTAACACTAATACTAACCCTAACCCTAAACCTAACCCTAACCCTAACCTTAACCCTAACCCTAACCCTAACCCGCTAAGTCTCTAAACATAACCCTAACACTTAACCTATAATGCTTACCCTAAGCCTAACCATAACCCTAAACCCAACCGTCACCCATACCTAATCCTAACCCTAACCGTTTCCCCAAACCTAACACTATCCCTAACCCTAACACTAACCATCCAATCGTCTAAACCTAGCCCTAAGCCTAACCCTTAACTTAACCCGAACACTAACCCTGACCCTCTAACCATAAGTCTAACCATAATCCTCTAACGTGAACCCTAACCCTAACCCTAATCACAACAATAACACTCTAATGCTAACCATGTCCGGGACACTAACCCGAACACTAACCCTCTAACCCTCTAAACCTAACCCTAACCCTAAACATAACCCTAACCCTAAATCTAACACTCTAAGCCTAACCCTATTAATAAGCCTCTAAACCTAACCCTCTAACCCTCTATCCCTAACGGTAACCCTAAACCTAAACCTAAAACTAAACCTAACCTCTAAACCTAACGTTAACCCTGACACCAAGGACAAACCTAACCCTCTAAACCTAATCCTAACGTTAACCCCAACCCTCTAAACTTAACCATAACCATAATCCTAACCCTAAACATCCAAACCTCTAACCCTAAACATAACCCTAACCCTAACCCTAATACTAACCGTAATGCTAAACCTTACACTAACCCTAATCCTAAACCTAAGCCTTACCCTAAACCTAACCTTAACCCTAACCCTAACACTCTAACCCTAAGCCTAACCCTACCCCTAACCCTATCCCTCTAACGCTCTAAGCCTAACACTAACAGAAACCCTAACCCTAACGCTAAACATAACCCTAAACCTAACACTAACCCTAACGCTAACACTAACACTAAAAATAACCATAACCCTAACCCGAACCCTAAACCCTAACCCTAACCCTAACTCTAAACCTTAACCTAAACCTTACCCTTACTCCAACCCTAACCCTAAACCTAACCTAACCTTAACACTAAATCTAACCCTAAATCTAACTCTAACTCTAACCCTAACACGTAACACTAACCATAGCACTAACCCTAACCCTAACCCTAAACCCTAACACGAACCTTAAACCTAACCTTAACAGAAACAGAAACTCTAACTCGAACCCTAACCCTAATGTGAATCCTAACCCTAACCCTAATCCTAACAATAACCCTCTAATGCTAAACATATCCATAACACTAAACCTAACCCCAACCCTAACCCTAACCCTAAATCTAACTCTAACTCTAACCCTAACACGTAACACTAACCCTAGCACTAACACTAACCCTAACCCTAAACCCTAACACAAACCTTAATCCTAACTCTAACAGTAACAGTAACTCTAACTCTCACCCTAACCCTATCCATAAACATAACCCTAACACTAACAATCCAATCGTCTAACCCTAGCCCTAAGCCTAAACCTTACCCTAACCTGAACCCTAATCCTAACGCTCTAAACATAAGTCTACCCATAATCCTCTAACGTGAACCCTAACCCTAACCCTAATCCTAACAATAACACTCTAATGCTAACCATATCCCGAACACTAACCCGAACCCTAAACCTCTAACCCTGAAACCTTATCTCTAAACCTAACCCTCACCCTAAAACTAAAAATCTAACCCTAAGCCTAGCCCTAAGCCTCTAAACCTAACCATTTAACACTCTAACCCTAACCATAACCCTAAACCTAACCCTAACAGTAAACCTAACCTCTAAACCTAATGCTAACCCTGACCCTAACACCAATCCTAACCCTCTAAATCTAACCCTAACGCTAACCTCAACCCTTTAAACCTAACCATAACCATAACTCTAACCCTAATCTTCCAACACTCTAACCCTAAACCTAACACTAACCCTAACCCTAATACTAACCGTAATGCTAAACCATACACTAACCCTAATCCTAAACTTAAGCCTTAGCCTAAACCTAACCTTAACCCTAACCCTAACCCTCTAATCCTAAGCCTAACCCTACCCCTAAGCCTATGCCTCTAACGCTCTAATCCTAACACTAAAAGAAACCCTAAACCTAACCCTAAACATAACCCTAACTCTAACACTAAACCTAAACCTAACACTCAACCTAACACTAACCCTAACCCTAACCCTAACCCTAACCGTAAAACTAACCCTACCACTAACCCTAATCCTAAACCTAAGCCTTACCCTAAACCTAACCTTAACCCTAACCTTAACCCTCTAACCATAAGCCTAACCCTACCCCTAATCCTTTCCCTCTAAGGCTCTAACCTTAAACTAACACTAAACCTAACCCTAACACTAAACCTAACCCTAACCATAACACTAACCCTAACCCTATCCCTAAACCTAACCCTAAAACTAATACTAACCCTAATGCTAAAACTAACCCTAAACACTAACCCTAAACCTAAACCTGAAACTAACCCTAAATCTAACCCTAAGCCTAATGCTGTCCCTAGCTCTAACCCTCTATCCCTAACACTAATACTAACCTTCAAACCCTAACACTAACCCTAACTGTAACCCTCTAAACCTAACTTTAACCCTAACCCTAACCCTAACCCTCTAACTCTCTAAATATAACCCTAACACTTACCCTCTAAACGGAACCCCAAGCCTAACCATAAACTTAAACCCTACCGTCACCAAACCTATTCCTAACCCTATCAGTTACCCTAACCCTAACACTAACCCTAACTCTAACCCTAAACCTTACCCTAACCCTAACACTAACCCTAACCCTCTAACCCTAAGCCTAACCCTAACCCTAACCCTAACCCTAACCCTAAACCCTAACCCAAACCCTAACCGTGAAACTAACCCTAAATCTAACCCTAAGCCAAACCCTATCAATAGCCCTAACGCTCTATCCCTAACACTAATACTAACACTCAAACCCTTACACGAACCCTAGCCATAAGACTATAATCCTAACCTTAACCCTAACCCTAACCCTAACAGTCTAACTCTCTAAACATAAACCTAACACTTACACTCTAACGCTAACTGTAAGCCTACCAATAACCTTAAACCCTACCATCAACCAAAACTAATCGTAACCCTAACTGTTACCCTAACCCTAACACTAACCCTAAACCGAACCCTAAACCTAGCCCTAACCCTTACTCTAAAACTAACCCTAACCAAAACCCTAACCCTAACCCTAAACCCTAACCCTAACCCTAACCCTAAAACTAACCCTAACTCTAACCCTAACCCTAAAACTATCCCTAGCCCTAACCCCCTAAACCTAACACTAATAGTAACCCTCAAACCCTAACACTAACACTAACCGTAACCCTCTACCCCTAACCTTAACCCCCACCCTAACCCTAAACCTCTAACACTCTAAACATAACCCTAACACTTACCCTCTAAACCTAACCCTAAGCCTAGCCATAACCCTAAACCCAACCGTCACCCAAACCTAATCCAAACCCTAACCGTTACCCTAAACCTAACACTAACCCCAACCCTAACACTTACTCTAACCCTAACACTAACCCTAACACTTACTCTCACCATAACCCTAATCCTAACACTCTCACCCTAAACGTAACCCCAAACCTAACCCTAAGTCTCACCCTAACCCTAAACGTAACCCATAACGTAAACCTTACACTTACTCCAAACCTAACCCTAAACCTAACCCTAACCCTAACACTCTAACCCTAAGCGTAACCCTATCCCTAACCCTAACCCTCTCACGCTCTAACCCTAACACTAATACTAACCCTAACCCTAAACCTAACAATAACCCTAACCTTAACCCTAACCCTAACCCTAACCCGCTAAGTCTCTAAACATAACCCTAACACTTAACCTATAATGCTTACCCTAAGCCTAACCATAACCCTAAACCCAACCGTCACCCATACCTAATCCTAACCCTAACCGTTTCCCCAAACCTAACACTATCCCTAACCCTAACACTAACCATCCAATCGTCTAAACCTAGCCCTAAGCCTAACCCTTAACTTAACCCGAACAATAACCCTGACCCTCTAACCATAAGTCTAAACATAATCCTCTAACGTGAACCCTAACCCTAACCCTAATCACAACAATAACACTCTAATGCTAACCATGTCCGGGACACTAACCCGAACACTAACCCTCTAACCCTCTAAACCTAACCCTAACCCTAAACATAACCCTAACCCTAAATCTAACACTCTAAGCCTAACCCTATTAATAAGCCTCTAAACCTAACCCTCTAACCCTCTATCCCTAACCGTAACCCTAAACCTAAACCTAAAACTAAACCTAACCTCTAAACCTAACGTTAACCCTGACGCCAAGGACAAACCTAATCCTCTAAACCTAATCCTAACGTTAACCCCAACCCTCTAAACTTAACCATAACCATAATCCTAACCCTAAACATCCAAACCTCTAACCCTAAACATAACCCTAACCCTAACCCTAATACTAACCGTAATGCTAAACCTTACACTAACCCTAATCCTAAACCTAAGCCTTACCCTAAACCTAACCTTAACCCTAACCCTAACCCTCTAACCCTAAGCCTAACCCTACCCCTAACCCTATCCCTCTAACGCTCTAAGCCTAACACTAACAGAAACCCTAACCCTAACGCTAAACATAACCCTAAACCTAACACTAACCCTAACGCTAACACTAACACTAAAAATAACCATAACCCTAACCCGAACCCTAAACCCTAACCCTAACCCTAACTCTAAACCTTAACCTAAACCTTACCCTTACTCCAACCCTAACCCTAAACCTAACCTAACCTTAACACTAAATCTAACCCTAAATCTAACTCTAACTCTAACCCTAACACGTAACACTAACCATAGCACTAACCCTAACCCTAACCCTAAACCCTAACACGAACCTTAAACCTAACCTTAACAGAAACAGAAACTCTAACTCGAACCCTAACCCTAACGTGAATCCTAACCCTAACCCTAATCCTAACAATAACCCTCTAATGCTAAACATATCCATAACACTAAACCTAACACCAACCCTAACCCTAACCCTAAATCTAACTCTAACTCTAACCCCAACACGTAACACTAACCCTAGCACTAACACTAACCCTAACCCTAAACCCTAACACAAACCTTAATCCTAACTCTAACAGTAACAGTAACTCTAACTCTCACCCTAACCCTATCCATAAACATAACCCTAACACTAACAATCCAATCGTCTAACCCTAGCCCTAAGCCTAAACCTTACCCTAACCTGAACCCTAATCCTAACGCTCTAAACATAAGTCTACCCATAATCCTCTAACGTGAACCCTAACCCTAACCCTAATCCTAACAATAACACTCTAATGCTAACCATATCCCGAACACTAACCCGAACCCTAAACCTCTAACCCTGAAACCTTATCTCTAAACCTAACCCTCACCCTAAAACTAAAAATCTAACCCTAAGCCTATCCCTAAGCCTCTAAACCTAACCATTTAACACTCTAACCCTAACCATAACCCTAAACCTAACCCTAACAGTAAACCTAACCTCTAAACCTAATGCTAACCCTGACCCTAACACCAATCCTAACCCTCTAAATCTAACCCTAACGCTAACCTCAACCCTTTAAACCTAACCATAACCATAACCCTAACCCTAATCTTCCAACACTCTAACCCTAAACCTAACACTAACCCTAACCCTAATACTAACCGTAATGCTAAACCATACACTAACCCTAATCCTAAACTTAAGCCTTAGCCTAAACCTAACCTTAACCCTAACCCTAACCCTCTAATCCTAAGCCTAACCCTACCCCTAAGCCTATGCCTCTAACGCTCTAATCCTAACACTAAAAGAAACCCTAAACCTAACCCTAAACATAACCCTAACTCTAACACTAAACCTAAACCTAACACTCAACCTAACACTAACCCTAACCCTAACCCTAACCCTAACCGTAAAACTAACCCTACCACTAACCCTAATCCTAAACCTAAGCCTTACCCTAAACCTAACCTTAACCCTAACCTTAACCCTCTAACCATAAGCCTAACCCTACCCCTAATCCTTTCCCTCTAAGGCTCTAACCTTAAACTAACACTAAACCTAACCCTAACACTAAACCTAACCCTAACCCTAACACTAACCCTAACCCTATCCCTAAACCTAACCCTAAAACTAATACTAACCCTAATGCTAAAACTAACCCTAAACACTAACCCTAAACCTAAACCTGAAACTAACCCTAAATCTAACCCTAAGCCTAATGCTGTCCCTAGCTCTAACCCTCTATCCCTAACACTAATACTAACCCTCAAACCCTAACACTAACCCTAACTGTAACCCTCTAAACCTAACTTTAACCCTAACCCTAACCCTAACCCTCTAACTCTCTAAATATAACCCTAACACTTACCCTCTAAACGGAACCCCAAGCCTAACCATAACCTTAAACCCTACCGTTACCAAACCTATTCCTAACCCTATCAGTTACCCTAACCCTAACACTAACCCTAACTCTAACCTTAAACCTTACCCTAACCCTAACACTAACCCTAACCCTAACACTAACCCTAACCCTCTAACCCTAAGCCTAACCCTAACCCCAACCCTAACCCTCTAATGCTCTAACACTAACACTATCTCTAACCCTAACCCTAAACCTAAACCTAACCGTAAAAATAACCCTAACCCTTACCCTAACCCTAACCCCAAACCCTAACCCTAAACCGATCCCTAAAACAAACCCTAAATTTAACCCTAAACGTATCACTATCCCTAGTCCTAACCCTCTAACCCTAAAACTAACCATCAAACCTAACACTAACACTAACCGTAACCCTCTAACCCTAACCTTAACCCCCACCCTAACCCTAACCCTCTAACTCACTAAACATAACCCTAACACTTACCCTCTAATGCTTACCCTAAGCCTAACCATAACCCTAAACCCAACCATCACCTAAACCTAATCCTAACCCTAACCGTTACCCTAAACATAACACTAACCCTAACCGTAACACTTACTCTAACCCTAACCCTAACCCTAACACTAACCCTAACCATAAACCTAACCCTAACCATAACCCTAACCTTAAACATCCAACCCTCTAAACCTAAACCTAACCCTAACCCTAACCCTAATACTAACCGTAACGCTAACCCGAACACTAACCCAAATCGTAAACCTCAGCCTTGCCCTAAAACTTACCTTAACCCTAATCCTAGCCCTCTAACCCTAAGCCTAACCCTACCCCTAACCCTACCCCTCTAACGGTCTAACCCTAACACTAACACTAAACCTAATCCTAACCCTAAACCTAAACCTAACCCTAAAACTAACATAACCCTAACCCTAAACCTAACCCTAACCGTAAAACTAACCCTAACCCTAACCCTAACCCTAAACCCTAACCCAAACCCTAACCGTGAAACTAACCCTAAATCTAAACCTAAGCCAAACCCTATCAATAGCCCTAACGCTCTATCCCTAACACTAATACTAACACTCAAACCCTTACACTAACCCTAGCCGTAAGCCTATAATCCTAACCTTAACCCTAACCCTAACCCTAACAGTCTAACTCTCTAAACATAAACCTAACACTTACCCTCTAAAGCTAACCGTAAACCTACCAATAACCTTAAACCCTACCATCAACCAAAACTAATCGTAACCCTAACTGTTACCCTAACCCTAACACTAACCCTAAACCGAACCCTAAACCTAGCCCTAACCCTTACTCTAAAACTAACCCTAACCAAAACCCTAACCCTAACCCTAAACCCTAACCCTAACCCTAACCCTAAAACTAACCCTAACTCTAACCCTAACCCTAAAACTATCCCTAGCCCTAACCCTCTAAACCTAACACTAATAGTAACCCTCAAACCCTAACACTAACACTAACCGTAACCCTCTACCCCTAACCTTAACCCCCACCCTAACCCTAAACCTCTAACACTCTAAACATAACCCTAACACTTACCCTCTAAACCTAACCCTAAGCCTAGCCATAACCCTAAACCCAACCGTCACCCAAACCTAATCCAAACCCTAACCGTTACCCTAAACCTAACACTAACCCCAACCCTAACCCTAACACTAACCCTAACACTTACTCTCACCATAACCCTAATCCTAACACTCTCACCCTAAACGTAACCCCAAAGCTAACCCTAAGTCTCACCCTAACCCTAAACGTAACCCATAACGTAAACCTTACACTTACTCCAAACCTAACCCTAAACCTGACCCTAACCCTAACACTCTAACCCTAACCCTAACCCTAACCCTAACCCGCTAAGTCTCTAAACATAACCCTAACACTTAACCTATAATGCTTACCCTAAGCCTAACCATAACCCTAAACCCAACCGTCACCCATACCTAATCCTAACCCTAACCGTTTCCCTAAACCTAACACTATCCCTAACCCTAACACTAACCATCCAATCGTCTAAACCTAGCCCTAAGCCTAACCCTTAACTTAACCCGAACAATAACCCTGACCCTCTAACCATAAGTCTAAACATAATCCTCTAACGTGAACCCTAACCCTAACCCTAATCACAACAATAACACTCTAATGCTAACCATGTCCGGGACACTAACCCGAACACTAACCCTCTAACCCTCTAAACCTAACCCTAACCCTAAACATAACCCTAACCCTAAATCTAACACTCTAAGCCTAACCCTATTAATAAGCCTCTAAACCTAACCCTCTAACCCTCTATCCCTAACCGTAACCCTAAACCTAAACCTAAAACTAAACCTAACCTCTAAACCTAACGTTAACCCTGACGCCAAGGACAAACCTAACCCTCTAAACCTAATCCTAACGTTAACCCCAACCCTCTAAACTTAACCATAACCATAATCCTAACCCTAAACATCCAAACCTCTAACCCTAAACATAACCCTAACCCTAACCCTAATACTAACCGTAATGCTAAACCTTACACTAACCCTAATCCTAAACCTAAGCCTTACCCTAAACCTAACCTTAACCCTAACCCTCTAACCCTAAGCCTAACCCTACCCCTAACCCTATCCCTCTAACGCTCTAAGCCTAACACTAACAGAAACCCTAACCCTAACGCTAAACATAACCCTAAACCTAACACTAACCCTAACGCTAACACTAACACTAAAAATAACCATAACCCTAACCCGAACCCTAAACCCTAACCCTAACCCTAACTCTAAACCTTAACCTAAACCTTACCCTTACTCCAACCCTAACCCTAAACCTAACCTAACCTTAACACTAAATCTAACCCTAAATCTAACTCTAACTCTAACCCTAACACGTAACACTAACCATAGCACTAACCCTAACCCTAACCCTAAACCCTAACACGAACCTTAAACCTAACCTTAACAGAAACAGAAACTCTAACTCGAACCCTAACCCTAATGTGAATCCTAACCCTAACCCTAATCCTAACAATAACCCTCTAATGCTAAACATATCCATAACACTAAACCTAACCCCAACCCTAACCCTAACCCTAAATCTAACTCTAACTCTAACCCTAACACGTAACACTAACCCTAGCACTAACACTAACCCTAACCCTAAACCCTAACACAAACCTTAATCCTAACTCTAACAGTAACAGTAACTCTAACTCTCACCCTAACCCTATCCATAAACATAACCCTAACACTAACAATCCAATCGTCTAACCCTAGCCCTAAGCCTAAACCTTACCCTAACCTGAACCCTAATCCTAACGCTCTAAACATAAGTCTACCCATAATCCTCTAACGTGAACCCTAACCCTAACCCTAATCCTAACAATAACACTCTAATGCTAACCATATCCCGAACACTAACCCGAACCCTAAACCTCTAACCCTGAAACCTTATCTCTAAACCTAACCCTCACCCTAAAACTAAAAATCTAACCCTAAGCCTATCCCTAAGCCTCTAAACCTAACCATTTAACACTCTAACCCTAACCATAACCCTAAACCTAACCCTAACAGTAAACCTAACCTCTAAACCTAATGCTAACCCTGACCCTAACACCAATCCTAACCCTCTAAATCTAACCCTAACGCTAACCTCAACCCTTTAAACCTAACCATAACCATAACTCTAACCCTAATCTTCCAACACTCTAACCCTAAACCTAACACTAACCCTAACCCTAATACTAACCGTAATGCTAAACCATACACTAACCCTAATCCTAAACTTAAGCCTTAGCCTAAACCTAACCTTAACCCTAACCCTAACCCTCTAATCCTAAGCCTAACCCTACCCCTAAGCCTATGCCTCTAACGCTCTAATCCTAACACTAAAAGAAACCCTAAACCTAACCCTAAACATAACCCTAACTCTAACACTAAACCTAAACCTAACACTCAACCTAACACTAACCCTAACCCTAACCCTAACCCTAACCGTAAAACTAACCCTACCACTAACCCTAATCCTAAACCTAAGCCTTACCCTAAACCTAACCTTAACCCTAACCTTAACCCTCTAACCATAAGCCTAACCCTACCCCTAATCCTTTCCCTCTAAGGCTCTAACCTTAAACTAACACTAAACCTAACCCTAACACTAAACCTAACCCTAACCATAACACTAACCCTAACCCTATCCCTAAACCTAACCCTAAAACTAATACTAACCCTAATGCTAAAACTAACCCTAAACACTAACCCTAAACCTAAACCTGAAACTAACCCTAAATCTAACCCTAAGCCTAATGCTGTCCCTAGCTCTAACCCTCTATCCCTAACACTAATACTAACCCTCAAACCCTAACACTAACCCTAACTGTAACCCTCTAAACCTAACTTTAACCCTAACCCTAACCCTAACCCTCTAACTCTCTAAATATAACCCTAACACTTACCCTCTAAACGGAACCCCAAGCCTAACCATAAACTTAAACCCTACCGTCACCAAACCTATTCCTAACCCTATCAGTTACCCTAACCCTAACACTAACCCTAACTCTAACCCTAAACCTTACCCTAACCCTAACACTAACCCTAACCCTCTAACCCTAAGCCTAACCCTAACCCTAACCCTAACCCTAACCCTAAACCCTAACCCAAACCCTAACCGTGAAACTAACCCTAAATCTAACCCTAAGCCAAACCCTATCAATAGCCCTAACGCTCTATCCCTAACACTAATACTAACACTCAAACCCTTACACGAACCCTAGCCATAAGACTATAATCCTAACCTTAACCCTAACCCTAACCCTAACAGTCTAACTCTCTAAACATAAACCTAACACTTACACTCTAACGCTAACTGTAAGCCTACCAATAACCTTAAACCCTACCATCAACCAAAACTAATCGTAACCCTAACTGTTACCCTAACCCTAACACTAACCCTAAACCGAACCCTAAACCTAGCCCTAACCCTTACTCTAAAACTAACCCTAACCAAAACCCTAACCCTAACCCTAAACCCTAACCCTAACCCTAACCCTAAAACTAACCCTAACTCTAACCCTAACCCTAAAACTATCCCTAGCCCTAACCCCCTAAACCTAACACTAATAGTAACCCTCAAACCCTAACACTAACACTAACCGTAACCCTCTACCCCTAACCTTAACCCCCACCCTAACCCTAAACCTCTAACACTCTAAACATAACCCTAACACTTACCCTCTAAACCTAACCCTAAGCCTAGCCATAACCCTAAACCCAACCGTCACCCAAACCTAATCCAAACCCTAACCGTTACCCTAAACCTAACACTAACCCCAACCCTAACACTTACTCTAACCCTAACACTAACCCTAACACTTACTCTCACCATAACCCTAATCCTAACACTCTCACCCTAAACGTAACCCCAAACCTAACCCTAAGTCTCACCCTAACCCTAAACGTAACCCATAACGTAAACCTTACACTTACTCCAAACCTAACCCTAAACCTAACCCTAACCCTAACACTCTAACCCTAAGCGTAACCCTATCCCTAACCCTAACCCTCTCACGCTCTAACCCTAACACTAATACTAACCCTAACCCTAAACCTAACAATAACCCTAACCTTAACCCTAACCCTAACCCTAACCCGCTAAGTCTCTAAACATAACCCTAACACTTAACCTATAATGCTTACCCTAAGCCTAACCATAACCCTAAACCCAACCGTCACCCATACCTAATCCTAACCCTAACCGTTTCCCCAAACCTAACACTATCCCTAACCCTAACACTAACCATCCAATCGTCTAAACCTAGCCCTAAGCCTAACCCTTAACTTAACCCGAACAATAACCCTGACCCTCTAACCATAAGTCTAAACATAATCCTCTAACGTGAACCCTAACCCTAACCCTAATCACAACAATAACACTCTAATGCTAACCATGTCCGGGACACTAACCCGAACACTAACCCTCTAACCCTCTAAACCTAACCCTAACCCTAAACATAACCCTAACCCTAAATCTAACACTCTAAGCCTAACCCTATTAATAAGCCTCTAAACCTAACCCTCTAACCCTCTATCCCTAACCGTAACCCTAAACCTAAACCTAAAACTAAACCTAACCTCTAAACCTAACGTTAACCCTGACGCCAAGGACAAACCTAACCCTCTAAACCTAATCCTAACGTTAACCCCAACCCTCTAAACTTAACCATAACCATAATCCTAACCCTAAACATCCAAACCTCTAACCCTAAACATAACCCTAACCCTAACCCTAATACTAACCGTAATGCTAAACCTTACACTAACCCTAATCCTAAACCTAAGCCTTACCCTAAACCTAACCTTAACCCTAACCCTAACCCTCTAACCCTAAGCCTAACCCTACCCCTAACCCTATCCCTCTAACGCTCTAAGCCTAACACTAACAGAAACCCTAACCCTAACGCTAAACATAACCCTAAACCTAACACTAACCCTAACGCTAACACTAACACTAAAAATAACCATAACCCTAACCCGAACCCTAAACCCTAACCCTAACCCTAACTCTAAACCTTAACCTAAACCTTACCCTTACTCCAACCCTAACCCTAAACCTAACCTAACCTTAACACTAAATCTAACCCTAAATCTAACTCTAACTCTAACCCTAACATGTAACACTAACCCTAGCACTAACCCTAACCCTAACCCTAAACCCTAACACGAACCTTAAACCTAACCTTAACAGAAACAGAAACTCTAACTCGAACCCTAACCCTAACGTGAATCCTAACCCTAACCCTAATCCTAACAATAACCCTCTAATGCTAAACATATCCATAACACTAAACCTAACACCAACCCTAACCCTAACCCTAAATCTAACTCTAACTCTAACCCCAACACGTAACACTAACCCTAGCACTAACACTAACCCTAACCCTAAACCCTAACACAAACCTTAATCCTAACTCTAACAGTAACAGTAACTCTAACTCTCACCCTAACCCTATCCATAAACATAACCCTAACACTAACAATCCAATCGTCTAACCCTAGCCCTAAGCCTAAACCTTACCCTAACCTGAACCCTAATCCTAACGCTCTAAACATAAGTCTACCCATAATCCTCTAACGTGAACCCTAACCCTAACCCTAATCCTAACAATAACACTCTAATGCTAACCATATCCCGAACACTAACCCGAACCCTAAACCTCTAACCCTGAAACCTTATCTCTAAACCTAACCCTCACCCTAAAACTAAAAATCTAACCCTAAGCCTATCCCTAAGCCTCTAAACCTAACCATTTAACACTCTAACCCTAACCATAACCCTAAACCTAACCCTAACAGTAAACCTAACCTCTAAACCTAATGCTAACCCTGACCCTAACACCAATCCTAACCCTCTAAATCTAACCCTAACGCTAACCTCAACCCTTTAAACCTAACCATAACCATAACCCTAACCCTAATCTTCCAACACTCTAACCCTAAACCTAACACTAACCCTAACCCTAATACTAACCGTAATGCTAAACCATACACTAACCCTAATCCTAAACTTAAGCCTTAGCCTAAACCTAACCTTAACCCTAACCCTAACCCTCTAATCCTAAGCCTAACCCTACCCCTAAGCCTATGCCTCTAACGCTCTAATCCTAACACTAAAAGAAACCCTAAACCTAACCCTAAACATAACCCTAACTCTAACACTAAACCTAAACCTAACACTCAACCGAACACTAACCCTAACCCTAACCCTAACCCTAACCGTAAAACTAACCCTACCACTAACCCTAATCCTAAACCTAAGCCTTACCCTAAACCTAACCTTAACCCTAACCTTAACCCTCTAACCATAAGCCTAACCCTACCCCTAATCCTTTCCCTCTAAGGCTCTAACCTTAAACTAACACTAAACCTAACCCTAACACTAAACCTAACCCTAACCCTAACACTAACCCTAACCCTATCCCTAAACCTAACCCTAAAACTAATACTAACCCTAATGCTAAAACTAACCCTAAACACTAACCCTAAACCTAAACCTGAAACTAACCCTAAATCTAACCCTAAGCCTAATGCTGTCCCTAGCTCTAACCCTCTATCCCTAACACTAATACTAACCCTCAAACCCTAACACTAACCCTAACTGTAACCCTCTAAACCTAACTTTAACCCTAACCCTAACCCTAAACTTCTAACTCACTAAATATAACCCTAACACTTGCCCTCTAAACAGAACCCCAAGCCTAAACATAACCTTAAACCCTACCGTCACCCAAACTTATTCCTAACCCTATCAGTTACCCTAACCCTAACACTAACCCCAACTCTAACCCTAAACCTAACCCTAACCTTAACACTAACCCTAACCCTCTAACCCTAAGCCTAACCCTAACCCTAACCCTAACCCTAAACCCTAACCCAAACCCTAACCGTGAAACTAACCCTAAATCTAACCCTAAGCCAAACCCTATCAATAGCCCTAACGCTCTATCCCTAACACTAATACTAACACTCAAACCCTTACACGAACCCTAGCCATAAGACTATAATCCTAACCTTAACCCTAACCCTAACCCTAACAGTCTAACTCTCTAAACATAAACCTAACACTTACACTCTAACGCTAACTGTAAGCCTACCAATAACCTTAAACCCTACCATCAACCAAAACTAATCGTAACCCTAACTGTTACCCTAACCCTAACACTAACCCTAAACCGAACCCTAAACCTAGCCCTAACCCTTACTCTAAAACTAACCCTAACCAAAACCCTAACCCTAACCCTAAACCCTAACCCTAACCCTAACCCTAAAACTAACCCTAACTCTAACCCTAACCCTAAAACTATCCCTAGCCCTAACCCCCTAAACCTAACACTAATAGTAACCCTCAAACCCTAACACTAACACTAACCGTAACCCTCTACCCCTAACCTTAACCCCCACCCTAACCCTAAACCTCTAACACTCTAAACATAACCCTAACACTTACCCTCTAAACCTAACCCTAAGCCTAGCCATAACCCTAAACCCAACCGTCACCCAAACCTAATCCAAACCCTAACCGTTACCCTAAACCTAACACTAACCCCAACCCTAACACTTACTCTAACCCTAACACTAACCCTAACACTTACTCTCACCATAACCCTAATCCTAACACTCTCACCCTAAACGTAACCCCAAACCTAACCCTAAGTCTCACCCTAACCCTAAACGTAACCCATAACGTAAACCTTACACTTACTCCAAACCTAACCCTAAACCTAACCCTAACCCTAACACTCTAACCCTAAGCGTAACCCTATCCCTAACCCTAACCCTCTCACGCTCTAACCCTAACACTAATACTAACCCTAACCCTAAACCTAACCCTAACCCTAACCTTAACCCTAACCCTAACCCTAACCCGCTAAGTCTCTAAACATAACCCTAACACTTAACCTATAATGCTTACCCTAAGCCTAACCATAACCCTAAACCCAACCGTCACCCATACCTAATCCTAACCCTAACCGTTTCCCCAAACCTAACACTATCCCTAACCCTAACACTAACCATCCAATCGTCTAAACCTAGCCCTAAGCCTAACCCTTAACTTAACCCGAACACTAACCCTGACCCTCTAACCATAAGTCTAACCATAATCCTCTAACGTGAACCCTAACCCTAACCCTAATCACAACAATAACACTCTAATGCTAACCATGTCCGGGACACTAACCCGAACACTAACCCTCTAACCCTCTAAACCTAACCCTAACCCTAAACATAACCCTAACCCTAAATCTAACACTCTAAGCCTAACCCTATTAATAAGCCTCTAAACCTAACCCTCTAACCCTCTATCCCTAACCGTAACCCTAAACCTAAACCTAAAACTAAACCTAACCTCTAAACCTAACGTTAACCCTGACACCAAGGACAAACCTAACCCTCTAAACCTAATCCTAACGTTAACCCCAACCCTCTAAACTTAACCATAACCATAATCCTAACCCTAAACATCCAAACCTCTAACCCTAAACATAACCCTAACCCTAACCCTAATACTAACCGTAATGCTAAACCTTACACTAACCCTAATCCTAAACCTAAGCCTTACCCTAAACCTAACCTTAACCCTAACCCTAACACTCTAACCCTAAGCCTAACCCTACCCCTAACCCTATCCCTCTAACGCTCTAAGCCTAACACTAACAGAAACCCTAACCCTAACGCTAAACATAACCCTAAACCTAACACTAACCCTAACGCTAACACTAACACTAAAAATAACCATAACCCTAACCCGAACCCTAAACCCTAACCCTAACCCTAACTCTAAACCTTAACCTAAACCTTACCCTTACTCCAACCCTAACCCTAAACCTAACCTAACCTTAACACTAAATCTAACCCTAAATCTAACTCTAACTCTAACCCTAACACGTAACACTAACCATAGCACTAACCCTAACCCTAACCCTAAACCCTAACACGAACCTTAAACCTAACCTTAACAGAAACAGAAACTCTAACTCGAACCCTAACCCTAATGTGAATCCTAACCCTAACCCTAATCCTAACAATAACCCTCTAATGCTAAACATATCCATAACACTAAACCTAACCCCAACCCTAACCCTAACCCTAAATCTAACTCTAACTCTAACCCTAACACGTAACACTAACCCTAGCACTAACACTAACCCTAACCCTAAACCCTAACACAAACCTTAATCCTAACTCTAACAGTAACAGTAACTCTAACTCTCACCCTAACCCTATCCATAAACATAACCCTAACACTAACAATCCAATCGTCTAACCCTAGCCCTAAGCCTAAACCTTACCCTAACCTGAACCCTAATCCTAACGCTCTAAACATAAGTCTACCCATAATCCTCTAACGTGAACCCTAACCCTAACCCTAATCCTAACAATAACACTCTAATGCTAACCATATCCCGAACACTAACCCGAACCCTAAACCTCTAACCCTGAAACCTTATCTCTAAACCTAACCCTCACCCTAAAACTAAAAATCTAACCCTAAGCCTATCCCTAAGCCTCTAAACCTAACCATTTAACACTCTAACCCTAACCATAACCCTAAACCTAACCCTAACAGTAAACCTAACCTCTAAACCTAATGCTAACCCTGACCCTAACACCAATCCTAACCCTCTAAATCTAACCCTAACGCTAACCTCAACCCTTTAAACCTAACCATAACCATAACTCTAACCCTAATCTTCCAACACTCTAACCCTAAACCTAACACTAACCCTAACCCTAATACTAACCGTAATGCTAAACCATACACTAACCCTAATCCTAAACTTAAGCCTTAGCCTAAACCTAACCTTAACCCTAACCCTAACCCTCTAATCCTAAGCCTAACCCTACCCCTAAGCCTATGCCTCTAACGCTCTAATCCTAACACTAAAAGAAACCCTAAACCTAACCCTAAACATAACCCTAACTCTAACACTAAACCTAAACCTAACACTCAACCTAACACTAACCCTAACCCTAACCCTAACCCTAACCGTAAAACTAACCCTACCACTAACCCTAATCCTAAACCTAAGCCTTACCCTAAACCTAACCTTAACCCTAACCTTAACCCTCTAACCATAAGCCTAACCCTACCCCTAATCCTTTCCCTCTAAGGCTCTAACCTTAAACTAACACTAAACCTAACCCTAACACTAAACCTAACCCTAACCATAACACTAACCCTAACCCTATCCCTAAACCTAACCCTAAAACTAATACTAACCCTAATGCTAAAACTAACCCTAAACACTAACCCTAAACCTAAACCTGAAACTAACCCTAAATCTAACCCTAAGCCTAATGCTGTCCCTAGCTCTAACCCTCTATCCCTAACACTAATACTAACCCTCAAACCCTAACACTAACCCTAACTGTAACCCTCTAAACCTAACTTTAACCCTAACCCTAACCCTAACCCTCTAACTCTCTAAATATAACCCTAACACTTACCCTCTAAACGGAACCCCAAGCCTAACCATAAACTTAAACCCTACCGTCACCAAACCTATTCCTAACCCTATCAGTTACCCTAACCCTAACACTAACCCTAACTCTAACCCTAAACCTTACCCTAACCCTAACACTAACCCTAACCCTCTAACCCTAAGCCTAACCCTAACCCTAACCCTAACCCTAAACCCTAACCCAAACCCTAACCGTGAAACTAACCCTAAATCTAACCCTAAGCCAAACCCTATCAATAGCCCTAACGCTCTATCCCTAACACTAATACTAACACTCAAACCCTTACACGAACCCTAGCCATAAGACTATAATCCTAACCTTAACCCTAACCCTAACCCTAACAGTCTAACTCTCTAAACATAAACCTAACACTTACACTCTAACGCTAACTGTAAGCCTACCAATAACCTTAAACCCTACCATCAACCAAAACTAATCGTAACCCTAACTGTTACCCTAACCCTAACACTAACCCTAAACCGAACCCTAAACCTAGCCCTAACCCTTACTCTAAAACTAACCCTAACCAAAACCCTAACCCTAACCCTAAACCCTAACCCTAACCCTAACCCTAAAACTAACCCTAACTCTAACCCTAACCCTAAAACTATCCCTAGCCCTAACCCCCTAAACCTAACACTAATAGTAACCCTCAAACCCTAACACTAACACTAACCGTAACCCTCTACCCCTAACCTTAACCCCCACCCTAACCCTAAACCTCTAACACTCTAAACATAACCCTAACACTTACCCTCTAAACCTAACCCTAAGCCTAGCCATAACCCTAAACCCAACCGTCACCCAAACCTAATCCAAACCCTAACCGTTACCCTAAACCTAACACTAACCCCAACCCTAACACTTACTCTAACCCTAACACTAACCCTAACACTTACTCTCACCATAACCCTAATCCTAACACTCTCACCCTAAACGTAACCCCAAACCTAACCCTAAGTCTCACCCTAACCCTAAACGTAACCCATAACGTAAACCTTACACTTACTCCAAACCTAACCCTAAACCTAACCCTAACCCTAACACTCTAACCCTAAGCGTAACCCTATCCCTAACCCTAACCCTCTCACGCTCTAACCCTAACACTAATACTAACCCTAACCCTAAACCTAACCCTAACCCTAACCTTAACCCTAACCCTAACCCTAACCCGCTAAGTCTCTAAACATAACCCTAACACTTAACCTATAATGCTTACCCTAAGCCTAACCATAACCCTAAACCCAACCGTGACCCATACCTAATCCTAACCCTAACCGTTTCCCCAAACCTAACACTATCCCTAACCCTAACACTAACCATCCAATCGTCTAAACCTAGCCCTAAGCCTAACCCTTAACTTAACCCGAACACTAACCCTGACCCTCTAACCATAAGTCTAACCATAATCCTCTAACGTGAACCCTAACCCTAACCCTAATCACAACAATAACACTCTAATGCTAACCATGTCCGGGACACTAACCCGAACACTAACCCTCTAACCCTCTAAACCTAACCCTAACCCTAAACATAACCCTAACCCTAAATCTAACACTCTAAGCCTAACCCTATTAATAAGCCTCTAAACCTAACCCTCTAACCCTCTATCCCTAACCGTAACCCTAAACCTAAACCTAAAACTAAACCTAACCTCTAAACCTAACGTTAACCCTGACACCAAGGACAAACCTAACCCTCTAAACCTAATCCTAACGTTAACCCCAACCCTCTAAACTTAACCATAACCATAATCCTAACCCTAAACATCCAAACCTCTAACCCTAAACATAACCCTAACCCTAACCCTAATACTAACCGTAATGCTAAACCTTACACTAACCCTAATCCTAAACCTAAGCCTTACCCTAAACCTAACCTTAACCCTAACCCTAACACTCTAACCCTAAGCCTAACCCTACCCCTAACCCTATCCCTCTAACGCTCTAAGCCTAACACTAACAGAAACCCTAACCCTAACGCTAAACATAACCCTAAACCTAACACTAACCCTAACGCTAACACTAACACTAAAAATAACCATAACCCTAACCCGAACCCTAAACCCTAACCCTAACCCTAACTCTAAACCTTAACCTAAACCTTACCCTTACTCCAACCCTAACCCTAAACCTAACCTAACCTTAACACTAAATCTAACCCTAAATCTAACTCTAACTCTAACCCTAACACGTAACACTAACCATAGCACTAACCCTAACCCTAACCCTAAACCCTAACACGAACCTTAAACCTAACCTTAACAGAAACAGAAACTCTAACTCGAACCCTAACCCTAATGTGAATCCTAACCCTAACCCTAATCCTAACAATAACCCTCTAATGCTAAACATATCCATAACACTAAACCTAACCCCAACCCTAACCCTAACCCTAAATCTAACTCTAACTCTAACCCTAACACGTAACACTAACCCTAGCACTAACACTAACCCTAACCCTAAACCCTAACACAAACCTTAATCCTAACTCTAACAGTAACAGTAACTCTAACTCTCACCCTAACCCTATCCATAAACATAACCCTAACACTAACAATCCAATCGTCTAACCCTAGCCCTAAGCCTAAACCTTACCCTAACCTGAACCCTAATCCTAACGCTCTAAACATAAGTCTACCCATAATCCTCTAACGTGAACCCTAACCCTAACCCTAATCCTAACAATAACACTCTAATGCTAACCATATCCCGAACACTAACCCGAACCCTAAACCTCTAACCCTGAAACCTTATCTCTAAACCTAACCCTCACCCTAAAACTAAAAATCTAACCCTAAGCCTATCCCTAAGCCTCTAAACCTAACCATTTAACACTCTAACCCTAACCATAACCCTAAACCTAACCCTAACAGTAAACCTAACCTCTAAACCTAATGCTAACCCTGACCCTAACACCAATCCTAACCCTCTAAATCTAACCCTAACGCTAACCTCAACCCTTTAAACCTAACCATAACCATAACTCTAACCCTAATCTTCCAACACTCTAACCCTAAACCTAACACTAACCCTAACCCTAATACTAACCGTAATGCTAAACCATACACTAACCCTAATCCTAAACTTAAGCCTTAGCCTAAACCTAACCTTAACCCTAACCCTAACCCTCTAATCCTAAGCCTAACCCTACCCCTAAGCCTATGCCTCTAACGCTCTAATCCTAACACTAAAAGAAACCCTAAACCTAACCCTAAACATAACCCTAACTCTAACACTAAACCTAAACCTAACACTCAACCTAACACTAACCCTAACCCTAACCCTAACCCTAACCGTAAAACTAACCCTACCACTAACCCTAATCCTAAACCTAAGCCTTACCCTAAACCTAACCTTAACCCTAACCTTAACCCTCTAACCATAAGCCTAACCCTACCCCTAATCCTTTCCCTCTAAGGCTCTAACCTTAAACTAACACTAAACCTAACCCTAACACTAAACCTAACCCTAACCATAACACTAACCCTAACCCTATCCCTAAACCTAACCCTAAAACTAATACTAACCCTAATGCTAAAACTAACCCTAAACACTAACCCTAAACCTAAACCTGAAACTAACCCTAAATCTAACCCTAAGCCTAATGCTGTCCCTAGCTCTAACCCTCTATCCCTAACACTAATACTAACCCTCAAACCCTAACACTAACCCTAACTGTAACCCTCTAAACCTAACTTTAACCCTAACCCTAACCCTAACCCTCTAACTCTCTAAATATAACCCTAACACTTACCCTCTAAACGGAACCCCAAGCCTAACCATAAACTTAAACCCTACCGTCACCAAACCTATTCCTAACCCTATCAGTTACCCTAACCCTAACACTAACCCTAACTCTAACCCTAAACCTTACCCTAACCCTAACACTAACCCTAACCCTCTAACCCTAAGCCTAACCCTAACCCTAACCCTAACCCTAACCCTAAACCCTAACCCAAACCCTAACCGTGAAACTAACCCTAAATCTAACCCTAAGCCAAACCCTATCAATAGCCCTAACGCTCTATCCCTAACACTAATACTAACACTCAAACCCTTACACGAACCCTAGCCATAAGACTATAATCCTAACCTTAACCCTAACCCTAACCCTAACAGTCTAACTCTCTAAACATAAACCTAACACTTACACTCTAACGCTAACTGTAAGCCTACCAATAACCTTAAACCCTACCATCAACCAAAACTAATCGTAACCCTAACTGTTACCCTAACCCTAACACTAACCCTAAACCGAACCCTAAACCTAGCCCTAACCCTTACTCTAAAACTAACCCTAACCAAAACCCTAACCCTAACCCTAAACCCTAACCCTAACCCTAACCCTAAAACTAACCCTAACTCTAACCCTAACCCTAAAACTATCCCTAGCCCTAACCCCCTAAACCTAACACTAATAGTAACCCTCAAACCCTAACACTAACACTAACCGTAACCCTCTACCCCTAACCTTAACCCCCACCCTAACCCTAAACCTCTAACACTCTAAACATAACCCTAACACTTACCCTCTAAACCTAACCCTAAGCCTAGCCATAACCCTAAACCCAACCGTCACCCAAACCTAATCCAAACCCTAACCGTTACCCTAAACCTAACACTAACCCCAACCCTAACACTTACTCTAACCCTAACACTAACCCTAACACTTACTCTCACCATAACCCTAATCCTAACACTCTCACCCTAAACGTAACCCCAAACCTAACCCTAAGTCTCACCCTAACCCTAAACGTAACCCATAACGTAAACCTTACACTTACTCCAAACCTAACCCTAAACCTAACCCTAACCCTAACACTCTAACCCTAAGCGTAACCCTATCCCTAACCCTAACCCTCTCACGCTCTAACCCTAACACTAATACTAACCCTAACCCTAAACCTAACAATAACCCTAACCTTAACCCTAACCCTAACCCTAACCCGCTAAGTCTCTAAACATAACCCTAACACTTAACCTATAATGCTTACCCTAAGCCTAACCATAACCCTAAACCCAACCGTCACCCATACCTAATCCTAACCCTAACCGTTTCCCCAAACCTAACACTATCCCTAACCCTAACACTAACCATCCAATCGTCTAAACCTAGCCCTAAGCCTAACCCTTAACTTAACCCGAACAATAACCCTGACCCTCTAACCATAAGTCTAAACATAATCCTCTAACGTGAAACCTAACCCTAACCCTAATCACAACAATAACACTCTAATGCTAACCATGTCCGGGACACTAACCCGAACACTAACCCTCTAACCCTCTAAACCTAACCCTAACCCTAAACATAACCCTAACCCTAAATCTAACACTCTAAGCCTAACCCTATTAATAAGCCTCTAAACCTAACCCTCTAACCCTCTATCCCTAACCGTAACCCTAAACCTAAACCTAAAACTAAACCTAACCTCTAAACCTAACGTTAACCCTGACGCCAAGGACAAACCTAACCCTCTAAACCTAATCCTAACGTTAACCCCAACCCTCTAAACTTAACCATAACCATAATCCTAACCCTAAACATCCAAACCTCTAACCCTAAACATAACCCTAACCCTAACCCTAATACTAACCGTAATGCTAAACCTTACACTAACCCTAATCCTAAACCTAAGCCTTACCCTAAACCTAACCTTAACCCTAACCCTAACCCTCTAACCCTAAGCCTAACCCTACCCCTAACCCTATCCCTCTAACGCTCTAAGCCTAACACTAACAGAAACCCTAACCCTAACGCTAAACATAACCCTAAACCTAACACTAACCCTAACGCTAACACTAACACTAAAAATAACCATAACCCTAACCCGAACCCTAAACCCTAACCCTAACCCTAACTCTAAACCTTAACCTAAACCTTACCCTTACTCCAACCCTAACCCTAAACCTAACCTAACCTTAACACTAAATCTAACCCTAAATCTAACTCTAACTCTAACCCTAACACGTAACACTAACCCTAGCACTAACCCTAACCCTAACCCTAAACCCTAACACGAACCTTAAACCTAACCTTAACAGAAACAGAAACTCTAACTCGAACCCTAACCCTAACGTGAATCCTAACCCTAACCCTAATCCTAACAATAACCCTCTAATGCTAAACATATCCATAACACTAAACCTAACACCAACCCTAACCCTAACCCTAAATCTAACTCTAACTCTAACCCCAACACGTAACACTAACCCTAGCACTAACACTAACCCTAACCCTAAACCCTAACACAAACCTTAATCCTAACTCTAACAGTAACAGTAACTCTAACTCTCACCCTAACCCTATCCATAAACATAACCCTAACACTAACAATCCAATCGTCTAACCCTAGCCCTAAGCCTAAACCTTACCCTAACCTGAACCCTAATCCTAACGCTCTAAACATAAGTCTACCCATAATCCTCTAACGTGAACCCTAACCCTAACCCTAATCCTAACAATAACACTCTAATGCTAACCATATCCCGAACACTAACCCGAACCCTAAACCTCTAACCCTGAAACCTTATCTCTAAACCTAACCCTCACCCTAAAACTAAAAATCTAACCCTAAGCCTATCCCTAAGCCTCTAAACCTAACCATTTAACACTCTAACCCTAACCATAACCCTAAACCTAACCCTAACAGTAAACCTAACCTCTAAACCTAATGCTAACCCTGACCCTAACACCAATCCTAACCCTCTAAATCTAACCCTAACGCTAACCTCAACCCTTTAAACCTAACCATAACCATAACCCTAACCCTAATCTTCCAACACTCTAACCCTAAACCTAACACTAACCCTAACCCTAATACTAACCGTAATGCTAAACCATACACTAACCCTAATCCTAAACTTAAGCCTTAGCCTAAACCTAACCTTAACCCTAACCCTAACCCTCTAATCCTAAGCCTAACCCTACCCCTAAGCCTATGCCTCTAACGCTCTAATCCTAACACTAAAAGAAACCCTAAACCTAACCCTAAACATAACCCTAACTCTAACACTAAACCTAAACCTAACACTCAACCTAACACTAACCCTAACCCTAACCCTAACCCTAACCGTAAAACTAACCCTACCACTAACCCTAATCCTAAACCTAAGCCTTACCCTAAACCTAACCTTAACCCTAACCTTAACCCTCTAACCATAAGCCTAACCCTACCCCTAATCCTTTCCCTCTAAGGCTCTAACCTTAAACTAACACTAAACCTAACCCTAACACTAAACCTAACCCTAACCCTAACACTAACCCTAACCCTATCCCTAAACCTAACCCTAAAACTAATACTAACCCTAATGCTAAAACTAACCCTAAACACTAACCCTAAACCTAAACCTGAAACTAACCCTAAATCTAACCCTAAGCCTAATGCTGTCCCTAGCTCTAACCCTCTATCCCTAACACTAATACTAACCCTCAAACCCTAACACTAACCCTAACTGTAACCCTCTAAACCTAACTTTAACCCTAACCCTAACCCTAACCCTCTAACTCTCTAAATATAACCCTAACACTTACCCTCTAAACGGAACCCCAAGCCTAACCATAACCTTAAACCCTACCGTCACCAAACCTATTCCTAACCCTATCAGTTACCCTAACCCTAACACTAACCCTAACTCTAACCCTAAACCTTACCCTAACCCTAACACTAACCCTAACCCTCTAACCCTAAGCCTAACCCTAACCCCAACCCTAACCCTCTAATGCTCTAACACTAACACTATCTCTAACCCTAACCCTAAACCTAAACCTAACCGTAAAAATAACCCTAACCCTTACCCTAACCCTAACCCCAAACCCTAACCCTAAACCGATCCCTAAAACAAACCCTAAATTTAACCCTAAACGTATCACTATCCCTAGTCCTAACCCTCTAACCCTAAAACTAACCATCAAACCTAACACTAACACTAACCGTAACCCTCTAACCCTAACCTTAACCCCCACCCTAACCCTAACCCTCTAACTCACTAAACATAACCCTAACACTTACCCTCTAATGCTTACCCTAAGCCTAACCATAACCCTAAACCCAACCATCACCTAAACCTAATCCTAACCCTAACCGTTACCCTAAACATAACACTAACCCTAACCGTAACACTTACTCTAACCCTAACCCTAACCCTAACACTAACCCTAACCATAAACCTAACCCTAACCATAACCCTAACCTTAAACATCCAACCCTCTAAACCTAAACCTAACCCTAACCCTAACCCTAATACTAACCGTAACGCTAACCCGAACACTAACCCAAATCGTAAACCTCAGCCTTGCCCTAAAACTTACCTTAACCCTAATCCTAGCCCTCTAACCCTAAGCCTAACCCTACCCCTAACCCTACCCCTCTAACGCTCTAACCCTAACACTAACACTAAACCTAATCCTAACCCTAAACCTAAACCTAACCCTAAAACTAACATAACCCTAACCCTAAACCTAACCCTAACCGTAAAACTAACCCTAACCCTAACCCTAACCCTAAACCCTAACCCAAACCCTAACCGTGAAACTAACCCTAAATCTAAACCTAAGCCAAACCCTATCAATAGCCCTAACGCTCTATCCCTAACACTAATACTAACACTCAAACCCTTACACTAACCCTAGCCGTAAGCCTATAATCCTAACCTTAACCCTAACCCTAAACCTAACAGTCTAACTCTCTAAACATAAACCTAACACTTACCCTCTAAAGCTAACCGTAAACCTACCAATAACCTTAAACCCTACCATCAACCAAAACTAATCGTAACCCTAACTGTTACCCTAACCCTAACACTAACCCTAAACCGAACCCTAAACCTAGCCCTAACCCTTACTCTAAAACTAACCCTAACCAAAACCCTAACCCTAACCCTAAACCCTAACCCTAACCCTAACCCTAAAACTAACCCTAACTCTAACCCTAACCCTAAAACTATCCCTAGCCCTAACCCTCTAAACCTAACACTAATAGTAACCCTCAAACCCTAACACTAACACTAACCGTAACCCTCTACCCCTAACCTTAACCCCCACCCTAACCCTAAACCTCTAACACTCTAAACATAACCCTAACACTTACCCTCTAAACCTAACCCTAAGCCTAGCCATAACCCTAAACCCAACCGTCACCCAAACCTAATCCAAACCCTAACCGTTACCCTAAACCTAACACTAACCCCAACCCTAACCCTAACACTAACCCTAACACTAACTCTCACCATAACCTTAATCCTAACACTCTCACCCTAAACGTAACCCCAAAGCTAACCCTAAGTCTCACCCTAACCCTAAACGTAACCCATAACGTAAACCTTACACTTACTCCAAACCTAACCCTAAACCTGACCCTAACCCTAACACTCTAACCCTAAGCGTAACCCTATCCCTAACCCTAACCCTCTCACGCTCTAACCCTATCACTAATACTAACCCTAAACCTAAACCTAACCCTAACCCTAACCTTAACCCTAACCCTAACCCTAACCCGCTAAGTCTCTAAACATAACCCTAACACTTAACCTATAATGCTTACCCTAAGCCTAACCATAACCCTAAACCCAACCGTCACCCATACCTAATCCTAACCCTAACCGTTTCCCTAAACCTAACACTATCCCTAACCCTAACACTAACCATCCAATCGTCTAAACCTAGCCCTAAGCCTAACCCTTAACTTAACCCGAACAATAACCCTGACCCTCTAACCATAAGTCTAAACATAATCCTCTAACGTGAACCCTAACCCTAACCCTAATCACAACAATAACACTCTAATGCTAACCATGTCCGGGACACTAACCCGAACACTAACCCTCTAACCCTCTAAACCTAACCCTAACCCTAAACATAACCCTAACCCTAAATCTAACACTCTAAGCCTAACCCTATTAATAAGCCTCTAAACCTAACCCTCTAACCCTCTATCCCTAACCGTAACCCTAAACCTAAACCTAAAACTAAACCTAACCTCTAAACCTAACGTTAACCCTGACGCCAAGGACAAACCTAACCCTCTAAACCTAATCCTAACGTTAACCCCAACCCTCTAAACTTAACCATAACCATAATCCTAACCCTAAACATCCAAACCTCTAACCCTAAACATAACCCTAACCCTAACCCTAATACTAACCGTAATGCTAAACCTTACACTAACCCTAATCCTAAACCTAAGCCTTACCCTAAACCTAACCTTAACCCTAACCCTCTAACCCTGAGCCTAACCCGACCCCTAACCCTATCCCTCTAACGCTCTAAGCCTAACACTAACAGAAACCCTAACCCTAACGCTAAACATAACCCTAAACCTAACACTAACCCTAACCCTAACACTAACACTAAAAATAACCATAACCCTAACCCGAACCCTAAACCCTAAACCTAACCCTAACTCTAAACCTTAACCTAAACCTTACCCTTACTCCAACCCTAACCCTAAACCTAACCTAACCTTAACACTAAATCTAACCCTAAATCTAACTCTAACTCTAACCCTAACACGTAACACTAACCCTAGCACTAACCCTAACCCTAACCCTAAACCCTAACACGAACCTTAAACCTAACCTTAACAGAAACAGAAACTCTAACTCGAACCCTAACCCTAACGTGAATCCTAACCCTAACCCTAATCCTAACAATAACCCTCTAATGCTAAACATATCCATAACACTAAACCTAACCCCAACCCTAACCCTAACCCTAAATCTAACTCTAACTCTAACCCTAACACGTAACACTAACCCTAGCACTAACACTAACCCTAACCCTAAACCCTAACACAAACCTTAATCCTAACTCTAACAGTAACAGTAACTCTAACTCTCACCCTAACCCTATCCATAAACATAACCCTAACACTAACAATCCAATCGTCTAACCCTAGCCCTAAGCCTAAACCTTACCCTAACCTGAACCCTAATCCTAACGCTCTAAACATAAGTCTACCCATAATCCTCTAACGTGAACCCTAACCCTAACCCTAATCCTAACAATAACACTCTAATGCTAACCATATCCCGAACACTAACCCGAACCCTAAACCTCTAACCCTCAAACCTTATCTCTAAACCTAACCCTCACCCTAAAACTAAAAATCTAACCCTAAGCCTATCCCTAAGCCTCTAAACCTAACCATTTAACACTCTAACCCTAACCATAACCCTAAACCTAACCCTAACAGTAAACCTAACCTCTAAACCTAATGCTAACCCTGACCCTAACACCAATCCTAACCCTCTAAATCTAACCCTAACGCTAACCTCAACCCTTTAAACCTAACCATAACCATAACCCTAACCCTACCCCTAACCGTAAAACTAACCCTACCACTAACCCTAATCCTAAACCTAAGCCTTATCCTAAACCTAACCTTAACCCTAACCTTAACCCTCTAACCATAAGCCTAACCCTACCCCTAATCCTTTCCCTCTAAGGCTCTAACCTTAAACTAACACTAAACCTAACCCTAACACTAAACCTAACCCTAACCCTAACACTAACCCTAACCCTATCCCTAAACCTAACCCTAAAACTAATACTAACCCTAATGCTAAAACTAACCCTAAACACTAACCCTAAACCTAAACCTGAAACTAACCCTAAATCTAACCCTAAGCCTAATGCTGTCCCTAGCTCTAACCCTCTATCCCTAACACTAATACTAACCCTCAAACCCTAACACTAACCCTAACTGTAACCCTCTAAACCTAACTTTAACCCTAACCCTAACCCTAACCCTCTAACTCTCTAAATATAACCCTAACACTTACCCTCTAAACGGAACCCCAAGCCTAACCATAACCTTAAACCCTACCGTCACCAAACCTATTCCTAACCCTATCAGTTACCCTAACCCTAACACTAACCCTAACTCTAACCCTAAACCTTACCCTAACGCTAACACTAACCCTAACCCTCTAACCCTAAGCCTAACCCTAACCCCAACCCTAACCCTCTAATGCTCTAACACTAACACTATCTCTAACCCTAACCCTAAACCTAAACCTAACCGTAAAAATAACCCTAACCCTTACCCTAACCCTAACCCCAAACCCTAACCCTAAACCGATCCCTAAAACAAACCCTAAATTTAACCCTAAACGTATCACTATCCCTAGTCCTAACCCTCTAACCCTAAAACTAACCATCAAACCTAACACTAACACTAACCGTAACCCTCTAACCCTAACCTTAACCCCCACCCTAACCCTAACCCTCTAACTCACTAAACATAACCCTAACACTTACCCTCTAATGCTTACCTTAAGCCTAACCATAACCCTAAACCCAACCATCACCTAAACCTAATCCTAACCCTAACCGTTACCCTAAACATAACACTAACCCTAACCGTAACACTTACTCTAACCCTAACCCTAACCCTAACACTAACCCTAACCATAAACCTAACCCTAACCATAACCCTAACCTTAAACATCCAACCCTCTAAACCTAAACCTAACCCTAACCCTAACCCTAATACTAACCGTAACGCTAACCCGAACACTAACCCAAATCGTAAACCTCAGCCTTGCCCTAAAACTTACCTTAAACCTAATCCTAGCCCTCTAACCCTAAGCCTAACCCTACCCCTAACCCTACCCCTCTAACGCTCTAACCCTAACACTAACACTAAACCTAATCCTAACCCTAAACCTAAACCTAACCCTAAAACTAACATAACCCTAACCCTAAACCTAACCCTAACCGTAAAACTAACCCTAACCCTAACCCTAACCCTAAACCCTAACCCAAACCCTAACCGTGAAACTAACCCTAAATCTAAACCTAAGCCAAACCCTATCAATAGCCCTAACGCTCTATCCCTAACACTAATACTAACACTCAAACCCTTACACTAACCCTAGCCGTAAGCCTATAATCCTAACCTTAACCCTAACCCTAACCCTAACAGTCTAACTCTCTAAACATAAACCTAACACTTACCCTCTAAAGCTAACCGTAAACCTACCAATAACCTTAAACCCTACCATCAACCAAAACTAATCGTAACCCTAACTGTTACCCTAACCCTAACACTAACCCTAAACCGAACCCTAAACCTAGCCCTAACCCTTACTCTAAAACTAACCCTATCCAAAACCCTAACCCTAACCCTAAACCCTAACCCTAACCCTAACCCTAAAACTAACCCTAACTCTAACCCTAACCCTAAAACTATCCCTAGCCCTAACCCTCTAAACCTAACACTAATAGTAACCCTCAAACCCTAACACTAACACTAACCGTAACCCTCTACCCCTAACCTTAACCCCCACCCTAACCCTAAACCTCTAACACTCTAAACATAACCCTAACACTTACCCTCTAAACCTAACCCTAAGCCTAGCCATAACCCTAAACCCAACCGTCACCCAAACCTAATCCAAACCCTAACCGTTACCCTAAACCTAACACTAACCCCAACCCTAACCCTAACACTAACCCTAACATTTACTCTCACCATAACCCTAATCCTAACACCTCACCCTAAACGTAACCCCAAAGCTAACCCTAAGTCTCACCCTAACCCTAAACGTAACCCATAACGTAAACCTTACACTTACTCCAAACCTAACCCTAAACCTGACCCTAACCCTAACACTCTAACCCTAAGCGTAACCCTATCCCTAACCCTAACCCTCTCACGCTCTAACCCTAACACTAATACTAACCCTAAACCTAAACCTAACCCTAACCCTAACCTTAACCCTAACCCTAACCCTAACCCGCTAAGTCTCTAAACATAACCCTAACACTTAACCTATAATGCTTACCCTAAGCCTAACCATAACCCTAAACCCAACCGTCACCCATACCTAATCCTAACCCTAACCGTTTCCCTAAACCTAACACTATCCCTAACCCTAACACTAACCATCCAATCGTCTAAACCTAGCCCTAAGCCTAACCCTTAACTTAACCCGAACAATAACCCTGACCCTCTAACCATAAGTCTAAACATAATCCTCTAACGTGAACCCTAACCCTAACCCTAATCACAACAATAACACTCTAATGCTAACCATGTCCGGGACACTAACCCGAACACTAACCCTCTAACCCTCTAAACCTAACCCTAACCCTAAACATAACCCTAACCCTAAATCTAACACTCTAAGCCTAACCCTATTAATAAGCCTCTAAACCTAACCCTCTAACCCTCTATCCCTAACCGTAACCCTAAACCTAAACCTAAAACTAAACCTAACCTCTAAACCTAACGTTAACCCTGACGCCAAGGACAAACCTAACCCTCTAAACCTAATCCTAACGTTAACCCCAACCCTCTAAACTTAACCATAACCATAATCCTAACCCTAAACATCCAAACCTCTAACCCTAAACATAACCCTAACCCTAACCCTAATACTAACCGTAATGCTAAACCTTACACTAACCCTAATCCTAAACCTAAGCCTTACCCTAAACCTAACCTTAACCCTAACCCTCTAACCCTAAGCCTAACCCTACCCCTAACCCTATCCCTCTAACGCTCTAAGCCTAACACTAACAGAAACCCTAACCCTAACGCTAAACATAACCCTAAACCTAACACTAACCCTAACGCTAACACTAACACTAAAAATAACCATAACCCTAACCCGAACCCTAAACCCTAACCCTAACCCTAACTCTAAACCTTAACCTAAACCTTACCCTTACTCCAACCCTAACCCTAAACCTAACCTAACCTTAACACTAAATCTAACCCTAAATCTAACTCTAACTCTAACCCTAACACGTAACACTAACCATAGCACTAACCCTAACCCTAACCCTAAACCCTAACACGAACCTTAAACCTAACCTTAACAGAAACAGAAACTCTAACTCGAACCCTAACCCTAATGTGAATCCTAACCCTAACCCTAATCCTAACAATAACCCTCTAATGCTAAACATATCCATAACACTAAACCTAACCCCAACCCTAACCCTAACCCTAAATCTAACTCTAACTCTAACCCTAACACGTAACACTAACCCTAGCACTAACACTAACCCTAACCCTAAACCCTAACACAAACCTTAATCCTAACTCTAACAGTAACAGTAACTCTAACTCTCACCCTAACCCTATCCATAAACATAACCCTAACACTAACAATCCAATCGTCTAACCCTAGCCCTAAGCCTAAACCTTACCCTAACCTGAACCCTAATCCTAACGCTCTAAACATAAGTCTACCCATAATCCTCTAACGTGAACCCTAACCCTAACCCTAATCCTAACAATAACACTCTAATGCTAACCATATCCCGAACACTAACCCGAACCCTAAACCTCTAACCCTGAAACCTTATCTCTAAACCTAACCCTCACCCTAAAACTAAAAATCTAACCCTAAGCCTATCCCTAAGCCTCTAAACCTAACCATTTAACACTCTAACCCTAACCATAACCCTAAACCTAACCCTAACAGTAAACCTAACCTCTAAACCTAATGCTAACCCTGACCCTAACACCAATCCTAACCCTCTAAATCTAACCCTAACGCTAACCTCAACCCTTTAAACCTAACCATAACCATAACTCTAACCCTAATCTTCCAACACTCTAACCCTAAACCTAACACTAACCCTAACCCTAATACTAACCGTAATGCTAAACCATACACTAACCCTAATCCTAAACTTAAGCCTTAGCCTAAACCTAACCTTAACCCTAACCCTAACCCTCTAATCCTAAGCCTAACCCTACCCCTAAGCCTATGCCTCTAACGCTCTAATCCTAACACTAAAAGAAACCCTAAACCTAACCCTAAACATAACCCTAACTCTAACACTAAACCTAAACCTAACACTCAACCTAACACTAACCCTAACCCTAACCCTAACCCTAACCGTAAAACTAACCCTACCACTAACCCTAATCCTAAACCTAAGCCTTACCCTAAACCTAACCTTAACCCTAACCTTAACCCTCTAACCATAAGCCTAACCCTACCCCTAATCCTTTCCCTCTAAGGCTCTAACCTTAAACTAACACTAAACCTAACCCTAACACTAAACCTAACCCTAACCATAACACTAACCCTAACCCTATCCCTAAACCTAACCCTAAAACTAATACTAACCCTAATGCTAAAACTAACCCTAAACACTAACCCTAAACCTAAACCTGAAACTAACCCTAAATCTAACCCTAAGCCTAATGCTGTCCCTAGCTCTAACCCTCTATCCCTAACACTAATACTAACCCTCAAACCCTAACACTAACCCTAACTGTAACCCTCTAAACCTAACTTTAACCCTAACCCTAACCCTAACCCTCTAACTCTCTAAATATAACCCTAACACTTACCCTCTAAACGGAACCCCAAGCCTAACCATAACCTTAAACCCTACCGTCACCAAACCTATTCCTAACCCTATCAGTTACCCTAACCCTAACACTAACCCTAACTCTAACCCTAAACCTTACCCTAACCCTAACACTAACCCTAACCCTCTAACCCTAAGCCTAACCCTAACCCCAACCCTAACCCTCTAATGCTCTAACACTAACACTATATCTAACCCTAACCCTAAACCTAAACCTAACCGTAAAAATAACCCTAACCCTTACCCTAACCCTAACCCCAAACCCTAACCCTAAACCGATCCCTAAAACAAACCCTAAATTTAACCCTAAACGTATCACTATCCCTAGTCCTAACCCTCTAACCCTAAAACTAACCATCAAACCTAACACTAACACTAACCGTAACCCTCTAACCCTAACCTTAACCCCCACCCTAACCCTAACCCTCTAACTCACTAAACATAACCCTAACACTTACCCTCTAATGCTTACCCTAAGCCTAACCATAACCCTAAACCCAACCATCACCTAAACCTAATCCTAACCCTAACCGTTACCCTAAACATAACACTAACCCTAACCGTAACACTTACTCTAACCCTAACCCTAACCCTAACACTAACCCTAACCATAAACCTAACCCTAACCATAACCCTAACCTTAAACATCCAACCCTCTAAACCTAAACCTAACCCTAACCCTAACCCTAATACTAACCGTAACGCTAACCCGAACACTAACCCAAATCGTAAACCTCAGCCTTGCCCTAAAACTTACCTTAACCCTAATCCTAGCCCTCTAACCCTAAGCCTAACCCTACCCCTAACCCTACCCCTCTAACGCTCTAACCCTAACACTAACACTAAACCTAATCCTAACCCTAAACCTAAACCTAACCCTAAAACTAACATAACCCTAACCCTAAACCTAACCCTAACCGTAAAACTAACCCTAACCCTAACCCTAAACCCTAACCCAAACCCTAACCGTGAAACTAACCCTAAATCTAAACCTAAGCCAAACCCTATCAATAGCCCTAACGCTCTATCCCTAACACTAATACTAACACTCAAACCCTTACACTAACCCTAGCCGTAAGCCTATAATCCTAACCTTAACCCTAACCCTAACCCTAACAGTCTAACTCTCTAAACATAAACCTAACACTTACCCTCTAAAGCTAACCGTAAACCTACCAATAACCTTAAACCCTACCATCAACCAAAACTAATCGTAACCCTAACTGTTACCCTAACCCTAACACTAACCCTAAACCGAACCCTAAACCTAGCCCTAACCCTTACTCTAAAACTAACCCTAACCAAAACCCTAACCCTAACCCTAAACCCTAACCCTAACCCTAACCCTAAAACTAACCCTAACTCTAACCCTAACCCTAAAACTATCCCTAGCCCTAACCCTCTAAACCTAACACTAATAGTAACCCTCAAACCCTAACACTAACACTAACCGTAACCCTCTACCCCTAACCTTAACCCCCACCCTAACCCTAAACCTCTAACACTCTAAACATAACCCTAACACTTACCCTCTAAACCTAACCCTAAGCCTAGCCATAACCCTAAACCCAACCGTCACCCAAACCTAATCCAAACCCTAACCGTTACCCTAAACCTAACACTAACCCCAACCCTAACACTTACTCTAACCCTAACACTAACCCTAACACTTACTCTCACCATAACCCTAATCCTAACACTCTCACCCTAAACGTAACCCCAAACCTAACCCTAAGTCTCACCCTAACCCTAAACGTAACCCATAACGTAAACCTTACACTTACTCCAAACCTAACCCTAAACCTGACCCTAACCCTAACACTCTAACCCTAAGCGTAACCCTATCCCTAACCCTAACCCTCTCACGCTCTAACCCTAACACTAATACTAACCCTAAACCTAAACCTAACCCTAACCCTAACCTTAACCCTAACCCTAACCCTAACCCGCTAAGTCTCTAAACATAACCCTAACACTTAACCTATAATGCTTACCCTAAGCCTAACCATAACCCTAAACCCAACCGTCACCCATACCTAATCCTAACCCTAACCGTTTCCCTAAACCTAACACTATCCCTAACCCTAACACTAACCATCCAATCGTCTAAACCTAGCCCTAAGCCTAACCCTTAACTTAACCCGAACAATAACCCTGACCCTCTAACCATAAGTCTAAACATAATCCTCTAACGTGAACCCTAACCCTAACCCTAATCACAACAATAACACTCTAATGCTAACCATGTCCGGGACACTAACCCGAACACTAACCCTCTAACCCTCTAAACCTAACCCTAACCCTAAACATAACCCTAACCCTAAATCTAACACTCTAAGCCTAACCCTATTAATAAGCCTCTAAACCTAACCCTCTAACCCTCTATCCCTAACCATAACCCTAAACCTAAACCTAAAACTAAACCTGACCTCTAAACCTAACGTTAACCCTGACGCCAAGGACAAACCTAACCCTGTAAACCTAATCCTAACGTTAACCCCAACCCTCTAAACTTAACCATAACCATAATCCTAACCCTAAACATCCAAACCTCTAACGATAAACATAACCCTAACCCTAACCCTAATACTAACCGTAATGCTAAACCTTACACTAACCCTAATCCTAAACCTAAGCCTTACCCTAAACCTAACCTTAACCCTAACCCTAACCCTCTAACCCTAAGCCTAACCCTACCCCTAACCCTATCCCTCTAACGCTCTAAGCCTAACACTAACAGAAACCCTAACCCTAACGCTAAACATAACCCTAAACCTAACACTAACCCTAACCCTAACACTAACACTAAAAATAACCATAACCCTAACCCGAACCCTAAACCCTAACCCTAACCCTAACTCTAAACCTTAACCTAAACCTTACCCTTACTCCAACCCTAACCCTAAACCTAACCTAACCTTAACACTAAATCTAACCCTAACTCTAACTCTAACTCTAACCCTAACACGTAACACTAACCCTAGCACTAACCCTAACCCTAACCCTAAACCCTAACACGAACCTTAAACCTAACCTTAACAGTAACAGAAACTCTAACTCGAACCCTAACCCTAACGTGAATCCTAACCCTAACCCTAATCCTAACAATAACCCTCTAATGCTAAACATATCCATAACACTAAACCTAACCCCAACCCTAACCCTAACCCTAAACCCTAAACCTAACCCTAACCCTAAAACTAACCCTAAATCTAACACTAACCATAACACTATCCCTAGCCCTAACCCTCTAACCCTAACACTAATAGTAACCCTCAAACCCTAACGCTAACACTAACCGTAACCCTCTAACTCTAACCTTAACCCCCACCATAACCATAACCCTCTAACTCTCTAAATATTACGCTAACACTTACCCTCTAATCCTTACCCTAAGCATAACCATAACCCTAAACCCAACCGTCACCCAAAACTAATCCTAACCCTAACAGTTAACCTAAACCTAACACTAACCCTAACGCTAACACTTACTCTAACCCTAACCCTAACCCTAAAACTAACACTAACACTAACACTAACCATATAGCTAACCCTAACGATAACACTAATACTAACACTCTAACCCAAAACGTAACCCTAAACCTAACCCTAAGTCTCACCCTAACCCCAAAACTAACCCTTAACCTTAACCTTACAATTCCTCCAAACCTAACCCTAAACCTAACCTAACACTAACATTAAATCTAACCCTAACTGTAACTCTAACATTAACCGTAACACCTAACACTAACCCTAGCCCTAACACTAACCCTAACCCTAAACCCTAACACAAACCTTAATCCTAACTCTAACAGTAACAGTAACTCTAACTCTCACCCTAACCCTATCCATAAACATAACCCTAACACTAACCATCCAATCGTCTAACCCTAGCCCTAAGCCTAAACCTTACCGTAACCTGAACCCTAATCCTAACGCTCTAAACATAAGTCTACCCATAATCCTCTAACGTGAACCCTAACCCTAACCCTAATCCTAACAATAACACTCTAATGCTAACCATATCCCGAACACTAACCCGAACCCTAAACCTCTAACCCTCAAACCTTATCTCTAAACCTAACCCTCACCCTAAAACTAAAAATCTAACCCTAAGCCTATCCCTAAGCCTCTAAACCTAACCATTTAACACTCTAACCCTAACCATAACCCTAAACCTAACCCTAACAGTAAACCTAACCTCTAAACCTAATGCTAACCCTGACCCTAACACCAATCCTAACCCTCTAAATCTAACCCTAACGCTAACCTCAACCCTTTAAACCTAACCATAACCATAACTCTAACCCTAATCTTCCAACACTCTAACCCTAAACCTAACACTAACCCTAACCCTAATACTAACCGTAATGCTAAACCATACACTAACCCTAATCCTAAACTTAAGCCTTAGCCTAAACCTAACCTTAACCCTAACCCTCTAATCCTAAGCCTAACCCTACCCCTAAGCCTATGCCTCTAACGCTCTATTCCTAACACTAAAAGAAACCCTAAACCTAACCCTAAACATAATCCTAACTCTAACACTAAACCTAACCCTAACACTCAACCTAACACTAACCCTAACCCTAACCCTAACCCTAACCGTAAAACTAACCCTACCACTAACCCTAATCCTAAACCTAAGCCTTACCCTAAACCTAACTTTAACCCTAACCTTAACCCTCTAACCATAAGCCTAACCCTACCCCTAACCCTTTCCCTCTAAGGCTCTAACCTTAAACTAACACTAAACCTAACCCTAACACTAAACCTAACCCTAACCCTAACACTAACCCTAACCCTATCCCTAAACCTAACCCTAAAACTAATACTAACCCTAATGCTAAAACTAACCCTAAACACTAACCCTAAACCTAAACCTGAAACTAACCCTAAATCTAACCCTAAGCCTAATGCTGTCCCTAGCTCTAACCCTCTATCCCTAACACTAATACTAACCCTCAAACCCTAACACTAACCCTAACTGTAACCCTCTAAACCTAACTTTAACCCTAACCCTAACCCTAACCCTAACCCTCTAACACTCTAAATATAACCCTAACACTTACCCTCTAAACGGAACCCCAAGCCTAACCATAACCTTAAACCCTACCGTCACCAAACCTATTCCTAACCCTATCAGTTACCCTAACCCTAACACTAACCCTAACTCTAACCCTAAACCTTACCCTAACCCTAACACTAACCCTAACCCTCTAACCCTAAGCCTAACCCTAACACTAACCCTAACCCTCTAATGCTCTAACACTAACACTATCTCTAACCCTAACCCTAAACCTAAACCTAACCGTAAAAATAACCCTAACCCTTACCCTAACCCTAACCCCAAACCCTAACCCTAAACCGATCCCTAAAACAAACCCTAAATTTAACCCTAAACGTATCACTATCCCTAGTCCTAACCCTCTAACCCTAAAACTAACCCTCAAGCCTAACACTAACACTAACCGTAACCCTCTAACCCTAACCTTAACTCCCACCCTAACCCTAACCCTCTAACTCACTAAACATAACCCTAACACTTACCCTCTAATCCTTACCCTAAGCCTAACCATAACCCTAAACCCAACCGTCACCTAAACCTAATCCTAACCCTAACCGTTACCGTAAACATAACACTAACCCTAACCGTAACACTTACTCTAACCCTAACCCTAACACTAACCCTAACCATAAACCTAACACTAACCATAACCCTAACCCTTAACATCCAACCCTCTAAACCTAAACCTAACCATAACCCTAAACCTAATACTAACCGTAACGCTAACCCGAAAACTAACCCAAATCGTAAACCTCAGCCTTGCATTAAAACTTACCTTAACCCTAATCCTAGCCCTCTAACCCTCAGCCTAACCCTACCCCTAACCCTACCCCTCTAACGCTCTAACCCTAACACTAACACTAAACCTAATCCTAACCCTAAACCTAAACCTAACCCTAACACTAACTTAACCCTAAGCGTAAACCTAACCCTAACCGTAAAACTAACCCTAACCCTAACCCTAACCCTAAACCCTAACCGAAGCCCTAACCGTGAAACTAACCCTAAATCTAACCCTAAGCCAAACCCTATCAACAGCCCTAACGCTCTATCCCTAACACTAATACTAACACTCAAACCCTAACACTAACCCTAGCCGTAAGCCTATAATCCTAACCTTAACCCTAACCCTAAACCTAACAGTCTAACTCTCTAAACATAACCCTAACACTTACACTCTAAAGCTAACCGTAAGCCTACCCATAACCTTAAACCCTACCATCAACCAAACCTAATCATAACCCTAACTGTTACCCTAACCCTAACACTAACCCTAAACCGAACCCTAAACCTAGCCCTAAACCTAACTCTAAAACTAAACCTAAACAAAACCCTAACCCTAACCCTAAACCCTAACCCTAACCCTAACCCTAAAACTAACCCTAACTCTAACACTAACCCTAAAACTATCCCTAGACCTAACCCTCTAAACCTAACACTAATAGTAACCCTCAAACCCTAACACTAACACTAACCGTAACCCTCTACCCCTAACCTTAACCCCCACCCTAACCCTAAACCTCTAACACTCTAAACATAACCCTAACACTTACCCTCTAAACCTAACCCTAAGCCTAGCCATAACCCTAAACCCAACCGTCACCCAAACCTAATCCAAACCCTAACCGTTACCCTAAACCTAACACTAACCCCAACCCTAACACACACTCTAACCCTAACACTAACCCTAACACTTACTCTCACCATAACCCTAATCCTAACACTCTCACCCTAAACGTAACCCCAAACCTAACCCTAAGTCTCAAGATAACCATAAACGTAACACATAACGTAAACCTTACACTTATTCGAAACCTAACCCTAAACCTAACCCTAACCCTAACACTCTAACCCTAAGCGTAACCCTATCCCTAACCCTAACCCTCTCACGCTCTAACCCTAACACTAATACTAAACCTAACCCTAAACCTAACCCTAACCCTAACCTTAACCCTAACCCAAACCCTAACCCGCTAAATCTCTAAACATAACCCTAACACTTAACCTATAATGCTTACCCTAAGCCTAACCATGACCCTAAACCCAACCGTCACCCATACATAAACCTAACCCTAACCGTTTCCCTAAACCTAACAATATCCCTAACCCTAACACTAACCATCCAATCGTCTAAACCTAGCCCTAACCCTAACCCTAACCCTAACCCTAACACTAACCCTGACCCTCTAACCATAAGTCTAACCATAATCCTTTAACGTGAACCCTAACCCTAACCCTAATCACAACAATAACACTCTAATGCTAACCTTATCCGGGACACTAACCCGAACACTAACCCTCTAACCCTCTAAACTTAACCCTAACCCTAAACCTAACCCTAACACTAAATCTAACACTCTAAACCTAACCCTATTAATAAGCCTCTAAACCTAACCCTCTAACCCTCTATCCCTAACCGTAACCCTAAACCTAAACCTAACACTAAACCTAACCTCTAAACCTAACGTTAACCCTGACGCCAAGGACAAACCTAACCCTCTAAACCTAATCCTAACGCTAACCCCAACACTCTAAACTTAACCATAACCATAATCCTAACCCTAAACATCCAAACCTCTAACCCTAAACATAACCCTAACCTAACCCTAATACTAACCGTAATGCTAAACCTTACACTAACCCTAATCCTAAACCTAAGCCTTACACTAAACCTAACCTTAACCCTAACCCTAACCCTCTAACACTAAGCCTAATCCTACCCCTAACCCTATCTCTCTAACGCTCTAAGCCTAACACTAACAGAAACCCTAACCCTAACGCTAAACATAACCCTAAACCTAACACTAACCCTAACCCTAACACTAACACTAAAAATAACCATAACCCTAACCCGAACCCTAAACCCTAACCCTAACCCTAACTCTAAACCTTAACCTAAACCTTACCCTTACTCCAACCCTAACCCTAAACCTAACCTAACCTTAACACTAAATCTAAACCTAAATCTAACTCTAACTCTAACCCTAACACATAACACTAAACTTAGCCCTAACCCTAACCCTAACCCTAAACCCTAACACGAACCTTAAACCTAACCTTAACAGTAACAGAAACTCTAACTCGAACCCTAACCCTAACGTGAATCCTAACCCTAAACCTAATCCTAACAATAACCCTCTAATGCTAAACCTATCCATAACACTAAACCTAACCCCAACCCTAACCCTAAACCTAAAACCTAAACCTAACCCTAACTCTAAAACTAACCCTAAATCTAACACTAACCCTAACACTATCCCTAGCCCTAACCCTCTAACCCTAACACTAATAGTAACCCTCAAACCCTACCGCTAACACTAACCGTAACCCTCTAACTCTAACCTTAACCCCCACCATAACCATAACCCTCTAACTCTCTAAATATTACGCTAACACTTACCCTCTAATCCTTACCCTAAGCATAACCATAACCCTAAACCCAACCGTCACCCAAAACTAATCCTAACCCTAACAGTTAACCTAAACCTAACACTAACCCTAACGCTAACACTTACTCTAACCCTAACCCTAACCCTAAAACTAACACTAACACTAACACTAACCATATAGCTAACCCTAACGATAACACTAATACTAACACTCTAACCCAAAACGTAACCCTAAACCTAACCCTAAGTCTCACCCTAACCCCAAAACTAAACCTTAACCTTAACCTTACAATTCCTCCAAACCTAACCCTAAACCTAACCTAACCCTAACACTAAATCTAACCCTAACTGTAACTCTAACATTAACCCTAACACCTAACACTAACCCTAGCACTAACACTAACCCTAACCCTAAACCCTAACACAAACCTTAATCCTAACTCTAACAGTAACAGTAACTCTAACTCTCACCCTAACCCTATCCATAAACATAACCCTAACACTAACAATCCAATCGTCTAACCCTAGCCCTAAGCCTAAACCTTACCCTAACCTGAACCCTAATCCTAACGCTCTAAACATAAGTCTACCCATAATCCTCTAACGTGAACCCTAACCCTAACCCTAATCCTAACAATAACACTCTAATGCTAACCATATCCCGAACACTAACCCGAACCCTAAACCTCTAACCCTGAAACCTTATCTCTAAACCTAACCCTCACCCTAAAACTAAAAATCTAACCCTAAGCCTATCCCTAAGCCTCTAAACCTAACCATTTAACACTCTAACCCTAACCATAACCCTAAACCTAACCCTAACAGTAAACCTAACCTCTAAACCTAATGCTAACCCTGACCCTAACACCAATCCTAACCCTCTAAATCTAACCCTAACGCTAACCTCAACCCTTTAAACCTAACCATAACCATAAACATAACCCTAATCTTCCAACACTCTAACCCTAAACCTAACACTAACCCTAAACCTAATACTAACCGTAATGCTAAACCATACACTAACCCTAATCCTAAACTAAAGCCTTAGCCTAAACCTAACCTTAACCCTAACCCTAACCCTCTAATCCTAAGCCTAACCCTACCCCTAAGCCTATGCCTCTAACGCTCTATTCCTAACACTAAAAGAAACCCTAAACCTAACCCTAAACATAACCCTAACTCTAACACTAAACCTAACCCTAACACTCAACCTAACACTAACCCTAACCCTAACCCTAACCCTAACCGTAAAACTAACCCTACCACTAACCCTAATCCTAAACCTAAGCCTTACCCTAAACCTAACCTTAACCCTAACCTTAACCCTCTAACCATAAGCCTAACCCTACCCCTAACCCTTTCCCTCTAAGGCTCTAACCTTAAACTAACACTAAACCTAACCCTAACACTAAACCTAACCCTAACCCTAACACTAACCCTAACACTATCCCTAAACCTAACCCTAAAACTAATACTAACCCTAATGCTAAAACTAACCCTAAACACTAACCCTAAACCTAAACTTGAAACTAACCCTAAATCTAACCCTAAGCCTAATGCTGTCCCTAGTTCTAACCCTCTATCCCTAACACTAATACTAACCCTCAAACCCTAACACTAACCCTAACTGTAACCCTCTAAACCTAACTTTAACCCTAACCCTAACCCTAACCCTAACCCTCTAACTCTCTAAATATAACCCTAACACTTACCCTCTAAACGGAACCCCAAGCCTAACCATAACCTTAAACCCTACCGTCACCAAACCTATTCATAACCCTATCAGTTACCCTAACCCTAACACTAACCCTAACTCTAACAATAAACCTTACCCTAACCCTAACACTAACCCTAACCCTCTAACCCTAAGCCTAACCCTAACCCTAACCCTAACCCTAACCCTCTAATGCTCTAACACTAACACTATCTCTAACCCTAACCCTAAACCTAAACCTAACCGTAAAAATAACCCTAACCCTTACCCTAACCCTAACCCCAAACCCTAACCCTAAACCGATCCCTAAAACAAACCCTAAATTTAACCCTAAACGTATCACTATCCCTAGTCCTAACCCTCTAACCCTAAAACTAACCCTCAAGCCTAACACTAACACTAACCGTAACCCTCTAACCCTAACCTTAACTCCCACCCTAACCCTAACCCTCTAACTCACTAAACATAACCCTAACACTTACCCTCTAATCCTTACCCTAAGCCTAACCATAACCCTAAACCCAGCCGTCACCTAAACCTAATCCTAACCCTAACCGTTACTGTAAACATAACACTAACCCTAACCGTAACACTTACTCTAACCCTAACCCTAACCCTAACACTAACCCTAACCATAAACCTAACACTAACCATAACCCTAACCCTAAACATCCAACCCTCTAAACCTAAACCTAACCATAACCCTAAACCTAATACTAACCGTAACGCTAAACCGAACACTAACCCAAATCGTAAACCTCAGCCTTGCCCTAAAACTTACCTTAACCCTAATCCTAGCCCTCTAACCCTCAGCCTAACCCTACCCCTAACCCTACCCCTCTAACGCTCTAACCCTAACACTAACACTAAACCTAATCCTAACCCTAAACCTAAACCTAACCCTAACACTAACTTAACCCTAAGCGTAAACCTAACCCTAACCGTAAAACTAACCCTAACCCTAACCCTAACCCTAAACCCTAACCGAAGCCCTAACCGTGAAACTAACCCTAAATCTAACCCTAAGCCAAACCCTATCAACAGCCCTAACGCTCTATCCCTAACACTAATACTAACACTCAAACCCTAACACTAACCCTAGCCGTAAGCCTATAATCCTAACCTTAACCCTAACCCTAAACCTAACAGTCTAACTCTCTAAACATAACCCTAACACTTACACTCTAAAGCTAACCGTAAGCCTACCCATAACCTTAAACCCTACCATCAACCAAACCTAATCGTAACCCTAACTGTTACCCTAACCCTAACACTAACCCTAAACCGAACCCTAAACCTAGCCCTAAACCTAACTCTAAAATTAACCTAAACAAAACCCTAACCCTAACCCTAAACCCTAACCCTAACCCTAACCCTAAAACTAACCCTAACTCTAACACTAACCCTAACACTATCCCTAGACCTAACCCTCTAAACCTAACACTAATAGTAACCCTCAAACCCTAACACTAACACTAACCGTAACCCTCTACCCCTAACCTTAACCCCCACCCTAACCCTAAACCTCTAACACTCTAAACATAACCCTAACACTTACCCTCTAAACCTAACCCTAAGCCTAGCCATAACCCTAAACCCAACCGTCACCCAAACCTAATCCAAACCCTAACCGTTACCCTAAACCTAACACTAACCCCAACCCTAACACACACTCTAACCCTAACACTAACCCTAACACTTACTCTCACCATAACCCTAATCCTAACACTCTCACCCTAAACGTAACCTCAAACCTAACCCTAAGTCTCAAGATAACCATAAACGTAACACATAACGTAAACCTTAAACTTATTCCAAACCTAACCCTAAACCTAACCCTAACCCTAACACTCTAACCCTAAGCGTAACCCTATCCCTAACCCTAACCCTCTCACACTCTAACCCTAACACTAATACTAAACCTAACCCTAAACCTAACCCTAACCCTAACCTTAACCCTAACCCAAACCCTAACCCGCTAAGTCTCTAAACATAACCCTAACACTTAACCTATAATGCTTACCCTAAGCCTAACCATGACCCTAAACCCAACCGTCACCCATACATAAACCTAACCCTAACCGTTTCCCTAAACCTAACACTATCCCTAACCCTAACACTAACCATCCAATCGTCTAAACCTAGCCCTAACCCTAACCCTAACCCTAACCCTAACACTAACCCTGACCCTCTAACCATAAGTCTAACCATAATCCTTTAACGTGAACCCTAACCCTAACCCTAATCACAACAATAACACTCTAATGCTAACCATATCCGGGACACTAACCCGAACACTAACCCTCTAACCCTCTAAACTTAACCCTAACCCTAAACCTAACCCTAACACTAAATCTAACACTCTAAACCTAACCCTATTAATAAGCCTCTAAACCTAACCCTCTAACCCTCTATCCCTAACCATAACCCTAAAACTAAACATAACACTAAACCTAACCTCTAAACCTAACGTTAACCCTGACGCCAAGGACAAACCTAACCCTCTAAACCTAATCCTAACGCTAACCCCAACACTCTAAACTTAACCATAACCATAATCCTAACCCTAAACATCCAAAACTCTAACCCTAAACATAACCCTAACCCTTACCCTAATACTAACCGTAATGCTAAACCTTACACTAACCCTAATCCTAAACCTAGGCCTTACCCTAAACCTAACCTTAACCCTAACCCTAACCCTCTAACACTAAGCCTAATCCTACCCCTAACCCTATCCCTCTAACGCTCTAAGCCTAACACTAACAGAAACCCTAACCCTAACGCTAAACATAACCCTAAACCTAACACTAACCCTAACCCTAACACTAACACTAAAAATAACCATAACCCTAACCCGAACCCTAAACCCTAACCCTAACCCTAACTCTAAACCTTAACCTAAACCTTACCCTTACTCCAACCCTAACCCTAAACCTAACCTAACCTTAACACTAAATCTAACCCTAAATCTAACTCTAACTCTAACCCTAACACATAACACTAAACTTAGCCCTAACCCTAACCCTAACCCTAAACCCTAACACGAACCTTAAACCTAACCTTAACCGTAACAGAAACTCTAACTCGAACCCTAACCCTTACGTGAATCCTAACCCTAAACCTAATCCTAACAATAACCCTCTAATGCTAAAAATATCCATAACACTAAACCTAACCCCAACCCTAACCCTAACCCTAAAACCTAAACCTAACACTAACCCTAAAACTAACCCTAAATCTAACACTAACCCTAACACTATCCCTAGCCCTAACCCTCTAACCCTAACACTAATAGTAACCCTCAAACCCTACCGCTAACACTAACCGTAACCCTCTAACTCTAACCTTAACCCCCACCATAACCATAACCCTCTAACTCTCTAAATATTACGCTAACACTTACCCTCTAATCCTTACCCTAAGCATAACCATAACCCTAAACCCAACCGTCACCCAAAACTAATCCTAACCCTAACAGTTAACCTAAACCTAACACTAACCCTAACGCTAACACTTACTCTAACACTAACCCTAACCCTAAAACTAACACTAACACTAACACTAACCATATAGCTAACCCTAACGATAACACTAATACTAACACTCTAACCCAAAACATAACCCCAAACCTAACCCTAAGTCTCACCCTAACCCCAAAACTAAACCTTAACCTTAACCTTACAATTCCTCCAAACCTAACCCTAAACCTAACCTAACCCTAACACTAAATCTAACCCTAACTGTAACTCTAACACTAACCCTAACACCTAACACTAACCCTAGCCCTAACACTAACCCTAACCCTAAACCCTAACACAAACCTTAATCCTAACACTAACAGTAACAGTAACTCTAACTCTAAACCTAACCCTATCCATAAACATAACCCTAACACTAACAATCCAATCGTCTAACCCTAGCCCTAAGCCTAACCCTTACCCTAACTTGAACCCTAACCCTAACACTCTAAACATAAGTCTACCCATAATCCTCTAACGTGAACCCTAACCCTAATCCTAACAATAACACTCTAATGCTAACCATATCCCGAACACTAACCCGAACCCTAAACCTCTAACCCTCTAACCCTAACCCTAAACCTAACCCTCACCCTAAAACTAAAAATTTAACCCTAAGCCTATCCCTAAGCCTCTAAACCTAACCATTTAACACTCTAACCCTAACCATAACCCTAAACCTAACCCTAACAGTAAACCTAACCTCTAAACCTAATGCTAACCCTGACCCTAACACCAATCCTAACCCTCTAAATCTAACCCTAACGCTAACCTCAACCCTTTAAACCTAACCATAACCATAACCCTAACCCTAATCTTCCAACAATCTAACCCTAAACCTAACAATAACCCTAACCCTAATACTAACCGTAATGCTAAACGATACACTAACCCTAATCCTAAACTTAAGCCTTAGCCTAAACCTAACCTTAACCATAACCCTAACTCTCTAACCCTAAGCCTAACCCTACCCCTAAGCCTATGCCTCTAACGCTCTAATCCTAACACTAAAAGAAACCCTAAACCTAACCCTAAACATAACCCTAACTCTAACACTAAACCTAACCCTAACACTAAACCTAACCCTAACCCTAACCCTAACCGTAAAACTATCACTAACACTAACCCTAATCCTAAATCTAAGCCTTAGCCTAAACCTAACGTTAACCCTAACCTTAACCCTCTAACCATAAGCCTAACCCTACCCCTAACCCTTTCCCTCTAAGGCTCTAACCTTAAACTAACACTAAACCTAACCCTAACACTAAACCTAACCCTAACCCTAACACTAACTCTAACCCTATCCCTAAACCTAACCCTAAAACTAATACTAACCCTAATGCTAAAACTAACCCGAAACCCTAACCCTAAACCTAAACCTGAAACTAACCCTAAATCTAACCCTAAGCCTAATGCTGTCCCTAGCTCTAACCCTCTATCCCTAACACTAATACTAACCCTCAAACCCTAACACTAACACTAACTGTAACCCTCTAAACCTAACTTTAACCCTAACCCTAACCATAACCCTCCAACTCTCTAAATATAACCCTAACACTTACCCTCTAAACGGAGCCCCAAGCCTAACCATAACCTTAAACCCCACCGTCACCCAAACCTATTCCTATCCCTATCAGTTACCCTAACCCTAACACTAACCCTAACTCTAACCCTAAACCTAACCCTAACCCTAAAACTAACCCTAAACCTCTAACCCTAAGCCTAACCCTATCCCTAACCCTAACCATCTAATGCTCTAACACTAACACTATCTCTAACCCTAACCCTAAACCTAACCCTAACCCTAAAAATAACCCTACCCCTTACCCTAACTCTAACCCCAAACCCTAACCCTAACCCTATCCCTAAAACTAGCCCTAACATTAACCCTAATCCTAAACCTAAGCCTTAGCCTAAACCTAACCTTAACCCTAACCTTAACCCTCTAACCATAAGCCTAACCCTACCCCTAACCCTTTGCCTCTAACGCTGTAACCTTAAACTAACACTAAACCTAACCCTAACACTAAACCTAACCCTAAACCTAACACTAACCCTAACCCTATCCCTAAACCTAACCCTAAAACTAATACTAACCCTAATGCTAAAACTAACCCTAAACCCGAACCGTAAACCTAAACCTGAAGCTAACCCTAAATCTAACCATAAGACTAACGCTGTCCCTAGCTCTAACCCTCTATCACTTACACTAATACTAAGCCTCAAACCCTAACACTAACCCTAACTGTAACCCTCTAAACCTAACTTTAACCATAACCCTAACCATAACCCTCTAACTCTCTAAATATAACCCTAACACTTACCCTCTAAACGGAACCCCAAACCTAACCATAACCTTAAACCCTACCGTCACCCAAACCTATTCCTAACCCTATCAGTTACCCTAACCCTAACACTAACCCTAACTCTAACCCTAAACCTAACCCTAACTCTAACACTAACCCTAACCCTCTAACATTATGCCTAGCCCTATCCCTAACCCTAACCCTCTAATGCTCTAACACTAACATTATCTCTAACCCTAACCCTAAACCTAACCCTAACCCTAAAAATAACCCTAACCCTTACCCTAACCCTAAACCCAAACCCTAACCCTAACCCTATCCCTAAAACTAACCCTAAATTTAACCCTAAACGTATCACTATCCCTAGTCCTAACCCTCTAACCCTAACACTAATACTAACCCTCAAACCTAACACTAACACTAACCGTAACCCTCTAACCCAAACCTTAACCATCAACCTAACCCTAACCCTCTAACTCACTAAACATAACCCTAACACTTACCCTCTAATCCTTACCCTCAGCCTAACCATAACCCTAAACACAACCGTCACCTAAACCTAATCCTAACCCTAACCGTTACCCTAAACATAACACTAACCCTAACCGTAACACTTACTCTAACCCTAACCCTAACCCTAACACTAACCCTAACCATAAACCTAACCCTAACCATAACCCTAACCCTAAACATCCAACCCTCTAAACCTAAACCGAACCCTAACACTAATACTAACCGTAACGCTAACCCGAACACTAACCCAAATCCTAAACCTCAGCTTTGCCCTAAACCTAACCTTAACCCTAATCCTAACCCTCTAACCCTAAGCCTAACCCTACCCCTAACCCTACCCCTCTAACGCTCTAACCCGAACCCTAACACTAAAACTAATCCTAACCCAAAACCTAAACCTAACCCTAACACTAACATAACCCTAACCCTAAACCTAACCCTAACCGTAAAACTAACCCTAACCCTAACCCTAACCCTAAACCCTAACCCAAACGCTAACCCTGAAACTAACCCTAAATCTAACCCTAAGCCAAACCCTATCAATAGCCCTAATGCTCTATCCCTAACACTAATACTAACACTCAAACCATAACACTAACCCTAGCCGTAAGCCTATAAACCTAACCCTAACCCTAACCCGAACAGTCTAACTCTCTAAACCTAACCCTAACACTTACACACTAAAGCAAACCATAAGCCTAACCATAACCTTAAACCCTACCATTAACCAAACCTAATTGTAACCCTAACTGTTACCCTAACCCTAACACTAACCCTAAACCAAACCCTAAACCTAGCCCTAACCCTAACTCTAAAACTAACCCTAACAAAAACCCTAACCCTAACCCTAAACCCTAAACCTAACCCTAAAATTAACCCTAACTCTAACCCTAACCCTAAAACTATCCCTAGCCCTAACCCTCTAAACATAACACTAATAGTAACCCTCAAACCCTAACACTAACACTAACCATAACCCTCTACCCTAACCTAAACCCCCACCCTAAACCTAAACCTCTAACACTCTAAACATAACCCTAACACTTACCCTCTAATCCTAACCCTAAGCCTAGCCATAACCCTAAACCCAACCGTCACCCAAACCTAATCCAAACCCTAACCGTTACCCTAAACCTAACACTAACCCCAACCCTAACACTTACTTTAACCCTAACACTAACCCTAACACTTACTCTCACCATAACCCTAAACCTAACACTCTCACCATAAACGTAACCCCAAACCTAACCCTAAGTCTCACCCTAACCCTAAACGTAACCCATAACCTAAACCTTACACTTACTCCAAACCTAACCCTAAACCTAACCCTAACCCTAACACTCTAACCCTAAGCGTAACCCTATCCCTAACCCTACCCTCTCACGCTCTAACCGTAACACTAATACTAATCCTAACCTAAACCTAACCCTAACCCTAACCTTAACCCTAACCCTAAACCTAACCCGCTAAGTCTCTAAACATAACCCTAATACTTAACCTATAATGCTTACCCTAAGCATAACCATAACCCTAAACCCAACCGTCACCCATACCTAATCCTAAACCTAACCGTTTCCCTAAACCTAACTCTATCCCTAACCCTAACACTAACCATCCAATCGTCTAAACCTAGCCCTAAGCCTAACCCTTAACTTAACCCGAACACTAACCCTGACCCTCTAACCATAAGTCTAACCATAATCCTCTAACGTGAACCCTAACCCTAACCCTAATCACAACAATAACACTCTAATGCTAACAATATCCAGGACACTAAACCGAACATTAACCCTCTAACCCTCTAAACCTAAACCTAACCCTAAACATAACCCTAACCCTAAATCTAACACTCTAAGCCTAACCCTATTAATAAGCCTCTAAACCTAACCTTCTAACCCTCTATCCCTAACCATAACCCTAGCCCTAAACCTAACACTAAACCTAACCTCTAACCCTAACGCTAACCTTCACCCTAAGACCAAACCTAACCCTCTAGACCTAATCCTAACGCTAACCCCAACCCTCCAAACATAACCATAATCATAACCCTAACCCTAAAGATCCAAACATCTAACCCTAAACTTAAACCTCACCCCAACCCTAATACTAACCGTAACACTAACCCTAACACTAACCCTAATCCTAAACCTAAGCCTTACACTAAACCTAACCTTAACCCTAACCCTAACCCTCTAACCGTAAGCCAAAACCTACCCCTAACACTTTCCCTCTAATGCTCTAACCCTATAACTAACACTAACCATAACCCTAACACTAAACCTAACCCTAAAAATAACACTAACCCTAACCCTATCCCTAAACCTAACCCTAAAACTAACACTAACCCTAAAGCTAAACCTAACCCTAAACCTATACCTGAAACTAACCCTAACCCTAACCCTAACCCTAACCCTAACCCTAACCCTCTAAACCTAACCATAACCCTAACCCTAACCCTAACCCTCTAACTCTCTAAACATAACCCTAATACTTACCCTCTAAACGGAACCCTAAGCCTAACCATAACATTAAACCCTACCGTCACCGAAACCTATTCCTAACCCTATCTGTTACCCTAACCCTAACACTAACCCTAACCCTAACACTAACACTAACCCTAACTCTAACCCTAAACCTAACCCTAACACTAACACTAACCCTAACCCTCTAACAATAAGCCTAACCCTATCCCTAACCCTAATCCTCTAATGCACTAACACTAACACTAACACTAACACTATATCTAACCCTAACCCTAAAACTAACCCTAATCCTAAAACTAACCCTAACCCTTACCCTAACCCTAACCCTAACCCTAAAACCTAACCCTAACCCTAACACTAAAACTAAGCCTAAATTTAACCCTAAACCTAACACTATCCCTAGCCCTAACCCTCTAAACCCTAACACAAATACTAACCCTCAAACCTAACACTAACACTAACCATAACCCTCTAACCCTAACTTTAACCCCCACCATTACCCTAACCCTCTAACTCACTAAACATAACCCTAACACTTACCCTCTAATCCTTACCCTAAGCCTAACCATAACCCTAAACCCAACCGTCACCTAAACCTAATCCTAACCCTAACCGTTACCCTAAACATAACACTAACCCTAACCCTAACACTTACTCTAACACTAACCCTAACCCTAACACTAACACTAACCCTAACCATAAACCTTACCCTAACCATAACCCTAGCCCTAAACATCCAACCCTCTAACCCTAAACCTAACCCTAACCCTAACCCTAATACTAACGGTAACGCTAACCCTAACACTAACTCAAAACCTACACCTCAGCCTTGCCCTAAACCTAACCTTAACCCTAAGCCTAACCCTCTAAACCTAAGCCTAACCTTACCCCTAACCCTACCCCTCTAATGCTTTAACCCTAACCCTAAACATAAACATAAAGCTAAACCTAAACCTAACCCTAACACTAACTTAACCCTAACCCTAAACGTAAAACTAGCCCTAACCCTAACCCTAACCCTAAACCGTAACACTAACCCTAACCCTGAAACTAACCCTAAATCTAACCCTAAGCAAACCCTATCAATAGCCCTAACACTCTATCCCTAACACTAATACTAACACTCAAACCCTAACACTAACCTTAGCCATAAGATTCTAATCCTAACCTTAACCCTAACCCTAACCCTAACCCTCGAACTCTCTAAACATAACCATAACACTTACCCTCTAAAGCTAACTGCAAGCCTAACCATAACCTTAAACCCTACCATCACCCAAACCTAATTGTAACCCTAACCGTTACTCTAACCCTAACACTAACCCAAACCAAAACCTAACACTAAACCTAACCCTAACCCTAAACCTAACCCTAACACTAACACTAACCCCAAACCTCTAATCCTAAGCGTAACCCTATCCCTAACCCTAACCCTCTAACGCTCTAACCCTAACAATAACTCTAAGCCTAAACCTAACCCTAAACCTAACCCTAAACCTAACCCTAAACCTAGCCCTAACCCTAACTCTAAAACTAACCCTAACCATAACCCTAACCCTAACCCTAAACCCTAACCCTAACCCTAACTTAAAACTAAGCCTAACTAAACCCTAACCCTAAAACTATGCCTAGCCCTATCCCTCTAACCCTAACACTAATAGTAACCCTCAAACCCTAACACTAACACTAACCGTAACCCTCTACCCAAAACCTTAACCCCGACCCTAACCCTAAACCTCTAACATTCTAAATATAAGCCTAACACTTACCCACTAATCCTAACCCTAAGCCTAGCCATAATCCTAAACCCAACCGTCACCCAAACATAATCCAAACCCTAACCGTTACCCTAAACCTAACACTAACCCCAACCCTAACACTTACTCTAAAGCTATCACTAACCCTAACACTTACTCGCACCAAAACCATAATCCTAGCACTCTCACCCTAAAGGTAACCCCAACCTAGCCCTAAGTCTCACCCAAACCCTAAACGTAACCCATAACCTAAACCTTACACTTATTCCAACCCTAACCCAAAACTTAACCCTAAGCGTAACACTCTAACCCTAAGCGTAAGCCTATCCCTAACCCTAACCCTCTAACGCTCTAACCCTAACACTAAAACTAACCCTAACCCTAAACCTAACCCTAACCCTAACCTTAACCCTAACCCTAACCCTAACCCGCTAAGTCTCTAAACATAACCCTAACACTTAACCTATAATGCTTACCCTAAACCTAAACATAACCCTAAACCCAACCATCACACATACCTACTCCTAAACCTAACCGTTACCCTAAACCTAGCACTATCCCTAAGCCTAACACTAACCATCCAATCATCTGAACCTAGACCTAAGCCTAACCCTTAACTTAACCCGAACCCTAACCCTAACCCTCTAACCATAAGTCTAACCATAATCCTCTAACGTGAACCCTAACCCTAACCCTAATCACAAAAATAACACTCTAATGCTGACCATATCCGGGACACTAACCTGAACACTAACCCTCTAACACTCTAAACCTAACCCTAACCCTAAACCTAACCCTAACCCTAAATCTAACACTCTAAGCCTAACCCTATTAATAAGCCTCTAAACCTAACCCTCTAACCCTCTATCCCTAACCATAACCCTAAACCTAAACCTAACACTAAACCTAACCTCTAATCCTAACGTTAACCCTGACGCCAAGGACAAACCTAACCCTCTAAACCTAATCCTAACGTTAACCCCAACCCTCTAAACTTAACCATAAACATAATCCTAACCCTAAACATCCAAACCTCTAACCCTAAACATAACCCTAACCCTACTAATAACCGTAATGCTAAACCTTACACTAACTCTAATCCTAAACCTAAGCCTTACCCTAAACCTAACCTTAACCCTAACCCTAACACTCTAACCCTAAACCCTAACCCTAAACCTAACCCTATCCCTCTAACGCTCTAAGCCTAACACTAACAGAAACCCTAACCCTAACGCTAAACATAACCCTAAACCTAACACTAACCCTAACCCTAACACTAACACTAAAAATAACCATAACCATAACCCGAACCCTAAACCCTAACCCTAACCCTAACCCTAAACCTTAACCTAAACCTTACCCTTACTCCAACCCTAACCCTAAACCTAACCTAACCTTAACACTAAATCTAACCCTAAATGTAACTCTAACTCTAAACCTAACACGTAACACTAACCCTAGCCCTAACCCTAACCCTAACCCTAAACCCTAACACGAACCTTAAACCTAACCTTAACAGTAACAGAAACTCTAACTCAAACCCTAACCCTATCGTGATTCCTAACCCTAACCCTAATCCTAACAATAACCCTCTAATGCTAAACATATCCCTAACACTAAACGTAACCCCAACCCTAACCCTAACCCTAAACCCTAAACCTAATCCTAACCCTAAAACTAACCTTAAATCTAACACTAACCCTAACACTATCCCTAGCCCTAACCCTAACCCTAAACCCTAACCCTAGCCCTAACCCTAAAACTAACCCTAAATTTAACCCTAAACCTAACATTATCCCTAGCCCTAACGCTCTAAACGCTAACACTAATACTAACCCTCAAACCTAACACTAACACTAACCGTAACCCTCTAACACTAACTTTAACACCCATTACCCTAACCCTCTAACTCACTAAACATAACCCTAACACTTACCCTCTAATCCTTACCCTAAGCCTAACCATAACCCTAAACCCAACCGTCACCTAAACCTAATCCTAACCCTAACCGTTACCCTAAACATAAAACTAACCCTAACCCTAACACTTACTCTAACACTAACCCTAACCCTAACACTAACATTAACCCTAACCATAAACCTAAACCTAACCAAAACCCTAACCCTAAACATCCAACCCTCTAACCCTAAACCTAACCGTAACCTTAACCCTAATACTAACGGTAACGCTAACCCTAACACTAACTCAAAACCTACACCTCAGCCTTGCCCTAAACCTAACCTTAACCCTAATCCTAACCCTCTAATCCTAAGCCTAACCCTACCCCTAACCCTACCCCTCTAATGCTTTAACACTAACACTAACACTAAACCTAAACCTAACACTAAACCTAAACCTAACCCTAACACTAACTTAACCCTAACACTAAACCTAACCGTAAAACTAACCCTAACCCTAACCCTAAACCTAAAACGTAACCCTAACCCTAACCCTGAAACTAACCCTAAATCTAACCCTAAGCCAAACCCTATCAATAGCCCTAACACTCTATCCCTAACACTAATACTAACACTCAAACCCTAACACTAACCCTAGCCGTAAGATTCTAATCGTAACCGTAACCCTAACCTTAACCCTAACCCTCGAACTCTCTAAACATAACCATAACACTTACCCTCTAAAGCTAACTGTAAGCCTAACCATAACCTTAAACCCTACCATCACCCAAACCTAATTGTAACCCTAACCGTTACTCTAACCCTAACACTAACCCTAAACCAAACCCTAACACTAAAGCTAACCCTAACTCTAAACCTAGCCCTAACCCTAACACTCTAACCCTAAGCGTAACCCTATCGCTAACCATAACCCTCTCACACTCTAACCCTAACACTAATACTATCGCTAACCTAAACCTAACCCTAACACTAACCTTAACCCTAACCCTAACCCTAATTCGCTAATTCTCTAAACATAACCCTAACACTTAACCTATAATGCTTACCCTAAGCCTAACCATAACCCTAAACCCAATCGTCACCCATACCTAATCCTAACCCTAACCGTTTCCCTAAACCTAACACTATCCCTAACCCTAACACTAACCATCCAATCGTCTAAACCTAGCCCTAAGCCTAACCCTTAACTTAACCCGAACACTAACCCTGACCCTCTAACCATAAGTCTAACCATAATCCTCTAACGTGAACCCTAACCCTAACCCTAATCACAACAATAACACTCTAATGCTAACCATATCCAGGACAATAACCCGAATATTAACCCTCTAACCTTCTAAACCTAAACCTAACCCTAAACATAACCCTAACCCTACATCTAACACTCTAACACTAACCCTATTAATAAGCCTCTTAACCTAACACTCTAACCCTCTATCCCTAACCATAACCCTAACCCTAAACCTAACACAAAACCTAATCTCTAACCCTAACGCTAACCGTCACCCTAAGACCAAACCTAACCCTCTAGACCTAATCCTAACGCTAACCCCAACCCTCTAAACTTAACCGTAACCATAACCCTAACCCTAAACATCCAAACCTCTAACCCTAAACCTAACCCTAACCCTAACACTAACCCTAAACCTCTAACAATATGCCTAACCCTATCCCTAACCCTAATCCTCTAATGCACTAACACTATCACTAACACTATCTCTAACCCTAACCCTAAAACTAACCCTAATCCTAAAACTAACCCTAACCCTTACCCTAACCCTAACCCTAACCCTAAAACCTAACCCTAACCCTAACCCTAAAACTAAGCCTAAATTTAACCCTAAACCTAACACTATCCCTAGCCCTAACCCTCCAAACCCTAACACCAATAATAACCCTCAAACCTAACACTAACACTAACCATAACCCTCTAACCCTAACTTTAACCCCGACCATTACCCTAACCCTCTAACTCACTAAACATAACTCTAACACTTACTCTCTAATCCTTACCCTAATCCTAACCATAACCCTAAACCCAACCGTCACCTAAACCTAATCCTAACCCTAACCGTTACCCTAAACATAACACTAACCCTAACCCTAACACTTACTCTAACACTATCCTTAACCCTAACACTAACACTAACCCTAACCATAAACCTAACCCTAACCATAACCCTAACCCTAATCATCCAACCTTCTAACGCTAAACCTAACCCTAACCCTAACCCTAATACTAACGGTAACGCTAACCCTAACAGTAACTCAAAACCTTCACATGAGCCTTGCCCTAAACCTAACCTTAACCCTAAGCCTAACCCTCTAAACCTAAGCCTAACCCTACCCCTCTAATGCTTTAACCCTAAACCTAAACCTAAACCTGACCCTAAACCTAAACCTAACCCTAACACTAACTTAACCCTAACCCTAACCCTAACCGTAAAACTAACCCTAACCCTAACCCTAACCCTAAACCGTAACCCTAACCCTAACCCTGAAACTAACCTTAAATCTAACCCTAAGCCAAACCCTATCAATAGCCCTAACACTCTATCCCTAACACTAATACTAACACTCAAACCCTAACACTAACCCTAGCCGTAAGATTCTAATCCTAACCTTAACCCTAACCCTAACCCTAACCCTCGAACTCTACAAACATAACCATAACACTTACCCTCTAAAGCTAACTGTAAGCCTAACCATAACCTTAAACCCTACCATCACCCAAATCTAATTGTAACCCTAACCGTTACTCTAACCCTAACACTAACCCAAACCAAACCCTAACACTAAACCTAACCCTAACCCTAACACTAACACTAACCCCAAACCTCTAACCCTAAGCGTAACCCTATCCCTAACCCTAACCCTCTAACGCTCTAACCCTAACACTAACACTACCCCTAAACCTAACCCTAAACCTAACCTCAACCTAGCCCTAACCCTAACTCTAAAACTAACCCTAACAGTAACCCTAACCCTAACCCTAACCATAAACCCTAACCCTAACCCTAACCTAAAACTAACCGTAACTCTAACCCTAACCCTAAAATTATGCCTAGCCCTATCCCTCTAACCCTAACACTAACACTTACCGTAACCCTCTACCCCTAACCTTAACCCCCACCCTAAACCTAAACCTCTAACACTCTAAACATAACCCTAACACTTACCGTCTAAACCTAACCCTAAGCCTAGCCATAACCCTAAACCCAACCGTCACCCAAACCTAATCCAAACCCTAAACGTAACACTAAATCTAACACTAACCCCAACCCTAACACTTACTCTAACCCTAACACTAACCCTAACACTTACTCTCACCATAACCCTAATCCTAACACTCTCACCCTAAACGTAACCCCAAACCTAACCCTAAGTCTCAACCTAACCCTAAACATAACCCATAACCTAAACCTTACACTTACTCCAAACCTAACCCTAAACCTAACCCTAACCCTAACACTCTAACCCAAAGCGTAACCCTATCCCTAACCCTAACCCTCTCACACTCTAACCTTAACACTAATACTAACCCTAACCCTAAACCTAAACCTAACCCTAACCTTAACCCTAACCCTAACCCTAACCCGCTAAGTCTGTAAACATAACCCTAACACTTAACCTATAATGCTTACCCTAAGCCTAAACATAACCCTAAACCCAACCATCACCCATACCTATTCCAAAACCTAACCGTTACCCTAAACCTAGCACTATCCCTAAGCCTAACACTAACCATCCAATCATCTAAACCTAGACCTAAGCCTAACCCTTAACTTAACCCGAACCCTAACCCTAGCCCTCTAACCATAGGTCTAACCATAATCCTCTAACGTGAACCCTAACCCTAACCCTAATCACAACAATAACACTCTAATGCTAACCATATCCGGGACACTAACCCGAACACTAACCCTAACTGTAACCCTCTAAACATAACTTTAACCCTAACCCTAACCCTAACCCTCTAACTCTCTAAATATAACCCTAACACGTACCCTCTAAACGGAACCCCAAGCCTAACCATAACCTTAAACCCTACCGTCACCCAAACCTATTCCTAACCCTATCAGTTACCCTAACCCTAACACTAACCCTAACTCTAACCCTAATCCTAACCCTAACCCTAACACTAACCCTAACCCTCTAACCCTAAGCCTAACCCTATCCCTAACCCTAACCCTCTAATGCTCTAACACTAACACTATCTCTAACCCTAACCCTAAACCTAATCCTAACCCTAAAATAACCCTAACGCTTACCCTAACCCTAACCGCAAACCTTAACACTAACCCTATACCTAAAACTAACACTAAATTTAACCCTAAACGTATCACTATCCCTAGTCCTAACCCTCTAACCCTAACACTAATACTAACCCTCAAACCTAACACTAACACTAACCGTAACACTCTAAACCTAACCTTAACCCCCACCCTAACCCTAACCCTCTAACTCACTAAACATAACCCTAACACTTACCCTCTAAACCTTACCCTAAGCCTAACCATAACCCTAAACCCAACCGTCACCTAAAACTAATCCTAACCCTAACCGTTACCCTAAACATAACACTAACCCTAACCGTAACACTTACTCTAACCCTAACCCTAAACCTAACACTAACCCTAACCATAAACCTAACCCTAACCATAACCCTAACCCTAAACATCCAACCCTCTAAACCTAAACCTAAACCTAACCCTAACCCTAACCCTAATACTAACCGTAAAGCTAATCCGAACACTAACCCAAATCCTAAACCTCAGCCTTGCCCTAAACCTAACTTTAACCCTAATCCTAACCCTCTAACCCTAAGCCTAACCCTACCCCTAACCCTACCCCTCTAACGCTCTAACCCTAACACTAACACTAAACCTAATCCTAACCCTAAACCTAAACCTAACCCTAACACTAACATAACCCTAAACCTAAACCTAACCCTAACCATAAAATGAGCCCTAAACCTAACCCTAACCCTAAACCCTAACCCAAACCCTAACCGTGAAACTAACCCTAAATCTAACCCTAAGCCAAACCCTATCAATAGCCCTAACGCTCTATCCCTAACACTAACACTCAAACCATAACACTAACCCTAGCCGTAAGCCTGTAATCCTAAACTTAACCCTAACCCTAAACCTAACTGTCTAACTCTCTAAACATAACCCTAACACTTACACTCTAAAGCGAACCGTAAGCCTAACCATAACCTTAAACCCTACCATCAACCAAAACTAATCGTAACCCTAACTGTTACCCTAACCCTAACACTAACCCTAAACCGAACCCTAAACCTAGCCCTAACCCTAACTCTAAAACTAACCCTAACCAAAACCCTAACCCTAACCCTAAACCCTAACCCTAACCCTAACCCTAAAACTAACCCTAACTCTAACCCTAACCCTAAAATTATCCCTAGCCCTAACCCTCTAAACCTAACACTAATAGTAACCCTCAAACCCTAACACTAACACTAACCGTAACCCTCTACCCCTAACATTAACCCCCACCCTAACCCTAAACCTCTAACACTGTAAACATAACCCTAACACTTACCCTCTAAACCTAACCTTAAGCCTAGCCATAACCCTAAACCCAACCGTCACCCAAACCTAATCCAAACACTAACCGTTACCCTAAACCTAACACTAACACCAACGCTAACACTTACTCTAACCCTAACACTAACCCTAACACTTACTCTCACCATAACCCTAATCCTAACACTCTTACCCTAAACGTAACCCCAAACCTAACCCTAAGTCTCACCCTAACCCTAAACGTAACCCATAACCTAAACCTTACAGTTACTCCAAACTTAACCCTAAACCTAACCCTAACCCTAACACTCTAACCCTAAGCATAACCCTATCCCTAACCCTAACCCTCTCACACTCTAACGCTAACACTAATACTAAGCCTAACCCTAAACCTAACCCTAACCCTAACCTTAACCCTAACCCTAACCGTAACCCACTAAGTCTCTAAACATACCCTAACACTTAACCTATAATGCTTACCCTAAGCCTAACCATAACCCTAAACCCAACCGTCACCCATACCTAATCCTAACCCTAACCATTTCCCTAAACCTAACACTATCCCTAACCCTAACACTAACCATTCAATCATCTAAACCTAGCCCTAAGCCTAACAGTTAACTTAACCCGAACACTAACCCTGACCCTCTAACCATAAGTCTAACCATAATCCTCTAACGTGAACCCTAACCCTAACCCTAATCACAACAATAACACTCTAATGCTAACCATATACGGGACACTAACCCGAACACTAACCCTCTAACCCTCTAAACCTAACCCTAACCCTAAAACTAACCCTAACCCTAAATCTAACACTCTAAGCCTAACCCTATTAATAAGCCTCTAAACCTAACCCTCTAACCCTCTATCCCTAACCATAACCCTAAACCTAAACCTAACACTAAACCTAAACTCTAACCCTAACGCTAACCCTGACGCTAAGAACAAACCTAACCCTCTAAACCTAATCCTAATGCTAACCCCAACCCTCTAAACTTAACCATAACCATAATCCTAACCCTAAACATCCAAACCTCTAACCCTAAACATAACACTAACCCTAACCCTAATACTAACTGTAATGCTAAACATTACACTAAACCTAATCGTAAACCTAAGTCTTACCCTAAACCTAACATTGCCCCTAACCCTAACCCTCTAACCCTAAGCCTAACCCTACCCCTAACCCTATCCCTCTAAGGCTCTAAGCCTAACACTAACAGAAAACCTAACCCTAACGCTAAACATAACCCTAAACCAGCACTAATCCTAACCCTAACACTAACACTAAAAATAACCATAACCCTAACCCTAACCCTAAACCCTAACCCTAACCCTAACCCTAAACCTTAACCTAAACCTTACCCTTACTCCAACCCTAACCCTAAACCTAACCTAACCTTAACACTAAATCTAACCCTAAATCTAACTCTAACTCTAACCCTAACACGTAACACTAACCCTAGCCATAACCCTAACCCTAAGCCTAAGCCCTAACACGAACATTAAACCTAACCTTAACAGTAACAGATACTCTAACTCGAACCCTAACCCTATCGTGAATCCTAACCCTAACCCTAATCCTAACAATAACCCTCTAATGCTAAACATATCCCTAACACTAAACCTAACCCCAACCCTAACCCTAACCCTAAACCCTAAACCTAACCCTAACCCTAAAACTAACCCTAAATCTAACCCTAAACCAAACACTATCCCTAGCCCTAACCCTCTAACCCTAACACTAATAGTAACCCTCAAACCCTAACACTAACACAAACTGTAACCCTCTAACTCTAAGCTTAACCCCCACCATAACCATAACCCTCTAACTCTCTAAATATTATGCTAACACTTACCCTCTAATCCTTACCCTAAGCATAACCATAACCCTAAACCCAACCGTCACCCAAAACTAATCCTAACCCTAACAGTTAACCTAAACCTAACACTAACCCTAACGCTAACACTTACTCTAACCCTAACCCTAACCCTAAAACTAACACTAACACTAACACTAACCATATAGCTAACCCTAACGATAACACTAATACTAACACTCTAACCCAAAACGTAACCCCAAACCTAACCCTAAGTCTCACCCTAACCCCAAAACTAAACCTTAACCTTAACCTTACAATTCCTGCAAACCTAACCCTAAACCTAACCTAACCCTAACACTAAATCTAACCCTAACTGTAACTCTAACACTAACCCTAACACCTAACACTAACCCTAGCCCTAACACTAACCCTAACCCTAAACCCTAACACAAAACTTAATCCTAACTCTAACAGTAACAGTAACTCTAACTCTAAACCTAACCCTATCCATAAACATAACCCTAACACTAACAATCCAATCGTCTAACCCTAGCCCTAATCCTAACCCTTACCCTAACTTGAACCCTAACCCTAACACTCTAAACATAAGTCTACCCATAATCCTCTAACGTGAACCCTAACCCTAACCCTAATCCTAACAATAACACTCTAATGCTAACCATATCCCGAACACTAACCCGAACCCTAAACCTCTAACCCTCTAACCCTAACCCTAAACCTAACCCTCACCCTAAAACTAAAAATCTAACCCTAAGCCTATCCCTAAGCCTCTAAACCTAACCATTTAACACTCTAACCCTAACCATAACCCTAAACCTAACCATAACATTAAACCTAACCTCTAAACCTAATGGTAACCCTGACCCTAACACCAATCCTAACCCTCTAAATCTAACCCTAACGCTAACCTCAACCCTTTAAACCTAACCATAACCATAACCCTAACCCTAATCTTCCAACACTCTAACCCTAAACCTAACACTAACCCTAACCCTAATACTAACCGTAATGCTAAACCATACACTAACCCTAATCCTAAACCTAAGCCTTACCCTAAACCTAACCTTAACCCTAACCCTCTAACACTAAGCCTAACCCTACCCCTAAGCCTATGCCTCTAACGCTCTAATCCTAACACTAACAGAAACCCTAAACCTAACCCTAAACATAACCCTAACTCTAACAATAAACCTAACCCTAACACTAAACCTAACCCTAACCCTAACTCTAACCCTAACCCTAACAGTAAAACTAACGCTACCACTAACCCTATTCGTAAACCTAAGGCTTACCCTAAACCTAACCTTAACCCTAACCTTAACCCTCTAACCATAAGCCTAACCCTACCTCTAACCCTTTGCCTCTAACGCTCTAACCTTAAACTAACACTAAAACTAACCCTAACACTAAACCTAACCCTAACCCTAACACTAACCCTAACCCTATCCCTAAACCTAACCCTAAAACTAACACTAACCCTAATGCTAAAACTAACACTAAACCCTAAACCTAAACCTAAACCTGAAACTAACCCTAAATCTAACCCTATGCCTAATGCTGTCCCTAGCTCTAACCCTCTCTCCTTAACACTAATACTAACCCTCAAACCCTAACACTAACACTAACTGTAACCCTGTAAAGCTAACTTTAACCCTAACCCTAACCCTAACCCTCTAACTCTCTAAATACAACCCTAACAGTTACCCTCTAAACGGAACCCCAAGCCTAACCATAACCTTAAACCCTACCGTCACCCAAACCTATTCCTAACCCTATCAGTTACCCTAACCCTAACCCTAACCCCGAACCCTAACCCTAAAACTAACCCTCGCTCTAACCCTATTCCTGACCGTATCGCTAGCCCTAACCCAGTAACCCTAAAACTAATACTAACTCTTAAACCCTAAAACTAACCCTAACCGTAACCCTCTAACCCTAACCTTAACCCTAACCCTAACCCTAACAGTCTAACCCTCTAAACATAACCCTAACCCTTACCCTCTAAACCTAACCCTAAGCCTAGCCATAACCCTAAACCCAACCGTCATCCAAACCTAATCCAAACCCTAAAAGTTACCCTAAACCTAACAGTAACCCTAACTCTAACCCTAAACCTAATCCTAACCCTAACACTAACCCTAACCCTCTAACCCTAAGCCTAACCCTAAACCTAACCCTAACCCTCTAATGCTCTAACACTAACACTATCTCTAACACTAACCCTAAACCTAACCCTAACCCTAAAAATAACCCTAACCCTTACCCTAAACCTAACCCAAAACCCTAACCCTAACCCTATCCCTAAAACTAACCCTAAATTTAACCCTAAACGTATCACTATCCCTAGTCCTAACCCTCTAACCCTAACACAAATACTAACCCTCAAACCTAACACTAACACTAACTGTAACCCTCTAACCCTAACCTTAACCCTAACCCTAACCCTAAACCTCTAACTCTCTAAATATAACCCTAACACTTACCCTCTAAACGGAACCCCAAGCCTAACCATAACCTTAAACCCTACCGTCACCCAAACCTATTCCTAACCCTATCAGTTACCCTAACCCTAACACTAACCCTAACTCTAACCCTAAACCTAACCCTAACCCTAACAGTAACCCTAACCCTCTAACCCTAAGCCTAACCCTAATCCTAACCCTAACCCTCTAATGCTCTAACACTAACACTATCTCTAACACTAACCCTAAACCTAACCCTAACCCTAAAAATAACCCTAACCCTTACCCTAACCCTAACCCCAAACCCTAACCCTAACCCTATCCATAAACCTAACCCTAAATTTAACCCTAAACGTATCACTATCCCTAGTCCTAACCCTCTAACCCTAACACTAATACTAACCCTCAAACCTAACACTAACACTAACCGTAACCCTCTAACCCTAACCTTAACCCCCACCCTAACCCTAACCCTCTAACTCACTAAACATAACCCTAACACTTACCCTCTAATGCTTACCCTAAGCCTAACCAAACCCTAAACCCAACCGTCACCTAAACCTAATCCTAACCCTAACCGTTACCCTAAACATAACACTAACCCTAACCGTAACACTTACTCTAACCCTAACCCTAACCCTAACACTAACCCTAACCATAAACCTAACCCTAACCATAACCCTAAACCTAAACATCCAACCCTCTAAACCTAAACCTAACACTAACCCTAACCCTAACACTAACCGTAACGCTAACCCGAACAGTAACCCAAATCGTAAACCTCAGCCTTGCCCTAAACCTTACCTTAACCCTAATCCTAGCCCTCTAACCCTAAGCCTAACCCTACCCCTAACCCTACCCCTCTAACGCTCTAACCCTAACACTAACACTAAACCTAATCCTAACCCTAAACCTAAACCTAACCCTAACACTAACATAACCCTAACCCTAAACCTAACCGTAACCGTAAAACTAACCCTAACCCTAACCCTAACCCTAAACCCTAACCTAAACCCTAACCGTGAAACTAACCCTAAATCTAACCCTAAGCCAAACCCTTTCAATAGCCCTAACGCTCTATCCCTAACACTAATACTAACACTCAAACCCTAACACTAACCCTAGCCGTAAGCCTATAATCCTAACCTTAACCCTAACCCTAACCCTAACAGTCTAACTCTCTAAACATAACCCTAACACTTACACTCTAAAGCTAACAGTAAGCCTACACATAACCTTAAACCCTACCCTCAACAAAACCTAATCGTAACCCTAACTGTTACCCTAACCCTAACACTAACCCTAAACCGAACCCTAAACCTAGCCCTAACCCTAACTCTAAAACTAACCCTAACCAAAACCCTAACCCTAACCCTAAACCCTAACCCTAACCCTAACCCTAAAACTAACCCTAACTCTAACCCTAACCCTAAAACTATCCCTAGCCCTAACCCTCTAAACCTAACAGTAATAGTAACCCTCAAACCCTAACACTAACACTAACCGTAACCCTCTACCCCTAACCTTAACCCCCACCCTAACCCTAAACCTCTAACACTCTAAACATAACCCTAACACTTACCCTGTAAACCTAACCCTAAGCCTAGCCATAACCCTAAACCCAACCGTCACCCAAACCTAATCCAAACCCTAAACGTTACCCTAAACCTAACACTAACCCTAACTCTAACCCTAAACCTAACCCTAACCCTAATCCTAACCCTAACCCTCTAATGCTCTAACACTAACACTATCTCTAACCCTAACCCTAAACCTAAACCTAACCGTAAAAATAACCCTAACCCTTACCCTAACCCTAACCCCAAACCCTAACCCTAAACCGATCCCTAAAACAAACCCTAAATTTAACCCTAAACGTATCACTATCCCTAGTCCTAACCCTCTAACCCTAAAACTAACCCTCAAACCTAACACTAACACTAACCGTAACCCTCTAACCCTAACCTTAACTCCCACCCTAACCCTAATCCTCTAACTCCCTAAACATAACCCTAACACTTACCCTCTAATCCTTACCCTAAGCCTAACCATAACCCTAAACCCAACCGTCACCTAAACCTAATCCTAACCCTAACCGTTACCCTAAACATAACACTAACCCTAACCGTAACACTTACTCTAACCCTAACCCTAACCCTAACACTAACCCTAACCATAAACCTAACCCTAACCATAACCCTAACCCTAAACATCCAACCCTCTAAACCTAAACCTAACCTTAACCCTAACCCTAATACTAACCGTAACGCTAACCCGAACACTAACCCAAATCGTAAACCTCAGCCTTGCCCTAAACCTTACCTTAACCCTAATCCTAGCCCTCTAACCCTAAGCCTAACCCTACCCCTAACCCTACCCCTCTAACGCTCTAACCCTAACACCAACACTAAACCTAATCATAACCCTAAACCTAAACCTAACCCTAACACTAACATAACCCTAACCCTAAACCTAACATTAACCGTAAAACTAACCCTAACCCTAACACTAACACTAAACCCTAACCCAAACCCTAACCGTGAAACTAACCCTAAATCTAACCCTAAGCCAAACCCTATCAATAGCCATAACGCTCTATCCTTAACACTAATACTAACACTCAAACCCTAACACTAACCCTAGCCATAAGCCTATAATCCTAACCTTAACCCTAACCCTAACCCTAACAGTCTAACTCTCTAAACATAACCCTAACACTTAAACCTAAACCCTTACTTAAACCCTAACACTTACACTAAAGCTAACCGTAAGCCTAACCATAACCTTAAACCCTACCATCAACCAAACCTAATCGTAACCGTAACTGTTAACCTAACCCTAACACTAACCCTAAACCGAACCCTAAACCTAGCCCTAACCCTAACTCTAAAACTAACCCTAACCCTAACCCTAACCCTAACCCTAACCCTAACCCTAACCCTAACCTAACCCTCTCACGCTCTAACCTTAACACTAATACTAAACCTAACCCTAAACCTAACCCTAACCCTAACCTTAACCCTAACCCTAACCCGCTAAGTCTCTAAACATAACCCTAACACTTAACCTATAATGCTTACCGTAAGCCTAACCATAACCCTAAACACAACCGTCACCCATACCTAATCCTAACCCTAACCGTTTCCTTAAACCTAACACTATCCCTAACCCTAACACTAACCATACAATCGTCTAAACCTAGCCCTAACCCTAACCCTAACCCTAACCCTAACACTAACACTAACCCTGACCCTCTAACCATAAGTCTAACCATAATCCTCTAACATGAACCCTAACCCTAACCCTAATCACAACAATAACACTCTAATGCTAACCATATCCGGGACACTAACCCGAACACTAACCCTCTAACCCTCTAAACCTAACCCTAACCCTAAACATAACCCTAACCCTAAATCTAACAGTCTAAGCCTAACCCTATTAATAAGCCTCTAAACCTAACCCTCTAACCCTCTATCCCTAACCATAACCCTAAACCTAAACCTAACACTAAACCTAACCTCTAAATCTAACGCTAACGCTGACGCTAAGAACAAACCTAACCCTCTAAACCTAATCCTAACGCTAACCCCAACCCTCTAAACTTAACCATAACCATAATCCTAACCCTAAACATCCAAACCTCTAACCCTAAACATAACCCTAACCCCAACCCTAATACTAACCGTAATGCTAAACCTTACACTAACCCTAATCCTAAACCTAAGCCTTACCCTAAACCTAACCTTAACCCTAACCCTAACCCTCTAACACTAAGCCTAATCTTACCGCTAAATCTATCCCTCTAACGCTCTAAGCCTAACACTAACAGAAACCCTAACCCTAATGCTAAACATAATCCTAAACCTAACACTAACACGAACCCTAACACTAACATTAAAAATAACCATAACCCTAACCCGAACCCTAAACCCTAACCCTAACCCTAACTCTAAACCTTAACCTAAACCTTACCCTTATTCCAACCCTAACCCTAAACCTAACCTAACCTTAACACTAAATCTACCCCTAAATCTAACTCTAACTCTAACCCTAACACGTAACACTAACCCTAGCCCTAACTCTTATCCTAAACCTAAACCCTAACACGAACCTCAAACCTAACCTTAACAGTAACAGAAACTCTAACACGAACCCTAAACCTAACGTGAATCCTAACCCTAACCCTAATCCTAACAATAACCCTCTAATGCTAAACATATCCCTAACACTAAACCTAACCCCAACCCTAACCCTAACCCTAAACCCTAAACCTAACCCTAACCCTAAAACTAACCCTAAATCTAAAACTAACCCTAACACTATCCCTAGCCCTAACCCTCTAACTCTAACACTAATAGTATCCCTCAAACCCTAACGCTAACACTAACCGTAACCCTCTAACTCTAACCTTAACCCCCACCATAACCATAACCCTTTAACTCTCTAAATATTATGCTAACACTTACCCTCTAATCCTTACCCTAAGCATAACCATAACCCTAAACCCAACCGTCACCCAAAACTAATCCTAACCCTAACAGTTAACCTAAACCTAACACTAACCTTAATGCTAACACTTACTCTAACCCTAACCCTAACCCTAAAACTAACACTAACACTAACACTAACCATATAGCTAACCCTAACGATCACACTAATACTAACACTCTAACCCAAAACGTAACCCCAAACCTAACCCTAAGTCTCACCCTAACCCCAAAACTAAACCTTAACCTTAACCTTACAATTCCTCCAAACCTAACCCTAAACCTAACCTAACCCTAACACTAAATCTAACCCTAACTGTAACTCTAACACTAACCCTAACACCTAACACTAACCCTAGCCCTAACACTAACCCTAACCCTAAACCCTAACACAAACCTTAATCCTAACTCTAACAGTAACAGTAACTCTAAATCTAACCCTAACCCTATCCATAAACATAACCGTAACACTAACAATCCAATCGTCTAACCCTAGCCCTAAGCCTAACCCTTACCCTAACCTGAACCGTAACCCTAACGCTCTAAACATAAGTCTACCCATAATCCTCTAACGTGAACCCTAATCCTAACCCTAATCCTAACAATAACACTCTAATGCTAACCATATCCCAAACACTAACCCGAACCCTAAAGCTCTAACCCTCTAACCCTAACCCTAAACCTAACCCTCACCCTAAAACTAAAAATCTAACCCTAAGCCTATCCCTAAGCCTCTAAACCTAACCATTTAACACTCTAACCCTAACCATAACCCTCAAACTAACCCTAACAGTAAAACTAACTTCTAAACCTAATGCTAACCCTGACCCGAACACCAATCCTAACCCTCTAAATCTAACCCTAACGCTAACCTCAACCCTTTAAACCTAACCATAACCATAACCATAACCCTAATCTTCCAACACTCTAACACTAAACCTAACACTAACACTAACCCTAATACTAACTGTAATGCTAAATCATACACTAACCCTAAACCTAAACCTAAGCCTTACCCTAAACCTAACCTTAACCCTAAACCTAACCCTCTAACCCTAAACCTAACCCTAACCCTAACACTCTAACCCTAAGCGTAACCCTATCGCTAACCCTAACCCTCTCACATTCTAACCCTAACACTAATACTAACGCTAACCTAAACCTAACCCTAAGCCTAAACTTAACCCTAACCCTAAACCTAATTCGCTAATTCTCTAAACATAACCCTAACACTTAACCTATAATGCTTACCCTAAGCCTAACCATAACCCTAATCCCAACCGTCACCCATACCTAATCCTAACCCTAACCGTTTCCCTAAACCTAACACTATCCCTAACCCTAACACTAACCATCCAATCGTCTAAACCTAGCCCTAAGCCTAACCCTTAACTTAAACCGAACACTAACCCTGACCCTCTAACCATAAGTCTAACCATAATTCTCTAACGTGAACCCTAACCCTAACCCTAATCACAACAATAACACTCTAATGCTAACCATATCCGGGACACTAACCCGAACACTAACCCTCTAACCCTCTAAACCTAAGCCTAACCCTAAACCTAACCCTAACCCTATTAATAAGCCTCTAAACCTAACCCTCTAACCCACTATCCCTAACCAAAACCCTAAACCTAAACCTAACACTAAACCTAACCATAACCCTAATGCTAACCGTAACACTAACCGTAACACTAACCCTAATCCTAAACCTAAGCCTTACCCTAAACCTAACCTTAACCCTAACCTTAACCCTCTAACCGTAAGCCAAAACCTACCCCTAACCCTTTCCCTCTAACGCTCTAACCCTATAACTAACACTAACCCTAACCCTAACACTAAACCTAACTCTAACCCTAACACTAACCCTAACCCTATCCCTAAACCTAACCGGAAAACTAACACTAACCCTAACGCTAAACCTAACCCTAAACCTATACATGAAACTAACCCTAAATCTAACCCTAAGCCTAATGCTGACCCTAGCTCCAAACCTCTATCCCTAACACTAATACTAACCCTCAAACCCTAACACTAACCCTAACCGTAACCCTCTAAACCTAACCTTAACCCTAACCATAACCCTAACCCTCTAACTCTCTAAACATAACCCTAACACTTACCCTCTAAACGGAACCCTAAGCCTAACCATAACCTTAAAACCTACCGTCACCGAAAACTATTCCTAACCCTATCTGTTACCCTAACCCTAACACTAACCCTAAACCTAACACTAACCCTAACTCTAACCCTAAACCTAACCCTAACCCTAACCCTAACACTAACCCTAACCCTCTAAAAATAAGCCTAACCCTATCCCTAACCCTAATCCTCAAATGCACTAACACTAACACTAACACTATCTCTAACCCTAACCCTAAACCTAACCCTAATCCTAAAACTAACCCTAACCCTTACCCTAAACCTAACCCTAAACCCTAACCCTAACCCTAACCCTAAAACTAACCCTAAATTTAACCCTAAACCTAACACTATCCCTAGCCCTAACCCTCTAAACCCTAACACTAATACTAACCCTCAAACATAACACTAACACTAACCGTAACCCTCTAACCCTAACTTTAATCCCCACCATTTCCCTAACCCTCTAATTCACTAAACATAACCCTAACACTTACCCTTTAATCCTTACTCTAAGCCTAACCATAATCCTAAACCCAACCGTCACCTAAACCTAATCCTAACCCTAACTGTTACCCTAAACATAACACTAACCCTAACCCTAACACTTACTCTAACACTAACCCTAACCTTAACACTAACACTAACCCTAACCATACACCTAACCCTAACCATAACCCTAACCCTAAACATCCAACCCTCTAACCCTAAACCTAACCCTAACCCTAACCCTAATACTAACGGTAACGCTAACCCTAAGACTAACTCAAAACCTACACCTCAGCCTTGCCCTAAACCTAACCTTAACCCTAATCCTAACCCTCTAAACCTAAGCCTAACCCTACCCCTAACCCTACCCCTCTAATGCTTTAACGCTAACACTAACTCTAAACCTAAACCTAACCCTAAACCTAAACCTAACCCTAACACTAACTTAACCCTAACCCTAACCCTAATCGTAAAACTAAGCCTAACCCTAACTCTAACCCTAAACCGTAACGCTAACCCTAACCCTGAAACTAACCCTAAATCTAACCCTAAGCCAAACCCTATCCATAGCCCTAACACTCTATCCCTAACACTAACACTAACACTAACACACAAACTCTAACACTAACACTAGCCGTAAGATTCTAAACCTAACCTTAACCCTAACCCTAACCCTAACCCTCGAACTCTCTAAACATAACCATAACACTAACCCTCTAAAGCTAACTGTAAGCCTAACCATAACCTTAAACCCTACCATCACCCAAACCTAAATGTAACCCTATCCGTTACTCTAACCCTAACACTAACCCAAACCAAACCCTAACACTAAACCTAACCCTAACCGTAAACCTAACCCTAACAATAACATTAACCCCAAAACTCTAACCCTAAGCATAACCCTATCCCTAACCCTAACCCTCTAACGCACTAACCATAACACTAACACTAACCCTAAACCTAACCCTAAACCTAACCCTAAACCTAGCCCTAACCCTAACTCTAAAACTAACCCTAACCCTAACCCTAACCCTAAACCCTAACCCTAACCATAACCTAAAACTAACCCTAACTCTAACCCTAACCCTAAAACTATGCCTAGCCCTATCCCTCTAACCCTAACACTAATAGTAACCCTCAAACCCTTACACTAACACTAACCGTAACCCTCTACCCCTAACCTTAACCCCCACCCAAACCCTAAACCTCTAACATTCTAAATATAAGCCTAACACTTACCCTCTAATCCTAACCCTAAGCCTAGCCATAACCCTAAACCCAACCGTCACCCAAACCTAATCCAAACCCTAACCGTTACCGTAAACCTAACACTAACCCCAACCCTAACACTTACTCTAACCCTAACACTAACCCTAACACTTACTCTCACCAAAACCATAATCCTAACACTCTCACCCTAAACGTAACCCCAAACCTAACCCTAAGTCTCGCCCTAACCCTAAACGTAACCCATAACGTAAACCTTACACTTACTCCAACCCTAACCCTAAACCTAACCCTAACCGTAACACTCTAACCCTAAGCGTAACCCTGTCACTAACCCTAACCCTCTCGCGCTCTAACCCTAACACTAAAACTAACCCTAACCCTAAACCTAACCCTAACCCTAACCTTAACCCTAACCCTAACCCTAACCCGCTAAGTCTCTAAACATAACCCTAACACTTAACCTATAATGCTTACCCTAAGCCTAAACATAACCCTAAACCCAACCATCACCCATACCTACTCCTAAACCTAACCGTTGCCCTAAACCTAGCACTATCCCTAAGCCTAACACTAACCATCCAATCATCTGAACCTAGACCTAAGCCTAACGCTTAACTTAACCCGAACCCTAACCCTGACCCTCTAACCATAAGTCTAACCATAATCCTCTAACGTGAACCCTAACCCTAACCCTAATCACAACAATAACACTCTAATGCTAACCATATCCGGGACACTAACACGAACACTAACCCTCTAACACTCTAAACCTAAGCCTAACCCTAAACCTAACCCTAACCCTAAATCTAACACTCTAAGCCTAACCCTATTAATAAGCCTCTAAACCTAACACTCTAACCCTCTATCCCTAACCTTAACCCTAAACCTAAACCTAACACTAAAACTAACCTCTAACCCTAACGCTAACCGTCACCCTAAGACCAAACCTAACCCTCTAGACCTAATCCTAACGCTAACCCCAACCCTCTAAACTTAACCATAACCATAACCCTAACCCTAAACATCCAAACCTCTAAGCCTAAACATAACCCTTAACCTAACCCTAATACTAACAGTAATGCTAAACCTTACACTAAACCTAATCCTAAACCTAAGCCTTACCCTAAACCTAACCTTAACCCTAACCCTAACCCTCTAACGCTAAGCCTAACCCTACCCATAACCCTATCCGTCTAACGCTCTAAACCTAACACGAACAGAAACCCTAACCCTAACGCTAAACATAACCCTAAACCTAACACTAACCCTAAGCCTAACACTAACACTAAAAATAACCAAAACCCTAACCCGAACTCTAAACCCTAAACCTAACCCTAACCCTAAACCTTAACCTAAACCTTACCCTTACTCCAACCCTAACCCTAAACCTAACCTAACCTTAACACTAAATCTAACCCTAAATCTAACTCTAACTCTAACCCTAACACGTAACACTAACCCTAGCCCTAACCCTAACGCTTACCCTAAACCCTAACACGAACCTTAAACCTAACCTTAACAGGAACAGAAACTCTAACTCGAACCCTAACCCTATCGTGAATCCTAACCCTAACCCTAATCCTAACAATAACCCTATAATGCTAAACATATCCCTAACACTAAACC